>NC_082693.1:24443303-25643303 GCF_949987515.2 Delphinus delphis | reverse complement strand
TTAATTATCATTAAACTTCTACTGTGTTGTATGTCAATTATTTCTTAGTAAAACTAGAAGAAAAAAAAACTAACATAATTCACACACACAAAGCTGTTGAATCAAAATCTTCTCTCAGAAGCAGCTGGTGAGAGAGACGCTGATGAGGTTGGAATGATTAGGATGAGCTAATGAGATGCTGTGATGGGAATTACTGATAAAATTTTATTCTCCAGCATTTGCACTTATGAATTAATTTTGTCATTTATGTGTGTGAATGATAAAAGTTACCTTTTCAGAAACATCCACTGACATTTTACACCATTCATAATAGACACAACTCTTCCTCTGAGACAATAAGAAGGAGGAAGATGAAAAGAAAGTTTGTGAACTAGAGAGCGTCTGAGATCAGTCACTCCACAGGACCCCATCCTCTCAGCAGAGCGAAGGTGCACCTGTGAACTCTCCTCACAGACTTCAGACACCTCACGTACTTTAATTTCATTTAAAGCTCACAACCAAACTGTGGGAGGAATGAAGGTCACCCACAGGTGCGGTGAAGGGAAATGAGGAACAACTTTGCAACAAGAGCTGGGAAATAAGGACATATCTGGAGCCATCAACTAGAGATGAGCAAATCTCCATTGCAGCACAGCTGAGGACAAAGAAAACACATGTGGGGGAGCAGCCCATTTTAAAGACATTTACCAGCAAAACTTGTGGTTTTTTAACAGGAGAAGGAACATAGATTAGAGGATTTTTTTTGGTAGGATGCCCCATTATTATGTTTTTCTCCTGATAGGACTTGAGTTAAGGGTTTTTGGGAGGAAGACCACAAAGGTAAAGTGTCATAGAGAGTACACACTATCAGCAGACGGTTTATGAATACCAATGCTGACCTTGCTCACCTGGCTGAGGTAGTCGTTGTCAGGTTTCTCCATTGCAAAGTTACTCTTTTTTTCCCTTGTACAGTTCTCTTTAGAAGGATGTCACTAGGCACAGCCTGTACCTAAGGAAGGGGGAGAGGATTCTTTTCAAGGTGGAGGATTAGTAAATTAAGCACAAGGGAAATCAAGGGAGGGAGGTAAGGGGTAACAGATGGAATGATGGGTGCATGTCTAACCGCTGGCTGAAGAAGGGGAGCAAGAAGAAACAGGCTGACAGAATTGAGGACAGACAGCTAATTTAGCAGGAATAAATAATTGAAATAGAGTATAGACTGGCAGTCTGTTGGAGTTGGGGCATTTAAAAATGGTGTTGAGATATAAACAGAAGCCAGGTGAGGGTCCTTGTTGCTGGAGCAGAAACCCCTGTTCACACAGCATGGTGAGCAATGGCCCCAAAGAGTGTTTATACTTTACTACAAGTATTGGGCTATGAATTAACACTGTTATATTCTACCACGTAAAAGCCTATCAGGATATGAAAGAGTTTTTCACTTCCTTATGAAACAATAAGACTACAGATCACAATTTAATATCCTCGAATATTCTAAAATTGCTTGACTGAACGATGACATTAGGCTTACCAGTTTTATTTTGTTTACAGTTGATTTTACAGCCCAGCTCATCATTTATACAGTTTCCATCTGAATTCGTAGACGAGAAACTTTCCTATGAGCCCTCTCTTCATAAATTCATTTTAGAACCATCCCACATTAGATTTCATATAATATCATTTGAAAAAACTAAAGTAAGACATCAAATAAATTATACCTCCCAGAGACCTTCGAGATGGCGGAAGAGTAAGATGTGGAGATCACCTTCCTCCCCACAAATACACCAGAAATACATCTACACGTGGAACAACTCCTACAGAACACCTACTGAAGGCTGGCAGAAGACCTCAGACCTCCCAAAAGGCAAGAAACTCCCCACGTACCTGGGTAGGGCAAAAGAAAAAAGAAAAACAGAGACAAAAGAATAGTGACGGGACCTGCACCAGTGGGAGGGAGCTGTGAAGGAGGAAGGGTTTCCACACACTAGGAAGCCCCTTCATGGGTGGGGACTGCGGGTGGCAGAGTGGGGGGAGCTTCGCAGCCGTGGAGGAGAGCGCAGCAATAGGGGTGCAGAGGGCAAAGCAGAGAGATGCCTGCACAGAGGATCGGTGCCGACCAGCACTCACCAGCACGAGAGGCTTGTCTGCTCACCCGCCGGGACGGGCGGGGGCTGGGAGCTGAGGCTCGGGCATTGGTTGGAGCGCAGGGAGAGGACTGGGGCTGGCGGAGGGAACACAACCTGCAGGGGGTTAGTGCACCACGGCTAGCCAAGAGGGAGTCCAGGGAAAAGTCTGGACCTGCCGAAGAGGCAAGAGACTTTTTCTTCCCTCTTTGTTTCCTGGTGCGCGAGGAGAGGGGATTAAGAGCGCTGCTTAAAGGAACTCCAGAGACGGGCACGAGCCGCGGCTAAAAGCACGGACCCCAGAGATGAGCATGAGACGCTAAGGCTGCTGCTGCCGCCACCAAGAAGCCTGTGTGCGAGCACAGGTCACTATCCGCAACTCCCCACACGGGAGCCTGTGCAGCCCGCCACTGCCAGGATCCCGTGATGCAGGGACAACTTCCCCGGGAGAACACACGGCGTGCCTCAGACTGGTACAACGTCACGCTGGCCTCTGCTGCTTCAGGCTTGCCCCGAATCCGTGCCCCTCCCTCTCCCCGGCCTGAGTGAGCCAGAGCCCCCGAATCAGTGGCTCCTTTAACCCCGTCCTGTCTTGAGTGGGAACAGACGGCCTCAGGCAACATACACGCAGAGGCGGGTCCAAATCCAAAGCTGAACCCCGGGAGCTGTGAGAACAAAGAAGAGAAAGAGAAATCTCTCCCAGCAGCCTCAGGAGAAGCAGATTAAATCTCCACAATGAACATGATGTACCCTGCATCTGTGGAATACCTGAATAGACAACGAATCATCCCAAATTGAGGCAGTGGACTTTGGGAGCAATGATATATATATATTTTTTCCTTTTTTTCTTTTTGTGAGTGTGTATGTGTATGCTTCTGTATGTGATTTTGTCTCTATAGCTTTGCTTTTACCATCTGTCCTAGGGATCTGACTGTTTTTTTTTTTTTTTTTTTTTTTACTATAGTTTTTAGCACTTGTTGTCCTTGGTGGATTTGTTTTTTGGTTTGGTTGCTCTCTTCTTTCTTTTATTACTTTTTATTATTTTTTAGTTTTTAATAATTATTTTTTACTTTTTATTTTAATAACTGTCCTTTCTTTCTACTTCTACTAATTTCTTTCCACTTTTTCTCCCTTTTATTCTGAGCCATGTGGATGAAAGGCTCTTGGTGCTGCAGCCAGGAGTCAGTGCTGTGCCTCTGAGGTGGAAGAGTCAACTTCAGGACACTGGTCCACAAGAGACCTCCCAGCTCCACGTAATATCAAATGGCGAAAATCTCCCAGAGATCTCCATCTCAACACCAAGACCCAGCTTCACTCAACGACCAGCAAGCTACAGTGCTGGACACCCTATGCCAGACTACTAGCAAGACAAGAACACAGCCCCATACATTACCAGAGAGGCTGCCTAAAATCATAATAAGGCCACAGACACCCCAAAACACACCACCAGACGAGGACCTGCCCATCAGAAAGACAATATCCAGCCTCATCCACCAGAACACAGGCACTAGTCCCCTCCACCAGGAAGCCTACACAACCCACTGAACCAACCTTAGCCACTGGGGACAGACACCAAAAACAACGGGAACTATGAACCTTCAGCCTGCAAAAAGGAGACCCCAAACACAGTAAGATAAGCAAAATGAGAAGACAGAGAAACACACAGCAGATGAAGGAGCAAGGTAAAAACCCACCAGACCTAATAAATGAAGAGGAAATAGGCAGTCTACCTGAAAAAGTATTCAGAGTAATGATAGTAAAGATGATCCAAAATCTTGGAAATAGAATAGACAAAATGCAAGAAACATTTAACAAGGACATAGAAGAACTAAAGAGGAAACAAGCAATGATGAACAACACAATAAATGAAATTAAAAATACTCTAGAAGGGATCAATAGCAGAATAACTGAGGCAGAAGAACGGATAAGTGACCTGGAAGATAAAATAGTGGAAATAACTACTGCAGAGCAGAATAAAGAAAAAAGAATGAAAAGAACAGAGGACAGTCTCAGAGACCTCTGGGACAACATTAAACGCACCAACATTCGAATTATAGGGGTTCCAGAAGAAGAAGAGAAAAAGAAAGGGACTGAGAAGATATTTGAAGAGATTATAGTTGAAAACTTTCCTAATATGGGAAAGGACATAGTTAATCAAGTCCAAGAAGCACAGAGAGTCCCATACAGGATAAATCCAAGGAGAAACTTGCCAAGACACATGTTAATCAAACTATCAAAAATTAAATACAAAGAAAACATATTAAAAGCAGCAAGGGAAAAACAACAAATAACACATAAGGGAATCCTCATAAGGTTAACAGCTGATCTTTCAGCAGAAACTCTGCAAGCCAGAAGGGAGTTGCAGGACATATTTAAAGTGGTGAAGGAGAAAAACCTACAACCAAGATTACTCTACCCAGCAAGGATCTCATTCAGATTTGAAGGAGAAATTAAAACCTTTACAGACAAGGAAAACCTGAGAGAGTTCAGCACCACCAAATACCTAGAAACAAATGACAATGTAGACACAATGACCCAAAACCTATGGGATGCAGAAAAAGCAGTTCTAAGAGGGAAGTTTATAACAATACAAGCCCACCTTAAGAAACAGGAAACATCTCAAATAAACAACCTAACCTTACACCTAAAGCAACTAGAGAAATAAGAACAAAAAAACCCCAAAGTTAGCAGAAGGAAAGAAATCATAAAGATCAGATGATAAATAAATGAAAAAGAAATGAAGGAAACGATTGCAAAGATCAATAAAACTAAAAGCTGGTTCTTTTAGAATATAAACAAAATTGAATTAGCCAGACTCATCAAGAAAAAAAGAGAGAAGACTCAAATCAATAGAATTAGAAATGAAAGAGGAGAAGTAACAACTGACATTGCAGAAATACAGAAGATGATGAGAGATTACTACAAGCAACTCTATGCCAATACAATGGACAATCTGGAAGAAATGGACAAATTTTTAGAAATGAACAACCTGCCAAGACTGAATCAGGAAGAAATAGAAAATATGAACAGACCAATCCAAGCACTGAAATTGAAACTGTGATTAGAAATCTTCCAAAAAACAAAAGCCCAGGATCAGATGGCTTCACAGGCGAATCTATCAAACATTTAGAGAAGAGCTAACACCTATCCTTCTCAAACTCTTGCAAAATATAGCAGAAGGAAGAACACTCCCAAATTCATTCTATGAGGCCACCATCACCTTGATACCAAAACCAGACAAGGATGTCACAAAGAAAGAAAACAACAGGCCAATATCACTGGTGAACATAGATGCAAAAATCCTCAACAAAATACTAGCAAACAGAATCCAACAGCACATTAAAAGGATCATACACCATGATCAAGTGGCGTTTATTCCAGGAATGCAAACATTCTTCAAAATATGCAAATCAATCAACCATATTAACAAATTGAAGGAAAAAAACCATATGATCATCTCAATAGATGCAGAGAAAGCTTTTGACAAAATTCAACACCAATTTATGATAAAAACCCTGCAGAAAGTAGGCATAGAGGGAACATTCCTCAACATAATAAAGGCCATATATGACAAATCCACAGCCAACATCATCCTCAATGTTGAAAAACTGAAAGCATTTCCACTAAGATCAGGAACAAGACAAGGGTGCCCACTCTCACCACTCTTATTCAACACAGTGTTGGAAGTTTTAGCTACAGCAATCAGAGAAGAAAAGGAAATAAAAGGAATCCAAATCGGAAAAGAAGAAGTAAAGCTGTCACTGTTTGCAGATGACATGATACTATACATAGAGAATCCTAAAGATGCTACCAGAAAACTAGTAGAGCTAATCAATGAATTTGGCAAAATAGCAGGATACAAAATTAATGCACAGCAGTCTCTTGCATTCCTATACACTAATGATGAAAAATCTGGAAGTGAAATTAAGAAACACTCCCATTTAGCATTGCAAGAAAAAGAATAAAATACCAGGAATAAACCTACCTAAGGAGAAAAAATACATGTATGCATAAAATTATAAGACACTGTTGAAATAAATTAAAGTTGATACAAATAGATGGAGAGATATATCATGTTCTTGGATTGGAAGAATCAACATTGTGAAAATGACTCTACTACCCTAAGCAAACTACAGATTCAATACAATCCCTATCAAACTACCACTGGCATTTTTCACAGAACTAGAACAAAATTTTCACAATTTGTATCAAAACACAAAAGACCCCGAATAGCCAAAGCAATCTTGAGAAAGAAAAACGGAGCTGGAGGAATCAGGCTGCCTGACTTCAGACTATACTACAAAGCAACAGTAATCAAGACAGTATGGTACTGGCACAAAAACAGAAATATAGATCAATGGAACAGGATAGAAAGTCCAGAGATAAGCCCACACACATATCGTCACCTTATCTTTGATAAAGGAGGCAGGAATATACAGTGGAGACAGGACAGCCTCTTCAATAAGTGGTGCTGGATAAACTGGACAGTTACATGTAAAAGTATGAGATTAGAACTCTACCTAAAAATAAGGTGAAAATGGATGAAAGACCTAAATGTAAGGCCAGAATCTAGCAAACTCTTAGAGGAAAACATAGGCAGAACACTCTATGACATAAATCACAGCAAGATCCTTTTTGACCCACCTCCTAGAGAAATGGAAATGAAAACAAAAATAAACAAATGGGACCTAATGAAACTTCAAAGCTTTTGCACAGCAAAGGAATCCATAAACAATACCAAAAGTCAACCCTCAGAATGGGAGAAAATACTTGCAAATGAAGCAACTGACAAAGGATTAATCTCCAAAATTTATAAGCAGCTCATGCAGCTCAATATCAAAAAAACAAACAACCCAACCCAAAAATGGGTGGAAGATCTAAATACACATTTCTCTGAAGAAGTTATACAGATTGCCAACAAACACATGAAAGGATGCTCAACATCACTAATCATTAGAGAAATGCGAATCAAAACGACAATGTGGTATCACCTCACACCAGTCACCAGAGCCATCATCAAAAAATCTACAAACAATAAATCCGGAGAGGGTGTGGAGAAAAGGGAACACTCTTGCATTTCTTTTGGAAATGTAAATTGATACAGTCACTATGGAGAACAGTATGGAGGTTCCTTAAAAAAACTACAAATAGAACTTCCTTATGACCCAGCAATCCCACTACTGGGCATATACCCCGAGAAAACCATAATTCAAAAAGAGTCATGTACCAAAATGTTCATTGCATCTCTATTTACAATAGCCAGGACATGGAAGCAACCTAAGTGTCCATCATCGGATGAATGGATAAAGAAGATGTGGCACATATATACAATGGAATATTACTCAGCCATAAAAAGAAATGAAATTGAGTTATTTGTTGTGAGGTGGATGGACCTAGAGTCTGTCATACAGAGTGAAGTAAGTCAGAAAGAGAAAGACAAATACCATATGTTAACACATATATATGGAACCTAGGGGGGAAACATGTCATGAAGAAACTACGGGTAAGATTGGAATAAAGACACAGACCTACTAGAGAATGGACTTGAGGATCTGGGGAGGGGGAAGGGTAAACTGTGACAAAGTGAGAGAGTGGCATGGACATATATACCCTACCAAACTTTAAATAGATAGCTAATGGGAAGCAGCCACATAGCACAGGGAGATCATCTCGGTGCTTTGTGAAAACCTAGAGGGGTGGGATAGGGAGGGGAGGGAGGCTCAAGAGGGAAGAGATTGGGGATATATGTATACATATAGCTGGTTCACTTTGTTATACAGCAGAAAATAAAGCAACATTGTAAAGCCATTATACTCCAATAAAGATGTAAAAATTAAAAAATGTATGTAGCTCATAGGATTAAATGGATTAATTCAAGTAAAGTTCTTAGCACAGTTCCTAGGCCAATAGACATTAGCAGGAGCCAGATCTTATAGGCCATGATGAGGGCTTAAGATTGTATGAGAGACAGTTCTAGTGGTAGTATGGAGAATCAAGTAGAAGACAGGCAAGAAGCAGGGACACTAGCTAGAGAGCTTTCGCAAATATTCGGTCAAGAACTGGTGATAGAGCGTGGACCTGGTTAACGGAGTTTGAGGTAGTTCAAATTTGGAGGAAACTAGAGCAGTGTTAATGGAGGGAAAATATTTAAGCTGAGCCTTGAAGGAAGATATTTCCAAGGGAACCTCGGAAAAAAGCACAGATGACATGTCTTGAGCAGTGAAGAGTCAATGTGGTAATGGAACAAGAAATGGAAGAGGAAGTTGAAAGATTGAGACCAGAAAGATGAGTACTTTCAGAGCCTTACTTAACCTGCTTATTTGATACATAAAAGAGAGAAATTAATAGAACAGAAAGACATGGCTATGTCTTAGGAGTGACAGAGGAAGACCAATCAGATAAGAGGTTCAAAGAAAAAGGGGTTACCAACCATGTAAATATTTTGGTAGGATGAAGATTAATGCTACTGATAACTTGAGGAAGATTCAAATTGTAGCGGCTGAAGACAGATTGCAAGCAACTAAGCAGGTGGGGAAAACTACAAGTCTTCATTTCACAACAGGCTCTTGGATTTCAGCAGATAAAGGTAAAGAACTTTAGCTTGAAAAAAGTACTAGGAGTCTAGGAGGGAGTGGAAGTGGTGGAGGCTGACAAAGGGAAAACCAGAACATGACTATAGGAGAATGCTTGAAGATTAAGATGTAGGGCAAGAGAAAAAGAAAAAAAAAAACCTCTGGAGCTCTGTACCAGAGAATGAACATAAAGTACAGTGTGATCCAAGACAATGATGGAAACCATGCATTGTGAAAAGAAGGCTATCAAGCTTCAATATATGTTTTTGCCATGGCAATTTTAGAGACTCGTGTTTTTATATAAACACCACACTAAAGAAGGAATATCACAAGTGACTTCATGAATCATCAGAATGAGAATTTGCTCTTGAATGTGAGCGCTTTACTGAATATAAAATCCTCTAGATAAAGTTTCACTTTTGTAGCAAGGTCTCTTTGATTATAAGATCACTTATGGAAATTAAATCATTTCACATTATTTTACCTTTTTATTTTCTAAAAATGTGTTAGGTAACATGAAGAAAATATGTGAATTTTGGGGTTACCTAAAGTCTTAAATTTCTTTGAGTAAATAGGAAATAGACTCTGGAAGTACCTACAATGAATACCTGTTATATGGCTGCCCAGTATCTACTTTTCTTCCTTCTTGGAGTAATAGCCTGAATTTCTTTTCAATACCTACCCAGTCCCTCCATTCTCACCGTTGTGATTTACATGGAAAATGGGCCTCATTTGCCCCAGAGAAAGGCCCTGATTCAGAGGCAATCTGAATGTGCCATCTCTGAATGTTTTGGAATTGGCACGATTACCTAAGCTGGTCAAATCAGTGACTCTTAAATACTTTTGCTGAATATATGATATAGATTCTCTTTGTTTCACAAAAAGGATTCATGTAATTCTTAGAGTTTCTCAAAGTCAGTTTAGGATTATGAACTGGGGTGTGGGGGGAGGGAGTAAGTTTGTCCAAAAACAGTCAACACCAGGGAAGTGACAGTTAAAAACTGAAAGAAACTAGGTTCTAAGTCACATTATGTGAGCTTCTAGTCTCACTCCTAGCAACATGTATCTCTGTAGTTTCAAAGGAAGTTAATTGGTTCACTCTATGTAAGCCATTCTCAGTTGGGTTTTTCTATTACTTGCTGTACTTGAAAGCTTCCTAGGTGACAGAATCTGTGATCTAGACACTAAAGCTTATGTGTCACTTTTCCATCAGCTGTCAGGATGTTGGTGAACTTGTCTATGGAAATAGATGTCATTTTTATGAAAAGTGAGCATTTTGGGACCCTTATGTATGTTGTATAAGTTCTTTAAAATGTTTAGTTTTACAGAGAAGCTTTTTTTTTAAATAATAAAGATATTCAATTCACCATGAAAAGCATAAGAGACTTAGAAAAATAAATAAAATCTGCTTATAGCTGAAGGCCCAACTACACAAAAGTTGGATTTGAAGGTTGTCCCTTATCTATTTTCTGACAGCAAATATTGCAGGATCGTTTGCTTATATTAATGTAAGTTTCAATATATGTTAATTATGAATAGAACAAGCCTAGAAAGTGATAAAACCAATTCACATTCAACTTGTCAAAAGAAATAGTAATAAGCTTCTTCCCTTAAGTGAAGCATGTTAACCTCTTCCCCACCCAGGTTCTAAAGTAATTCATAAGTAAACAAGAGGTATGTGGAACATGATGTATTATCTTTATTACTAATAACCCTCATTCTCTAATTTCAGCCTTATATCTGTGTAAAAGAGGGCTTCCTTACACTGAGCCCCATAATGATACAGACATACGCATCCAGCCGCAGACAGCACTGGACCCAGACTATTTTGCCGCCTGCCCTTGTAAGACTTATGGAGAAATGGGGCCCAATGCATGCTTTCTGTGAGCAGCTTATTCCCAAAGAGAGGGGAGAAAGTGCTACTTATGCTCACTTCTTTGTCCCAAATTCAAGCAAGTCATCACACCTCTACCAATCTAGGTCCAACCAGGAGACAGAACACGGTAAATTTAACCAGAATTGTTAAGCTATAATAGACTGAAATAAATACAATTACCCCTCTGTATCCATGGGTTCTGCACCCCGGATTCAACCAACCATAAATTGAATTGCAGTAGATTGAATCCTCGGATGCAGAATCCTCCAATGTGGAGCCCCGGGGTAACTGAGGGCAGACTGTACTACTCCATTTTATATAAGAGACTTCAAGCAATCGCAGGGGACTGGGGGTGCAGGGGGAGCCTTAGAACCAATTCCTTGCTCATGCTGAGAGATGATTGCGTGTTGAGAACTCTTAACAGTACCCTAGGGCAGAGGGAGAGTACCTAAGGAAAGGCAAGCTTGGAAGAGGATCCCCTTCTGGCATTCATACCTCTGATGGAATAAAATTTAAAGGCAGGACAAAAAAAGTTAAACACAGAATTCTGTTTTGGCCTTCTCCCTCCCTAATGTCCAGTGTGCATCTGCATTACACATTAAGCAGAGCTCTTCAAATCTTCACGATCTAAAACAGAGAGAGACGATAAATATTTTAGCTACTCAAAACTTGAAAGAGATACTCGTTACATATCTCCTTGCTTTAGATCAGAGAGAGCGTGAAGGCAGAGCAGGTCTCGTTTCTTCAAGATTTCTTCAAATAGCTTTATGAATGTGCATTTGAAATCAAAAACAGTTATATGTGATAATGGAAGTCTGACAGATCAGCACTCAAAATTTGCATGTGGAGAATATAAGCAGAGTGTTGGTAGTACTAGTTCAGCTTCTGTTAATCATTTTGATGATTTATATCCACCTACAGGGAGCTCATGTATTGCTTCATCCCTTCAGAGTCTTCCACCAGGGACAAAAGTAGACAGTTTAACTCTCTTGCAATGTGGAGAGAATACATCTCCAGTTTTGGATGCTGTGCTGAAGAGTAAAAGCTCAGAGTTTTTAAAGCATGCAGAGAAAGAAATAATAGAAGTAGCTAGTGGCCTTCCTGATTCAGGAAGAGGATTTGCTTCCTGGGAAAACAGACATAATAATGGACTATCTGGGAAATGTGTGCAAGAGGATCAAGAAGAAGGGAATTCCATACTGCCTGATAGAAGAGGAAGACCAGAAATCTCTTTAGATGAAGAAGGTAGAAGAGGACATACACATACTTCTGATGACTCAGAAGTTGTATTTTCTTCTTGTAATTTGAATTTAATCATGGAGGACAGTGATGGTGTAACATATACCTTAAAATGTGACAATAGTGATCGTGCCTCAGAGATTGTATCCACTGTCCATGAAGATTATTCTGGTTCTTCCGAAAGTTCAAGTGATGAAAGAGATTCAGAAGATACAGATTCTGATGATAGCAGTATTCCAAGAAACCGTCTTCAGTCTGTTGTGGTTGTGCCAAAGAATTCTACTTTGTCCATGGAAGAAATAAGTCCTTGTTCTTCTTGGAGCAGTCAAAGTTACAGACACTATTCTGACCACTGGGAAGATGAGCGATTGGAGCCAAGGAGGCATTCATATGAGGAAAAATTTGAAAGTATAGCAAGTAAAGCCTGTCCTCATACTGAGAAGTTCTTCTTTCATAAAGCAACAGAGAAGAATTCAGAAATCTCTTTTATACAGCCCAGACAAAAACAGACAGATAATCACCTGTCTGAAATTGCTCATCCTCAGAGTGATGGGGTTGATAGTACAAGTCATACAGACATAAAATCTGACCCTCTAGGTCATCCAAATTCTGAGGAAACAGTGAAAGCCAAAATAACTTCTAGGCAGCAAGAAGAGCTGCCAGTTTATTCTTCTGATGATTTTGAAGATGTCTCAAGTAAGTCTTGGCAACAGACCACTTTCCCTAACAGGCCAGATAGTAGACTGGGTAAAACAGAGTCAAATTTTTCTTCTTGTAAGATCTCCCGAGTGGATGGTTTCCGTTCA
Source organism: Delphinus delphis (assembly GCF_949987515.2). NCBI lineage: Eukaryota > Metazoa > Chordata > Mammalia > Artiodactyla > Delphinidae > Delphinus > Delphinus delphis. The sequence continues at coordinate 25,630,711 of NC_082693.1, read as the reverse complement.
TCATCAGAAGAGCTCAGAAATCTAGGGTGGGACTTCTCTCAACAAGAAAAGCCTACTACCACATATCAGCAACCTGACAGCAGCTATGGAGCCTGTGGTGGACACAAGTATCAGCAAAGTGCAGAACAGTATAGTGGGACATGTACTTACTGGCAAGGCAATGGCTACTGGGATCCAAGATCAGCAGGTAGGCTGCCTGGAACTGGGGTTGTGTATGATCGAATTCAAGGGCAGGTACCAGATTCCTTAACAGATGACCGTGAAGAGGAGGAGAATTGAGATCAACGTGGAGGATCTCACTTTTCAGGCCAGTCCAATAATTTTTTTCTGTCCCTTCAGAAGGACAAGGGGTCAGTGCAAGCACCTGAAATAAGCAGCAATTCCATTAAGGACTCTTTAGCTGTGAATGAGGAGAAAGATTTTTCGAAAAACTTAGAAAAAAATGATATGAAAGATAGAAGGCCTCTTTAAAAAAGGATAAAGGAATTGGAGAGTGATTCTGAAAGTGATGGTGAGCTTCAGGACAGAAAGAAAGTTAGAGTGGAGGTAGAGCAGGGAGAGACATCAGTGCCTCTAGGCTCAGCATTGGTTGGGCCTTCGTGTGTCATGGAGGACTTCAGGGACACAGAGCGATAGAAGGAATGCGCCAAACAAGGGAAGATGCCTTGTTACTTTGATCTGATTGAAGAAAATGTTTATTTAACAGAAAGAAAGAAGAATAAATCCCATCAGGATATTAAGCGAATGCAGTGTGAGTGTACACCTCTTTCTAAAGATGAAAGAGCTCAAGGTGAAATAGCATGTGGGGAAGATTGTCTTAATCGTCTCCTCATGATTGAATGTTCTTCTCATTGTCCAAATGGGAATTATTGTTCCAATAGACAGTTTCAAAGAAAACAGCATGCAGATGTGGAAGTCATATTCACAGAAAAGAAAGGCTGGGGCTTGAGAGCTACTAAAGACCTTCCTTTGAACGCCTTTGTCCTGGAATATTGTGGAGAGGTACTTGATCATAAAGAGTTTAAAGCCCAGGTAAAGGAGTATGCACAAAACAAAAACATCCCCTACTATTTAATGGCCCTGAAGAATGATGAGATAATAGATGCCACTCAGAAAGGAAATTGCTCCCGTTTCATGAATCATAGCTGTGAACCAAACTGTGAGACTCAAAAATGGACTGTGAACGGACAACTGAGAGTTGGGATTTTTACCACCAAGCTGGTTCCTTCAGGCTCAGAGTTAACATTTGACTATCAGTTCCAAAGATATGGGAAGGAAGGACAGAAATGTTTCTGTGGGTCGGCTAATTGCCAGGGTTACCTGGGAGGAGAGAACAGAGTCAGCATCAGAGCAGCAGGAGGGAAAATGAAGAAAGAACGATCTCGGAAGAAGGATTTGGTGGATGGAGAGCTAGAAGCTCTGTTGGAGAATGGTGAGTGTCTCTCTGATAAAAACCAGGGTGCTCAGCTTATCCTGGCTAATGGTTAGAATTGAAACTTTGGAACAGAAACTTACCTGTCTCAAGCTCATACAGAACACACATTCACAGTCTTGCCTGAAGTCCTTTCTGGAACGTCATGGGCTGCCTTTGTTGTGGATCTGGATGGCAGAACTACGTGATGGCCGGGAAAGTAACCAGAAGCTTCAGGAAGAGATTATAAAGACTTTGGAACATTTATCCATTCCTACTAAAAATATGTTGAAGGAAAGCAAAGTACTTCCTATTATTCAACGTTGGTCTCAAACCAAGACTGCTGTCCCTCAGCTGAGCGAAGGAGATGGGTATTCTAGCGAGAATACATCACATGCTTACACACCGCTCAACACACCTGATCCTTCCACCAAGCTGAGCACAGAAGCTGACACAGACACCCCCAAGGAGCTAATGTTTCGCAGACTTAATATTATAAGTGAAAATGGCATGGACAGTGTGATCTCTGATGCTACCAGCGAGCTAGAAGGCAAGGATGGCAAAGAGGACCTTGACCAGTTAGAAAACGTCCCTCTAGAAGAAGAGGAAGAGTCACAGTCACAACAGCTACTCACACAACAGCTGCCTGAATCTAAAGTTGATAGTGAAATTGCTGTGGAGGCCATTAAGCTACCGACATCTGAACCAGAGGCTGACACTGAAATAGAGCCTAAAGAGAGCAATGGCACAAAACTAGACGAACCTATTGCTGAGGAAACACCATCCCAAGATGAAGAGGAGAGTGTATCTGATGTAGAGAGTGAGAGGAGCCAGGAATAGCCACATAAAACAGTAGATATAAGTGATTTGGCCACCAAGCTCCTGGACAGTTGGAAAGACCTAAAGGAGGTATATCGAATTCCAAAGAAAAGGTAAACTGAAAAGGAGAGCACAATAACCGAATGAGGAAAGGATGCTGTTGGCTTCAGAGATCAAACAGTTGCCCCAAAGACTTCTAACAGGTCAAGAGAAAGAGACCCAGACAAACAAACTCAAAATAAAGAGAAAAGGAAATGAAGGGGCTGCCTCTCACCACCTTCTTCTGCCTATGAGTGGGGAACAAAAAGGCCAGGTGGCAGATATGATACACCAACTTCTAAAAAGAAAGTACGAATTAAAGATCACAATCAACTTTCTACAGAGGAGCGCCGAAAGTTGTTTGAGCAGGAGGTAGCTCAGTGGGAGGCTCAAAAAAAACAGCAGCAGATGCAGAACCTGGGAATGACGTCTCCACTGCCTTATGACTCTCTTGGCTACCATGCCCCTCGTCACCCCTTTGCTGGCTACCCACCAGGTTACCCCATGCAGGCCTATGTGGATCCCAGCAATCCTAATGCTGGAAAGTGCTCCTCCCCACACCCAGCATGGATCCTGTGTGTTCTCCTTCTCCTTATGATTATTCTCAGCCCTTGGTGGGACATTCTACAGAACCTCTTGCTGCCCCTCCACCTGTGCCAGTGGTGCCACATGTGGCAGCCCCTGTGGAAGTTTCCAGTTCACAGTATGTGGCCCAAAGTGATGGTGTGGTACACCAAGACTCCAGTGTCACCGTCCTGCCAGTGCCAGCCCCAGGCCCAGTCCAGGGACAGAATTATGGTGTTTGGGATTCAAACCAACAGTCTGTGAGTGTACAGCAGCAGTACTCTCCTGCATAGTCTCAAGCAACCATATATTATCAAGGACAGGCTGGTCCAACTGTCTATGGTATGACATCACCCTATTCACAGACAACTCCACCAATTGTACAGAGTTATGCCAGCCAAGTCTTCAGTACATCCAGGGACAACAGATTTTCACAGCTCACCCACAAGGAGTGGTGGTACAGCCAGCCACAGCTGTGACTACAATAGTTGCACCAGAGCAGCCTCAGCCCTTACAGTCACCTGAAATAGTTGTGACAAATAACCTCTTGGATTTACCACCCCCATCTCCTCCCAAACCAAAAACCATTGTCTTACCTCCCAACTGGAAGACAGCCCGAGACCCAGAAGGGAAGATTTACTACTACCATGTGATCACAAGGCAGACTCAGTGGGATCCTCCTACTTGAGAAAGCCCAGGAGATGATGCCAGCCTTGAGCATGAAGCTGAGATGGACCTGGGAACCCCAACATATGATGAAAATCCCATGAAGACCTCAGAAAAGCCTAAGACAGCAAAAGCAGATGCCTCCAGTGAGCTGGCTAAGGAAAGCAAAGAAGTATTCAGAAAAGAGATGTCCCAGTTCATTGTCCAGTGCCTGAACCCTTACTGGAAACCTGACTGCAAAGTAGGAAGAATTACCACAACTGAAGATTTCAAACACCTAGCTCGCAAGCTGACTCACGGCGTTATGAATAAGGAGCTGAAGTACTGTAAGAACCCTGAGGACCTGGAGTGCAATGAGAATGTGAGACACAAAACCAAGGAGTACATTAAGAAGTACATGCAGAAGTTTGGGGCTGTTTACAAACCCAAATGGGACACTGAATTAGAGTGACCTTCAGGGCCAGGATGGGAGGACGGGCAAGCTGGTAGGAGAGACTCTGGGGAGAAGAAATCCCGTGGGCCCTCTCTCCCCACCCCACTGTCAGGGCTGTGCTACTGATGACACATCACCCTGGGGAATTCAAACCTGCAGAATGAGCTCACAAAAATGAGCTCCATCTACAACAAGTGGTCCCTGGTTGTGAGCTGTTGGTAGAGGCCATCTGAGGCAAGGGTTTAGGCCCTTGAGACCTTACCTTCTGAGATCTCGGCCAGGCCTGACCCCACTCTTAAGGCTGGGTCTCCTCCTTGGCAGTGCTGTCAGCGCACAGACTCATGCACATCCCCACCCACGACCCTTACCCTGACGATTGGTATTATATTTTAATGTATATGTGACTATATTGAAAATAATTTGTCTTTCCTGGTTTTTGGCTTTTGTTTTGCTTTTAAACCTCTGCGTGCTAGGATCACAGAAGACTTTGTAAGGATGGTTTAAGTTCTCCTGCAAGGTTTAATGTGTTATCATGTAAATATTCCAGAGCAGGCTGCCTTGTGGTTTTGGCCAGCCTTGTGCTATGTTGATAAGATTGATTTACTGCTTAAAATCACTTTACTTGGGCTTCCCTGGTGGCGCAGTGGTTGAGAGTCCACCTGCCGATGCAGGGGACGCAGGTTCATGCCCCGGTCCGGGAGGATCCCACATGCCGTGGAGTGGCTGTGCCCGTGACCCATGGCCACTGAGCCTGCGCATCCAGAGCCTGTGCTCCGCAACGGGAGAGGCCACAACAGTGAGAGGCCCGCGTACCGAAAAAAGAAAAAATCACTTTACTTTATCCAATTTTTACTGAACTTTTTATGTAAAAAATAGAATCAATTAAAGAAAAAAAAATGGATAAGTCTATGCCTTCAACTTCTAACAGGTGGAAGAGTTCTCAGTGCTTTCTGAGAATCTGCTTCCCAGGTTATAATACTCAGTTTGGCTCCAACCGAATTCCCTTTTTCTTAACTTGATGGTTAATTGAATTTTGGAGAAGGTGCGGTTGCAGACAACCACTGGCTGGTGAGAAAGTTTGCTGGGTTAGGGTCATCTGATAAACAGGAAACAATCACCTAGGGCACAGGCAAGCCAAGGCATGTAAGCAGGTTGCTGAGTAAGCTGGGATGTTTCTGCAGGTACCAAGCCAGAGCGGACATTGCCCACCTTGGAAAGGTCTCAGGAACATCCCTGCAGGGGGCAGGAAAGTCAGGCCTGGTCATGCTTGGGAGTGTGCGTGGTGAGGGCTGTGGGTTGCTACAGCATGAAGCCAGAAGCACGCGGTGTGCCTCTTAAGACAGCAGCAAGGTGAACACCAAGGCTCCTGGGCTGGGGCTACAAGGTAGTCAAAGGACTGAGCACTCTGGGTGTGCAATTGGAGAATGAATTTGGAGCTGGGAAGCAATAAGTTCATAAGCAGCTCAGTCGACCCCTTTGACTTCTCAGCTTTCATATGCACCATTCTACACACATTTCAATGCCTGCCCAGCAAAGAAACTACATTTTCGCAAGAAACAGCTAACCCTCTGATAAGTGAAGTTGTTGCCCTTCCCCCAGGTAAAACACAAAGCCCCAAAGGTCATTGAATCCATTGCTGCCTATATTAATTAGGCCTCAATTTCAGTCTTAGGTCCCACTAAAGACTACATTGTAAAGTTGACCTCCACCTAGTGTTATATAAAATTAAAATGGGAAGGAGAAGTTAGAATAAACACATACATATAACAGAAAATATGCAAAGCTACCAGTCCTCGTTTCTGTAGTTATTCACAAGGTCAGAGCTGACGTCTATAGCTTCCAACTTCACCCACTTATTCCCTGTTTTCCTTGCCCACAGCCAGAACCCACAGCTCCATCCAGATTCTTTACTGGTAGAATGATTCAATCCTTCCCTTCTGAATGGTCTGAAAACTCAATTGTCCTGCCTTTTTCCAGTTCCTGTAGCTTTCCATTGATCTTTACTGTTGGCATGGAATTATTGAAGGGAACCTCAGAAAATCTCCTGGGTTCCAGAAAAAATCCTCCTTGCTTCCATTAAAAAGTCGAACAATTTCCTGCAGTAACTGAGATCATAACACCAGTAGATTAACCTTTTTCACCTGCTGGTTCAGTGGTATAAGGAGTGTAAGGTGGCCAGGGAGCAGTCTGTGGTAGACAGAATTCTAAGATGGATCCCACAATTCCTGCCCCCTGGGGTAAACACCAGTGTAATTTCCTTTGAGCATTGTACGGACCTGTAAATACAATTGGATATCACCTTCATGATTATACAACAATATGGCAAAAGGAATTTGGCAGATGAAATTAGGGTCCCTAATCAGTTGACTATAATTCAAAGGGAGATTATCCTGGGTGGGTTCAACCTATCTAATCAGGCAAGTCTTTTAAAAGCAAAAGTTCTATTCTCCAGGATAGATCACATGCTAGGCCACAAGACAAGTCGCAGTAAATTGAAGATTAAAATCATATGTTGGGCTGCACCCCACAGGCCTGCAAGGCTTGTAGTTGCCAGCCTCAAGACTGAAGAAAGAGCCTAGAGACAGCAACAGAGACATCAGTGACTTATTGGACAAGGGATCTTACACACCTGAAGCAAGGTCCTGGAGCAACACCTCACTGTTTGTGGCAGGCAGCAAGCAGGACATGGCAGCAGTCTTTGCTACCCGGGGGAGGAGGAGGCTACCATTTATAGGCGGAATTAACCATCAGTTTGGCTCATAAATCACCAGAGAGACCAGCAGCTGGGGCAGGAAGCAAGCACATAGGCAGTTACTAATTAAGCCCTATAATTAAGAGATTGGATAGTCATGTGAGTGAAGCAGGTACTGGCTGAACAGGGGATATACAGAGCAAGAGGACAGTCATCTTGAATGGCGTGGTCAAACACTCCACCCTTACATACCCTGTATGACCTCTATAATCTTGGCCCATACTTCTTCTGCTATATCCCCGAGGACAGGTAGGTAGAAGTGCAGCTGCAACCAAATACCACAAATGCGATACCGACAGTCCAACAGGTGGGCAAGCTTTGGAACCAGGAGCTTATCAAGTCAACTCTTCATGGACCCTCAGAGGTTGACAATGGCATTTCGCTGTAATCAAACTCATTTCTCAGTGAGGCCACCATTGTCACCCAGTCCGCAAACAGATTCCCTTCACTCAGAATAGGACAAGCTGCAAGATGTCTAACAGGCACAATATAGGGAAGATCATGACCATTAAGCAAAATACAAGCAGTAACATCATTCTGAGGTAATGCCACCCCTGTCTACACGTTTTGTCTTGGCCTGCAATACCATACCACCTGCCCACCCTCAGTCTCCATAGCCAGTGCCGAATACTGGAGAGGTGGTGTAACAGTACACAGGGTTAGTATAATGGTGCCTTTCTACAGTAGAGGCCTGGATTAATTACCTTAGTAATCTGAGGTGGGGCTGGGGAGAAGACAGGTGAAATCTGTAAATCCCTTTCTGATCCTATTCCCCAATGGGACAGCAAACCCAAACCACTGAGGACTTACCTGCCAGTCCTAAGGGCTATTTATAATATGTTCCCCTGGGGATAGATCCTGTGAAGCGCAAAAATGAGTTGCTGTCCTGACCTGTAGATGGCAACAGTCCTTCGGTGGTCAACAGTTGAACTCGAATGGTGTTGACTAGTTTCCTCCAGGTTAACATGGCGTCGGCACTGTGATAACTGCTCCTGGGATGTGTCCATGTGTTAAGAGTGAGTTTCCCACCTCAACTGCTGTTTAAGTAGTCTCTTCATAGCCCAGTAGCAGTGGGGTTGTAAGGCAGGTGGAAATGCCCCTGTATGTCCTTTGTATTGGCCCATTCCTGAACTTCATGGCCAATAAAGTAGATTCCTTGGTCACTATCGATGTCCACAGGGATCCTATATGTTGCATACAAATGAATAGTGGTTTTTTGCATGCGCAAAGAATTGGGTAGGTTTTTTGTAATGTCTTCCACCTGTTGTAATGTATGGTAGACTGCCTATAGCTGTTGTTCCATCACACTCTATCATTGCTCTGCCCCCTTCCGTAGTTGGGACCAGAAGCCCAAGGGCACTCTTGTTATTTTGCTGTTGCCACAGACCTCAACCAAACACTCCTGGGTAACGGGCCATGCTAATTCACAAGTCTGTCTCTGAATTCATATCCCTAAAGCCTGTGTCTCTAATTGTTTAGGGGTGGTAGGTCAGGGATATGCTTGTATTTTGTAGATAATCCAGGTCCTTGAGTTTTGTCTCTATTCACCAGCCACCCCCGTGCAGTCAGATGAATGAGGAGCACTGGGCTGCTACTTTTAAACTGGGAAAAGACTGAGGTTAACAGGATATCATCAACATAATGGAAGAAAAAGACATCTCTCATGGTACACAGCTACCACAAGGCCCCACATGTTAGTAGACGGCCTCCTCCCGATCACCTCCACAACTTTCTGTTTCCCATCCTTATGTCCTGACATCTCAGCTCCCAGGAGTTTTCTCACCCAGAGACAGCAACAGAGACATCAAAGATTTATTGGACAAGAGAAACGTACACATGAAGCAAGGTCCTGGAGCAACATCTCACTGTGCATGGCAGACAGCAGGCAGGACATGGCAACACTCTTCACCACTCCAGGGAGAAGGCGGCTACCATTTATAGGGTGAATTGATGCCAGATTAGCTCATCAATTACCAGGGAAACCAGCAGCTGGGGCAGGGGGCAAGTAGGTAGGCAGTTACTAATTAAGCCCTATAATTAAGAGGATTAGAGAGTCATGTGAGTAAAGCAGGGACTGGTTGACCAGGGAAGGTACAGAGAGCAAGAGAACAGCCATCTTGAGGGCCTGACCATACATCATAGCAAGCATCTTTTCTGACCACAGTGCTATGAGACTAGAAATCAACTACAAGGAAAAAACTACCCAAAACACAAACACGTGGAAGCTAAATGATATGCTACTAAACAACCAATCGGCCATTGAAGACATCAAAGAGGAAATAAGAAAATACCTGGAGACAAATGAAAATGAAAACACAATCCAAAATCTATGGAATGCAGCAAAAGCTGTTCTAAGAGAGAATTTTATAGTGATACAAGTCTACCTCAGAAAGCAAGAAAAATATCAAATCAACAATCTAACCTTACATCTAAAGAACAACAAACAATACCCAAAGTTAGTTAAAGAAAGATATCAAGATCAGGGCAGAAATAAATGAAATAGTGACTAAAAAAAAAAACAGAAAAGATCAATGAAATTAAGACCTGGTTCTTTGAAAAGATAAACAAAATTGATAAACCTTTAGCCAGACTCATCAAGAAAAAAAGAGAAGGCCTCCCCCAAATAAAATCATAAACAAAAAGGGGCAATTACAACAAACACTACAGAAGTACAAAGGATCATAAGAGATTACAATGAACAACTATATGTCAATAAAGTGGACAAACTAGAAGAATAGGACAAATTCCAATAAAGGTACAATCTCCTGACTGAATCAGGAAGAAGTAGAAAATATGAACAGATGAATGACCAGGAATGAAATTGAGTCTGTAGTAAAAAATCTCCCAACAAACAAAAAATCCCAGACCAGACGGCTTCACAGGTGAATTCTACCAAACATTTAAAGAAGAGTTAAAATCTGTCCTTCTCAAACTAGTTCAAAAAATTGCAGAGGAAGGAACTCATCCGAACTTATTCTACGTGGCCAGCATCACCCTGATACCAAAACTAGACAAAGAGAACACAAGAAAACAAAATTACAGGCCAATATCACTGATGAACACAGATGAAAGAATCCTCAACAAAATATTAGCAAACTGAATTCAACAACACATTAAGAGGATCATACACCATGATCAAGTGGGATTTATTCCAGGGATGAAAGAGATTCAATATCTACCAACCAATCAGTGTGACACACCACATTAACAAACTGAAGAATAGAAATCATATGATCAGCTCAATAGATGAAGAAAAATCTTTTGACAAAATTCAACATCTATCCATGAAAAAAAAACCAAAGGCCACCTACTGAATGAAAGAAGATATTTACAAAGACAAATATTGTTTGGTTTCACTTATATGTGGAATCTAAAAAACAAAACAAATGAACAAGCACAACAAAACAGAAACAGAGTCATAGATTCAGAAAACAAACAGCTGGTCGCCAACCAGACTTATCATGGTGATTATTTTGAAATGTATAGAAATATCGAATCACTATATTGTACAAAAGGAACTAACATAGTGTTGTAGGTCAATTAGGTTTCAAAAAGAGACAGACAAACTTACGGAAAAAGAGATCAGATTTGTGGTTACTAGAGGTGGGGATTGAGGGGAGGGGGAAGTGGATGAAAATAGTCAAAAGGTACAAACTTCCAGTTATAGAAATAAGTACTAGGGATGTAATGTACATGATAAATGTAATTAACACTGCTATATGTTATCTGTGAAGGCTGTTAAGAAAGTAAATTCTAAGTTCTCATCAGAAGGAGAAAAAATGTTTTTTCTCTTTCTTTTATTTCGTATCTATATGAGATGATGGAGGTTCACTAAACTTATTGTGATAATCATTTCAAGATGTACTTAAGCCAAATCATTATGCCATGCACCTTAAACTTATACAGTGCTGTATGTCAGTTATATCTCAAGGAAACTGGAAGGAAAAAAAAGTTTCATAATATCCCATGCTGGCTAGGGTAGGGAGAACAGAAATTCTCCAACACTATTGGCAGGAGTGAAAATTGTCATAATAATTGAGGGTAAGTCAGTAATATATCAAAATTTGAAACATGCTTCCTCTTGGACCCAGGGATAATGTGCCCTACAGGCACTCTTGCAGAAATGCCCCAGGACATACTGTGTGTGCAAGGAAATTTCACTGCAGCATTGTTTGAAACAGCGGGAATAGAAAGCAATGTTAACAGTCAGTCAGTCACTAGGGTCTAGCTAAATAAATGATGATCTATTACTACAATGGAATTCTGTGCAGCTGTTTATGAGGATGAGGTAAACATACATTTGTCTACATGAAAAGACATTCTTGGGACTTCCCTGGTGATCCAGTGGTTAAGACTCTGCTTCCACTGCAGGGGGGAACGGGTTCAATCCCTGGTCTGGGAACTAAGATCCTGCATGCTGCACTAGTGGCCAAAAAAACCCCCCAAAAAACAAAAATAATCCCACCAAAACAACAACAACAACAAAGATGTTCTTAATGTTAAATGAAAGATAAAAACATGTTTCAGAACAATAAAAAAGCAGAAGAATTCTCTTGCTAGTCTGGAAGCAAAACAGCCATGTTGAGATAGGAGGGGCCGCATGGCAAGGCCCTGAGAACGACCTCCAGGTGCTGAGAGCCATCCCCAGCTGACAGCAAGAGAACAGGGATGTTAATCATGCAGCTGCAAGGCACCGAGTTCTGCTAACAACCACATGACCTGTGCAGAGGACACTGAGCCCCAGATGCGATTGCAGCCTCAGCCAACACTTTGATTTCAGCACGGTGACACCCTGAGCAGAGGACTCAGCTAACCTGTGCCTAGATCCTTGACCCACAGAAACCATGGGATAAAGACATTTCTGTTATTTTAAACACATAGTCTCATCTTCCAATTCAGTGGAAACATTGTTGTATCCCCTGGCAGAAGCATTCCCTTATTAGATACTTAGATAGCCAAACCAGCAGAGCTCAAAGTTGTCAGGACAGGAAGCAAAAATCTGCAAATGGGTTATAAGATGTAATAGGGAGAGAAGCCATTTCCACTTCTGCCACTTGTATTCTGGCTATAGGAGCGAGAACACCATGTAATGCTTTCTGATCCAAAGCATATACTGCACCTGTAAGACAGAATCCCATTCTTTCAGGATGTTGTCTACCAACTGGTACCATCAATGAGTCCTCAGTAAGCCATTTCCCCTCTCATTTAGGCCAGTCACTTCCAGGTGATGGGGGATGTGGAAAGACGAGTTAATTCCATAGGACAAGCCCTATCGCTGCACTTCTTCGCTGTGACATGAAGTTTCTTGATCAGAAACAATGCTGTTTAGAGACTTACCTGGTGGTCCAACAGTTAAGACTCCGTGATCCCAATGCAGGGGGACCTGGGTTCAATCCCTGGTCAGGGAACTAGATCCTGCATGTCACAACTAAAGATCCCGCACACGGCAACGAAGATCCCACATGCTGCAAGTAAGAAACAGCACAGCCAAAAAAACCAAAACTATATATATATAAAAGAAACAGTCCTGTTTAGAATGTAAGGTGGTGGATAAGGCATTCTTGTGAGTCCATGAATGGTAGTGCTAGCAGAAGCATTAAGGGCAGGGAAGACAAATCTGTATCCAGAATATATGTCTATTTCCATGAGAACAAATCTCTGCCCCTCCATGATAGAAGTCCAGGGTAATCAGCCTGCCACTAGGTGACTGGCTTGTCCCCCTGGGAATGATGCCATATTAGAGACTCAAGGCTGGACTCTCTGTTGGCCCATTAGGCACTCAGCAGAAGCACTAGCCAGGCCAGCCTTAGTAAGGGAAATTACATGTTGTCGAATCCATATATAACCTCCATCCTTGCCACCTCAGCCTTTTTGTTTAGGGGCCTATTGAACTAGCATTGGAGTGCTGGGGAAAGAAGCTGACTCACAGCCATAGTGAGTTATTTTGTCCACCTCATCATTAACAGCCTCTTGTGCAGTTGATGGCCTTTGGTGGGCATTCACATGGGACACAAATACCTTCACAGTCTGTGCCAATTCAAAGAGGTCTTAACTAATGTTCTGGTCTCCACTCAATATGTCCTTAATTCCAGTCCCCATCTGTCACAATTTTTACCCATCTTGGTTAACTTCTACCTATCTTCAACATTATTTCATCTAAACCCCCTCTCACCCACTTTTCCTTTCCAGGTTATTCTGAAGCAAATTCCAGACATCATATCACTTTATCTTGAATATTTCTGTATCTCTAAAATATAAGTGCTATTTTAAAATAACCACAATACTACACACCAAAACCCCAAATCATTTTATTTCAAATATCTATCAATGTTTAAATGTACTGAACTACCTCAAGCATCCAAATAAAGTCCAAACACTGAAAAGAGTTAATATCTATTAAATCGATTAATCCATGTTTTCCTTTTTCTCTTTTGTTGCAGTACATTTGTTGAAGAAACCCAGTTGTCTTTCAAGTTTCCCATAGTCCTGGTTTGCTGATTATAATCCTGATATGTCAATTAACATATTCTTCTATCCCCTGTATTGCCTAAAATTTAACGGTTGTATCTGGAGTCTAAATCAGATCCAGTTTTTTTGTTTTTGTTTTTTTACATCTTTATTAGAGTATAATTGCTTTACAATGGTGTGTTTCTGCTTTATAACAAAGTGAATCAGTTATACATATACATATGTTCCAATATCTCTTCCCTCTTGCGTCTCCCTCCCTTCCACCCTCCCTATCCCACCCCTCCAGGCGGTCACAAAGCACCGCGCTGATCTCCCTGTGCTATGCGGATGCTTCCCACTAGCTATCTACCTTACGTTTGGTAGTGTATATACGTCCATGCCTCTCTCTCGCTTTGTCACAGCTTACCCTTCCCCCTCCCCATATCCTCAAGTCCATTCTCTAGTAGGTCTGTGTCTTTATTCCTGTCTTACCCCTATGTTCTTCATGACATTTTTTTTTCTTAAATTCCATATATATGTGTTAGCATACGGTATTTGTCTTTCTCTTTCTGACTTACTTCACTCTGTATGACAGACTCTAGGTCTATCCACCTCATTACAAATAGCTCAGTTTCGTTTCTTTTTATGGCTGAGTAATATTCCATTGTATATATGTGCCACATCTTCTTTATCCATTCATCCAATGATGGACACTTAGGTTGTTTCCATCTCCTGGCTATTGTAAATAGAGGTGCAATGAAAATTTTGGTACATGACTCCTTTTGAATTATGGGTATAATGCCCAGTAGTGGGATTGCTGGGTCATATGGTAGTTCTATTTGTAGTTTTTAAGGAACCTCCATACTGTTTTCCATAGTGGCTGTACCAATTCACATTCCCACCAGCAGTGCAAGAGTGTTCCCTTTTCTCCACACCCTCTCCAGCATTTATTGTTTCTAGATTTTTTGATGATGGCCATTCTGACAGGTGTGAGATGATATCTCACTGTAGTTTTGACTTGCATTTCTCTAATGATTAATGATGTTGAGCATTCTTTCATGTGTTTGTTGGCAATCTGTATATCTTCTTTGGAGAAATGTCTATTTAGGTCTTCTGCTCATTTTTGGATTGGGTTGTTTGTTTTTTTGTTATTGAGCTGCATGAGCTGCTTATAAATTTTGGAGATTAATCCTTTGTCAGTTGCTTCATTTGCAAATATTATCTCACATTCTGTGGGTTGTCTTTTGGTCTTGTTTATGGTTTCCTTTGCTGTGCAAAAGCTTTGAAGTTTCATTAGGTCCCATTTGTTTATTTTTGTTTTTATTTCTATTTCTGTAGGAGCTGGGTCAAAAAGGATCTTGCTGTGATTTATGTCATAGAGTGTTCTGCCTATGTTTTCCTCTAAGATTTGATAGTTTCTGACCTAAAGACATTTAGGTCTTTAACCCATTTTGAGCTTATTTTGTGTATGGTGTTAGGGAGTGATCTAATCTCATACTTTTACATGTACCTGTCCAGTTTTCCCAGCACCACTTATTGAAGAGGCTGTCCTTTCTCCACTGTACATTCCTGCCTCCTTTATCAAAGATAAGGTGACCATATGTGCATGGGTCTATCTCTGGGCTTTCAACCCTTTCCATTGATCTATCTTTCTGTTTTTGTGTCAGTACCATACCGTCTTGATTACTGTAGCTTTGTAGTATAGTCAGGGAGCCTGATTCCTCCAGCTCCATTTTTCGTTATCAAGATTGCTTTGGCTATTCAGGGTCTTTTGTGTTTCCATACAAATTGTGAAATTTTTTGTTCTTGTTCTGTGAAAAATGCCAGTGGTAGTTTGATAGGGATTGCATTGAATCTGTAGATTGCTTTGGGTAGTAGAGTCATTTTCACAATATTGATTCTTCCAATCCAAGAACATGGTATATCTCTCCATCTATTTGTATCATCTTTAATTTCTTTCATCAATGTCTTATAATTTTCTGCATACAGGTCTTCTGTCTCCTTAGGTAGGTTTATTCCTAGATATTTTATTCTTTTTGTTGCAATGGTAAATGGGAGTGTTTCTTAGTTTCACTTTCAGATTTTTCATCATTAGTGTATAGGAATGCCAGAGATTTCTGTGCATTAATTTTGTATCCTGCTACTTTACCAAATTCATTGATTAGCTCTAGTAGTTCTGGTAGCAGCTTTAGTTTCCTCTATGCATAGTATCCTGTCATCTGCCATCAGTGACAGCTTTACTTCTTCTTTTCTGATTTGGCTTCCTTTTATTTCCTTTTCTTCTCTGATTGCTGTGGCTAAAACTTCCAAAACTATATTGAATAAGAGTGGTGAGAGTGGGCACCCTTGTCTTGTTCCTGATCTTAGTGGAAATGCTTTCAGTTTTTCCCCATTGAGGATGATGTTGGCTGTGGATTTGTCATATATGGCCTTTATTATGTTGAGGAAAATTCCCTCTATGCCTACTTTCTGCAGGGTTTTTATCATAAATTGGTGTTGAATTTTGTCAAAAGCTTTCTCTGCATCTATTGAGATGATCATATGGTTTTTCTCCTTCAATTTTTTAATATGGTTTATCACATTGATTTTTTTGTGTATATTGAAGAATCCTTGCATTCCTGGAATAAACCCCACTTGATCATGGTGTATGATCCTTTTAATGTGCTGTTGGATTCTGTTTGCTAGTATTTTGTTGAGGATTTTTGCATGTATGTTCATCAGTGATATTGGACTGTAGTTTTCTTTCTTTGTAACATCCTTGTCTGGTTTTGGTATCAAGGTGATGGTGGCCTTGTAGAATGAGTTTGGGAGTGTTCCTCCCTCTGCTATATTTTGGAAGAGTTTGAGAAGGATAGGTGTTAGCTCTTCTCTAAATGTTTGATAGAATTCGCCTGTGAAGCCATCTGGTCCTGGGCTTTTGTTTGTTGGAAGATTTTGAAATAGGATCAGGACTTTTCTCTTGCAGACTTTTGATGTAAGCTCTCATGAAATTCCAGTATTATCCTTGTGCTTTACATCCAAACAACCAGTTTTCCAAACTGTAGGAAATGCCTCCCCACTTTAGAGCCTAGGTGTCAGCTCTCTATACACCTGGGAGTTTGCTTTGATCTTCAGGCCTGCCCTAGGTTTTCTGTGCCCAGGAAGATCTCATTCTTCTGGAAATGCTTGTTAGGTGTTTTACTTGGCTGTCCTGCCTGACTTTCAGTCCCTGCCATCTGAAAGTCTGGAGTGCCTGGAGGAGGGAAGGAGTTTCTGCCAGCTCTCCTACTCCACATGGAATATCTTCAGTTGATGTTTCTCAGCTGTCTCTTCTTTCCCAACAACCAGGCAAAGAACTGGGGAGGGTACATAGATGCTAAATATTCATTAAAATATTAGCTGATTTCTCCTGTTCTCATGGACTGCAGACTCTCATGGTAAGCTGCCTGTTCCATCACCTCTTAATGAGGAGGGTCTTGTCACCTTCCCTGTGACCAGGGCCTCATTTCCTCCTGACCCACATTCCTTGTTGTTGTTTGTCCATGTGAACTCCTAAGCTCTCCTGTTCCTGTTGCTTATGAGGACACCTCCATACCTCACAGAGGAGGTCACATACACATGCCTACTGACCACTTTCTGTCACCCTCATGAGAGAGCTTGTCCTCATGGCAGATGCACTGCCTCCCTTCCCAGCCCCACCCACCCAACTCCTGGGATGCATCTGCTTCTCCTTACTGGGCCCATCCTTCTGACTTAGCAGACCTAGGCAGTCATGCTCCAAAACATGAAAACTTTTGCATAAATACTTTTTGGGAACCTTGCACATATTTTCTATGACATTAGTTTGACTCACAAAACAATGGAAATTTAGAGGTAGTTGAAATCTTAGAAATCACGTAACCTGATTTTTTAAATGCTGAGCCAAAGTCTTTTAAATTAAATGCAAAAAACGGTTGTATCATGTAATTGGGCAGCCTATTAATATTGTCAGGAAAAAAAAACAGGTCAATACTCAGCATCTGTCATGAAAAAAATTAATTGAAAAACAAGTAGAATTTAAATTTTGAAGTAACCAAAATAATGGAAAATATCTGTTTCATGGTGTATATATTATGAATAAAGTCACATTTTCTTGACATTTCTCAAAATGTCCTTACCTTTCTGATGGATCTTCATATTAGATTACTAAATTATGCTTGTGTATATTTTAGTTAACTGAATCAAAACCCTCATTTAAAGATCCATTAAAAATTTTCAAATGTAGATTAAAAAAAAAAAGGCAGCACTGCCTATTTAGTGGCACCAGAATTTTAGGTTTCTAAGAAACACTGTGGGAGAATGTCAGGGGGTTGTCTAGTAAGGTTATTAATAATTAATAATTATTAAGAACCTTTAATTTTGTAAAGTAAAATATTAATAAATAAAATTACCATCTGCCTTTATTATCATTTCATAAAAGAAAGGACATCCTAACAGCAACAAAATAGAACCTACATAATTTAAAACTACTTAGCTTTAGTTTTATGAAAAACATTATACCGTCTTCCTTTATTTTCCATGTGGCCATAGGTCAATAAAAACTGTCATGGACCAGCAGTCCACAATGTTCCTCCAACTCTATTTGGAAGTCATTGAGGGAAGCCAACCCTCTCATTTTATAGATCAGAAAGTGGTCATGTGGCAAATTTCAATGATTTTCCAAGGTTATCAGCTATTTCAATGTTCTTCTTACTACTTTGCTAGATTAGGTTTCTGATAACATACATGCCTTCCCTGTCAATGGTAACATCGGCAACTATTAGATTCAGGATCAGTTAGCCATCTCTCTTCCCCAGTGACTCTGAAGCATGAGAGATTCACACTCACAGATAACACATCAGAATGGATCCCACATATTGTATGTAACATTCCTCAAGAAATAAATATGGAACTTCATTTTTATTGAGATTGTTATTTGATTAAAATTTTAATTTCATATTAATAGATAGGATTTAAAATTTTTACTCATAATAGAAAATAACAGAAGGTCCCTCTTTAAATTCCTCATGTCTCAAGCATCTATAAGTTTATAGAGAGCATCTCTTTTTAAGTTTACAGTCACTTTAAATTTTTCCCTTCTTTCTCTGACTATTCAATTTCTCTGTATTCTCAGTTATTCTAATACTTTCTATCCCACATATTATTTCTACCATTGCTAATTCTGTCTACTTTTCCCCCATTCCAATCCATTCATGTTTTCTATTAGTTTAGGATTTTCTCTTTAGTACTAAAGTGAATAAATGATCATTTTCTGGCATGTGAATGATCAGAATCTATTACTTATTCTGATATCTCTCATCAACTAGTCCAACTTCTTCAATTGTAAGAAATTCTAGTCATTTGAAATTTGACTGGAACATGGAAAAAATAGTCATGAAATTATATGTATCATTCTAGATAAAAATAAGAGGACAAAAAATTTGTAGTAGATCAATTTAAGCCATAAATATGTTTGCCTAGTCAGAAAGGACACTCGTAAAACTGGCATTTGTCATCAAAATAAAAGATTATTCCCATATATTTTAATGATGAAATTCTGACCCTAAAACTATACAGTGCTAAGTAGGTGGTCAATGATAAGTAACAATTCCCATTCTCTTTATCCAGATTTCAGAGTGCAACAGAGAGGAGGGTAGTATTGGGGCACCTTTGAGTTAAGGGTGGAAGGAAAACAGATGGCACATATAGAATATCTAGAATTATTGACTAATTTTTATCTTATAAAATAAAGAATACTATCAAATAGTTTTTACTGAGCAATAATGAACTGTTTCTCAAATTGTTCTGGAGCCTTATAAAGCAAATAATGGGCTCGACTGCTCCTTTAGTCAACTGAAAACAATATTTTGAGACATCTCAAGAAAGCTACCAAGTACTTGGTTCTTAATGGCTTGACAATTTTGAAATCCATTTCTAATAAAAATGTATGATTTTGATCAGTTTTATTGCTAGCTCAAAATCATAAAAAATAATTTCTTGATACTTTGGCTATTGATAATTGACTTTCAGAAAATGATTATTCTTATATATCATTTCTAAAATGGCATAATTTCAGAGACTGTTTAATCAAATCCAGAGATCATTTAGTCAAATGAGAAAACCTGGCCCAAAGAAGCTTTGTGTCTCTCTCCAGGACAAGTGACTGAAAATAGGTAGAACAAATACTCTATTCCTTGATTCAGGGTCATTTCCAGGTATCCAAAAGGAAATGTGGCCTTGGAATGCTGACATTTAAGACAAGAGATGAGACAGGCTCTAGTACAGTTTAAATATTCAGAGCCAATTGGCATTATGTAATCTCACATGTTTGAAGGCCTTTATATTTTTTAAACCAATTTTTTTCAAGAACAGATTTCTTGAGACTGTTCCCATTGTAATTTTATTTTAATTAATAAAAAATTTCATTTATTTATATATTTTAAAGTAAAAATTGTGTAATTCAAGATGTACAACATGATGCTTCAATACACATATACATAGTGAAATGGATTTTATAGTCAAGCCAATTAACATATCTCCTTACATAGTTATCATTTTTGTGTGTGATGAGTACCCCTGAAATTTACTCTCAGTATATTTCCCATTTTTAAATTAAATAAAAAAGAAAGAGGGAAAGAAAGAAGGGAGAAGATAGGAAGAAGTTAATTACAATCATTCTACTTAACATAGTTAATAATTTTATGCAAATCAACAAATATTCCTAGAAAATTACTATAATTAAGTTTTAATAAACACAGACACTTGGACAAAGAAGTCATGGTAAATGATTGCTGTGAAAATCCTGAATATATTCCACTCAATATTTCACATGGAGCTATCGAGCTTTCACCTGGAAGTAAACGCTGTAAACTGGAGTGAATGTGTGTAAACTTGATCTCATCCAACCTCCTCTGCAGCTGTTTTTAAAGCTAGGGTAATAAACACCTTAGGTCCACAAGGATCTGTCATATAGGCAAAGAACGGTCTCTCTGGAGCCATCTGTGTTGGTGACAGAGGGCATGTCTCATAAAGAGGAGACCAGGACCAATTTACATTCCCATTAATAGTGTAGGAGGGTTCCTTTTTCTCCACACCCTCTCCAGCGTTTATTGTTTGTAGACTTTTTGATGATGACCATTTTGACTGGTGTGAGGTGATACCTCATTGTAGTTTATTTATTTATTTATGGCTGCGTTGGGTCTTTGTTGCTGCATGCGGGCTTTCTAGTTGCGGTGAGCGGGGGCTACTTTTTGTTGTGGTGTGCGGGCTTCTCATTTCAGTGGCTTCTCTACTTGTGGAGCACGGGCTCTAGGCATGTGGGCTTCAGAAGTTGTGGCACGAGGGCTCAGTAGTTGTGACTGGTGGGCTCTAGAGTGCAGGCTCAG
Organism: Delphinus delphis; assembly: GCF_949987515.2. Classification (NCBI taxonomy): domain Eukaryota; kingdom Metazoa; phylum Chordata; class Mammalia; order Artiodactyla; family Delphinidae; genus Delphinus; species Delphinus delphis. The sequence goes on along the minus strand of NC_082693.1, from coordinate 25,610,198 downwards.
TAGTTGTGGCTCATGGGCTTAGTTGCTCCGTGGCATGTGAGATCTTCCCGGACCAGAGATCAAACCCGTGTTCCCTGCATTGTCAGGCAGATTCTTAACCACTGCGCCACCAGGGAAGTCCCTCATTGTAGTTTTGATTTGCATTTCTCTAATAATTAGCGATGTTGAGCAAGTTTTCATGTGTTCTTTGGCCATCTGGATGTCTTCTTTGGAGAAATGTCTATTTAGATCTTCTGCTCATATTTTGATTAGTTTGTTTTTTGATATTAAGGTGGATGAGCTGTTTGTATATTTTGGAAATTAATCCCTTTTTGGTTGCATTATTTGCAAATAATTTCTCCCATTCTGTGGGTTGTCTTTCATTTTGTTTATGGTTTCCTTTGCTGTGCAAAAGCTTGTAAGTTTGATTAGGTCTCATTTGTTTACTCTTGTTTTTATTTCCATTACTCTAGGAGACAGATCCAAAAAAATATTGCTGTGATTTATGTCAAAGAGTGTTCTGCCTATGTTATCCTCTAGGAGTTTTATAATATGCAGTCTTACATTTAGGTATGGAGGTTCCTTAAAAACTAAAAATAGAGTTACCATATGATCCAGTGATCCCACTCCTGGGCATATATTCAGAGAAAACTATAATTTGAAGAGATACATGCACCCCAATGTTCACAGCAGCACTATTTACAAAACACAAGACACAGAAGCAACCTAAGTGTCCATTGGCAGATGAATGGATAAAGAAGATGTGGTATATATACACAATGGAATACTACTTAGACATAAAAAAGAATTAAATAATGCCATTTGCAGCATCATGGATGGACCTAGAGATTATCATATTAAGTGAAGTAAGTCAGACAGAGAAAGACAAATATCATATGATATCACTTATATGTGGAATCTAAAAAAAATGATACAAATGAACTTATTTACAAAACAGAAATAGACTCACAGACAAAGAAAACAAATGGTTACCAAAGGAGAAGGGGGTGTAAATTAGGAGTTTGGGATTAAAATTCATACACTCCTATATATAAAATAGATAACCAACAAGGACCAACTGTATGGCACAGGGAACTATATTCAATATCTTGTAATAACCTATAATGGAAAAGAATTTTAAAAAGAATATATATATGTATATATTATATATATACACACACACACATATCTGAATCACTTTGCTGTACACTGGAAACTATCACAACATTGTAAATCAACTGTATTTCAATAAAAATAAAAAACAAAAAAATATAAAAATAAAATTAATTAAAAAAGGAAGAAACCAGAAACAGTAATTACCTAGGCATGTATAGGACTCTCTCAGCCACCAAGAAACTCACCCTGAAGAAGAGGTTGCTGGCTGGGATGAACGGGAAAACCAGGAACAACAAGCCCACCAAAACTTCCCTGTGCTCCAATCTCTGAAACACACAATAATGGAGGACAAATTAATCTAGGTTTAATTCCACTTCCGTCAGCATTTAACCATCTCTTTCATTTTCAACTTCTCATTGAAGGAATGAATAAATTAGACCAATGTAAAACTTTTGATCAGTGTGCTGAATTCATCAGAGAAAGCCCTTAGGCTAAAACCTCTGGCTCATGGAAATATTTACATGTACCCCTGACACACATTTGCCACCCAGAACATCTGCTATTTGCATAACATGATCAGTGACCATTATTTCTTATTCTGGGCTGGCCTTACAGCCATCCTGCTTCTTGGCCTGGCTCCTTTTAGAGTTCCTATGCCCCCAGGCAACTCATTCCAGGGAGCAAAGCAGCTGGATAAGGATCAAGCCCACTAAGGCATCATGGAGAATTACTGTCCTCTCAGAAACAGAACACATTAAAAGCAAAACAAATTAAAAAAAAAAAAAAGAAAAAAAGCCCCACACAAAACCCACCAGGAGAGGCAAAGCTGAGCATGAATTAAATTAAATGAAAATGGTGAAATGTGGGGCACCAATGAGGGAGATCATTTGAGCTGAGGTGTTTTTAGCATCTTTCAAAATAAGCCAGTAAGCAAGTATTTATTCCATGAAATTTTTTGGAATCAAAATTCATTACAATAAATCATTAAACTGACAGAACACCTTTCTCTTACATTGTATATATTAATTTGTAAAGATTTTTGTCACTTAATAGTTAACATAAAATATTTCCATTTATTACTAATAATATGTTGTAATGGGCACTGTAAAAGTTAGTGTGTATTTCCAAATAGACATATTTGAAGGAAAGCCTATTTAAAACAAACCTAAATGTATTGGATGGTATTACTTTTTTCTTTTTAAAAAAAGTTTAAGGGGAAAAGCAAATAGAACTTTCCATGTTACAGTTTTAAATTTTTTCTTATAAACATTTTAAATAGCCTATTACTTTTAATAATTGTGAAAGACTAAACAGAAGAATTTCAAAAACATAAATAAGATTCCCTGATACAAACTACTAATACTTTAAGTAGACAAAGTAAAAGATTTCAAACATATTGAGACATTTGTCACCTGGATTTTATTAAAATCTTTGTTTTGCTGACTACAATATATTGAATAATAGAATTTCTAAGAGCAATTCCATATGAACAAATGTGATTTGGACAATTTCCTTTAAAAGTAAGGTAACAGGGCTTCCCTGGTGGTGCAGTGGTTGAGAGTCTGCCTGCCGATGCAGGGGACACGGGTTCGTGTCTCGGTCCGGGAAGATCCCACATGCCTCGGAGTGGCTAGGCCCGTGAGCCATGGTCGCTGAGCCTGCGCATCCGGAGCCTGTGCTCCGCAATGGGAGAGGCCACGACAGTGAGAGGCCCGCGTACCGCAAAAAAAAAAAAAAAAAAAAAAAAAAAAAAGTAAGGTAACATAACTAATGATCTCATTTTTTACCTAGAGTAACCATACTCTTTAGAATTAAAAGGTGAAAGAAGAAAAAATTTTGCATAACAAGCCTTCAATTCAAATGGATGCAATAATGTTATATTTTCTATGACCCACTTAAATTGAAGGAATAAAACAGGTGAGAAGTAACAAGTCCATTATATTTAAAAACTGCAAGCTATCTTTGTAATTTAGATTTTTCTTTCAGTTTACAGAGTATATTTCAGTCCAAGAATTTAAAGATTTGTAAAGAGAATGTAATACCCCCTATTAATTAATCCTAAGCATGGAGGCAAGGGCAGGGGTTAAGAGAATTCTGACCAGGTCACCATCCAGGTCCCTGGATCGTGTTTTACCCCGTGAGGCGCCTCCCCACCTCATTGCGGTTATTGGAGATCAGCCCTCACTGCGGAACTGAAAGAGGCGTCGCCTTCACACCCCCAGTGTCACCCTTTGCTGCCTGACCGAAGGCCCTTCCTCACTGTGGTGTCGTATGTTTCCGGCCTTTACTCAGCAGAAGCCCGAGCTGGGGAGCCAGTAGGTTGGGAGGAGCCGGTGTCCGGGGAGCACAGAGGTGCCCTCGGGCTCCTCCCTTCCCGGTCCCGAGAGCTGCCGCCGCTGCTGGAGGTGCAGAGATGGGGCTGCAGGCTCCAGGCACGGCCTTTATTCCCTTCCTGGCTCTCATCCCAGTTGTGATTACGTATTTATCTGTGTGCTCACTGTCTTTAATTAACGTCTCCAGCAGACTGTAAGCGCCATGAGGACAGGAGCTGCTCAGTTGTGTTCAGTGGCACGTGGTTTGTGCTCAGCTCAGTGCCTGGCACTTAGTGTTTAGAAATATTTGTTGAATAAATCAATAAATGAATAAATGTTCCATGTGAGACAGAAAACTGGGTGTGAGAAGGGCAGAGGATAGAGAGGGCTTCCTGGTGGAGGCGACAGTCTGGGTTTGAAAAATGAGTGAATACTCACAAAGCAGAAAACGTTGAGGAAGGGTCAAGACAAGGGTCTTTCCAGGCAGAAGGTACAGAAGGTAGGAGACAGGTAGGTGTCGAATGCCACACAGTGTATTTCAGAGGCAATCTGTACCTCAGAGTGTAAAGTGCAGGGCGAGACTGATGGGAAATAAGACTAAACAAGTGGGCAGGAGAAAGATCGTGAGGGTTTCTATGGCCTTTTGTGAGCTGACCTTTACCTTGAGGCAAAGGGGAGCTGCTGGAGGGTCCTTCCTGCACAGAAAATAAAGCCTCGTATTGGGAGTTGCTGTCTGGACTTCAGTTGTGGCCTGCCACTAATACCCCATTGGTCACCCTGGGCAGGCATGTTAGCCTTTCCATCTTCAAGGGCCTGAACTATAAAATGTGACAAGTGAGGCTTAGGGCTCAGAGCTCAGCCCAGTCGGGCTGGGTTCCAGAAGTTCCTCCAACTCTGAAAGACATTGTCATCTGAATTATGTTACCCTGTGATATGTGGCCACTGAGGGGCCAGAGAGGAGAAGGGGGAGACTTCTGAGTGGGCGCTTTGACACGTGGAGGGAGGCCACCACTCCCTGCTTCTACTAGGGAGTGCTGATCTGAAAAGGGAGGAAGCAGGCCTGTGTTTCCTTTATTTTAAAAACATCTCACTTAAGCCCAGGGCAAACTACCTAATTTCCATGAAGGTAATTTTGAAAACAATAATATTCACAAATGATTCTTTAACCTAAATTTTAATTGTCCATACTATTTGTTCTCCCTCCTTTCCAACCAGCTTAGTTAGATTCAAAATATGTAAAAAGGTATTTCTTTAAAATATGAGAGAATATGCCAAGCAGAGAATTGGGAAGTTAGGAAAAAAAACTTTCATTAGGACATGGCTAAATTTCCTAGGACAAGAAAATCTAGGAGGAGAGTCCAATTGTGGATCTGGGGGATCCAGATATGACAAAATTTGCTAAAGAGTACATAGCTTATTTCAGCCTAATAGGTGCAGATGAAACTCAGAAAGAATAAGGACTAGAAAGAGAGATTTGGGGACATTTCCTAAGAGACTAATTTAATTTTTAGGAAAAGAGTCCAGTGGAAACTGACTTATTCCTAATTACATGAGGAAAGGGAATAGAGATTAGAATGAAAGTACCTAATAATATAGCTACTAATAGCCTGTTATTCTACGCATGAGCAACTGTGTGACTTCAAGAAAATTACTTTTTTTTTTTTTTTTTTTTGTAGTATGCGAGCCTCTCACTGTTGTGGACTCTCCTGTTGCGGAGCACAGGCTCCGGGACGCGCAGGCTCAGCGGCCATGGCTCACTGGCCTAGCCGCTCTGCGGCATGTGGGATCTTCCCGGACCGGGGCACGAACCCGTGTCCCCTGCATCGACAGGCGGACTCTCAACCACTGCACCACCAGGGAAGCCCAAGAAAATTACTTTTTTTGTGCTTTAACTGGATGATCAGTTAAAAACAAAGGTGTTGATATCTGACCAAGCCTGTCTCATAACGTACTTGTGAAAACAGAGGTGGGATATTAATATATTCCCCGCGGCAGCTATTACTGGCTTGAATCTTCTTTTCTGTCTTGGGAAGATATAGAAGAGCCTCCTCCTGAGCTGCAAAGAGGTAAACAAATACCTTCTCTCAATACCCGAGTAGAAGTCTCCATGGTGACTGAGTGTAAGCCCAGAGTCACTCAGCTTCTGCACAGCTGCACATCTGTCAAGCCACTAATGGAAGAGTAACAGTTTTTTTCAATGCTATAAATTACAGCCGATGAGTTTCAGCTCTGGGGCCGAAGTGTAACCTGGGAGCTCCTGGCTGTTTCTTCCACTTTTACTCTGATCTCAGCTTCCAGAGCATGGGGCATAGCTGAGGAAACAAAGATCCGCACACAGATACAGGACACAAACACATACACAGACAGACCCAGGCAGCAACATGGGGCAAGAAAATCTGGGGCAATCTTAAGGTAAGAAAAGTTAAAAGTTGATTTTGAAAGCAGAATCACTTCTGCCTTATCTCTTAATGATTTTGTACTCTGCTGTGTCTCTGATTCAGGATTGAACTGCCATAACACTATGCTACAGAGGGGTTAGGACAGTTCTCCCACAACTTGAGCACAGGCCATATCTGTATCTCAGATGCAGACATGGTCGACCAGATGACCCATTTAGCTTTTTCTTTCCTCTAAAAGCAGCAAGACAAAGCTGAATTGGAGCAGAAAATGATTGTTACAGGACCTCATACGGCATGGCTGCCAGCCCACCTCTACTTGGCTTAAGTTAGCAATTCATTTGATAACTTTCATAAGCTCTAAAATTCACTGATAAAAGTTAAATGAGAAAGTGAAATAGCTGGGAGACAAAAGTAGATTTATACAATCCAGTCTTCTCTCAGCCAATTCAAAACTTGCTTTTCCAAAGCTGAGCTTTCTTCCCCAAGAGGCATCAATGATAGACAGGTGAAGGCAGATTAAAATCAGCGTGTTTATAAAATTATAAGACATAATATCTCATTCTTCTGTCACTTATTTATTGTCACCTCGACGATGGTGCTTTTGCTCTGTATTCTGAAATCAGTAAGGAAAAGAAACTCAATATAATCGACAGAGTTTCACTCACTTGGTGAAGATTCAAATGTTTTAGACCTGCATATCATAAAGGTAGTCAAATGTTCACCATACTTTATCAGAAAAATATGGTGAGAAATTTCTGGCTTACTTCATGACATATGAAAGTAACAATAAATCCAGTAAGCTTCTATTTTAGCAGCTAAAAAGAAGGAAAAGATTTAGTTGCATAACAACTTTTGAAGGAGCTCCTATTAATAGATTTGATTCCTGCAATCATGCTGCATTTATCCAAAGCAAAATATCTTCCATCATCAAAATATGCTGCATGTCCTTGGACAGGACCCAATTTCCTGTTTCTGAGACATATGGTTATAAAGTGTGATGGATTATTTTGCTTTTTAAGAGATGTTTAAAAAGCTACTTTCACAAATAACTCACCTAAAAGAATAGTTCCACTTCCCCCATAATTAATACATAATACATTCAAACAGCCAACCTCCATCATTTAAAAGGGCAATTGTAATTGACTGTTAAAATGTAACAATGGATAGAAAAAGAAGCCTTTATTTAAAAATGACACCAAGTACCTGTATTTCTATGAGCTCAGCAGATGCATCAACACACACATGCATCAAGACATGGAAGGGACTGCTTTCCATCAAATGGTGTGAACCTAAATCTTTAAAGTATATCCAAGAAAGAAGAAACTATTTGATCCACATGAAGCTTGAAAATGTAGTAAAGACACAGTAAAATCTCAGCCCAATGATCACTAACTGGGAGTTGTTTTTTCCTAGAAAATTCCTTGAAGATGACAGAAACAAATGTGTTTGGCTAAAAAAACCCAGTAAAATTGGTTTTCCAGTAGTATTTGGCATTAAATTGTTACCCAAAAAAGACCTTGTTAAAGGCTCATGTCTGTCTATATATAGTATCTGTATATAGATGATTAAAATACACTGGCCAAATTACTAATGGCAAAAGGGATTGTGACAGATTTGAATATGTAGAATTTTCTAGTGATTCCAGGAAGGCTGACATTAAAGATATTCCTTTCATTGGGTTACTTTTTAATAAAAAATATCAGAGTCCTGGTGTTGGAAGTTGACCTAAGCCAATTTGGTTGCTTAAAGATTGCTGGATCCTTTTTGAACATGACTGGTCCCTGGTGTTTAGAGCCAGAGGGGATGTAACACTGATAGCGAGTTTTGGCTAAAATACAGCTGGAAATACAAACATTTATCAGCAAGCAAGTAAAAGCTCTTGTAGGTCCAGGGAAGTGCCCAGTCAGTCTTGTAGCTCTCGTACACTATGTTGCCTGGAACACTCTCTCTGAGGACAATGTGAAAGCACTCTGAGGCATAGAAGCCACCTTCCAGTCAAGTCAGGCTCATAGACTTTGTGAAGTGTGGGGACGCAGGACCCAACAGAGCGTGGGTTCTAGCTTAGCAAGGTTGCTGGGCTTCATTCATTCAAGGGAGATTGTGCCTGTACACTCTTTCTAGCCAGTCACCTACCTTGGTCCCACTTATCCACCAGTATAAAGTTATTTTCTAACAACCCTCACCTCTGGTATGGATTATTTTTTTTTGAATTTTTATTATTTTTTATACAGCAGGTTCTTATTAGTTATCTATTTTATACATATTAGTGTATATATGCCAATCCTAATCTCCCAATTCATCCCACCACCACGACCACCCCACACCCTCACTTCCCCCCTTGGTGTCCATACGTTTGTTCTCTACATCTGTGTCTCTATTTCTGCCTTGCAAACCGGTTCATCTGTACCATTTTTCTATATTCCACATATATGCGTTAATATATGATATTTGTTTTTCTCTTTCTGACTTACTTCACTCTGTATGACAGTCTCTAGATCCATCCATGTCTTTACAAATGACCCAATTTCGTTCCTTTTTACGAATAATATTCCATTGTGTATATGTACCACGTCTTCTTTATCCATTCGTCTGTCAATGGGCATTTAGGTTGCTTCCATGACCTGGCTATTGTAAATAGTGCTGCAATGAAAATTGGGGTGCATGTGTCTTTTTGAATTATGGTTTTCTCTGAGTATATGCCCAGTCTGGTATGGATTTTGACAACAGTATTGGAAGAGTATGTAGAGGCCCCTCAAGAGCAAGGACTCCTGAGTATATTACTTTACTTTTTTCTTTTTATTGAAGTATAGTTGATTTACAATGTTATGTTAGTTTCTGGTGTACAGCACAGTGATTCTTTTTCATATTCTTTTCCATTATGGTTTATTACAGAATATTGACTATAGTTCACTATGCTATACAGTAGGACCATGTTGTTTATCTATTTTATATGTAGTAGTTTGTATCTGCTAATCCCAAACTCCTGATTTATCCCTCTACACCCCCTTTCCCCTTTGGTAACCATAAGTTTGCTTTCTACATCTGTGAGTCTGTTTCTGTTTTGTAAATAAGTTCATTTGTGTCATATTTTAGATTCCACATATAAGTGATATTTTTCATTCTTTTTCTTATTTCACTGAGTATGATAATCTCTAGGTCCATCCACGTTGCTGCCAATGGCATTATTTCATTCCTTTTTATGAGTAATAGTCCATTGTATATATGTACCACATCTTCTTTATCCACTTATCTGTCGATGGACATTTAGGTTGCTTCTATGTCTTGGCTATTGTAAACTGAGTATAGTACTTTAAATGCTAACTACTCCTAGTGTACATTAAGTTAACTAACCTCACACAAGGCAACACAATATTGACACAGATGCATTTTTAAAGTGAATTGTCACACTTTGTGTCGCTTTTTAAATCAACAGTCAACCAGGTGAACATTTGACTTTCCTCCTAAGACATCTTCTATTTACTGTTGACTGGTTAGAAACTCTCTATATCTTTAAAATAAAAAGTTCCAAAGGAATGCTTATTTAGGTGGTGATGTTAAAGGGATAATTCTGTGAAGATTTATTTGGCTGTTGTTATTCTTGAAGGGATAAGTTGGAAAATTTTGAATAATGCACCGAAGGGGTCATTACAAGTCTGTACAAATTACACCCTTCCCTTCATATGTTTAAATCAACATTTCTCAAATGATGTAAAATGTATTTGATGACAGAATCCCTATTTTGAGTAAACCCTCTTAGTATCCAAAACACACTCTGAGAAGTGCTGGTAATAAACTATCCCAGACAGAATGAGGTTAAAAAGTTTCCACATAAGAAGTGGTTTCCACATAAAACCTTTCTCAAGGAAACTTCTCAGTATCTGGCATATTTTAAACCCATTTCCTGCTCTTCTGTTTTCAGTAGATATGAGAGCAGTGGGTCCCCATTTTCATTGTAATAAATCATTATTCATTTAGAGAACCTTGTTACAATGTCCATCTACTTCCTCTGCTGCAACAGCAGTGGGTCCAATTCGTTAAATATACCTTAAGTTTTAATCTTCAGCAAGGGATAACCCTCTTTGTGGCTCTGCTAGGTATGCCATGGTGCTTAGAGACCACCGTAGAGTCACATGGGGGTTAGGTTCTAAAATCAGCATACAAAGCAAAAATCATGCATAGTCAAGATGACTCTTGAAAATCGTTTAAAACGGCTCCATGTTGGAGAGTGACATACCATATCCCAAGAAGCCAGACCCAGAGAAATCATTCTTAAGAACTGGAACGAATGGCTACTTCATCAACTGAGTACTAGATAAAGTAAGACTCATGTAAGGATGTCATGTTGTATGAAAAATGCAGATCATTAAATCCTAGAATACCACTCACCACTGCAAGGTTCTCACACCACGAGGGCTCACAGGAACTCAGATTGCCTGGAAGAAGGACAAACTCACCTGTCTTATCCCCTTCTCTCTCTTGGGACTACACTTGTGGAAGGCAATAGCCAGAAATTTATCTATACTACTTAGGTTTTTACTCTCTCTTCTCTTTTTTCAGTTTTGTTTTTTAAATTTGTACTGATCCAGCATGTTTGTGTAAATATACCTAGGCAATATCATTTTTAGTCAACTTAAAAAGATAAATATATAAATATGTATACATATTCATATATAAGAATACATATAAATACATATTTGCAGAAATATACATATAAAAATATATACCTTACAAAGCACAAAGTACAAAGCAGGATAAATTCATTCAATTTTGTTTTGTTTCATTTTGTAAACATTATTTTGATTCATTTCAAGAAATGTTTTGATGCCTTTAAATAATATTAGTAACATAGGAGAAATGCTCATGAGGTAATGTTAACACACACATGCTAGTTTAATAAATATACATGAAGCATTTAACATGTGCAAGTCACAGACTTAACTTGAGGCTCTGATTAGTCAACGAGACAGCATGGTCACTGGCTTCATGGAGCTCTATTCTAGTGTGCACACAGTAACAAGTGGCACATTCATTGAAGAAAGTAATATCCTGAACGAGATATTTACATATGGCACCCCACACAGTATCATCTCGATTACATGAAAAGTGTATGGATAAGTGAATGATTGGAAGGAGATCCAACAAAATGTAATAATGTATTTTAGGATTGTGAGTGACTTTTATACACTTTACTGTATTTATATGATATTTACCCAAACCTGGACTAATTTTTTAATATAAACCTATTATATAGTTCTAAAAAAAAAAAAGAAATGTTTTTCAAACACCCACTATATGTAAAGAGTGAAGGGACATTTGGGCAAAAAGATGAATACAACATTACTCTCACAGACTTCAAAATTGGTGTACGTATGAACAACTAAAACTAGAATCTAAGAAAGATTATGTTAAGGATAGTAATTGAACAAAATCGCCTAAACTACCTAGTGTGAGTCATCTTAAAGTCTCCTTCCCCATCCCCCATGAGGCTTCTCTTAGTCATGCAGGGCTACTCATCACTCTCTCACTCAAATAATTTAGATGTGGTGCCTTGTATATGCCAAACACCATTCTATGTTCTCTGGGACACATCAATGAGTCAAACAGAGAAACATTCCCTACTTCTGTGGAGCAAACATTCTAAATGGGATGGGTAGTGGGGTCTCAAGAGCCATGACAAACAAATTAGTAAATTATTTAGTATTTTAAAAACGTGACAAGGGGGCTTCCCTGGTGGTGTAGTGGTTGAGAGTCCGCCTGCCAATGCAGGGGACACAGGTTCATGCCCCGGTCCAGGAGGATCCCACATGCCACGAAGCGGCTAGGCCCGTGAGCCATGGCCGCTGGGCCTGCGCGTCTGGAGCCTGTGCTCCTCAATGGGAGAGGCCACAGCAGTGAGAGGCCTGTGTACCGCAAAAAAAAACCCCAAAACAAACAAACAAACAAAAAAACGTGACAAGTATTACAGGGAAAAAAAAAGAGCCTAACAAAGGGTACCTGGAATGCAGGGCTTCAGGGTGGGTGGGGGTTGGTTGAACTTTACACGAGGTGCTCAGGGAAGGCCTCTTGGGAAGGGGATAATTCAGCAGAGACTTGAAGGGGGAACTCTGGGGCAGAGGGTTGCTGGTGGAAGGACCTGGTAGAGGCCCTAGGCAGGATGGCTGCTGTATTCAAGGAGCAGCGAGGAGAATGTAGCTGGTGCTGAGCAAGCAGAGATGAAGTCAGGGCAGTGGTGGGAAAGGTAACAGTGTGGGAAGGTCAGGCTCAGACCAAGTTTGGTCTTGTTTGCTTTTGTGTTTTATTTGCAGAAAAATGGGAAGCTGCTGGAAGGTTTTGAGCAAAGGAGGGACATGATCTGATGTGTGCTTCTGGCTGCTGTTCTAAGAAGAGACTGCAGAGAGGATGTAAGGTTAGAAGGAAGGAGGTGAGTTAATAGAAAGTGTGGTGACCTGGACCAGTGTAGTGGTGAAAAGTGACCAGATTTTGGATATATTTTCATGGTAGAACAGGTAACATTTAGTGATGGATTAGACATAATATTGAGAGAGAGGTGTCAAACATTTTGGCCTGAGCGACTGGTAGTCTGACCAGTTGCTCATGACCAAAAAGGAGAAGATTGGAAGGAGTACAGGCTTGTGAGGGAATTCCGGAGCACAGTTTTGATGGCTGAGATGTACCTGATAATTGAATAGAGATGCATTTCCATTGTGCCTTTATTTCCAAACATCCCAAGTTCCTTACATGTACTACTTCTTTCTTATAACACTTCAGGAAGAAAAGTAACAGGCCATGTTATCAACAAAACTTCCAAGTGTGAAAAAATAACAGGTAAAAAATTTTATAATTTGTCTAAGGATTCAGAGATAAAGAAACAACTCCAATTTCCCCCTGTACTTTGGGCAACTAATTTTTAGCAATGCTTTCTGAGGATTTGTTTTTGGTAGTGTTTTCTCCCCCAGGAGATTGTGTCAATCATGTTTGCCTCACTTTTATAGGCATTTTAGGCAGCATTTTTAGGACTAAATAGATACCTCGAAGGATTTGATGATAAGTTACATCTGTCTCCAATGCATTAAGCAGTTTCCAATATGTTTTTTGTTTTCGCTGCTTTTATCCCTAATTATACATTTTGTGATTTTCTTAGGAGAGAAAAGGGTGGTGATAAAATCAATTTACTGAAGAACTAGAAGGGATCTGAGCCAGCATTTGTCCATTTCCCTCTTTTTTTTTTTTGCGGTACGCGGGCCTCTCACTGTTGTGGCCTCTCCTGTTGCGGAGTACAGGCTCCAGACACGCAGGCTCAGTGGCCATGGCTCACAGGGCCCAGCCGATCCGCGGCATGTGGGATCCTCCCGGACCGGGGCACGAACCCATGTCTCCTGCATCGGCAGGTGGACTCTCAACCACTGCTCCACCAGGGAAGCCCTCCCTCATTTTATAGCTGGGGAAATGGGAACCCTCAGTGGTGAAATGACTTGCCCAAAGTTAGCATTCCATTGGGATGGGAAGAATCAGAGGAACAAGTTGGGGGCCTTGGGGTAGATGGGACCTTGGTGAATGGATGCTGGTTAAATCTTCTTTGCCAAATTAAAGAAAATCTCCTTTAAGTTTATAGATTCTTCAAAATTTCCAGTTCTTAAAAATTTTTATTTTTAAGAATGCCGTCTGAAGTCAAGTCAGACTGTACACCTCTTTGTGATTCATACGAATTCCCCTCCCTTAAGTCATTCCCAGGGTTTTTTCACACCCCTCCCACTTCCTGACATGTCCAATCCAGAATTCCTTCCCCTTATTTCTTCACCATCTTCTTCCTGTGGACTCCACTAACCCTGCCCCTGGATCCCTGACATTGCCCTTGCTTCTCTCCTCTGATCCTTCCATTCCAGGGTGACCTCAGGCTCTGAACACCCACCCCCCATTGGGGGAACACAGAGCCTCTTAAGGAAACCCAACTGTAAAGTGATAGCATCAAGAAATGTTTGGACTGAATGGAGGGGAGGAGTTTTCTAGAATCTTCTTAGGAATATGTACTCCTTCAAATAAAAAGGATGAAAAAGAAGTAACGAGTTCAGCTAAACATTCAAATGTAGAATTTAGAAAGAGAATGAGATTGATTTACAAGGAAGTTCATGGGAACGTTGAAGCAGTCCCAAAGTTGAAGATGGCAGCAGAGACTCTGAGATAACATATATTGTGTATGATCAAACACATCACTTTAAAAAATACTGAGTGGGAGAAAAAATGTGTCTCCTGGGGTTGGGGAATTATTGACTGGTTTGAGGCCAAGGAGAAGGTTTTTTGTGTAAAGACAATTTCCTAGGATTTTCACCCTGACAATAAATCACTCTGCAGAGAACAGTAGTGGGCGATCGGTGGGAGGGAAGATGATGATGAATGTGTCCAGCTGCCTAGATGACTAAGAAGCACGTGGAGAAAAGTTAGCGAACACTTTCCCAAGCTCTGCATCTGGATTCCGCTTAGCACAGTGTAAGGGGAGGCCTGGTCCCTGGCTTACAGGCACTCAGCTTGGGTTTCTGTCCTACTCACCCTCTCACCGGACCCCTCAGTCATCCCCAAAATGTCCTTTTGTGGTCCTTGGGAAATGTCCCCGTCCAGTTTTCCTTCTGCCTAAGTTCCATCTGTCTCTCACTTCTAAAGGAGCAGATGCAGAAGCCACAGTCACCACCCAGGTGAGTACTAAGTGCTAATTGGGCTCTGAGTCCCTCTTTGGAGACCTCACAGTGAAAACCGGGAGGAAATCCTCACCCAACTGAAACAACTGGGTCGTTTCAATCATCACAGCCTCCCCTGCACAGGGGGCTCTGCTGAAATGTCAGGAAGGCTGAGATACAGGCAGGCAAACTCATGGACTTATTTCTTCTCTTACTCATTTCATTCACTGACTTTTACTAAGCACCTACTGTGGACAAAGCTGTGTGTCAGGCAATGAAACAGCTGGGCCATTACCAACAAAACCATTGTTTCCAATTAAAAACCTCCAAAGACTGTGGGGGCAATTTTCATTACAGTTCACGCAATCATAACAGGAATGAGTGCTACAAATACTCATGTTGGACTCAGCTGAAGATTAATTCTCACAGATCTCATCTACACCTATCTGCTAAGATAACCTGCGAGTCTTGTTATTGCTAATTTGAAAAGTATCTCAATTCTATTTTTGCTGTGTATGTGTGTTTGTGTTTGTTTACTGTATTTTAAATCAAAAAGATAGTCTGCAGGCAAAGGATTTTCAGCTGCTTTCAGTTTGAAGGAACAAACATTTATTGAGAGTCATTCGTTCATCCATTCAGTCAACTAACATATATCCTGAGCACAGTTGTCATTGTGCCAGGCAGGGGTGCAAAACCAACCAGCCAACCAGCCTGCAGACAAGGCGTGGTTCCCAGGCTAGGGAATTCTGTATTCGGGTGGAGGGGCCAGACATCATTTAAGTTTACACATGTATGTGATCCTCCATTCTTATCATTTCTGATGTGACAGAAGGAAGTGCAGAGATTAAGCTGGGTACAGGATGAAATGGGGGCGTGAAGAGGGAATCTCTTTCCCTCTCAGTAGTAACCTATTAGATGAGAAGTGTAATCTCAACCTCTTAGCCTTTTATTTGTGGTCTCCACCTTTCTGACTCCATCATCTCTTACTTTCATGTGCAAAACCCCAAGTAAACTGGCTGCCTCATTTTTATCCAAACGTGTCACACACATTTCCAATTTCATGCCTTTGCACACTTCCTTTTCCTGTCTGGAATGCTGTTTCTCTAGTCCTGATTCATTTAAGGGCAAGCTCATATGGCCCCTTAATCATGAAAGCCTTCCATATCAAGTCCCCTCCCAGCTCAGTGCCTGGCACTGGGATAAGTATAATTTCACTGACTGAGAAGATTAACTTCTAGCCTGAACCAAGTACCTTCTGCCTATGTCACTCATTTGGCATTTCCCTCTGCACCTCTGCACTGTGGATTAGATTATTACTTTATTTCTATATCTTGCCTTCCAACCAGACCCAGGGCAATTTCACATCAGAGACCACATAATTTACAGCTTTGTTTCCTCATGCCAGCAAAGGACTTGGCACAACTGATATTTAGTTTTTGTTATTCATGAAGGGTATATTCTCTCAAGTGCCATGTGTTACTAATTTCTTTCATTCTTCAAATATTCGTGGAGTAGCTGCTATGTACTTAGTAGTATTGATATTTGCCCTAGTGCTGAACATAAAGGTCTGCACTTGTGGAGGTTGTATTCTAGTTGAGGGAAGCAGAAATAAACACATAAACATATAATATGGCAGGTGCCAAATGATATTATGTAGAAAAATAGAGTTAAGGAAGGTGGTGGTGGCGGGGTTGGGGAGTGCTGTTTTATATCCATTGGTCTGGGAAGGTGCTTATGATAAGGTGACATTTGAGAGAGGTCTGGAGTAAGTGAGGAAGTCGTGTAGCTATCTGGAGGAAGAGTGTTTCAGAAGAGGCTGGAACATGATGATAAAGGGGAAGAGTGGGAGGAAATGAGGCCTCTGGAAGGACATGATATTTACTCTGAATGAGGTGAAGCCTTTGTAGAGACTTGAGCAGAAGAGTGACATCACCTGATTTACATTATAAAATGATGGTCCTGATTCTGTGTGGCATGTAGGTTACCAGGAACAAAGGTGGAAGGAGGGAGAGTAGTTAGGGGGATTTTATGGTGACTTGGACCTGGATAGTAGTGTGAGAAGTAGAGAGAAGCAGTCAGGTCTGTATGTATTCTGGACATATTTTAAAGGTAAAGTCAACAGAATTTACTGTTGGATAGAATGTGGGTGTAAGAGAAATAGGAGTGTAGATGATGGCAGGATTTTTAGCCTAAGGAACTAAAATAATGGGCTTGTTATTTATTGAGTTTTCAGAAGTGTGTTTGATGGTAGCAGGAATCAGAACATTTGTTCTGGACATGTTGAGTATGAGATGCTCTTTAGACATCCATTCAGAGATGTCAGGAAGTTATCTGGGCATATAAATGTGTAGTTCAAGGAGAAATTTAAGCCATGGATATAATTTTGTATTTGAAAATATATAGGTAGTATTTAAAGCCAGGAGACTGAATAGGATCAAGAGAGTGAGTGTCCGTAAAGAAGGAAGAATTCCAAGGATGAGACCTGGGGTACTCCAACATATAGAGGAAAGGGAGATGCAGAGGAACCAGCAAAGGAAACTGGAGGTGGACCATGAGGTGAGGGGAGAACTAAGATGGAGTGCAGCCCAGGAAAGAAGCAGGAGCAGCACCTCTGTCAAATGTTGCTTAGGTCTAGTAAGATGAAGACTTATAATCGACCAGTAGGTTAGAAAATGGGGAAGTCATTGGACACTTTGACAAAAGCTGTGAAGAGTTGAAGTGATGGGGTTGGAAGCCTGACTAGAGAAGGTTCAGAAGAGAACAGAGGACAGATGTGTGAGCAAAGAGTAGAGACATGTATGTTGAGGAGTTTTGCCAGTGGTATAGGGAGATGTGGAAGCAAGGGAGAATTTTTATATGGGAGGAGATATTGCATCTAAAAACTGGCTTTATAATGGTTATGAGTGAGAATAATTGAGTACTGAGTAAGAACGACTGAGAAAAATTCAGTAGAGTGAAAAAAATGGGTGATGCTGGAGAAAGAGTGGCAATTGCGGGAATAATATTTCTGAGTAGATAAGAGGGGAAGGCATCTAGTGTACAAATGGATAAACATGGACAGTTTACCCACAACAAGTAGAGGGAAGGTACAGTCCACACAGGGTAAGTTGGGAGATATGGTGGTGGTGGTGTGTGTATGATTGGTTTTTGTGTTTTCTATTTACTCAGTGAAATAGAAAGCAAAGTCATCGGCTGAGAGTAATGTGGAAGAGTTGGAGGTTTGAGGAAAGAGAAAGGTGAAATAATTGTCTATAAAATGAGACAGTGAATTGAAAGAAATGAGTAAGATCACGTGGCAGCTCCAAAGGCCCACTTGAGGTAGGTGGTCATAAATTTAAAGTGAGACCAAATGAAATTATAGTGACAGAATGTGAGTCACAGTTTGCATCCTATATAGCAAGGCAATGACTTATGTATTTGGGATATAAACATAGTTGGGATAAGGCATTAGCAATAGGAATGGATCTTTAAACATGTTTCATTTTAAGGTAAGGTACAAATCTTAATTCTGTATTTTCTAACACTATGGCAAATAAATCAGTAAGCTCATTTTTAAACACTGTTAAAATAATGTAGACACAAATTTCAGCTTTGGAACACGACCTAAGTACCAAAGTTGGTCCTATATACTGATCTGGAAAACGAAACCAAGAAAGTAGCAGAAAGTTACCACCATAAGTAAATAGGTGGCAGATGGAGGAGCCAGGTAAGAGTAGTGAGAAGAGGCTGACCAAGCCTGAGACAGTGTTTCACTGAAGCCTGGGACACAGAGTGACAATGACCATGCCCCGGGCACTGGTGGTCGTGGATAGACAGACCATGGTGATATTTGGTCAGCACCTCTTCTATCAATGACTGATGTGGTCCCAATGCAGAATATGCTGACACAGGCAGTAAATGGCCAGCACGAAGAGGATTTTCATGTAATGAGGTCAGGAAGAGGATGGAGAACATGGTGTCTGGGGAGAGTAGAAAATGAAAAATGAAATGTGGTCTAGAGGAAAAAATGATTGACATAGAGCCATTCACCATCCAATACAATCTTCATTCTCCAAGTTCAACTTTATATTCCATTTGGTATACTAAGACATGATGCTTATTCCCCCAAATTTCATGATTGCTCTTTTTCTGGATTGGCAAAATATTCCAAAGTGTTCTATACGTCACAAAATCACTTGACCTTAAACATGGCTCAGGTAGATGCAAAATGCCTTCTGGTTTACTGTTCATCTATGTCAGTGCAATGGTCTGCCGCATTGTACTGTATATCCATAATTTAGTCTACATCCTGTTTGGAATGAGATGAGATATAATTAGCAAATAATCACTTCACAGTAGTATGGTAGACAGGTTCTAAGGTAGCCCCATGATTCCTGCCTCCTGTGGTTGATGTCTTTGTGCAATTTCCTTCTCTTGCATGGGAGCTAAACTTACTTTTAGCCATTAGGTTATGGCAAAGGTGATGTAAACACTCCTGTGATTACAATGTCTCCATCTTGCTAACAGAGAGATGTTAGAGACTTTCTCCTTGCAGACTGTGAAGAAGTAAGCTGCATGGTGTGAGAGGGCCTATGGAGAGGGCCATATAGCAAGGAGCTGTGGGCTACAGTTCCTCTAGGAGCTGAGAGTGACCCCCAGCTGATAGCTAGCAAGAATCCAGGGACCCCAGCCTTACAGCTACAAGGAGATGAATTCTGCCAAGAACTGAGTGAGTTTGGAAGAGGATCCATCCCCAGTCAAGCCTCCAGATGAGAACCCAGCCCTGGATAACACCTTGACTGTAGCCTTGCAGAGGATCCAGCTAAGCCAATTCCTGGACTCCTAACTCTCAGAAACTGTGAGGTAATAAATGTGGATTGTTTTAATCTTAGTGTGTGGTAATTTGTTACACAGTAATAGGTAACTAATGGTGGACCATAGTCTAGTTTTACTTTCTTGTTGGGATGTATTTTGAGAGAAAGAGAGAGGGTTTTTTTTTTTGACAATCTCTGTTTTTCTGTAAGTTATCTGTGTGTTATTTTGGTGACTAGGTTGATTGGGGGCTAGGATATAAACAAGTATGGAGGCTAATCAAGAGCAAGGCTGAGAACAGACATCTCATCCCTCAAAGGAACACAGCCACCACCCAGAGTGAGGAGAAGCATTAGTCCCCGCTCCCCACCCCGCCATTTTCCCCAAGTTGTAACTGGTGATCACCTCTGTTGGTCAGCATCTTTGTCTCCTTGTGATTCCAAGAATTTGGCTTGTTTTCCAGGTCCTAGAGCTATAACCTGTGATTTGTGTGGTTTATGAGGAGATTAATATAGGAAAAGATAGATGGGTACATGGATAGATTGGGACAGACAGTCACTTCTATCAGGAAAATAAAAAAAACCTCAAATCACCCTGCTTAGGGAGGTTCTACCGCTTCATACCCAAGTACAAAGACGTCTTGTCATTATTAGGCAAGTCAGGCCTCTCCCACCAACAACCCCACTCAAGGTTCTTCATTTTCAAGTACATCACATGACTGTAAAATAACAGTAAAATAACCCCAATTCTCAAGATACCTTGTGAGAATGTAATGAAAAACCAATACCCCAAAAATTACTCATAAATAAAATTCAGTGATGTTTCTTTTTGTGCAGGGAAACCACATTAGAAGACATCGGAAATAGAGACTATAAAAAATAGATAATGGCATTAATTCTCTTAAACGATCAAAATTAAACTGGCTGTTTCCTGGTTTATGTCTCTATTTATGGCAAACCAACATACCTAGTTCAGCTTGAATCTGCAAGAGTCATAAAGGAAAACTCAAGTGAATTTTAGCCTAAGATCCTCCTGGGTATTCATAAAAGAAAATAGAATAATTAGCTTTCACGGCTTAAATACCCTTTATCTCTATTGTACATACATTCCAATGAAGTGATTTTCCTAATCACAATGTTGAGAGAAAATTAGTACATTTAAAAATCATTTAAAACTCATTATTGACAAAGGAATTACTTCAATGTTGAATATCTAAATTGATCTCTGCATCATGTAAGACTAACTTCAGCCCAAGTGCATGAGGTTGTGAGAAGTAGGAGGAAATGACAGAGAGGCACAGGATGGACCACATTCTACATTAGGTAATAAGGACCACATTTCTCTGAGGTACAAACTGAGATATTTTTTCTGACAAATAATAAACTACTGCTCAAGCCAAAGTTTCTTAGGCTACAAAAGGACAGAAAACTAGAATTAATTTCTAACTTCATCTTGTAATTATCTCCTTAGAATAACAAAACCTTGAATTCCGACTTTTGACTCTTTTCCCTCAACTCTGGACAAAACTTTGGCAAATTCAAAAACCTATGCTCTGCATCATCTATTTATACTAATCCTCCTGATGTTGAAGTGTCCTGAAATACTCTGCAACTTGGAACAGTATCTAATTCAATTTTCTTCTCAAACATACAGAGTTTGTGTTTGTTTTATTAAGTGTAAAAATGTACAAGAGCAAATATTCTATAGTGGTCCCTGGAGGGTGGAGTTTAGGGAAGAGGAAGATAATGCACCTGGTATTTTATTTTAAATGGTGTTTTATTTCTTAAATATCCTACTGTTAGCTTTATAAAATGTAGTTTAAGAGTAAGTGAAAAAATGAAGCATTAAGGATAATTGTAGCAGAATAGATTATTCAACCACTCCCTTACTCCCCTGACTCATATCAAGGTAGAATGGCAGAACAAGGTGTTTGTAAGTTGAAGAAGAGATGAAGATTGCAAGCATAAAAATGCACCAAAACTAGGCATTAAGGTGAGGCCAACACTAGTAAAAGAAAGATTTGTATGTCTTGTAGGCTCTTTATTAACTCAAAGCCTATTTTTTCCCATCAATCCCTACCCCACTCCTGCAAACACACACAGAGCATCTGGAGAATCTGAATTCTTTTTCCCTAGTCTTGTCTCCATCTCCATGGCCTTGTTCCCTAGACAGAACCGATTGACTTTCAACAGAAAAGCCAAGTGGAAGAAGAAGCATGGCAGGAGAGGGGAGAATAAGTGAGGCTTAAAAACACAGAGACTTGATCCTGTACACACACACGCACACACACACGTACACACACATGCACATGCACATGTGCTCCCTCATCTCTCTGGTATCATTTTATTTGGTCTACCTCTGCCCCACCCTTTTCCAGCCAAGCCAGCCTCCTTGCTGTTCTGTGTACACTTTCCTGCCTGAGGGTCCTGCCACTCACTTTTCCTCTGTCTGAGATGTTCTTCCACAAGTAGCCACATGGCTCACGTTTTTACTTCCTTCATGTCATTGCTCAAGTATCATCTTATATTCGAGGCCTTCCCTGACTTCTTCACAGCACTTATCAACACCTGACACACATTATGTAATATACGTAAATAAATCAGTTTATATAAATAAATGCATACACATGTATTATATACGTACCTAATACAAATATACGTACACACAGACACAAATATTTATATTTGTTTATTATTTCAATTGTAAGCTCAATAAGGGCAGGCCCTTTTTTGTTTACTGCTGTAGTCCCATCAACTGGAAAAGTGTATAGCCTGTTATAAATAATCTCTGCAGAGTGAATGAGGGGGGGAAGAAGAGTGAGACTCCAGAGAACAGGCTCTCCCTGTTTATCAATCAAGGTGGATTAAGTACAACTGAGTGTCAACTCATGGAGAAAATAAAAGAAATATTTTGTATCATCCTTCAAACTCTACACATATCTCTGTGTGTATGCTTGCTCATCCAATAAACTTTTTTTCCCTCTGGTAATAAACTGTACTTATATACTCTTTCAAAATCTAAGGACATAGCTGTGGTTATAAAATCACTTCAAAGAAACTCTCACCAGTACAGTCCCTGTGACTTGGAAAACATTCTAGGTCAACAGAGTTGTAATTACTGTATTGACATTTTTGCATGTATCTTACCCATTGTTCATTTTTATTAGGGAAAAATATGTCCATAAAGCAGGACTTCTATTTTCACAAGCATTTACTTTTATTGTTTGTTGTCCCAGAGTCAGAGCCCTTAAGATCATGTCCTTAGTAATTAATCATCACACAGAAAAAATAGTTGTCCCTCTCTTGAGAAGTTACTAAGTAGTAGGAGACTCTGACTTTGAAAGCCTTCCAATGTATAAATAGATCTGGAAAAGAGAGAAGCCAGGGCACAAAAACATGGGATAGAAGCTAAATCTCTTTCTCCAAACTCTGAAAGAACAAAATGTAGAGAGTAACTGGCCTCCACAGATTGCCAGATGGATTAGACAATGTTTGCAAAGAATTTAAAAAATGAAAGCCACCACAGAAAAGCTAAATCTTTCTATTAATCCAGATAAAATGCTTTCCTGATTTTTTTCGTGCTGCATTAAAGAGTCTTTGAAACAAATTCCACTCACACACAAAGGCGAATGATCTTTCAAGGAGGAAGTTTTTACTCATCCATCACATTACTAAAACCGCTCTGGGAAGAAACAAGGCTTGCCTGTGTGGAGTCTACTGCCATCGTGAAGTTCATACTTAACACCCCTGACCAACCCCACAATCTGTAGGGGCTCAGCACTCTCCTTAATTAGTTAGGAGGGAGTCAAGGAAAACCCTTACTGACATACCAGTCCAGTGCTCCATTACATTTGCTCCCACATCAATTATAGTATGGCTACATGTCAAACCATAGATTAAGGCCAGATCCTAATAATTCATATTCATCCCCAACATTTTATGATGCTATTGAGTTTGATTATTTTATAGGTCATACAAGGTTCAGTTAAAAAAAAAAAGGAATTTGGTGACTAAAATCCAATTGAACAGAACGTACCAGTAGCTATTAGTCAGGAACGCCCTTCCCAGCTCCTTCCACCTGATCTCCACCCTTTCCTCCTATTCCTCCAAGGCTGGAAAAGGAAAATAATCAACAATGATCAGGTTGTGGGTCCAGGAGTGGGATTATTCATTCCCCTTACTCTCAAGCCTCAAGGGATAAATGGGCTGAAAGAAGTGAAAGTGAGCATATTTCAGTGGAGCTTCTCCATTCTTTCCCCTACAAATGTTATTTGTAAAAAGTTAAAAATAAAGATAGTACAGTGTATGCTGAAGGCTTGACTGCTGCTTTTTCCCTTTTGGGCTTGGGCCCCGGTGGTCCTCGCATCCTCTAATAGTAAGGCTTGCTTTTGTACAGTGTCCTGGCCGATGCTATGTGCCTACCGACTTAGTGAAGACTCTTGCGGTGACCAGACTTTACAGGAAGATGGCACAGCTTTGTCACCTATCATACCCTCAACCTGCCTCTTAAAAAGGCATTTTAAAAGTTACATTCTCCTCCTCTCGAAATAATGAATCTAGGGCAATGATCAACAATGGCTGCTAAAATACTAGGTTGAAGGCTGATAAAGGTGGATCAAGCTGACAACACCAGAACCAATTTTAGGGCCACACAGCGGAAAACCAGACATTCTCCCGATGGAAGTACAATAAACCAGCTATGAAGTACTCATGCTAAAAAAATAAAATAAAATAAATAAATCAGAGGCTGATCCGATCAAGCCTCTAGGTCTCGCCCCTTGAAGTTTATAGCAAACACAGGAAACAAAAACACAAGTCAACTGATAACCCAGAGATAACAATCAGCAAAATCCAGAATGTGGGAAACTATACATTAAATGACCCAGTTACATCAATGAACACATTGCAAAGAAAAATAAGAGCAAGAGGAACAATAGATTTAAAATGAATTAAAAGACTTCTCAAGCATATTAAATGTGTTGATTTTGTTTAGATCCCGATTTGAACAAAACAACTGTTAAAAAAAACATTTACAAGATAATTATTAGAGGAATTTAAACATTGATTGGATATATGGTGATGTTAAAAAGTCATTAATTTTTTTTGGAGTTTAATTGCTTTACAATGGTGTGTTAGCTTCTGCTTTATAACAAAGTGAATCAGCTATACATATACATATATCCCCATATCCCCTCCCTCTTGCGCCTCCCTCCCACCCTCCCTATCCCACCCCTCTAGGTAGACACAAAGCACCGAGCTAATCTCCCTGTGCTATGCGGCTGCTTCCCACTAGCTATCTATTATACATTTGGTAGTGTATATATGTCCATGCCACTCTCTCACTTCGTCCCAGCTTACCCTGCCCCCTCCCCGTGTCCTCAAGTCCATTCTCTACATCTGCGTCTTTATTCCTGTCCTGCCCCTAGTTTCTTCAGAACCATTTTTTTTAAAAAAGTCATTAATTTTAAAGTAATAATTGTATTTAGGTTATACTTTTTAAGAGTTCTTGTCTTTTAGAAAGTCATAATAACATGTATACTTATAAAATGATATGTTGTCTGGGATTTGCTGTAAAATAACCCTGTGGGAGTGAGGTGGGATGGTGGAAATATAGATGAAACAAGGCTGGACACGTATTGATGATTGGTGAAGCTGGATGCTGGTTACACGGGGTTCATTATACTGTTCTCTCTACCTCTGTACAGATTGGATATTTTCTATAAAAAACACTTTAAAAAAATTAGGGGCATGGGAAACAGAATTGCAATAGAAACATTTTCTTATTTTATATCTAGCTTCAGCTTGAACCATGGAATATTTGCAGCTGTATGCAACATTACTCATTTGATTTTAAGCTCTCTTTTTGGCCTTGCCATATGTGTTGTCTTCAGTCTCTTTTTACATTCTAAATTTTCACTGTCTTATTAAAAAACAGCAAATAGAAAGAATAATATTTTTTAAAAAGTTATAATCTCAATGAAAATTTTTAGATAGGTATTTTAAATATCTTCATTGTGAGTTTTCAAAAAGCAGATTCTGAAACCCAAATAGGTTAAAAAAAAGAAAGGAAATAAAAATAGAACTAAAGGGGACTTTTTTAATACTGTAGAGTCATGGTTATTTACCCCAAATGGTAGCCCCTTTTAAAATACATTCATCTTAAATGGAAACTGGTAGATACCCCCTACCTTGTAGTTCATTTGAATTCAGATCAATATTGCTAATAAATTGTTTAAATACTACTTGAAAAGCCGGCATAGCATTGAAATATTTTTTATGCATAAAGGAAGTCATTTGGAATCACTCCAAAAGTAATTACATTTGGCAGGGAGGTGCTAGTGGAACCAGCTGTAATCATTGACTAAACTATTTATTTTTAACTAATTGACTTTTGTATTACTTTCCAAACAATCATTGATTAATTGTTGATAATTAATTCTGATAAAATTTCAGAAGCTCAGTAATCTGTTGAAAATTTCTTCCCTGCCAGGTGTCTCTCTCTCTCTCTTTGTTTAAAAGCAACAGCCGAACAAATTATTCACAAATTTTCTACTATGAATTCTGCTAATGGGAAGAAGTGGCTTGCTAACAAAATGGAATATATAGCACTGGACCCCAGAAATTCAACTTAAGCAATTTTGTCATGTATTTTCATTGTTTAGCCTAACAAGATTAAAGAGGCTTCCTAATAGAAAAAGGAGGGGGAAGATAAGCCCATGGAAGAATTCGCATTCATCAACTGGCACTTAATGAAATTGTGAGGCTCTATAAATTCAAACCATAATTTTCATCAAGAGAATTAAAAATAATTCAGAATTCTTTATGTGCCAAAAGATACTCATAGCTCTGCTTTTCACCTGAGGAATAACAGAAAGCTAATGTACTTCCTTGTCCTAGAAATAGGCCTGTGATAGTACATATGAAAATGAATACTCTGCAAACAGAAACATCAGTAGCACTTGCTTGTTTTGTATGAGACTGTGACTGCTCAGAGCCAAAGGATTTTTATTCTTCTTTCACTTACAAAACTGTTTCCTTCTATAGAGATATGGTAGGTTGGGTCTGTTCTATAACTTGCACCCTTCTTGGGAAAGGTCATGTAACACTGAGTGGGTTTGCACCGCTTCAACCTAATTCCACTGTTGCCTTCCCAGTCACCAGCATATCACAAATCATACCATGTCTACTATCACTTTCTTATTCAATCCTGCTTTTGGAAGAAAGACAAATGTACCAATAGCACATTGTAGATCTGGAAATTGTCTTCTGATAACCTCAACTAACATGCTAGAGTTCAAATGGAATATTAAACTCAAGTCACTTTGGAGACACTGTAGAGATCATCCAACCTCCTTCCTCAGTGGGCAGACAAGCCAAACAAAAGTGGTGAATGACATCATCAGAGCTTATGCATATAGAGAGGAAACATATACCCAGGACAGCTACATAATATGCAGTGTAAAATAAAAATGTGGGCATCTGTGTTCTAAATGCAGGAAAAGTGCAGTTAAAAGTATTAACATGTAAAGGTGTTTTCTTTAAAAAAAATTTTATTAGTGATAAAATGTAGTATGGGTAATTGTGGAACAAAAGTAACAAAATAACCAGAATATTATTTTTGGTGTTATTCTATTCAAACAAAAAATAGTAATACTTTATTAATGTGAAATCTTGATCGACTATAACAGTTTTCTTATGGCTTGATTTTCTGCAAATTCATTTATTAGGATATTATACTTTTAATAACTTTGTTTTCTAAAACTTAGATGTAATTGACTAGAATATTTTATTTTATTTATATTTGGCTGCATTGGGTCTTCGTTGCTGTGTGTGGGCTTTCTCTAGTTGCGGTCAGCGGGGGCTACTCCTAGTTGCAGTGCGCATGCTTCTCATTATGGTGGCTTCTCTTGTTGCAGAGCACCGGCTCTAGGTGTGCAGGCTTCAGTAGTTGTGGCATGCAGGATCAGTAGTTGTGGCACATGGCCTTAGTTGCTCTGTGGCATGTGGGATCTTCCCCGACCAAGGCTTGAACCTGTGTTCCCTGCTTTGGCAGGCGGATTCTTAACCACTGCACCACCGGGGAAGTCCCTGACTAGAATATTATATTAGTTTCAGATTTACAAGATGATGATTCAATATTTGTATATTTTGAAAAATGATCACCACAATAAGTCTAGTTAACATGCATCATCATACATAGTTACAATTATTTTCTTGTGATGAAAACAGCTTCATTTTGAATTGATACAATTGAAAGTAGTGTCAGACACTCTTGGAAAATTCAAGATCACAACTAATTTTTAAAATTAAAGTATAATTGACCTACAAAATTATATTAGTTTCAGGTGTACAACATAGTGATTCATTATTTCTGTAGATTATGCACCATACAAAATTATTACAATATTATTATTGATTACATCCCTGGTGCTGTACATTATATACCTGTGACTTATTTATTTATTATTTTTTTTCCCATTAAGCTTTCCCCCCCAGTCTTGTTGAGATATAGTTTACATACAGTACTGTATAAGTTTAAGGTGTACAGCATAATGATTTGACTTAAATGCATCATGAAATGATTACCACAAGTTTAGTGAACATCCATCATCTCATATAGATATAAAATTAAATAAATAGAAAAAAATTGTTTCCTTTGTGATGAGAACTCTTAGAACTTACTCTCTTAACACCTGTCACATGTAACACACAGCAGTGTTAATTACATTTATCATGTTGTATGTCTCATCTCTAGTACTTATTTGTCTTATAACTGGATGTTTGTACATTTTGACTCTCTTTCTCCAATTCCCCACCCACCCCCAACCTCTGATAACCACAGATCAGATCTCTTTTTCTATGAGTTTTTGTTTGTTTTTTCACTCTGACTTTTCAGAGTGAAAAAACACATCTTTATTGGAGATGTGTTCACATCTTTATTGGAGTATAAATGCTTTACAATGTGATGTTAGTTTCTGCTGTATAACAAAGTGATTCAGCTATATGTATACATATATCTCCATATCCCCTCCCTCTTGAGCCTCCCTCCCACCCTCCCAACCTCCCTATTCCATCCCTCTAGGTTGTCACAAAGCATCGAGTTGATCTTCTTGGGCTATGCAGCAGCTTCCCACTAACCATCCATTTTACATTTGGTAGTGTATATATGTCAGTGCTACTCTCTCACTTCGTCCCAGCTTCCCCTTTCCCCCCATGGCCTCAAGTCTGTTCTCTACATCTGCATCTTTATTCCTGCCCTGCCACTAGATTCATCAGTACCACTTTTTAAACTTCCACATAAATGCGCTAGCATACGGTATTTGTTTTTCTCTTTCTGACTTACTTCACTCTGTATGAGAGATTCTAGGTCCATCCACCTCATTACAATTAACTCAATTTCATTCCTTTTTATGGCTGAGTAATATTCCACTGTATATATGTGCCACATCTTCTTTATCCATTCATCTATTGATGGACATTTAGGTTGCTTCCATGTCCTGGCTATTGTAAATAGTGCTGCAATGAACATTGTGGTACATGTATATTTTTGAATTATGGTTTTCTCATATACTGGGTATATGCCCAGTAGTGGGATTGCTGAGTCATATGGTAGTTCTATTTTTAGTTATTTAAGGAAACTCCATACTATTCTCCATAGCGGCTATATCACTTTACATTCCCACCAACAGTGCAGGAGGGTTCCCTTTTCTCCATACCCTCTCCAGCATTTATTTTCTCCCATTCTGAGGATTGTCTCTGCATCTTGTTTATGGTTTCCTTTGATGTGCAAAAGCTTTTAAGTTTCATTAAGTTCCATTTGTTTATTTTTGTTTTTATTTCCCTTACTCTAGGAGGTGGGTCAAAAATGATCTTGCTGTGGTTTATGTCATAGAGTGTTCTGCCTATGTTTTTCTCTAAGAGTTTTATAATGTCTGGCCTTACATTTAGGTCTTTAATCCATTTTGAGTTTACTTTTGTGTGTGGTGTTAGGGTGTGTTCTAATTTCATTCTTTAACATGTATCTATACATTTTTCCCAGCACCACTTATTGAAAAGGCTGTCTTTTCTCTGTTGTATATTCTTGCCTCCTTTGTCAAAGATATGGTGATCATATGTGTATGGGTTTATCTCTGGGCTTTCTAACCTGTTCCATTGATCTATATTTCTGTTTTTGTGTCAGTACCATGCTGTCTTGATTACTGTAGCTTTGTAGTATAGTTTGAAGTCAGGGAGCCTGATTCCTCCAGCTCCATTTTTGTTTCTCAAGATTGCTTTGGCTATTCGGGGTCTTTTGTGTTTCCACACAAATTGTAAAATTTCTTGTTCTAGTTCTGTGAAAAATGCCATTGGTAATTGGATAGGGATTGCATTGAACTTGTAGATTGCTTTGGGTAGTAGAGTAATTTTCACAATAATGATTCTTCCAATCCAGGAGCATGGTATATCTCTCCATCTGTTTATGTTATCTTTGATTTCTTTCATCATTGTTTTATAGTTTTCTGAGTACAGGTCTTTTGCCTTCTGTACCTCCAAGGTAGGTTTATTCCTAGGTATTTTACTCTTTTTGTTGCGATGGTAAATGGGATTGTTTCCTTAATTTCTCTTTCTGATTTTTCATTGTTAGTGTATAGGAATGCAAGAGATTTCTGTGCATTAATTTTGTATACTGCAAACTTACCAAATTCATTGATTAGTTCTGGTGGCATCTTTAGGATTTTCTATGTATAGTATCATGTCATTGGCAGTGACAGTTTTACTTCTTCTTTTCCAATTTCTATTCTTTATTTCTTTTTCTTCTCTGATTGCTGTGGTTAGGACTTCCAATATTATGTTGAATAATAGTGGCAAGAGTCGACATCCTTGTCTTCTTCCTGATCTTAGAGGAAATGCTTTCAGTTTTTCACCATTGAGAATGATGTTTGCTGTGGGTTTGTTGTATATAGCTTTTATTATGTTGATGTAGGTTCCCTCTATGCCCACTTTCTGGAGACTTTTTATCATAAATGGGTGTTGAATTTTGTTAAAAGCTTTTTCTGCATCTATTGAGATGATCATATGGTTTTTATTCATTAATTTGTTAATATGGTGTATCATATTCATTGTTTTGCATGTATTGAAGAATCCTTGCATTCCTGGGATAAATCCCACTTGATCATGGTTTATGATCCTTTTAATGTGTTGTTGGATTCTGTTTGCTGGTATTTTGTTGAGGCTTTTTGCGTCTATGTTCATCAGTGATATTGGTCTATAAATTTCTGTTTTTGTGATATCTTTGTCTGATTTTGGTATCAGGGTGATGGTGGCCTCATAAAATGATTTTGGGAGTGTTCCTCCCTTTGCAATTTTTTGGAAGAGTTTGAGAAGGATAAGTGTTAACTCTTCTCTAAATGTTTGATAGAATTCACCTGTGAAGCCATCTAGTCCTGGACTTTTGTTTGTTGGAAGATTTTAAATTACATTTTCAATTTCATTACCTGTGATTGGTCTGTTTACATTTTCTACTTCTTCCTCTTTCAATCTTGGAAGGTTGTACTTTTCCAAGAATTTGTCCATTTCTCCTTGGTGGTCTATTTTATTGGCATATAGTTGCTTGTAGTAGTCTCTTATGATCTTTTGTATTTATGCAGTGTCAGTTGTGATTTCTCCATTTTCATTTCTAATTTTATTGATTTGTGTCCTCTTCCTTTTTTTTCTTGATGAGTCTGGCTAATGGTTTATCTTTTTTTTTTTTTTTTATCTTCTCAAAGAACCAGCTTTTAGTTTTATTGATCTTTGCTATCGTTTCTTTCATTTCTTTTTCATTTATTTATGATCTGATCTTTATGATTTCTTTCCTTCTGCTAACTTTGGGTTTTCTTTGTTTTTCTTTATGTAGTTGTTTTAGGGGTAAATTTAGATTGTTTATTTGAGATTTTTCTTGTTTCTTGAGGTGAGCTTGAATTGCTATGAAATTCCCTCTTAGAACTGCTTTTGCTGCATCCCATAGGTTTTGGATCATCATGTTTTTGCTGGCATTTGTTTTGGAGTATTTTTAAATTTCTTGATTTCTTCAGTGATCTTTTGGTTATTTAGGAGTGCAATATTTAGCCTCCATGTGTTTGTATTTTTTACAGTTTTTTTTCCCTGTAATTGATATCCAGTCTCATAGCGTTGTGGTCAGAAAAGATGTTGATATGATTTCAGTTTTCTTAAATTTTCCAAGGCTTGACTTTTGACCCAAGATGTGATATATTCTGGAGAACATTCCATGTGCACTTGAGAAGAAAATGTATTCTTCTGCTTTCAGGTGGAATGTCCTAAAAATATCAATTAAGTCCATCTGGTCTTTTGTGTCATTTAAAGCTTGTGTTTCCTTATTTATTTTCTGTCTGGATGATCTGTCTGTTGGTGTAAGTGGGGTGTTAAAGTGCCCCACTATTATTGTGTTATTGTCGATTTCTCCTTTTATGGCTGTTAGCATTTACCTTATGTATTGACATGCCCCTATGTTGGGTGCATAAATATTTATAATTGTTATGTTTTCTTCTTGGATTGATCTTTTGATCATTATGTAGTGTCCTTCCTTATGTCTTGTAATGGTCTTTATTTAAAAGTCTATTTTATCTGATATAAGTATTACTACTCCAGCTTTCTTTTGATTTCTATTTGCATGGAATATCTTTTTCCATCCCCTCACTTTCAGTCTGTATGTGTCCCTAGGTCTGAAGTGGGTTTCTTGTAGACAGCATATATAAGGGTCTTGTTTTTGTATCCATTCAGCCAGTCTGTGTCTTTTGGTTTGAGCATTTAATCCATTTACATTCAAGGTGATTATCAATATGTATGTTCCTGCTATCAGTTTCTTAATTGATTTGGGTTTGTTTTTTCTTCTCTTGTGTTTCCTGCTTAAATAAGTTCCTTTAGCATTTGTTATAAAGCTGATTTGGTGGTGCTGAATTCTCATAGCTTTTGCTTGTCTGTAAAGCTTTTGATTTCACCTTTGAATCTGAATGAGATCCTTGCTGGGTAGAGTAATCTTGGTTGTAGGTTTTTCCCTTCATCACTGTAAATATGTCCTGCCACTCCCTTCTGGCTTGCAGAGTTTCTGCTGAAAGATCAGCTGTTAACCTTATGGGGGATTCCCTTGTATGTTATTTGTTACTTTTTCCTTGCTGCTTTTAAACCTCCCCCAGGTTTATACTGTATGGGACTCTCTGCACTTCCTGGACTTGACTATTTCCTTTCCCATGTTAAGGAAGTTTTTGACTATAATCTCTTCAAATATTTCTCACACTCTTTCTTTTTCTCTTCTTCTTCTGGGACCCCTATAATAAGAATGTTTGTGTGTTTAATGTTGTCCCAGAGGTATCTGAGACTGTCTTCAATTCTTTTCATTCTTTTTTCTTTATTCTGCTCCCTGGCAGGTATTTCCACCATTTTATCTTTTAGCTCAGTTCTCCATTCTTCTGCTTCAGTTATTCTGTTATTGATTCCTTCTAGAGTATTTTTTTTTTTTTTTTTTTTTTTTTTTGCGGTACGTGGGCCTCTCACTGCTGTGGCCTCTCCCGCTGCGGAGCACAGGCTCCGGACGCGCAGGCTCAGCGGCCATGGCTCACGGGCCCAGCCGCTCTGCGGCATGTGGGATCCCCCCGGACCGGGGCACGAACCCGCGTCCCCTGCATCGGCAGGCGGACTCTCAACCACTGCGCCACCAGGGAAGCCCATTCTAGAGTATTTTTAATTTCAGTTATTGTGTTGTTCATCACTCTTTGTTTGCTCTTTAGTTCTTCTAGATCCTTGTTAAACATTTCTTGTTTTTTCTGTGTTCTGTTTCTGAGATTTTGGGTCATCTTTACTATCAATACTCTGAATTTTTTTTCACGTAGGTTTCCTATTTCATCTTCATTTATTTGGTCTTGTAGGTTTTGACCTTGCTCTTTCATCTGTAACACATTATTTTGTCATTTCATTTTTTTTTCAATGGGTGGGG
Organism: Delphinus delphis; assembly: GCF_949987515.2. Classification (NCBI taxonomy): domain Eukaryota; kingdom Metazoa; phylum Chordata; class Mammalia; order Artiodactyla; family Delphinidae; genus Delphinus; species Delphinus delphis. The sequence goes on along the minus strand of NC_082693.1, from coordinate 25,576,964 downwards.
CTGTATTCCTGTCTTCCTGGTTGTTTGTCCTGAGGCATCCAGCACTGGAGTTTGCAGGCAGTTGGGTAAATCTAGATCTTGGTGCTGAGATGAGGACCTCCAGGAGGCCTCACTCCAATTCATATTCCCTGTTGTCTGAGGTTCTCTGTTAGTCCATCAGTTTGGATTTTGTGCTCTCTCTACAGGAGCTTGGGCCTGACATCTGGCCTGGGAACCAAGATTCCTACCAGCTACGTGGTGCTGCAAAAGAAAAAAAGGAGGAGTACAATAACAAAAAAGAAAAAATAAATAAAATTAGAAAGATAAGAAATATATCAGGAAAAATAAATATATAATTGAGAAAACTGCAACAAGGTAAAACAAAACCACAACAGAAAAAAGAAAAAAAAGCGGCGGTGGATGAGCCAAAATAAGTAGAAAAATAACACTGTATAAAGAATAAAATAAAATTAGAAAAATAAAAGATTTACTAGAAAAATAAAAGTATAAATGAATCAACAACAAGGTAAAAAAGAACCCCAACCTAAAAGAAGAAGGAAAAAACACAAGGTCTTGGCTATGGGGGGTGGAGTTTAGGTGGGTGGTGGAACTTAGGCAGGGGTGGGGTTTAGGGTGGGGCAGGGCCTAGGCGGGGGGCAGGGACAGGTGACTTTTGAACTTGGGACAGGCCCTAGCCTCAGGACCCATGCAGCTGGACAAGGCCTTGGGGGCGGGACATAGGCGGGGTGACGTTCAAGCGTTGGGCAGGGCCTCTGCTTAAGACCTGCGAGGAAGAGGAGAGGCAGCATGTGTGGAGTGTGGATTTCGAAGTTTGGAGGTAAGGTCCTGGGTGAGGGTGTGTGGATGTGGTTTAGGCCCAGTGTGGTTGGAGGGGGTCTCAGACGGGGTCCCCGAGTGTAGAGATAGGGACCTGGGTGGGGGTGTAGGGGCAGGGCTTGGGCCCTGCATGGTAGGAGGGAGGCTCCCAGTGCAGAGGATTAGGCCCAGGAGACCAACAGGTTCCTGGTGTCTAAGTGGACAGGAAAAGTGCTGGCTGTGTTCCCTTCTGTTCCTCCAGGCCCACTCCCAAGTTCTCCCCCAGCATCTCCCCCATCCCTGCTGGACCTCTAACTGTGGGTGGTCCCACTGTGTGTAGGAACTCCTCTCCTCCCCCAGCCACCCCTCGGGGTGCCAGTCCCTAGGTTCAGCCTTTACTTTTTCTCCCTCTTCCCTCCCTCCCACTCCCTCAGGACCTGTGCAGCTGAAGGGGACCTCAGTGGGCAGAGGATCAGGCCCAGGATCTCAGCAGGCTCCTGGGGGCCCAAGTGGGCAGGGAAAACCTGGCCACGCTCCCTTCTGATCCTTTGTCCCCCAATATCCCCTTTCGGGTATGGGATCCTTTCCCCTCCCCCAATCGCCCCTCAGGGCTGCTGGTCCCATCCCGCCTCCACTTCTCCCCCCTCATTCCCCTCCATGTCCCATGTCCTACCTCACTGCTGGGGACTCCTCCCATCCCCTCAAATGTCCATGGTCCCCCACCGGTGCCTGGTAGGTGCCCTAGCTGTGCAGAGACGCGTTCTCCTATTCTGCCATCTTGACTCCGCCCACCCATTTGTTTGTTTTTGAAGTGTAATTGACCTAGAACACTGTGTTAGTTCCTATTACATGACATAGTGATTTGCTATTTCTATACATTTCAAAATAATCATCGTTAAGTCTAGTTACCATCTGTCACCATACAAAATATTACATTATTACTGACTATATTTCCCACTCTGTACATTTCACACCTGTGACTCATTTATTTTGCTACTGGAAGTTTGCACTTCTTAATCTCCCTCACCTGTTTCTCTCATCCCCACACAACCCTCCCCTCTGGCAAGCATCTCTTTATTCTCTGCATTTATAATTCTATTTCTGTTATGTTTGTTTTGTTTTTTAGATTCCACATATAAGTAAAGTAATACAGTATTTGTCTTTCTGTGTCTGACTTATTTCACTTCACACAATACCCTCTATGTTAATCCATGTTGTCACAAATGGCAAGATTCCATTCTTTTTTATGGCTGAGTAATAATCCATTTTATGTATGTATATAAACATATATATTGGTTGCTTTCATATCTTTACTATTGTAAATAATGTTGCAATGAACATACGGGTGCATATATCTTTTCAAATGAGTGTTTTCATTTTCTTCAGATTAATACTAGGAGTTGAATTGTAGATGGTACTGTAGTTCTATTTTTAATTTTTTGAGAACCCTCTATAATGCTTTCTATAGTGACTGCACCAATTTATATTCCCACTAACAGTGAAGTAGTGTTTCCTTTTCTCCACATCCTTGCTGCCAACACTTATTTGTTGTCTTTTTGTTAATAGCCATTCTGACAGGTATGAGGTGATATCTCATTGTGGTTTTGATTTGCATTTCCCTGATGATTAGTGATGTTGAACATCTTTTCATGTGCCTGTTGGCCATCTGTATGTCTTCTTATGGAAAATGTCTATTCATGGGTCTATTCGGCCCATTTTTTAATTGGGTTGTTTGTTTTTTTGATGTTGACCTATATGAGTTTTTGGCATAGTTTGAATATTAATCCTTTAACAGATATATCATTTGCAAATCTCTTCTCCCATTCAGGAGGGGGCCTTTTCATTTTATTGTTTCCATTGCTGTATAAAAGCTTTTTAGTTTGATGTATTCCCATTTGTTTACTTTTTTGTTTATTTCCCTTGTCTAAGGAGACATATAAAAAAATATTGCTAACACCAATGTCAACGTGTACTGCCTATGTTTTGTCCTAGAAGTTTTATGGTTTCAGGTCTTACCTTTAAGTCTTTAATCTATTTTGAGTTTATTTTTGTGTGTTGTGTGATAGAGTAGTCTGGTTAGATTCTGTTGCATGTAACTGTCCAGTTTTCCCAATACCATTTATTAAAGAGGCTTTTCTTCCCCATTGCATATTCTTGCTTCCTGTGTTGTAGACTAATTGCCCATATAAGAGTGAGTTCTTTTCTGGGCTGTCTACTCTGTTCCATTGATCTATATCACTCTTTTTGTGCCAGTACCATACTGTTTTGATTACTGTAGCTTGTAGTATAGTTTGAAATCAGGGAGCATGATAGCTCCAGCTTTGTTTTCCTTTCTCAAGATTGGCTATTCAGGGTCTTTTGTGTTCCATACAAAGCTTAGGATTATCTGTTCTAATTCGGTAAAAAAAAATGCCATTGGTATTTTGATAGGGATTGCACTGAGTTTGTAGATCACCTTGGTAGAATGGTCATTTTAGTAAAATTAATTCTTCTAATCCATGGGCACAGAATATCATTCCATGTCTTTTGTCTTATTCAATTTCTTTCATTAATGTCTTGTAGTTTTTAATATACAGGGGTTTCACCTCCCTGGTTAAATATATTGGTAGAATTTTTATTTTTTTTTTGATGCAATTGTAAATTGGATTGTTTTCTTACTTTCTCTTTCTGATAGTTCATTATTAGTGTACAGAAACACAACAGTTTTTTGGTGTATTGATTTTGTATCCTACAACTTTAATGAATTTGTTTATTAGTTCTTACTGTTTTTTGATGGAGTCTTTAGGATTTTCTATATATAATATCATGTCCTCTGCAAATAGTGACACTTTACTTCTTCCTTTTCAATTTGGATGCCTTTTATTTCTTTTTCTTCTCTGATTGCTGTGGCTAGGACTTCCAATACTGTGTTGAAAAAAGTAGCAAGAGTGAAAATCCTTGTCTTGTTCCTGATTTTACAAGAAATGCTTTCAGTGTTTGCTGTTGAGTACAATGTTAGCTGTGGGCTTCTCATATATGGCCTTTACTATATTGAGGTATGTTACCTCTATACTCACTTTGCTGAGAGTTTTTATCACAAATGGATGTTGAATTTTGTCAAAAGCTTTTTTCTGCATCTATTATGATCACATGATTTTTATTCCTCAATTTGTTAATGTGATGTATCATATTGATTGATTTGTACATGTTGAACCATCCTGTATCCCTGGAATAAATCCCACTTGATTATGAGGCAAGATCATTTTAATGTATTGTTGAATTTGGTTTGCTAATATTTTGTTAAGGATTTTTGTATCTAAGTTAATCAGTGATATTAACCTGTAATAGAATATTTTTGTGGTGTCTTTGTCTGGTTTTGGTATCAGGGTGATCCTGGACTCACAAAAAGGGTTTGGAAGAATTCCTTTGTCTTTAATTTTTTGGAATAGTTTGACAAGCATAGTTATAAACTCTTTAAATGTTTGTAGAATTCACCAGTGAAGACTTCTGGTCATGGACTTCTGTTTGTTGGGAGGTTTTTTTTTTTTTAATTAAAAAAAAATTATTTATTTATTTAATTAATTACTGATTCAATTTCATTGCTGCTAATTGGTCTGGTCAGATTTTGTATTTCATCCAGATGCAGTCTTGGGAGATTATATGTTTCTAGGAATTTATCCATTTCTTCTAGCTTGTCCATTTTATTGGCATATAATTGTTCATAATAATTTTCTATGATCTCTGTATTTCCTTGGTGTCAGTTGTAACTTTTCTTTTAATTTCAGATTTTATTTATTTGGACCATGTCTCTTTTTTTTCCTTGATGAGTTTGGTTAAAGGTTTATCAGTTGTGTTTATCAAAAGCACAGAACCAGCTCTTAGTTTCATTCATTTTTCATTGTTTGTTTTTTTTTTTTTTTAGTCTCTGTTTCACTTATTTCTGCTCAGATCTTTATGATTTCTTTTATTCTACTCACCTTTCGTTTTGTTTATTCTTCTTTTTCTAGTTCCTTTAGGTGTAAGGTTAGGTTGTAAGGTTAGGTTGTTCATTTGAGATTTCTCTTGTTTCCTGGGGTGGGCTTGTATCACTTTAAGCTTCCCTCTAAGAAAAGTTTTCGCTGTGTCCCATAGATTTGTGATCATTATTTTTCTTTTTTCATTTGTGCTGAGGTTTTTAAAAATTCTTTCTTTGATTTCTTCAGTGACCCATTGTTTGTTTAGTAGCATATTGCTTAGCCTACATGTGTTTGTGTTATTTTGCATTTTTTTCCTTGTAGTTGATTTCTTATCTCATACCATTGTTATAAAAAATGCTTGACATGATTTCAATTTTCTTATATTTTACTGAGAGTTGTTTTGTTGTCTAGCATGTGATCTCTCTCTCTCTCTCTCTTTTTTTTTTTGCATGTGATCTCTCTTGAAGAATGTTCTATGTGCACTTGAAAATAATGTGTATTCTGCTGCTTTTGGATGGAATGTATCTATTTGGCTATTTGAATATCTATATTAAGTCTATTTGGTCTAATTTGTCTCTTAAGGCCAGTGTTTCCTTATTGATTTTCTGTCTGGATGATCTGTCCATTGGTGTAAGTGGGGTGTTAAAGTCCCCTACTATCATTGTGTTACTGTCAATTTCTCCCTTTATATCTGTTAATATTTGCTTTATGTATTTAGATGCTCCTATGTTGGGTGCATATATATTTACAATTGTTATATCATCTTCCTGCATTGAACCCTTGATCATTATGTAACGTCCTTCTTTGTTTCTCATTACAGTTTTTGTTTTAAAGTCTATTTTGTCTGAAACAAGAGTTACCACCCCAGCTTTCTTTTCATTTCCACTTCCATGGAATATCTTTTTCCATTCCCTCACTTTCAGTTTGCATGTGTCTTTAGGTCTGAAGTGAGTCTCTTGTAGGCAGCATATATATGGGTCTTCTTTAAAGTATCCAAACAGCCACTTTATGTCTTTTGATTGGAGCATTAAGTCCAATTACATTTAAATTAATTATTGATAAGTATGTATTTATTGCCAGTTTGTTCATAGTTTTGGATTTTTTTTTTATAGATCCTTTTTTCCCTTTCTTCTTCTTTTGCTCTCTTCCCCTGTGACTTGATGAAAATCTTAAGTGTTATGTTTAGATTCCTTTCTCTTTATTGTGTGTGTATCTATTATAGATTTCTGGTTAGTGGTTATCTATCTATCTATCTATCTATCTATCTATCTATCTATCTATATAAAATTAAGTTGCTCATCGCTTAAGTTCAGATGCATTCTAACAATCCTGCATTTTTACATCATATTTGTTTTTTGACATCATATTTTACATTTTTTGTGTGTGTATCCTTAACTGTTTACTGTGGATGTAGATGATTTTACTACTTTTGTATTTTAACCTTCCTACTAGCTTTGTAAGTGGTTGATCTATTACCTACTGTATATTTGCCTTTACCAATGTAATTTTTATATTTCTAGTTGTGGTCTTTTATGCTTAGGAAGTCCCTTCAACATTTCTTGTAAAGCTGCTTTCATGGTGCTGAACTTTTTAGCTTGTGTGTGTCTGTAAAACTTTTGCTCTTTGCTTCACACCCGAATGATGGCCTTGCTGGGTAGAATATTCTTGGTTGTAGGTTTTTCCCTTTCATCGTTTGAAATATACCATGCCACTCCTTTCTGGCCTGCAGAGTTTCTGCTTAAAATTCAACTGATAGCCTTAAGGGAATTCCCTTGTACTGTAATTTTTTGCTTTTCCCCTGCTGCTTTTAATATTCTCCCTTATTTTAATTTTTGCCATTTTAATTACAATGTGTCTTGTTGTGGACCTCTTTGAGTTCATCTTGTTTGAGCATTTCTTTCCTTCTTGGACCTGCATGTCTGTTTCCTGTCCCATGTTAGGGGATGTTTTCAGTTATTATTGCTTCAAGTAAGTTCTCTGTCCCTTTTTCTCTTTTTTCTTTTTCTGGACCCCATAATGCAGATGTTAGATGTTTCTTGATGTGTCCTTATTTTAAAAAATTCTTTTTTCTTTTTCCTCTTCAGCTTGAGTGATTTCTATTACTCTGTCTTCCAGTTTTCTGATCCATTCTTCTATATCATCTAATCTGCTGTTGATTCCTTCTAGTGTATTTTAAAATTTCAGTTATGGTATTATTCAGCTGTGTTTGGTTCTTCTTTATATTTTGTATTTCTTTGTTAAACTTCTCATTGTGTTCATCTATTCTTCTCCTGAAGTCTTTTAGCATTTTATGGTCATTACCTCGAACTCTTTATTGGACAGATTGCTTATCTCCACTTTGCTTAGTTTTTCTTTTGGGGTTTTATCTTGCTCCTTTGTTTGGAATATATTCTTTTGTTTCCTCATTTTGCTTAATTCTCCATGTTTATTTGTATGTATTAGGTAGATTGGTTACACTTCCTGACCTTGGATAAGTGGACTCATATAGAAGACAATCTATGTAGCTCAGCGCAACTCTCCTTCCTGGTCACCAGAGCTATATGATCTAGGGGTACTCCCTTTGTGGGCTGTGTGGATCTTCCTTTTGTGGCAAAACTGGCTACTGTGGGCATGCTGGTAGGTGAGGCTGGTCTATGTTCTTGTTGGCTGCCTGGCCGTGCCTCATCTTGAGGTTGAAAGCCATTGGTGGGCAAGGCCAGGTACTGGTGTGACTAGCTGAGGTGTGCTGGGGCTAGTGTTGGTCCACTGTTTGGTGGACCTGGTGTCCTGGGGCAGCTGAGTGCTGGGTCAGGGGAGCAACTAAGCCCCGGAGCCTGGAGGTTCCAGGGCTGTGGAGCAACTAAGCCCATGCGCCTGGAAGTTCCAGGGCTAGTTCTGGCCCAGTTATAATTGGGTTGTGTCCTGTAATGGCTGGATGTGGGTCTGGCAGTCCCAGGCCTGGTGCAGTTTGTCTGGTGGGCGGGACTGTGTCTCAGCACAAATAGTCCAGAGGGAGGACTCCAAAATGGCACTTACCAACACCAGTGTCCTCATGGTAGATAAAGCTCCTCAACATGGCTGCTTCCAGTGTCTGTGTCTCCAGGGGGAGTTCCAGTGGCCTCCTGTTGTTCTGGGAGTCTCTATAAGATCATCAGTTGGATCTGATCCAGGCTCCTTTCAAGTTACTGCCTCTGTGCTGGGACTCTGAGTGTGTGAGATGCCATATGTGACTTTTAAGGGTGTAGTATCTGTTTCCTATAGCCCTCTGGCTCTCTTGTACACAAGGACTACTGTCCTTCAAAGCCAATGTCCTGGGGACTCATCTCCTGTTGCAGGACCCCCACACTAGGGAGTCTGATATGGGGCTTGGACCTCTTGCTCCTTGGGGAGAACATCTGCAATTTTGATTATCCTCTCATTTGGTGGTCACCTACCAGGGTGTGTGGGTCCTGACTATACTGTGTCAAGGGATGTGAGTCTTGACTATACTATGTCTCTGCCTCTCCAACCTGTCTCATTGTGGTTCCTTCTTTTCTGCTAGGATTCAGGTCATTCTCATCGAAAGTTGCTTTGTAAAATTTGTAATTTTGGTGAGCCTGTGGGAGGAGGTGAGCTCAGGGTCTTCCTACTCTACCATCTTGGTCATTCCCCTGAAAAGTTTCAGACTTTAGTGTGCCACTTCAACAATATAGATTATATCTAATACCATTATACTTTGGAGTCAGGCTGCTGGGTTTCAAATGATGACTTCACTCTGTGACTTTGCAATTGGCACTTGAGTTCCCAGACCCTCAGTTTTGTCTCCTGTCAAATTAGAATAATAATACTTACTTGAGAGGCTTGTGTGTAGATTAGATAAAATAATTCATGTAAGGGGCTTAGCACTATATCTGGCACATTAAGAAAGAACTGAGTAGGCACTTCCCTAGTGGCACAGTGGTTAGGAATCCACCTGTCAATGCAGGGGACACAGCTTTGATCCCTGGTCCGGGAAGATCCCACATGCTGTGGAGCAACTAAGTCCGTGCACCACAATTACTGAGCCTGTGTTCTAGAGCCCTTGAACCACAAATACTGAGCCCATGTGCCAGAGCTACTGAAGCCCGCACGCCTAGAGCCTGTGCTCAGCAGCAAGAGAAACCACTGCAATGAGAAGCCTGTGCACCGCAATGAAGAGTAGCCACTGCTTGCTTCAACTAAAGAAAGACCGTGTGCAGCAAGAAGAGCCAACACAGCCAAAAATAAAAAAAGAAAAAAAAATTATAAAAAAAGATAAAGAACTGAGTAAGCAAATGCAAAGAAAACAGAAAAAGTTTTCTCTCATTAGAGGCAAGAGAAAGAATAGGACAATATGTTTCCATGTGCAAGTAAAATACAGTACATTTGGACAAAAAGTTTTGAGAGAAAATGTCAAAAATTTGCAAAATAAAAATAGAGAAAGAAAACCTAGAAAATAAGCTGAGAAATTCCTCACTTTCCTGATCCTGTTTATCTTTTCTCTGTCCTTCTTTCTGTTAGAGAAATTCAAATGCAGTTGGTAATGAAGCCAGTCACAAGTAGACAATAGTTTTTGTACCCATTTGTCTGCTTTCCAAAATGTGTTTAAAATTTAAAAACTTTTTTACGTCTTTTTAAATAAAAAAATTAAAATGTTATTATTGAAAATTTTTTTTTGTGGGGGGTATGCGGGCCTCTCACTGCTGTGGCCCCTTCCCATCGCGGAGCACAGGCCCCGGACGCGCAGGCTCAGTGGCCATGGCCCACGGGCCCAGCCGCTCCGCGGCACGTGAGATCCTCCCGGACCAGGGCACGAACCTACGCCCCCTGCATCGGCAGGCAGACTCCCAACCACCGTGCCACCAGGGAAGCCCTATTGAAAATTTTTAATACTTGAATTTCAATTCTTTATTGTAAGGTAGGTTTCTTATGGTTCCTATGGTATCCTAATAATATAATATATGGAAACATAAAATATATTTAAAGCATAAAATGCTTCATCATCTTTATGAATGAGAAGAAATGATGTAAAGAAAGGTAGATAATCCACAGCATGAGGGCAAGTTCCCTTGTACAGATATGAAGATTAATCTGCTAAAAGAAGGGTCAATAGTAGCAAATCATGAGCCAAATGGAAGTAATTTTGATAAGTTTGCAGCAAATGAGAAAGATCCCCTTCCAGTGTAGTGTTCAATGATATTCTTTTCTCCTTTTCAGAAAAGCAAACAGAATTTATAGTTGATTTCCATTTTCTCATTTGTTTTCTTCATTTCTACTGAAAACGTTCATTCTTTAATCAAGCAGCTGCCACACTGCTAGCTGGCTTCCAGACTGAGCTACTCCAGACACAGCTACTCCACACACCCCCTTGCCGGGGTCTGCAGAGCATCTTCATGCCCGTTAGGACACAGCGGATGCCTTGTAAGTCACTTGGCTGCTTGTGCTCCCTCTGCGTGCCAAATAGTCTGCAGCCTGCTCTTTCTCCGCAGCCATAGAACTGCACTCCTATCTCAGGGGTGTCTCAGGAACCACATGACTGAAACACCAAATGATGCTGATGCCCAGTGTTTGTCATTAACCTGGACTTCAAATGGCCTTGGCAAAATCTACCTTTAGAAAATTATTTTCAGATAAAGAAATATAAAAGGTAAATATTTTACAAAATGAAGAAGGAAACAGTTTTATGTTGTGACTTATAAGGGGAGATTATAAAGGATTTTTTAAAGACAAACAAGTTTCTATGAGTTCTAAATGCTGCATTATCACTATGATTTTTTCTCTCTAACTTAATGGAACTGTTCTGCATTATCCTTCTTGTTCTAATACCAACAATTTAAATGCAATGCTCTAGGATATTACTGTCATTGGTTTAGCTCAAGATGTAAACTGCAAATGGCACCATATTTCTAACATTGCTATAATGAAGTGAGGAGGATTGAACAGTTGGAGCAGACATGGGGGATAGTCAGGGATTTGGGGCCTGGAGGCAGAACTTTAAAGAGCTGCTGGAGTTCTGAATGTACTCAAAATGCTCTGAGTCACTTTACGAACAGTCCTGTTTCAGCCGGCTCGTGTCTTGGAAGATTTTCTTGAGAGCCACTCTCTAGCAGAACATGGATCTCCCCTCAAACAAATCCCACCTGGAAGAGAATCCCCCAAGTAACCAGCCTGCCATCTCGGAACATTCATCTTATATCAAGTGGAACAACTGCCAGCCCTACTGTGGGACGTACAAACTACTTTTAAGTAAAGGCACGTATTAAACACTCAGGTATCCAGATACATTAACATCTCAAAGTTAATTCCCAACACGTGCCCATGAGAATTATTCTTATTTCCTCTTATTAACTAAGGGGCCCTTTCCAAGGTCCCAAACCTCAATGGGGACCAGAACTAACACTCGGGCTGCCAGAGGCTGAACAGGATGTCTTCCTGATTCACAAAAAGAACAGAGAACCTCTGGAAACATTCCTCACCCTTGAGCAGCCTGATGAGTAGTGCCATCCAGGTGTGATACTATTTCTGTTTCCACACCCCACCCCCATTAGCCACTTTTCCCACTGTGTAAAGAAAGGCACATTTATCTTGAATGTAAAAATGATCCCCTACCTTGGTGACTAAAATCCTCCCAGAGTGACAGACAAACATACCGTTCAAAATATTGGTGCTGTCTGGTCAGAGTGGAGTCATGGGGACCAGATTTATCTTCCACCTGCAGTAACTCCCAAAAGGCAAAATACATGAAACAACAGTTTTCAAAACACTGGACATCAGGCAGTGAAGGGCAGTGATCTCCGAAAGATGGGAAACAGAAAAGGTGAGCCCTCCATTGCTCCAGCTTATTACCTAAAATAGTTTCTAGGCTGTGGTGCAGGGAGGGGTAACTGAGGCAGATTTCTTGAAATGAGATAGAGCTGAGTATCCAGGGAAACCAAGGCAGCTGGAGTTCATAGGCAGAGCACTAGAGAGAGAGTTGCACAGAGAGAAAAACCCGGCGAGCTACGTCCCCCTCGAGTATTTAGCACATGTGTGAGGAAAAGAAAGAGAAACCTCTTTCTCTCGAGATTTGGGAAAGAACCATCAAGAGAATTAGAGGGAACAGTGACTGGTTCTCATGCAGGACTGGGAACAATGTCTGTTCCCACCAGCCAGACTGGAAAAACTCATAATTCATGGGGCCTTGGGTAAAGTACTCAGGAAGATCTTGCCTCAGCGAGAGGAATAATTAGCCTAGACTAGGCAGACCTAGTTCCAGATCCACCTAACAAATCATAAAAGTAAGTTACTTGGAATAGTTTTCTCCTTTTGGGTCTTAACTGCATAGTAGAACAAAGCTCAAGGCAAGCAATAGGAATACAAAAATTTCCATGACCCAGCAAGGTGACATTCAGGATGTCTGGCATCCAATCACGGTACCAGGTATGCAAAGAAGCAAGAAAACACACGCATAATGAGAGACTAATCAAAGGAAAGCAACCCAGAACTGACCCTGAAGTTAGAATTAGCAGAGGAAGATATTAAAACACTTATCTATCAAAAGCTTGTACAGAATGTTCCTAGCAACTTTATTCATAATAGCTAAGACTAGAAGCAGTCCAACTGTCCATTAACAGGAATATGGATAAACAGACTACATAGCAATAAAAAGAATCATTCTCTAAGAGATACGACAGCACTAATGAATCTCAAGAACATTTTTCTGTGTGAAAAAAAGCCAAGCGTAAAAAGTGCCATCATACTATATGATGATTCCACTTATTTGAAAGTTTCGAATAAGTAAAATTAACCTATGATGATAGAAATCAGATCAGTGTTTGCTTCTGTGATGGAGGGATCAACTGAGAAAGAAGACAGGGACCTTTTTAGTAATATAATGTTCTCTACAGCGATAGTGGTGTGAGTTATAGGAGCGTATGTACTGTAAAAATTGATCAAACTTCACAAACTGTGCATTTCATGCAATAAAAGTTTGTGTTAAATTTTTTTTTCTTTTTTTAATAGTGTTTATTTATTTTTACTTGTTGACAGTTTTGCTTTACTTTATTTATGACTGTGTTGGGTCTTCATTTCCGTGCGAGGGCTTTCTCTAGTTGTGGCAAGTGGGGGCCACTCTTCATCGCGGTGCGCGGGCCTCTCACTATCGCGGCCTCTCTTGTTGCAGAGCGCAGGCTCCAGACACGCAGGCTCAGTAATTGTGGCTCACGGGCCCAGTTGCTCCGCGGTATGTGGGATCTTCCCAGACCAGGGCTCGAACCCGTGTCCCCTGCATTGGCAGGCAGATTCTCAACCACTGCGCCACCAAGGAAGCTCTGTGTTAAAATTTTTAATAATCTAAAAGAAAAACACGCACTTCATTTTTAAGAGCAAATCAAATGGCCAATGACAAACAATTGAAAATATGCTTAGTGTTATTGCGATTCAGGAAAAAAATAAGTTAGGTCCACAGTGGGATACCATTTTGTACCTATCAAATTGGTGCTATTCAAAAATTTGACAGTATTTGACACAATTTGATCACATCTCTGTTGATGCCAAATATATTGATACAACCACTTTGGGAACTATTTTGGCTTAACTGGTAATGTTGAAGAAATGAACTCCCCATGCCCTGAAATGCCACTCGTGGAAGATTTCCAAAAAAAGTCTTGAGCATCAGAGACTTGCAAATTTATTTTTGACAGTATTTTCTGTGATAGCAAAAAAACTGGAGACCTGAACGTTTAGTTAAAGGATTATAGATAAGTAGTGGGCTAGCTATACAGTTTTTGAGTACTACATTCATATGGAAGTGGAATTCAATGAATTTAAGCTACACAAATAACACTGGTGAATTGCAAGGGTATAACACTGAGAAAAACAGCAGTGAGAAAAGCAGTCTCCAAAGGATACTTGCTGTATGATTCCATCTATACAGATGTCAAAAACATGCAGAACTAAACTATATGTTGTTTAGAGGTACAAACACATAGTAAAACAATAAGAGCAAGAAAGAGAATAATTAACACAATTCTAAACCATGGTATTTGAGAAGGGAGTAGGATTGAGGAAGGGTACACAATACAAAGGTGTTCATTGTATTGTCATTTTGTTTAAAATTTATTTTATTGAAGTATAGTTGATTTACAATGCTGTGTTAATTTCTGCTGTATTGGAAAGTGACACAGTTATATATATATGTTCTTTTTCATATTTTTTTCATTATGGTTTATCACAGGATATTGAATATAGTTCCCTGTGCTATACAATAGGACCTTGTTTATCCATTCTCTATATAATAGTCTTCATCTGCTAATCCCAAACTCCCAATCTATCCCTCCCCCACTCCCCTTCCCCTTGGCAACCAAAAGTCTGTTCTCTATGCCTATGAGTCTCTTTCTGTTTCATAGATAAGTTCATTTGTGTCATATTTTAGATTCCACATATAAGTGATATCATATGGTATTTGTTTTTCTCTTTCTGACTTACTTTACATAGTGTGATAACCTCTAGGTCCATCCATGTTGCTGCAAATGGCATTATTTCATTCTTGTGGCTGAGTAGTATTTCTTTGTGTATATGTACCACATCTTCTTTATCCATTCAACTGTCGATGGCCATTTAGGTTGTTTCCATGTCTTGGCTATTGTGAATAGGGCTGCTATGAACATAGGGGTGCATGTATCTTTTTGAATTATAGTTTTGTCTGGATATATGCCCAGGAGTGGAATTGCTGGATCATATGGTAATTCCATTTTTGGTTTTTTGAGGAACCTCCATACTGTTTTCCATAGTTGCTGCACCAACTTACATTCCCACCAACACTGTAGGAGGGTACCCTTTTCTCCACACCCTCTCCAGTATTTGTTATTTGTAGACATTTTAATGATGGCCATTCTGACCAGTGTGAGGTGGTACCTCACTGTAGTTTTGATTTCTATTTCTCTAATAATTAGTGATGGTGAGCATTTTTTCATGTGCTTATTGATCATCTTATTGTTTTTAAAATGTCATGTATATTTTACTAAAATTCTTTCTTGTCTACTTAGTAATTAGCACAAAATATAGTTTAGAAGTGAACAAAAAAGAATATAGAATGATAAACCAAAGAATGTGAGATAAAATTTAAAATATCATTTTTTATTATCAAACAACAATCTAAAAGTTTTTATAAAACTCAGTTGTAAATCTGCCAAGTTCTTGATGTGAAATTTCTCATTTAGAATTATAAGATCACCATGCAATAAAGGCAGCACTGAAAGACTGACTGAATAATGTCATTTATAAAACAATGCACTTAGATAAATGTCAAGGTACTGTAAAAAGTATTAGTTATTCCCAGCTCATAATTAATTGAATGTCCTGTGGAGGCAAGTTGCTCTAGTATAAAGGTTTTTGTTATTTCTATAAAGATGTTCATTTGATCTGCTGTTTCACAACAGTCGGCTATGTCTACGTAGAATTCATCTTCTTTGCGTAACATTTCAAAGTCATCAGAAGTACACAGGAAATGACTTCTAGAATCAAGGGTGGTTGTGGTGGAAACAACATATAAGATCTCACTTATTGTTTTAGAGCACTTTTAAGTCTACAGCCAAACTGAGTGGAAGGTACAGAAATTTCCCATATATTCCCTGCCCCAACACGTGCATGGCCTGCCCCATGATCAACACCCCCCACCAGAGTGTTACATTTGTTACAAGTGATGAACCTACATTGACACATCATTACTGCTCAGAGTCCATACTGTATAAGGTCCCCTTTAAAAAAGCCTAGCTTTCAAACTCACAATGTTACTCCTTTCCCTGTGAATACTAATGTATCCTCAGTGCATGCATGTGTATAAACATGCCAGTGATGTCTGGAGGAAGAGCATCTGAAGCAGAGTAACAGTTTGCCCGTGGAGGGAGACAAGCCCATTCTGACTTCTCAACTTTTTGCAAGACCAAAGAAGCCTTCATAACCAGACCTACCTAGACCAAGGATTCCATGGCTTGACCGAGTTACCAAGTTGCCAAGTCTACCAAAAGGAAGAGAAAAACCATACATTGTGTTCTGTTCATCTAATACTACTCAGGAAAACAGTGCAATCTCAGGGGGACACCACAATGCTACAAGCCTGGAAGAGTTGCCTGCACTTCAGGGGGACTAGGCTAGGGGTGGGTAGAATATAGGAGGTGGGTCTGGAGGGACGAAGCAGTCTGTCTTGTGAAATCACCCAGATTTCTGGGGTAAGTGATCAATGTGTCTATTAAGTAAATGAATCCACAAACTGCTTTTTAAGAATCAGCAAGTTCTCTCTTTGTAGATGCTCAGCCCTTGTTATATCAATGGCAGGTGAAGGCAAATTATGCGGATTGCAAAATTTAATTTACTTTTCCTTTATTTCAAAATTTTCAATCAATACATTTGCCTTAAGTCAAAGACATACAGAGACAGTTATTTAGATTATAGTGGAAGAAAAGAAAAGGAAAATACTCTCCACAGTTTTCTTAACCACCATGAAAGTCTCTTTCATTATGAAGTCTAATTTAGTTGAACTGAATATCAACGTAAAACCATTACTTTCTTTATCCAATCCAAGAGCTCAAGTAATGTGTCGGCTCAGAGAAAGGAGACCTTCCCAACGCCCGACTCTGCACACAACCTCCAATTATGCACATGCCATTGAAATGCAGGTGTGTAACAAAGGAGAAAATGACAGTTAAGTTCTACAGAATTTGGTGGATAGAATAGACTTCGAAAAGTATCCAAAAAATCTTCATCCACTTAGTAGGTGAGAAAAGTAGAGATGAAGAAATTATAATAACTGGCCCAAAGTCACATGGGAAACCAGGATCAGGGTGAAACCAAGTAGAACCCAGGTTTCCTGACCATAAAGCCACGGTTTTTTCCTCCTCTCTGTGTTGCCTCTTCCTTTGCCTTTAGCACTACTTGGAAATATCTATTCTCTCACTAGCTTTCAAAAGAACAAAACAAATCAGTGGTTTGACAACATTCAGATTTTTTTTCAGGAAAGAAATGAGGAACATTGGCACATGCTTTAATTGCAAGACCTTCTATTCTTTTAGTCATTAACTATGGTCACACCTGCATCTTCTACTGAAATAAGGACTCTGCTCTCTGAAGTGTTTTCCTCTCTTCTAGAGCTGTAAATGCCATGATTTGATAAAGTATCATTGGATAGAAACAATCTTCATTGGGGAAAAATACATAGTATCTCATTGACTTTATTGAAAACCAAAATTAGTTTGTTAGTCAAATACAAAAACTTTTTTCAACCAAACATATTTATCCATCATAATTTTAGTTTGATGTTTAGTTTAGTTTATAGTTCCTTTAACAGACATGAGGAAAAATTATCTAGGAAAGTCAACTGCAAAATACAAAATATAAAAATTTATGATAAAGACATAACTCTCAAATATATAACACTCTACTGATCAATAACTGAAATATATTGGCTATTTATTCAGTTCAAAGTGTGTGTGCAGCCCTTAATGTAAGACACAAACATTAATTTTTCCCTGCCTCTAACTATGACTGTATTTAGTTATTATATTAAGTGCCTCCATTTCTTAAAAATACATACTTATGTTCCCTTTAAACACTTTGCCAACACATATGAAGTTTAAATCTTTAAAAAGAAATCGCTAATGTCAGTTCTCTCATGGAAACTGCTGCTTAGGGTGATTTCAAAAACAATATGCATTTTCTGTGATATATAAATAATGATGAACATGGTTTGCATAGATGTGAAAAGAATAAAAGTAATGTCTACATATAATAAATAAATCTTCCTGTGTGGTTATAAAGTTTACCTATCTAAAGTTGAATAAGTTATATTTATGTTCATTTTTTGGTTTTCAACCTGATTGTTTATTTAACAGATGTTTCTTTATCAATAGGAACTCTAAATATATTAAAAGGGCATTTTGAACGAAGACCAACTCTTAGTCTTACAAATATTTAAGTGCTAGAAAGTGGGAATGGGTATGTTTCTGTAGTTATGGTGTTATTCTAAACAAGGATTTGAGGCAGGAGATAGATGGGCCCCCGGGGGAAACAGCTGGGGTTCATTCCCTGTGGACCAATACCCCGATACTCTGAGAGGAGAATAGCAGGACAACTGAGAGAGGAGGCTGGGCCCTGCCCAGATAGAAGATAAGAGACCACATATTTCTCATTCTCAAAGTCAGGAGACCTCCCTGCTTACACATGCGCAGAAAGGTTCCTTGGAGGTCAAAGGGGAGTTATGCTAAGTCTACCGTAAGCCTCTTCGGTAGAATTCACTTGGCTAAGAGATGTACAGGCACACATGGGAAGATCCTGAGATATACCAAACACAGACTTTGAACCAGGCAAATCAAAATGATTGGCCAAAGGAAACCCAAAAGGAATGCCCCATATAAGTGATTCAAACTGCCAAGAGGACGCGACTCTCTCTCTGAGTCCGCCCGTGTGTCTATCCACACATACTGTACTTTTTTTTCTCCTAATAAATACTTTACTTGTTTTACTACTTTCCATCTTTGTGGGAATTCTTTTCCTGCAAAGCTGTAGGGCCAGGGCCTTGTCACTGACCACTGGTCTAGTGGCTAGGATTCAGTGCTCTCACCGCCTCCACCCGACCTCAATCTCTGACCGGGAACTGAAACCCTGCTTCAAGCTGCTGCAGGCTGAGGCCACCTGATATCAGATTGACAGCTAGCAGTCTCGATAGGCAGGAATGAGTTCGTAGGTCTGTCTGTGATTGGTTAAAACAAGTCCCAAAGTTCATGGATCATGAGAATTTTGGGTTGGACTCAATAAAGCTCTGACATCCTGAGTCACTCAGAGTTCATGATTCCTTATCAGCCTCAGCTTGTTAGACCCAGTTGGGATACAACAGAAAATTGTTTTGTTATCTTCCATGCATGGAGTGCTATGAGTCAAAAATTTCCTTTTCTCTATGATAGCTACGATGATGACCATAACAGTGATCATGGTGATAATTATGACCATTATATTTTCTACTGGATGGTAAAGTAATTTCTAAATTATTTATATTTGTCGAATCTTGTTTTCTTTTGGTTGGGCAAAATAGACTTCCAAACTCTTAATGATTTATCCTTAATTTTCAAACATGTATATTTTATGGATCTGGTTACATGCATTTTATAAAGAATAGCACTGGTCAGTGTTCAAACCAGGTTACCACATAATTTTCAGAGCTACAAACTAGCATTTTCACCATGTTATTTGAGATCACAAGGTTCACTGTCTGGTGTAGAATGATGTCTCAGGAAAGAAATATTATTATATCCACTTAATGCTCACAATGTAAAGATGATATATTTCTATTATAATCCCCGTTACCTCTCAGAGAGCTATGTTAAAAAAAAAAAGAGAAAGATAAAAATAAAGACATGAAGGAAAAATAGAAAAAAAGAGAAAGGAAGGGAAGGAAGAGAAAAGAAAAAGAAACCCAAACCTGGAGAGCAGCAGTGTTAATTACAAACTAAAATAACTACAATGTAAATCCCCCAAATTTGGCCCAAGAGCCCTGGCTCTATTCTGCAAAACAAATGAGAGAAGTTTGGCGGTCTGGAAATCACAGCTACAGAGGCCAGAGAATTCTAAATGGGGACCCGATGGGAGAGCACAGAAACTCACGGCCTGGGATGCTGTGCCAAAGGCCTTTGTGATGGTAACGGAACCACATGCCAGCTGGACTATTTACATGCTGACGGTTTTCTCTTTCAACACATGTCCCTGTGCATCTAATTCGACAGCGGATTAGTCTACACCAACACTTCTCAAACTTTTTGCTTTCAGTTCCCTTCACACTCTTAAAAATTATTGAGAACCTAATGAGTGTTTATTTTGTGTCTCATATCTATCAATTTTGCCATATTAAGAATTTAAACAGGGAAATTAAAAAATACATATGAATTCACTTTAAAATAACCATAATACACCCATTACATGTTAACATAAATATTTCTATTAAAAAATGTATGTTTTTCAAAACAAAACAAAAAAATTAGTGAGCAAGTGTCATTGTTTTGTATCTCTCTTTACAATCTGGCTTAACAGAAGACACCTGGATTCTCCAATCTGTCTCTGCATCCAATTTGTTGTGATAGGCTGTTTTGGTTGAAGTATACAAAGAAAATCCAGCCTCACACAGATAGATATACTATAGAAAAAGAAAGGAGTATCTTACTGGCTATTTTAGATAATTGTGGATATTCCTCTTTGGTACCACAAAGAGGTATATAAGCAGTTGTTTAATCTTTAAGATTAGTTGCAATTTGGACTCTGAGCCTTTTAGTGTCCTGATACATTAAAACAATTGGTCTATTTTACACTTTCAGTGGATCTCTTACCAGTGTGTGATTTTGTTACACCATTTGTAAGTTATTTGTTCAGAGCTATGCAGACATTCCAAATGATGACTCATTATATGATATGAAAAATCATATTGGTCAATATCCAAACTATATCATCAGAAAAGAGTGCAAGTATTAGGATGCTCATGGTGCAGGTATAAATTTTCCAAAATTCTGATTTTCCCTTGAAAACATAATTTTTACCTTTAACAACAAATACACTCATTTATTTTCCTTGAAGTGATAGCTCATTTCATTCATTTTCAAGAA
Source organism: Delphinus delphis (assembly GCF_949987515.2). Taxonomy (NCBI): domain Eukaryota; kingdom Metazoa; phylum Chordata; class Mammalia; order Artiodactyla; family Delphinidae; genus Delphinus; species Delphinus delphis. Next base: position 25,556,638 of record NC_082693.1, on the reverse strand, counting down.
AATGTCTCTCAGATACTCAAATCTGAAAAAACATAATTTGTAAAAAGAGATCTTCCCTGAAAAAAAGCAGCCAGTTCAGCTTGCAACCCAGATGATTACACAAGTGCTTTTCTTCAGGACAACCGTCTTTCTTCGGAATGCAGCAGAAGTGCTTTATGTGTACCTCTCATTTTATCACACAAAATGTTAGTAAATTTACTCAAGACGTAAAGATTTGATAAAATCAATATTTTTTCCTGCTTTATCAGGGGCTGCAAGTAGTGAAGAAATACAATGACTACTACTAGGTCAGTTTGGTGCCACTGCCTCTATTTGAGCTAAGGTGCCAGAAGTTTTAATCACCATTACCTTTGCCAATTAGTATAAATGCAACATAGTGAAAAAGGCAAATATGTAACATCTGTGGACTGACTGAAAGGATGATAGAGACCTGTAGGGGTCTGATGGACTACACTTTGACAACTACTGCTGTATCCTAAGAGAGACCTCATCATCCACTGACTGAAATTCACAAGGGGGAAATGAAGACTGCCAAGCACCGGTTTCCAATCAACATTAAGCAAAATGATCCAGGGTTATCAGCTAGGAACTCTACCAACTGCTCTCCATAAATGAAAATGAAAAATTTACTTCCTTAGCATGTGATTTAGTGCTAAGTTCTGAAAGAAGCCAAGAAGCATCTTACTGTAATGATCAACATTTTAGTGTTGAGCTCAGTTCAAGAACCAAAGCAGTTTTCAATAAATTCATATGAACACATAGAAGTAATTTCTCTTTTACTATATACTTGGGGGTCTGGCTCAGCAAAAATAGCAACATGCTCTCCACTAATGGTTAGGAAACACGAATAACAATTTAAAAATAAAACCCACCAAAACTTGCTCAATCTCTTTAGCCTCAAAAAGGGATAATTTTTTTGTAATCTTTGTATTTCTATGAAGCCACTATTCAGGAAATTGAGAATCCAACTTGGATAAATCAATTAACCTAAAGAACAGGAGAGCTTTGTAGAACAAAACCCTGAAACCTGATGGCATTCCCCCCAAGAACACAGGCCATAATTAAGGAAACTAGCAACAGCAGACTAAATACAGTTTTTTAAAGTTTTACGACAAAATTTCTGTCTCTCCTATCACAAAATAAGGCCATCTGGCCTCCTTTCTCAGGAAAATATTTCCTTTACTCACCTCCCTCTGCAGGGCCTTAACCTGTGCTGTGCGTGCCTCCACCCCAGTGACACCACGGGGTGTTAATGTTAGCAGGAGCAATTTTCATTTCACTATACTTAAAAATATATATATTTTGTAAATGATGTAAAAGCTTTGGATGCTATGGAACTGAAAATCAAAAAGGGCATGAAGAAATTGGAAGTGTATTCAGATGATATGAACATTGGTGTAAACAGATATAAAATTGTTTTAATAAATAATAAATGGTTTTATAATAATTATAGTAGTTGATTTAGTACCAAACACTGCTTGGAAATTACTGCTCCCTCAGGTCCCAGCACCATGGCTTTCCTGACTCCACTGATTCAGGCTGCCTTGGTCTTACTGTAGTCATCATCAATGGAAGACCAAAGTATTCCTACCACCCAAGAGAAGGAAAAATTCCATAACACTCCTAGCACATTACTAAACAAAGAAAATTCATGTGAGAAAGAACTGAAGAAATTGTGAAGAAAAGAAGAGGAACTCTCACAATTTAAAAAAAGAAATAACCTTTAAAATAAAATATCAAATTACATCTACTTTCATGAAGTGTGGTCTGAGTTAAGAAAAGTATGTAAATAATTGGCCAACTCCTCCTTTGAAATCTATTAACTCATTAGGCTTAAATTTTCATGAGGCTATTTAAAATGATGGGGTGTGGAGGTTTTAAAACATTTCTGTAAATTCTTTGATGCACCTTCCATTGAGAGGTAGGGTCTCTGTCTCCTTCCCTCGAACCTCAGTTGAGCATGTGGTGGCTTCAACCACTGCAGCACAGCTGAGGAGATGCTATGTGGCTTCTGTGGCTGCAGCTTCCAATTTGTTCTCTGGGAACACTTCCTGTTGGAGTCCTGAGCCACTGTGAGAGGAGTGGGCTATCCTATCCTGCAATGCCAGGGAGACCATGGAAGCATTCAGCTTGACAGTACAGTTGAGCCCATACTTTGGCATCTGGGCTGTTCACTGGATGAAGAAGTCATCTCAGAAGTGGGTCCTCCAGCCCCAGACCCTTGGGCTGCCTGTAGCCATAGAAGTCGTACCAGCTGGGGCTCCAACAGACTATGGAGCAGAAAGGAGCCTTCCCCACTGTGCCCTTTCTGAACACCTAACCCACAGAAGCCACATGGGTTGTTGCTTTATACCATTGAGTTCTGGAGTGGCTCATAACTTAGCAATAGATGACAGAAATGGGGCTGTGGGTATCTATTAGATGAATGTAAAGCCACACACTTCACTTGTAACAGAGGGCTGCACTTTCCTCACAACCGGTTCATTTGGTCACTTCGTCAAAGGCAGTAGCTGAATATCATGAGAACAGCCTGAGATCAATTGACAAGAAAGCTATGTAAAAGCTCAGCCAGTTTCTCTCAAAACAGATTTGTTGGTAATGATGACTTGATCTACTCATGTCACTACATGTACGTAACACAAAACTTTGAAGTACATCTTAGGACATCAAGCAAGACTGGGAACATACTTGGTTTGTGAGATGAGAGTGTAGGGCAATGTCTGTGAAAATGAAACATTAAAATGACACTTAAAAGATTGGTTAAGCATTCGAACAGTGAAGGTCATAATATTTATATGCCTCCTTAAATCTCCTGAATTTTAAATACCCCATGGTTTTAATTTAGTGCCCAACATGAAACTGTCCTCTACTCCCAAACCTGTCTTAATTTCTTGATTTACTTGCCTGTGTAAAGGCAATTACAAGAAACTTTTAAGATCTACAGACTGCAAATCTAAGCCTTGCTTCATCCACAAAAAGTAGAAAACTGAGCAAAAGCATTATGATCACTAGCTAAATTCCATGAGAACTGGTTTTGTTTTGTGGTCTGCTAGTCTCCCAACCCCTAGAATAGTGCTTAGCATGTAGTAGGTGCTCAATATTTATTGAATAAATAATTGAACATGACAGATCCTGCAGGGTGGGCTACTGCTGAGGTGATGAGAGGAAAAGAGGAAAGAGGAAATGTCTACAAATTCCCTGAGTCAGAAACTGTCCTCAGTGCATATTTTGGCCACTATCAAAGAAAGTTAAATCAATCAAGAGACTATCTATCTATCTACCCACATATGTAACATGATATATAATATAGTATATATAACATGTGTATTATGCATATTATATAATAAATATATAATGTAATGAATATAATATAATCCATATAGTATAATATGTAATTATATGAATATATTATATTTATTATAATAAATAAATATCTGTATATATACATACATATATGAAGATAAGATTTCATGTAGAATTCACTGGGCTTTCCAATGGAAAATGGAAAAGCTGTGGGCATGAATTTAGTGTTTGTGTAGGATAGGGAGCGTATAATGTGGAGTAATTCTGTGAAAAGGCAAAATCAACTTAAATTTTATCTGATTTCAGGACAGAGCTGTGTATCCTCAGTCCAATGTTTCCATGATGTATTAGGAGTTTTCTACTTTAAGACAGTCACTAAGTGGCATGTAAATCCAGGCAACTAAAGAAATGGTATTTAGTAGGAAAAGATTTTTTCCTATGTTTGGTGATTTGTTTCAGATTTGTTGGCAGATTAGTTTCAGTCTTGTACCAATGCTCCCAGTACAAATTCATGTGATGTTACTTGTCACAAGCAGCTTTCAAAGTTAAACAACAAGAACATTCCCACCTAACCTTATTCCCAGCTTGTAAAATGTGGATCCATCATTATTTACAAACAGAAGCACACTCGGGAATAGTAATCATGCTGCTGCTGCTGGTGATGAAGCTGATAGCTACCCCTGTACCGAGTAGTTATTGCTTTTATTATCACATTTAGTCCTCACACCTACTCGGTAGGGAAGATATTATCTTTACCATCACCCCTCTTTCTGAGAACACAAAACAAGAAAGGTTAAGTAACTTCTCCAATATCAAATACCTGGTGGAGCCAAGATCCAAACCCCAGTCTTTTTTTTTTTTTTTTTTTTTTTTGCGGTACGAGGGCCTCTCACTGTTGTGGCCTCTCCCGTTGCGGAGCACAGGCTCCGGACGCGCAGGCTCAGCAGCCATGGCTCACGGGCCTAGCTGCTCCGTGGCATGTGGGATTTTCCCGGACCAGGGCAGGAACCCGTGTCCCCTGCATCGGCAGGTGGACTCTCAACCACTGAGCCACCAGGGAAGCCCCAAACCCCAGTCTTTTTGACAGTAGAGTCAGGGTTCTTAAGTCCTAGCCTATATCACCTCTTGGAAGTTTTATTAAGCTTATCTCACCCATGTCTTACTCCAAAAGTATAAACATCATTCCCCCAGATAATTTTAATGCTAAGTACATTTCTACATTTAAAAAAATGATAGCTTTCTTTTCAAAAAGGGAAAGCTGTCTTCCTCACTCAAACATGTCAACGTGGTAAACATCTGGCCCACTCCGGCAGGGCTGTGTCTCTACCCAGTCAGGCTTGCTCTCCAAATTAATGGGACAAGAGCCACAGGTACAAGTGGGAAAAGGCTGACTCCCTGAGCTAAGCCATTGCCAGGGACTCAACTCCCGTCCCCTGTGGCACAGCAAATGGGAAAAGCACAGGCTCTGGAGTCAGACAGACTAGTTTCCAATTCTGACTCAACCACTTACTAAAAACTTTGTAAATGTGGACAATGTTATTTGATCTCTCAGATCCTGTTTCCTTCAGGTAAAATGGCAATTATGTAATCTACCTCAAAGTAGGGTTGCCAGATTTAACACATAAAAATATAGGAGACCTGGTTAAATCTGAATTTTGGATAAACACTGACTATCTAAAAAAATACAGGTATGTCCCAAATATTGCATGGGTCATACTTATCCTAAAATTATTGCATGAAACATATTTAAACCTTTTTTTGATATCTGAAATTAAAATTTAACTGGGTGTCCTGTATTTTATCTGGCAATTCTCCTCTAAAGGGCTATTGTGATGGTTGAATGAGATGACAGATATAAAGTGTTAGCCTCAGCCTACATCCTGGGACATAATAGATGAATAATAGATGTTAGCTTCCTTTCCCCTGTGGAAGAAACTTATGCATAAATTACCCCTTCATGGACCAGCTTCTTTAGTATCTTCTCTAGAGTTATCTTTCTTACGACTACAAACATTCAACTGTCCACTGGAAGAAAAACACCCAACCTAAAAGTTGCAAGTTAAGTTTTATTCAGGGAACTTACTGAGGATTATAGCTTGGGAGATAGCCTCTCAGATAGCTCTGAGGAACTGCTCCAAAGAGGTAAGGAAGGAGAAACGATATGCATTAATTTTTTCCCCTGCTGGTAAAAAAACCTATAGTTGAACATGAAAAGATTACTGTTAATCAGAAAGAACAGATATATTAAGTTAATGATTTTAGTGCTTTTTTTTTTTTGTACGGGGGAGAATGCAAGAATCTGGAATCACCTGACATTTTTCCTTAGATATGCATCTTGAATATCGAGGGGATGGCCTATCCAAAGCACAGAATGTTTGCTGTTCTTCTCCATCCTGAATTCCCCTCGGTGCCCAGTCACTGGGCCACTGCAGTGGTTAATGGCTTGATCATTGTAGAACAAGAAATGGCAGGTGGCATTCTTTTCTTTACACAAGTCTCCCTTATCCATTAAATGACAAGTCTCCCTTATTCATTAAATGTAACCGTAAAGAATTAAAATTTGCTCTCTGCCAGTTAGCATGTTAGTTCTCCCTGTTCCTTCATTGCCAAATTTGCTGCCTTCAACACTCAGTTCCAATACTTTCTTCTCTTCCACTTTATCATTTATTCATTTGAAAAATAATTGAAGAGCACTTACATTTGCCAGGCACTGTGCCAGGTCCTGCTACCACACAACTGTGAGCAAAAACTGACGTGGTCCCTCCTTGCTCTCACGGTGTTCACCATCTCCTGCAGTCTGACTTCTGTCCCTCATTCTGCTGAAATCCCCAAACTGACAGTCACCAGTTCTCTCCCAATTCCTCATTCCCCTCCTCCATCACCCTTCTAAACAAATGAATGAATCCCTTTTCTCTCTGCCTCAGGGATCTCACACCTTCCTGTGACTACATCCTCCCTCCTGCCCTATCCCCCAACCCCACAAAATCCCTCCTCTACTCTTTCTATCTCAATAAAGAGCTTCCCTATCCCCCCAGTTGCTTAAGCCAGAAACTCAGGAATCCTTGATTTTCCTTCTCCTTTCTATCCCATCTGTTAGCAGGTTCTGTTGACTCTATAGTCAAAATATACTTCAAACTGCCCATGTCCCTTCATTGTCATTGTTACTACCTTGGCTTCAATTCCTTCCAACTCTCCTTTGACAGTGTAACAGCCTCCTAACTTGGTTCCCTACTTCACACAGCAGCCAGACTGAACTTTTCAGAAGAGCAAATCTGATCATGTCACTCCCATAACCATAAGAAACAATACAAAACCAAAAAACCCTTGAAACGTTAAAGTACTAATGGTATAAGTAGAATTTACATATTTATTAAAGGTTTTATTTGTCCAGTGACTTGAGATGTTTTAGAGGCAGCCTCACTTAGGGAGTGCCTGTGTTAATAAATCTATGTTATCAGCATGGTTGGGTCAGGTTAAGAAAAAATAAATGACTGTAAAGCCTTCAGAAAATCGCATGTGCTAAAAGCATTTTACCCCCTCTTCAAAACATTTTTGAGAGGCAGAGCCCCTGGGGATTCCTCCCATACTTGTGCTGTAATAAATTCCTATCACACACCAAGACAAAGGAGAGACAGTAAGGGAAGGTAGGGCTCTATTTCCCCAGAAAAACAAGAACACCTGCTCTCTGATGCTCAGAGCTCTTCCACCAGGGAAGCAGCAAAATGTTTGCTCCTCTTAACGGACGTTTCACAGACCTCAGTTGCTGCTGCAGCAGAAGGAGGGCTACTGGCAAAAACTCTCCCCAACTGAGAGAGTGGTGGGATAGCTGCTTGAAGCCAGGGTCTCTTGCACTGATACAAACCAGAGGTCTGTGGAGGACGAGGGAGGGAGAATGGAATGTTGTAGGGGGGAGTCTGGAACACTAAGAAAGCCCCACTCTCCAAAATCAGTTGAACAAGGCCTTCTTAACTCTGAAGTTAGATAGTGATAACCAAGCAATAACCACCCTACCTTCACCACATGTCTTCACCATATAACAAGCGATTACAATCTGCTGCTTGGGGAGGAACAAGGCATGGAAACAAATCATCTTCATGCAGGCGTGCAAGCAGGGTTTGTTGATAACTGAGAGCAGAACAGGAGCACTGGGAGAAAAAAACCTCAGGCAGTCCAGGCTTCACCCTAAGCACAAAGTAGGGGCAGCCCTTCATTGGCTGCATCTGAAGACTTTGGTGAGCTGAATGTAACTATGATAACAACAACATAGCAACAACATCCAGCTCAACTACTAACAACCACTAAGGCCTGACAGAGAAGGCAGTGTGCCATTTTCAGTTTACAAGCAATATGTTTTATTCAGTGAAAATTATGACACACCAAAAAGGAAAAAAAGACAACTTATCAAGTGATAAAGCAGTTAAGAGAACCAGGTTCAGATTCAAATATGACTTAGCTGTTGGAATTATCAAAGAGGGACTTTAAAATAACTATGATTAATTTGTTAAAAGCTTTAGTGGAAAAGGTGGACAACAGGTACTCACAAATGGAAAATTTTAGCAGGGTGATGAAAACAATAAAAAGAATCAAATAGAAATTCTAGAAAGTGATAATATATATGAATTCCTTCCACAGGCTTATCAGCAGACTGGACACAGCAAAAGAAAGATAAGTGAACTTGAAGATAGGTCAATATAAATTATCCAAAATCAATCACAGAGAGAAAAAAGGAGTGGGGAAAAAAAGAACATATCTAAGAGAAGTAGGACAATAGCAAATGATCTAAACACATGTATCCTTGGATTCTAGAACAGGAGATAAAAAATAGGACTGAAGAATTATTTAAAGAGATAACTTTCAAAATGAACAAAAGACAATAAACCACAGATCCAAGAAGTTCAGAGAGCCCAAGCAGTAGAAATACCAAGAAAAATACACTTAGGCTCATTGTAGTCAAATTGCTAAAACCAAAAGATAAAGGGAAAATCTTGAAGGTGGCAGAGATAAAGAAACTTTTTCTACAGAAACACAAGGATACGAAAAAGAGATTTCTTATCAGAAATTAGGCAAGCAGAAAACATCTTTAAAGAACTGAAGAAAAAAAAAGTCAGTCAAGTCAGAATTCAGCGAAAATACCTTTCAAAAATGAACTTTTGTTCAGTCATCCTCTTGAATTATCAGAAAAAAATTTCCAGTTCAACCAAGGTAAAATGAACTTTTCCACACTGAGAAACATCCAGGGTCTATTTGCTCCACTAAAACTACAAGGTAGTGCAGCAGGTTCAGTGTCTCCCATTTCTTCCAAGCTCAAACCTTTCACTGAATATTTTGAGGGGTAATGATGAGCCTATTGGATTTGAAGATATCTTTAATGACCTGTCACAAAGTGAACTAATGGGAGGACAACATTTGGTGGTTGAATATAAACTTGGTTTACCGTAATGCAACATGCTATTAATGGAAATAGAGGGGCTGCATCTTGTTTATAGTCATCTTTTACTATAATTTGATGTGCACAACATTAAAAGTACTGACACATGAGAAAAAAAAATGAGGGTGAAAAAAAAATGAGCATGAAGTAAGATTTTTTTTCCAGAAAAACAAAAGCTGCTCTCAGCTTTTGAGATCTGCACAACAAGAAATGTTAAGGAAGTTCTTCAGGCTGAAGGAATCTGATACAAGATAGTTTTCTTTTTTTATCTACACAAAGAAATAAAGAGAAAATATGGGTAAATATTAAAAATACTTTTCTTATTTTATCCTTTAAAAATTTTGTAACAATCTGAAGTAAAAACATTTAAAAGGCTTTACAAAATATGTTGAAGTAAAATGAATGAGAACAGTGGCATGAAGGACAAGAGGGAGGAAATGAATGAACACGATGGTAAGATTCTTACTCAGTATAAGTACTATACCATCATTTGAAAGTGAACTGTGGTAAGATAAAGATGTGTAATGTAAACCCTAGAACAACCAGATATTAGAGTGGCTTAGATGGTGGAGTAGGAAGATCCTGAGCTCATTTCCTCCCATGGGTACTCCAAAATTACAACAATTTAAAGAGAAACCATTGATGAGAATGACGTGAGGACTAGCAGAAAAGATTTTCCACAATAAAGATATAAAGAAGGAACCACAAGATGGGGAGGAGGGGTGGAGATGCAGTATGGCCAAGACCTACACACCTGGGTAGGTGACCCACAAACAGGAGGATAATCACAATTGCAGAGCTTCTCCCCGAGGAGTGAGGGGTCCGAGTCCAACATTAGGCTCCTCCCCAGGGGGTCTTGCATTGGGAAAATGAGCCCCAGAACACCTGGCTTTGAAGGCCGGTGGATCTTGTGTACAGGAGGGTCAGAGAGATGAAGAAAACAGAGACTCTGTTCTTAAAAGGCTTGTGCAAATTCTCACACCCTCTGAGACCCAGTGCACAGGCAATAATTTGAAAGGAACCTAGGTCAGATCCACATACTGATTTTAGAGAGACTCAGAAAGAGGCAGGAAGTCTCTGGGACTCCCCTTGTGTACATAGATGCTAGCAGCAGTCATTTGGGGAGCTCCTCCTATCATGAGGACACAGTGCTGGCAAGTGCCATTTTGGAGTCCTCCCTCTAGAACCCCACCAGGCCAAGGAGTTCAATCATGTGAGGGCCTAGCCCCACCCACGAGTGGGCAGCCACCAGCCCTGGACTCACCTCAGCCCCACATCAAGCCACCCCAGAACCAAGCACTGACCACCAGCAGCTGGCAGCCTCCACATAAGCCAGCGCCTAGCAGCCAACAGGGCTGTGGACCAGCCCGACCTACCAGTTTGCTCATAGTAGTTGTCCTCACCACAGAAGAAGGGACTACACAGCCCACATAGTGGGCACCCCTAGATTGCATAGCTCTGATGAACAGAGGGGAGTACAATGTCTTCTACATAAGACCACTTCTCCAAGGTCAGAAAATGTAACTGATGAGGTGACAGAAAGATATGTTCCAAATGAAGGAACAAGACAACATCCCAGAAGCAGAACTAAATGAAGTAGAGATAAACAATTTACCCAGTAAAGAGTTCAAAGTAATAAAGATCATAAAGATGTTCAATAAACTCAGGAGAAGGATGGATGAACACAGTGAGAAATTTAACAAAGAGTTACAAAATATAAAGTAGAAGCAAACAAAGCTAAAGAATACAATAACTAAAACTAAAAAAAAAAAAAGACACTAGAAGCATCAACAGTACACTAGATGATGCAGAGATGAGGATCAGTGAACTGGAAGACAGAGTAGTAGATATCACCCAAGCTGAACAGAAAAAAGGAAAAAGAATTGTAAAAAATTAGGACAGTTTAAGAGACCTCTGGAACAACATCAAGTATACTAACATTTGCATATAGGGGTCCCAGAGGAGAAGAAAGAGAGGAAGGGTCAGAGAACTTATTTCAAGTGATAATAGCTGAAAATTTCCTGTGAAAGGAAACAGACATCCAGGTCCAGGAAGCACAGAGAGTCCCAAACGAGATCAACCAGAGATCCATACAAAACAAACTGTAATTAAAATGGAAAAAGTAAATATAAAGAGAGAATACTAAAAGTATCAAGGGAAAAGCAAGAAGTAATGTACAAGGGAACTTCCATAAGACTGTCAGTTGACTTTTCAGCAGAAATTTTGCAGGTCCAAAGGGAGCAGCATATTTAAAATAATGAAAGGAAAAACCTACTTTCAAAAATACTCTACTCAGCAAGTCTGTCATTCAGATTTGAAGGATAGATAAAGAGTTTGATAGACAAGTAAAAGCTAAAGGAGTTCAGCACCACTAAACCAGCTTACAAGAATGGCTAAAGGGACTTATATAAATGGAAAGAAAGACCACAACTAGAAATCTGAAAATTATGAAAAGAAAAATCTCACTGGTAAAGGAAAATATAGAGTAACAGTAGTAGATCAACCACTTATAAAGCTAGCAGGAAAGTTAAAAGACAAAAGTAGTAAAATCACCTATATCCACAATAAACAGTTAAGGGATACACAAAACAAAAATATTGTAAAATATGATGTCAAAAACATTAAATGTGGTTCAATATCCACAAATGAGTCAATATGATACACCACATTAACAAATTGAAGAATAAAAATCATATAATCATCTTGATAGATGAAAAAAATTTTTTGACTAACTTCAACATCCATTTATGATAAAAAAAAACTCTCCACAAAATAAGTATGGAGAGAATATACATAAACATAGTAAAAGACATATATGACAAACCTACAGTCAACATCTTAGTCAATGATAAAAAGCTGAAGTATTTCCTCTAAGATCAGGAACAAGACCAGGATACCCACTCTTGCCACTTTTATTCAACATAATATTGGATGTCATAGACACAGCAATGAGACAAGAAAGAGAAATAAAAAGCATCAAAATTGGAAAGGAAGAAGTAAAATTGCCACTGTTTCTGGGTGACATGATGCTATATATAAAATATCATAAAGACACTACCAAAAAACTATTAGCACTAATAATTGAATTCGGTAAACTTGCAGGATGCAAAATTAACATAAAGAAATCTGTTGCATTTCTGTACACTAATAATGAACTATCAAGAAGAGAAATAAAGAAAACAATCCCATTTACAAAGGCCTCAAAAAGAATAAAATGCCTTAGAATAAATATAACCAGGGAGGTAAAAGACTTGTATTTGAAAACTATAAGACGTTGATGAAAGAAATTAAAGATGACACAAACAAATGGAAAGATATACCATGCTTATGCATTGGAAGAATTAATATTTCTAAAATGACCATACTCCCCAAGGCAATCTAGAGATTCAATGCAATCCCTATCAAAATACCAGTGACATTTACCAGAGAACTAGAACAAATAATTCTAAAATTTGTATGGAATCATGAAAGACACCAAATAGCCAAATAATCTTGAAAAAGAAGAATAAAGCTGGAGGTATTATGTTTCCTGATTCCAAACTCTACTACAAAGATACAGTAATCAAAAGAGTATGGTACTGGCACAAAAACAGACACCAGATCAGTGGAACAGAATAGAGAGCCCAGAAATGAACCCACGGGCAATTAACCTACAACATAGGAGGCAAGAATATACAATGGAGGAAATCACAGGAGTTGGGAAACAGCTACCTGCAAAATAATCAAACTTGGGGCTTCACTAGTGGTGCAGTGGTTGAGAGTCTGCCTGCTGATGCAGGGGACACTGGTTTGTGCCCTGATCCGGGAAGATCCCACGTGCCACGGAGCGGCTAGGACCGTGAGCCATGGCCACTGACCCTGCGCGTCCAGAGCCTGTGCTCCACAACGGGAGAGGGCCACAACAGTGAGAGGCCCGTGCACTGCCAAAAAAAAAAAAAAAAAAAAAAAAAAAGAATCAAACTCTACTACTTTCTCACACCATATAGAAAAATAAGCTCAAAATGTATTAAACACTTAGATGTAAGACCTGAAACCATAAGAATCCTAGAAGCAAACATAGGCAGTATGATCCCTGACATAGGTCTTAGGAAAATTTTTTTTCTTTTTTTTTTTAAACATCTTTATTGGAGTATAATTGCTTTACAATGGTGTGTTAGTTTCTGATTTATAACAAAGTGAATCAGCTATACATATACATGTGTTCCCATATCTCTTCCCTCTTACGTCTCCCTCCCTCCCATCCTCCCTATCCCACCCGTTTACGTGGTCAACACGCCACCAAGCTGATCTCCCTGTGTTATGCAGCTGCTTCTCACTAGCTATCTATTTAACGTTTGGTAGTGTATATATGTCCATGTCACTCTCTCACTTTGTCACAGCTTACCCTTCCCCCTCCCCATATCCTCAAGTCCATTCCCTAGTAGGTCTGTGTCTTTATTCCCATCTTACTCCTAGGTTCTTCATGACTTCTTTTTTTTTTTTTTTCCGTAGATTCCATATATATGTGTTAGCATATGGTATTTGTTTTTCTCTTTCTGACCTACTTCACTCTGTATGACAGACTCTAGGTCCATCCACCTCACTACAAATAACTCAATTTCATTTCTTTTTATGGCTGAGTAATATTCCATTGTATATATGTGCCACATCTTCTTTATCCATTCATCTGTCGATGGGCACTTAGGTTGCTTCCATGTCCTGGCTATTGTAAATAGAGCTGCAATGAACATTTTTGTACATGACTCTTTTTGAATTATGGTTTTCTCAGGGTATATGCCCAGTAGTGGGATTGCCGGGTCGTATGCTAGTTCTATCTGTAGTTTGTTGAGGAACTTCCATACTGTTCTCCATAGTGACTGTATCAATTTACATTCCCACCAGCAGTGCAAGAGTGTTCCCTTTTCTCCACACCCTCTCCAGCATTTATTGTTTCTAGATTTTTTGATGATGGCCATTCTGACCGGTGTGAGATGATATCTCATCGTAGTTTTGATTTGTATTTCTCTAATGATTAATGATGTTGAGCATTCTTTCATGTGTGTGTTGGCAATCTGCATATCTTCTTTGGAGAAATGTCTATTTAGGTCTTCTGCCCATTTTTGGATTGGGTTATTTGCTTTTTTGATATTGAGCTGCATGAGCTGCTGGCAAATTTTGGAGATTAATCCTTTGTCAGTTGCTTTATTTGCAAATATTTTCTCCCATTCTGAGGGTTGTCTTTTCATCCTGCTTATGGTTTCCTTTGCTGTGAAAAAGCTTTTAAGTTTCCTTAGGTCCCATTTGTTTATTTTTGTTTTTATTTCCATTTCTCTAGGAGGTGGGTCAAAAAGGATCTTGCTGTGATTTATGTCATAGACTGTTCTGCCTAGGTTTTCCTCTAAGAGTTTGATAGTGTTTGGACTTACATTTAGGTCTTTAATCCATTTTGTGTTTATTTTTGTGTATGTTGTTAGGGAGTATTCCAACTTCATACTTTGACATGTACGTGTCCAGTTTTCCTAGCACCACTTATTGAAGAGGCTGTCTTTTCACCACTGTATATTATTACCTCCTTTATCAAAGATAAGGTGACCATATGTGGGTGGGTTTATCTCTGGGCTTTATATCCTGTTCCATTGATCTATATTTCTGTATTTGTGCCAGTACCATAATGTCTTGATTACTGCAGCTTTATAGTATAGTCTGAAGTCAGGGAGCCTGATTCCTCCAGCTCCATTTTTCTTTCTCAAGATTGCTTTGGCTATTTGGGGTATTTGTGTTTCCATACAAATTGTGAAATTTTGTTTTACTTCTGTGAAAAATGCCAGTGGTAGTTTGATAGGGATTGCATTGAGTCTGTAGGTTGCTTTGGGTAGTAGAGTCATTTTCACAATGTTGATTCTTCCAATCCAAGAACATGGTATATCTCTCCATCTGTTTGTATCATCTTAAATTTCTTTCATCAGAGTCTTATAATTTTCTGCATACAGGTCGTTTTTCTCCATAGGTAGGTTTATTCCTAGATAGTTTATTCTTTTTTTGTTGCAATGGTAAATGGGAGCGTTTTCTTAATTTCACTTTCAGACTTTTCATCATTAGTGTATAGGAATGCCAGAGATTTCTGTGCATTAATTTTGTATCCTGCTACTTTACCAAATTCATTGATTAGTTCTACTAGTTTTCTGATAGCATCTTTAGGATTCTCTATGTATAGTATCATGTCATCTGCAAACAGTGACAGCTTTACTTCTTTTTCAATTTGGATTCCTTTTATTTCATTTTCTTCTCCGATTGCTGAGGCTAAAACTTCCAAAACTATGTTGAATAATAGTGGTGAGAGTGGGCAACCTTGTCTTGTTCCTGATCTTAGTGGAAATGCTTTCAGTTTTCACCATTGAGGACGATGATGGCTGTGGGTTTGTCATATATGGCCTTTATTATGTGGAGGAAAGTTCCCTCTATGCCTATTTTCTGCAGGGTTTTTATAATAAATCAGTGTTGAATTTTGTCAAAAGCTTTCTCTGCATCTATTGAGGTGATCATATGGTTTTTCTCCTTCAATTTGTTAATATGGTGTATCACGTTGATTGATTTGCGTATATTGACGAATCCTTGCATTCCTGGAAGAAACTCCACTCGATCATGGTGTATGATCCTTTTAATGTGCTGTTGGATTCTGTTTGCTAGTATTTTGTTGAGGATTTTTGCGTCTATGTTCATCAGTGATATTGGCCTGTAGTTTTCTTTCTTTGTGACATCTTTCTCTGGTTTTGGTATCAGGGTGATGGTGGCCTCATAGAATGAATTTGGGATTTTTCCTCTCTCTGCTGTATTTTGGAAGATTTTGAGAAGGATAGGTGTTAGCTCCTCTCTAAATGTTTGATAGAATTCGCCTGTGAAGCCATCTGGTCCTGAGGTTTTGTTTGTTGTAAGATTTTTAATCACAGTTTCAATTTCAGTGCTTGTGATTGGTCTGTTCGTAATTTCTATTTCTCCTCGTTCAATCTCAGCAAGTTGTGCATTTCTAAGAGTTTGTCCATTTATTCCACGTTGTCCATTTTATTGGCATACAGTTCCTTGTAGTAATCTCTCAGGATCCTTGGTATTTCTGCAGTGTCAGTTGTTACTTCTCCTTTTTCATTTCTAATTCTTTTGATTTGAGTTTTCTCCCTTTTTTTCTTGATGAGTCTGGTTAATGGTTTATCAATTTTGTTTATCTTCTCAAAGAACCAGCTTTTAGTTTTATTGATCTTTGCTATCGTTTCCTTCATTTCTTTTTATTTCTATCTGATCTTTATGATTTCTTTCCTTCTGCTAACGTTGGGTTTTTTTTTGTTCTTCTTTCTCTAATTGCTTTAGATGCAAGATTGTTTATTTGAGACGTTTCCTGTGACTTAAGGTAGGACTGTATTGCTATAAACTTCCCTCTTAGAACTGCTTTTGCTGCATCCCATACGTTTTGGGTCACCGTATCTCCATTGTCATTTTTTCTAGGTATTTTTTGATTTCCTCCTTGATTTCTTCAGTGATCACTCGTTATTAAGTAGTGTATTGTTTAGCCTCCATGTATTTGTATTTTTTACAGATTTTTCCCTGTAATTGATATCTAGTCTCATAGCATTGTGGTCGGAAAAGATACTTGATACAATTTCAATTTTCTTAAATTTACCAAGGCTTGATTTGTGACCCAAGTTATGATCTATCCTGGAGAATGTTCCATGAGCACTTGAGAAAAATGTGTATTCTGTTGTTTTTGGATGGAATATCCTATAAATATCAATTAAGTCTATCTTGTTTAATGTATCATTTAAAGCTTGTGTTTCCTTATTTATTTTCATTTTGGATGATCTGTCCATTGGTGAAAGTGGGGTGTTAAAGTCCCCTACTATGATTGTGTTACTGTCGATTTCCCCTTTTATGGCTGTTAGAACTTGCCTTATGTATTGAGGTGCTCCTATGTTGGGTGCATAAATATTTACAATTGTTATATCTTCCTCTTGGATCGATTCCCTTGATAATTATGTAGTGTCCTTCTTTGTCTCTTCTAATAGTCTTTATTTTAAAGTCTATGTTGTCTGATATGAGAATTGCTACTCCAGCTTTGATTTTCATTTGCATGGAATCTCTTTTTCTATCCCCTCACTTTCCGTCTGTATGTGTCCCTAGGTCTGAAGTGGGTCTCTTGTAGACAGCATATGTACTGGTCTTGTTTTTGTATCCATTCAGCAAATCTATTTCTTTTGGTGGGAGCATTTAATCCGTTTACATTTAAGGTAATTAGCGATATGTATGTTCCTAGTACCATTTTCTTAATTGTTTTGGGTTTGTTATTGTAGGTCTTTTCTTTCTCTTGTGTTTCCTGCCTAGAGAAGTTCCTTTATCATTTGTTGTAAAGCTGGTTTGGTGGTGCTGAACCCTCTCAGCCTTTGCTTGTCTGTTAAGGTCTTAATTTCTGCATCAAATCTGAGTGAGATCCTTGCTGGGTAGAGTAATCTTGGTTGTAGTTTTTTCTCCTTCATCACTTAAATATGTCCTGCCAGTCCCTTCTGGCTTGCAGAGTTTCTGCTGAAAGATCAGCTGTTAACCTTATGGGGATTCCCTTGTGTGTTATTTGTTGTTTTTCCCTTGCTGCTTTTAATATGTTGTTTTTATATTTAATTTTTGATAGTTTGATTAATATGTGTCTTAGTGTGTTTCTCCTTGGGTTTATCTTGTATGGGACGCTCTGTGCTTCCTGGACTTGATTAACTATTTCCTTTCCCATATTAGGGAAGTTTTCAACTATAATCTCTTCAAATATTTTGTCAGTCCCTTTCTTTTTCTATTCTTTTTCTGGGACCCCTATAATTCGAATGTTGGTGTGTTTAATGTTGTCCCAGAGGTCTCTGAGACTGTCCTCAGATTTTTCATTCTTTTTTCTTTATTCTTCTCTGCAGTAGTTATTTCCACTATTTTATCTTCCAGGTCACTTATCCGTTCTTCTGCCTCAGTTATTCTGCTATTGATCCCTTCTAGAGTATTTTTAATTTCATTTATTGTGTTGTTCATCATTGCTTGTTTGCTCTTTAGTTCTTCTAGTCCTTGTTAAATGTTTCTTGTATTTTGTCTATTCTATTTCCAAGATTTTGTATCATCTTTACTATCATTATTCTGAATTCTTTTTCAGGTAGACTGCCTATTTCCTCTTTATTTATTAGGTCTGGTGGGTTTTTACCTTGCTCCTTCATCTGCTGTGTGTTTCTCTGTCTTCTCATTTTGCTTAGCTTACTGTGTTTGGCGTCTCCTTTTTGCAGGCTGCAGGTTCATAGTTCCCATTGTTTTTGGTGTCTGTCCCCAAAGGGGACAGATGTTGTTTCAGTGGGTTGTGTAGGCTTCCTGGTGGAGGGGACTAGTGCCTGTGTTCTGGTGGATGAGGCTGAATCTTGTCTTTCTGGTGGGCAGGTCCTCATCTGGTGGTGTGTTTTGGGGTGTCTGTGGCCTTATTATGATTTTAGGCACCCTATCTGGTAATGTATGGGCTGTGTTCATGTCTTGCTAGTAGTCTGGCATAGCGTGTCCAGCACTGTAGCTTGCTGGTCATTGAGTGAAGCTGGGTCTTGGTGTTGAGATGAAGATCTCTGAGAGATTTTTGCCATTTGATATTACGTGGAGCTGGGAGGTATCTTGTGGACCAGTGTCCTGAAGTTGACTCTCCCACCTCAGAGACAGAGCACTGATTCCTTGCTGGAGCACCAAGAGCCTTTCATCCACATGGCTCAGAATAAAAGGGAGAAAAAGAAGAAAGAAAGAAAGAAAGAAAGAAGGAAAGAAAGAAAGAAAGAAAGAAAGAGAAAGAAAGAAAGAGGATAAAATAAAATAAAGTTATTAAAATTAAAAAATAATTATTAAGAAAAAAATTTTTAAAAGGATAAAAAAAAAAAAAAAAGACGGACAGACAGAACCCTAGGACAAATGGTGAAAGCAAAGCTATACAGACAAAATCTCACACAGAAGCATACACATACACACTCACAAAAAGAGGAAAAGGGGAAAAAATAATATATCTTGCTCCCAAAGTCCACCTCCTCAATTTGGGATGATTCATTGTCTATTCAGGTATTCCACAGACGCAGGGTATATCAAGTTGATTGTGGAGATTTAATCCCCTGTTCCTGGGGCTGCTGGGAGAGATTTCCCTTTCTCTTCTTTGTTCGCACAGCTCCTGGGGTTCAGCTTTGGATGTGGACCCGCCTCTGCATGTAGGTCGCCTGAGGGCATCTGTTCTTCGCTCAGACAGGACGGGGTTAAAGGACCCACTGATTCGAGGGCTCTGGCTCACTCAGGCCAGGGGGAGGGAGGGGTGCGGATGCGGGGCGAGCCTGCAGCGGCAGAGGCCGGCGTGACGTTGCACCAGACTGAGGCACACCGTGTGTTCTCCCGGGGAAGTTGTCCCTGGATCCCGGGACCCTGGCAGTGGCAGGCTGCACAGGCTCCCTGGACGGGCGGTGTGGATAGTGACCTGTGCTCGCACACAGGCTTCTTGGTGGCGGCAGCAGCAGTCTTAGCGTCTCATGCCCGTCTCTGGGGTCCACGCTTTTAGCCGCGGCTCGCGCCCGTCTCTGTAGCTCCTTTAAGCGGTGCTCTTAATGCCGTCTCCTTGCTCACCAGGAAACAATGGTCTCTTGCCTCTTCGGCAGGTCCAGACCTTTTCCCGGACTCCCTCCCAGCTAGCCATGGTGCACTAACCCCTTCAGGCTGTGTTCATGCCGCCAACCCCAGTCCTCTCCCTGCGATCTGAGCGAAGCCCGAGCCTCACTCCCAGACCCCGCCCGCCCTGGCGGGTGAACGGACAAGCCTCTCGGGCTGGTGAGTGCCGGTCAGCACCGATCCTCTGTGTGGAAATCTCTCTGCTTTGCCCTCCGCACCCCTGTTGCTGCGCTCTCCTCCATGGCTCTGAAGCTCCACGCCCCCCTCCTCGCCACCCGCAGTCCCTGCCCGCGAAGGGGCTTCCTAGTGTGTGGAAACCTTTCCTCCTTCACAGCTCCCTCCTACTGGTGCAGGTCCCGTCCCTATTCTTTTGTCTCTGTTTATTCTTTTTTCTTTTGCCCTACCCAGGTACGTGGGGACTTTCTTGCCTTTTGGGAAGTCTGAGGTCTTCTGCCAGCGTCCAGTAGGTGTTCTGTAGGAGTTGTTCCACGTGTAGATGTATTTCTGATGTATCTGTGGGGAGGAAGGTGACCTCCGTGTCTTACTCTTCCGCCATCTTCTCAAATCTCTCTGCATTATTTTTTTGAATGTCCTCTGGCAAGTGAAACAAAACAAAAAATAAACAAATTGGAATACATCAAACCAAAAAAATTTTTACACATTGAAGGAAACTATCAACAAAACCAAAAGGCTGCCTACATAATGGGAGATGAAATTTTCAAATGATATATCTGATAAGGAATTAATATCCCAAATATACAAAAAACTCATACAACTAAACTTCAAAAAACAAACAAACCAATTAAAAAATGGGCAGAGGACCTGAATAGACATTTTTCCGAAGAAGACATACTGATGGCCAACAGGCACATGAAAAGATGTTCAATGTCACTAATCATCACAGAAATGCAAATCAAAACCACAATGAGATATCACCTCACAGCTGTCAGAAAGGCTATTATCAAAAAAACAACAAATAACAAGGGTAGGCGAGGATGTGAAGAAAAGTAAACCCTCACACACTGTTGGTGGGAATGTAAATTGGTGCAGCCACTATGGAAAACAATATGGAGGTCCTCAAAAAAATAAAAAATATAACTACCATAGGATACAGCTATTCTACTTCTGGGTATTTTTCTGAAGAAAATAAGAAGACTAATTTGAAAATACCTATGCTCCCCTATGTTCATTGCAGCATAATTTTCAATAGCCAAAATATGAAAGCAGCCTAAGTGCCCATCAAATACATGAATGGATAAAGAAGTGGTATATATATGCAATGGAATATTACTCAGCCATAAAAAAGAATGAAATCTTGCTATTTAGGTGAGCATGGATTGACTTAGAGGGTATTTTGCTAAATGAAATTAGTCTGGCAGAGAAAGTCAAGTACTGTGTGATTTCACTTATATGTGGAATCTAACAAAACAAAACAAATATAACAAAACAGAAACAGAGTCATAGATACAGAGAATAAACAGGTAGTTGCCAGAGGGGAGGGAGAAGGGGCTATGAGTGAAATAGGTGAGGGAGATTAACAGGTACAAACTTCCAGTTACAAAATAAATGAGTCACAGAGATGAAATGTACATCATGTGGAATACAGTCATTAATAATGTAATATATTTGTATAGTGACAGATGGTAACTAGGCTTTTATCGTGGTGATCATTTTGTAATGTATAGAAATATCGAATCACTATGTTGTACACCCTGAACTAACATCCTGTTGTAGGTCAGTTATACCTTAAAAAAAACAACCAACCAATCAACCAAACAAACTCATAGAAAAAAGAGGTTAGGAAGGGAAGATGGCGGAAGAGTAAGACGCGGAGATCATCTTCCTCTCCACAGATACACCAGAAATACATCTACACGTGGAACAACTCCTGCAGAACACCTACTGAAGGCTGGCAGAAGACCTCAGACCTCCCAAAAGGCAAGAAACTCCCCACGTACCTGGGTAGGGCAAAAGGAAAAAAGAATAAACAGAGACAAAAGAATAGGGACGGCACCTGCACCAGTGGGAGGGAGCTGTGAAGGAGGAAAAGTTTCCACACACTAGGAAGCCCCTTCACGGGCGGAGACTGCGGGAGGCGGAGGGGGGAGCTTCGAAGCCGCGGAGGAGTGCACAGCAACGGGTGCGGAGGGCAAAGCGGGGAGATTCCCGCACAGAGGATCGGTGCCGACCGGCACTCACCAGCCCGAGAGGCTTGTCTGCTCACCCGCCGGGACGGGCGGGGCTGCGAGCTGAGGCTCTGAGGCTAGGGTTTCGGTTTCGGACGGAGCGCAGGGAGAGGACTGGGGTTGGCGGCTTGAACATAGCCTGAAGGGGTTAGTGCACCACAGCTAGCCGGGAGGGAGTCCGGGGAAAAGCCGGCACCTGCCGAAGAGGCAAGAGACTTTTTCTTCCCTCTTTGTTTCCTGGTGCGTGAGGAGAGGGGTTTAAGAACGCTGCTTAAAGGAACTCCAGAGACGGGCGCGAGCCGCGGCTAAAAGCGCGAACCCCAGTGACGGGCGCGAGCCGCGGCTGAAAGCGCGGACCCCAGAGACGGGCACGAGCCGCGGCTGAAAGCGCGGACCCCAGAGACGGGCGCGAGCCGCGGCTGAGGGCGCGGACCCCAGAGACGGGCGCGAGCCGCGGCTGAGGGCGCGGACCCCAGAGATGGGCGCGAGCCGCGGCTGAGGGCGCGGACCCCAGAGACGGGCGCGAGCCGCGGCTGAGGGCGCTGACTCCAGAGACGGGCGCAAGCCGCGGCTGGAGGCGCGGACCCCAAGGCGGGCGGGAGACGTTGGGGCTGCTGCTGCCGCCACCAAGGGGCCTGTGCGCGAGCGCAGGTCGCTCTCCACTCCCCTCCTCCGCGGAGCCTGTGCAGCCCGCCACTGCCGGGTTCCCGGGATCCGGAGACGACTTCCCCGGGAGAGCGCACGGCGGGCCTCGGGCTGGTGCAGAGTCACGCCGGACTTTGCCGCCGCAGGCCCGCCCCGCATTCCGTGCCCCTCCCTCCCCGCCGCCGGCCTCCGTACGCCAGAACCCCCGAATCAGCGGCTCCTTTAACCCCGTCCTGTCTGAGCAAAAAACAGACGCCCTCCAGCGACCTACACGCAGAGGCAGGGCCAAATCCAAAGCTGAGCCCCTGGGAGCTGTGAGAACAAAGAAGAGAAAGGGAAATCTCTCCCAGCAGCCTCAGAAGCAGCGGATTAAAGCTCCACAATCAACTTGATGTACCCTGCATCTGTGGAATACATGAATAGACAGCCAATCATCCCAAATTAAGGAGGTGGACTTTGGGAGCAAGATCTATGATTTTTCTCCCTATTCCTCTTTTTGTGAATGTGTATGTGTATGCTTCTGTGTGAGATCTTGTCTGTATAGTCTTGCTTCCACCATTTGTCCTAGGTTCTATCCGTCCATGGTTTTTTCTTAAAATTTTTTTTCTTAATAATCAATTTTAATTTTAAGAACGTTATTATACTTTACCTTCGTCCTTTCTTTCTTTCTTTCTTTCCTTCCTTCCTTCCCTCCTTTAGACAACGAATCATCCCAAATTGAGGAGGTGGTCTCTGACAGCAAGATTTATGATTTTTCCCCCTTTACCTCTTTTTGTGAGGGTGTATGTGTACGCTTCTGTGTAAGACGTTGTCTGTATAGCTTTGCTTCCAACATTTGTCCTAAGGTTCTATCCGTCCCTTTTTTTTTTTTCTAATTAAGAATTTTTTAATTCAATAACTTTATTATACTCTATTTTATTTTTACTGTATCTTCTTTCTGTTTTCCCTTCTTTCCCTCCTTCCTTCCTTCCTCCCTCCCTCCTTTCGTTCCTTCTTGCCTTCTTTCCTTCCTTGCTTCTTTCTTTCTTCCTTCCTTCCTTCCTTCCTTCCCTCCTTCCTTCCCTCCT
The DNA here is from genome assembly GCF_949987515.2 of Delphinus delphis. NCBI lineage: Eukaryota > Metazoa > Chordata > Mammalia > Artiodactyla > Delphinidae > Delphinus > Delphinus delphis. The sequence goes on along the minus strand of NC_082693.1, from coordinate 25,533,344 downwards.
TTAGACAACGAATTATCCCAAATTGAGGAGGTGGTCTCTGACAGCAAGATTTATGATTTTTCCCCCTTTACCTCTTTTTGTGAGGGTGTATGTGTACGCTTCTGTGTAAGACTTTGTCTGTACAGCTTTGCTTCCAACATTTGTCCTAAGGTTCTATCCGTCCTTTTTTTTTTTTTCTCTAATTAAGAATTTTTTAATTCAATAACTTTATTATACTCTATTTTATTTTTACTGTATCTTCTTTCTGTTTTCCCTTCTTTCCCTCCTTCCTTCCTTCCTCCCTCCCTCCTTTCGTTCCTTCTTGCCTTCTTTCCTTCCTTGCTTCTTTCTTTCTTCCTTCCTTCCTTCCTTCCTTCCCTCCTTCCTTCCCTCCTTTAGACAACGAATTATCCCAAATTGAGGAGGTGGTCTCTGACAGCAAGATTTATGATTTTTCCCCCTTTACCTCTTTTTGTGAGGGTATATGTGTACGCTTCTGTGTAAGACTTTGTCTGTACAGCTTTGCTTCCAACATTTGTCCTAAGGTTCTATCCGTCCTTTTTTTTTTGTTCTAATTAAGAATTTTTTAATTCAATAACTTTATTATACTTTATTTTATTTTTACTGTATCTTCTTTCTTTTTGTTTTTACTTCTTTCCCTCCTTCCTTCCTCCCTCCCTCCCTCCCTCCTTTCGTTCCTTCTTGCCCTCTTTCCTTCTTTGCTTCTTTCTTTCTTTCTTCCTTCCTTCCTTCCTTCCCTCCTTCCTTCCCTCCTTTCCTTCTTTCTTTCCTCATACGTCTACTAATTCCCTCTACTTTTTCTCCCTTTTATTCTGAGCCGTGTGGATGAAAGGCTCTTGGTGCTCCAGCCAGGAGGCAGGGCTCTCCCTCTGAGGTAGGAGAGCCAACTTCAAGACACTGGTTCACAAGAGACCTCCCAGCTCCAGATAATATCAAACGGCGAAAATCTCCCAGAGACCTCCATCTTAACACCAGCACCCAGCTTCACTCAACGACCAGCAAGCCACAGTGCTGGACAACCTGTGCCAAACAACTAGCAAAACAGGAACACAACCCCACCCATTAGCAGAGAGGCTGCCTAAAATCATAATAAGGCCACAGACACCCCAATACACACCACCAGACGTGAACCTGCCCACTAGAGAGACAAGATCCAGCCTCTTCCACCACAACACAGGCACTAGTCCCCTCCACCAGGAAGCCTACACAACCCACTGAACCAACCTTAGCCACTGGAGACAGACATCAAAAACAGGAGGAACTACGAACCTGCAGCCTGCAAAAAGGAGACCCCAAACACAGTAAGATAAGCAAAATGAGAAAACAGAAAAACACACAGCAGATAAAGGAGCAAGATAAAAATGCACCAGACCTAACAAATGAAGAGGAAATAGGCAGTCTACCTGAAAAAGAATTCAGAATAATGATAGTAAGGTTGATCCGAAATCTTGGAGATAGAATGGACAATAGAATGGACAAAATGCAAGAATCAGTTAACAAGGACCTAGAAGAACTAAAGATGAAACAAGCAATGATGAACAACACAATAAATGAAATTAAAAATACTCTAGATGGGATCAATAGCAGAATAACTGAGGCAGAAGAACGGATAAGTGACCTGGAAGATAAAATAGTGGAAATAACTACTGCAGAGCAGAATAAAGAAAAAAGAATGAAAAGAACTGAGGACAGTCTCAGAGACCTCTGGGACAACATTAAACGCACCAACATTCGAATTATAGGGGTTCCAGAAGAAGAAGAGAAAAAGAAAGGGACTGAGAAAATATTTGAAGAGATTATAGTTGAAAACTTCCCTAATATGGGAAAGGAAATAGTTAATCAAGTCCAGGAAGCACAGAGAGTCCCATACAGGATAAATACAAGGAGAAATACGCCAAGACACATATTAATCAAACTGTCAAAAATTAAATACAAAGAAAGCATATTAAAAGCAGCAAGGGAAAAACAACAAATAACACACAAGGGAATCCCCATAAGGTTAACAGCTGATCTTTCAGCAGAAACCCTACAAGCCAGAAGGGAGTGGCAGGACATACTGAAAGTGATGAAGGAGAAAAACCTGCAACCAAGACTACTCTACCCAGCAAGGATCTCATTCAGATTTGATGGAGAAATAAAAACCTTCACAGACAAGCAAAAGCTGAGAGAGTTCAGCACCACCAAACCAGCTTTACAACAAATGCTAAAGGATCTTCTCTAGGCAAGAAACACAAGAGAAGGAAAAGACCTATAATAACGAACCCAAAACAATATAGAAAATGGGAATAGGAACATACATATCGATAATTACCTTAAATGTAAATGGACTAAATGCTCCCACCAAAAGACACAGATTAGCTGAATGGATACAAAAACAAGACCCTTACATATGCTGTCTACAAGAGACCCACTTCAGACCTAGAGACACATACAGACTAAAAGTAAGGGGATGGAAAAAGATATTCCATGCAAATGGAAACCAAAAGAAAGCTGGAGTAGCAATTCTCATATCAGACAAAATAGACTTTAAAATAAGGACTATTAAAAGAGACAAAGAAGGACACTACATAATGATCAAGGGATCGATCCAAGAAGAAGATATAACAATTGTAAATATTTATGCACCCAACATAGGAGCACCTCAATACATAAGGCAAATACTAACAGCCATAAAAGGGGAAATTGACAGTAACACATTCATAGTAGGGGACTTAAACACCCCACTTTCACCCATGGACAGATCATCCAAAATGAAAATAAATAAGGAAACACAAGCTTTAAATGATACATTAAACAAGATGGACTTAATTGATATTTATAGGACACTCCATCCAAAAACAACAGAATACACATTTTTCTCAAGTGCTCACGGAACATTCTCCAGGATAGATCATATCTTGGGTCACAAATCAAGCCTTGGCAAATTTAACAAAATTGAAATTGTATCAAGTATCTTTTCTGACCACAACGCCATGAGACTAGATATCAATTACAGGAAAAGATCTGTAAAAAATACAAACACATGGAGGCTAAACAATACACTACTTAATAATGAAGTGATCACTGAAGAAATCAAAGAGGAAATCAAAAAATACCTAGAAACAAATGACAATGGAGACACAACGACCCAATACCTGTGGGATGCAGCAAAAGCAGTTCTAAGGGGGAAGTTTATAGCAATACAAGCCCACCTTAAGAAGCAGGAGACATCTAGAATAAACAACCTAACCTTGCACCTCAAGCAATTAGAGAAAGAAGAACAAAAAAACCCCAAAGCTAGCAGAAGGAAAGAAATCATAAAAATCAGATCAGAAATAAATGAAAAAGAAATGAAGGAAACAATAGCAAAGATCAATGAAACTAAAAGCTGGTTCTTTGAGAAGATAAACAAAATAGATAAACCACTAGCCAGACTTATCAAGAAAAAAAGGGAGAAGACTCAAATCAATAGAATTAGAAATGAAAAAGGGGAGGTAACAACTGACACTGCAGAAATAAAAGAGATCATGAGAGATTACTACAAGCAACTCTATGCCAATAAAATGGACAATCTGGAAGAAATGGACAAATTCTTAGAAATGCACAACCTGCCAAGACTGAATCAGGAAGAAATAGAAAATATGAACAGACCAATCACAAGCACTGAAATTGAAACTGTGATTAAAAATCTTCCAACAAAGAAAAGCCCAGGACCAGATGGCTTCACAGGCGAATTCTATCAAACATTTAGAGAAGAGCTAACACCTATCCTTCTCAAACTCTTCCAAAATATAGCAGAGGGAGGAACACTCCCAAACTCATTCTACGAGGCCACCATCACCTTGATACCAAAACCAGGCAAGGATGTCACAAAGAAAGAAAACTACAGACCAATATCACTGATGAACATAGATGCAAAAATCCTCAACAAAATACTAGCAAACAGAATCCAACAGCACATTAAAAGGATCATACACCATGATCAGGTGGGGTTTGTTCCAGGAATGCAAGGATTCTTCAATATACGCAAATCTATCAATGTGATAAACCATATTAACAAACTGAAGGAGAAAAACCATATGATCATCTCAATAGATACAGAGAAAGCTTTTGACAAAATTCAACACCCATTTATGATAAAAACCCTGCAGAAAGTAGGCATAGAGGGAACTTTCCTCAACATAATAAAGGCCATATACGACAAGCCCACAGCAAACATCATCCTCGATGGTGAAAAATTGAAAGCATTTCCACTAAGATCAGGAACAAGACAAGGGTGCCCACTCTCACCACTCTTATTCAACATAGTTTTGGAAGTTTTAGCCACAGCAATCAGAGAAGAGAAGGAAATAAAAGGAATACAAATCGGAAAAGAAGAAGTAAAGCTGTCACTGTTTGCAGATGACATGATCCTATACATAGAGAAGCCTAAAGATGCTACCAGAAAACTACTAGAGCTAATCAATGAATTTGGTAAAGTAGCAGGATACAAAATTAATGCACAGAAATCTCTGGCATTCCTATATACTAATGATGAAAAATCTGAAAGTGAAATCAAGAAAACACTCCCATTTACCATTGCAACAAAAAGAATAAAATATCTAGGAATAAACCTACCTAAGGAGACAAAAGACCTGTATGCAGAAAACTATAAGACACTGATGAAAGAAATTAAAGATGATACAAATAGATGGAGACATATACCATGTTCTTGGATTGGAAGAATCAACATTGTGAAAATGACTCTACTACCCAAAGCAATCTATAGATTCAATGCAATCCCTATCAAACTACCACTGGCATTTTTCACAGAACTAGAACAAAAAATTTCGCAATTTGTATGGAAACACAAAAGACCCCGAATAGCCAAAGCAATCTTGAGAACAAAAAAAGGAACTGGAGGAATCAGGCTCCCTGACTTCAGACTATACTACAAAGCTACAGTTATCAAGACAGTATGGTACTGGCACAAAAACAGAAAGATAGATCAATGGAACAGGATAGAAAGCCCAGAGATAAACCCATGCACATATGGACACCTTATCTTTGATAAAGGTGGCAGGAATGTACAGTGGAAAAAGGACAGCCTCTTCAATAAATGGTGCTGGGAAAACTGGACAGGTACATGTAAAAGAATGAAATTAGAACACTCCCTAACACCATACACAAAAATAAGCTCAAAATGGATTAAAGACCTAAATATAAGGCCAGAAACTATCAAACTATTAGAGGAAAACATAGGCAGAACACTCTATGACATAAATCACAGCAAGATTCTTTCTGACCCACCCCCTAGAGTAATGGAAATAAAAACAAAAATAAACAAATGGGACCTAATGAAACTTCAAAGCTTTTGCACAGCAAAGGAAACCATAAACAAGACCAAAAGACAACCCTCAGAATGGGAGAAAATATTTGCAAATGAAGCAACTGACAAAGGATTAATCTCCAAAATTTACAAGCAGCTCATGCAGCTCAACAACAACAAAAAAAACAAACAACCCAATCCAAAAATGGGCAGAAGACCTAAATAGACATTTCTCCAAAGAAGATATACAGACTGCCAACAAACACATGAAAGAATGCTCAACATCATTAATCATTAGAGAAATGCAAATCAAAACTACAATGAGATATCATCTCACACCAGTCAGAATGGCCATCATCAATAAATCTAGAAACAATAAATGCTGGAGAGGGTGTGGAGAAAAGGGAACCCTCTTGCACTGCTGGTGGGAATGTGAATTGGTTCAGCCACTATGGAGAACAGTATGGAGGTTCCTTAAAAAAACTACAAATAGAACTACCATATGACCCAGCAATCCCACTACTGGGCATATACCCTGAGAAAACCGAAATTCAAAAAGAGTCATGTACCAAAATGTTCATCGCAGCTCTATTTACAATTGCCCGGAGATGGAAACAACCTAAGTGCCCATCATCGGATGAATGGATAAAGAAGATGTGGCACATATATACAATGGAATATTACTCAGCCATAAAAAGAAATGAAACTGAGCTATTTGTAATGAGGTGGATAGACCTAGAGTCTGTCATACACAGTGAAGTAAGTCAGAACGAAAAAGACAAATACAGTATGCTAACACATATATATGGAATTTAAGAAAAAAAAAATGTCATGAAGAACCTAGGGGTAAGGCAGGAATAAAGACGCAGACCTCCTAGAGAACGGACTTGAGGTTATGGGGAGGGGGAAGGGTGAGCTGTGACGGGGCGAGAGAGAGTCATGGACATATACACACTAACAAACGTAGTAAGGTAGATAGCTAGAGGGAAGCAGCCGCATGGCACGGGGATATTGGCTCGGTGCTCTGTGACAGCCTGGAGGGGTGGGATAGGGAGGGTGGGAGGGAGGGAGATGCAAGAGGGAAGAGATATGGGAACATATGTATATGTATAACTGATTCACTTTGTTATAAAGCAGAAACTAACACACCATTGTAAAGTAATTATACCCCAATAAAGATGTTAATAAAAAAAAAAAAAAAAAACAAAGAATAAAAAAAAAAAAAAAAAAAAAAAAAAGAAAAAAGAGGTTATATTTGTGGTTACCACAGGCAGAGGATGGAGGGAGGTGGAATTTGATGAAGGCGGTCAAAAGGTAGAGACCACCAGTTATGAGATAAATAAATACTAGGGATGTAATATATAATGATAAATAAAATTAATAGTGCTGTATGTTATTTATGAAAGTTGTTAAGGGAGTGACAACTCTCATTGCAAGGAAAAAATATTTTTTTTCTTTTTCTTTTTTATCTATATGAGATGATGCATGTTCACCAAACTTGTGGTAATTATTTCATGATGTATGTAAATCACATCATTATGTCTTGATAAAATTTGAAGGAACCCCCCTCCAGAATAACCAAATAAGTAATAGTGTAACTAATATGCAAATTGGGAAAATAAAACATAATGATAAAAAATAATCCAATAAATCCAAAGGAGGCAAGAAAAGGAAGGGGGGATGAAATGGGATGAATAGAAAACAACTAGCAAGATGGCAGATTTAAATGCAGACATATTTATAATTACATTAATGCTCTGAACACTTCAATGTCAGATTTGGTGAAAAAAGCAAGACCCAAAATACATGGGTCTTGCACAATAAAGGAAACCCGCTTCAAATATAAAGAGTTACATAAATCAAGAGTAAAAGCATGGAAATTTTTCCATGTAAATACTAATGAAAAGATAATGTAGTAGTTGTATCAGTATCAGACTAATTGGACTTCTGAACAAGAAATATTACTGTTACAACCCTCAGAATGGGAGAAAATATTTGCAAATGAAGCAACTGTCAAAGGATTAATCTCCAAAATTTACAAGCAGCTCATGAAACTCAATATCAAAAAAACAAACAACCCAATCCAAAAATGTGCAGAAGACCTAAATAGACATTTCTCCAAAGAAGATATACAGATTGCCAACAAACACATGAAAGGATGCTCAACATCATTAATCATTAGAGAAATGCAAATCAAAACTACAATGAGATATCATCTCACACCAGTTAGAATGGCCATCATCAAAAAATCTAAAAACAATAAATGCTGGAGAGGGTGTGGAGAAAAGGTGACACTCTTGCACTGTTGGTGGGAATGTAAATTGATATAGCCACTATGGAGAACAGTATGGAGGTTCCTTGAAAAACTACCAATAGAACTACCATACGACCCAGCAATCCCACTACTGGGCATATACCCTGAGAAAACCATAATTTAGAAAGAGTCATGTACCACAATGTTCATTGCAGCACTATTTACAATAGCCAGGGCATGGAAGCAACCTAAGTGTCCATCGACAGATGAATGGATAAAGAAGATGTGGCACATATATACAATGGAATATTACTCATCCATAAAGAGAAACGAAACTGGGTTATTTATAGTGAGGTGGATGGACCTAGAGTCTGTCATACAGAGTGAAGTAAGTCATAAAGAGAAAAACAAATACCATATGCTAACACATATATATGGAATAATAATTAAAAAAAAGGTTATGAAGAACCTAGGGTCAGGAGAGGAATAAAGACACAGATGTAGAGAATAGACTTGAGGATATGGGGAGGAGGAAGGGTAAGCTGGGACCAAGTGAGAGAGTGGCATGGACATATATACACTACCAAATGTAGAATAGGTAGCTAGTGGGAAGCAGCCACATAGCACAGGGAGATCAGCTCCGTGCTTTGTGACCACCTAGAGGGGTGGGATAGGGAGGGTGGGAGGGAGACACAAGATATGGGGATATATGTATATGTATAGCTGATTCACTTTGTTATAAAGCAGAAACTAAAACACCATTGTAAAGCAGTTATACTCCAATAAGGATGTTAAAAAAATAAAAAGGAAGGAAATATTACCGTTGGTAGAAGGGGGCATTTCATAATGATGAATGGTTAATTTGCAAGAGGACATAATAGTTCTAAATATGTATGCACCTAATTACATAGTTCAAATACACAAATAATAAATGATGGTACAATAATCTTGTTGGTTGGTTTGGTTTATGCCAGTTACCAAATGCTGTGACAACGTTGCTGCTCTGTCAGCACCCACCACCACTGTCCTGCTTCACCAGGCTCAGGGACAGTGGTCTCTATGTAGTCAACATCAGGTCTACAACTAAAGACCAGAATATTTCTACCTCCCATGAGCATATGTCCTAGCACATGTTTAAAGGGAAAATTCATATTAAGATGAATGAAGGAAGTGAAAGAAACTAGAAGTGTCACAAAGAGAAGTTGGAAAAATAAAACCTTTCAAGAAATCTGAAGTTAGATTGTGCATAAGGTGTCTGAAGCACATTGTTTGTGCTCTGAGTTAAAAACATTCACTTATTAATTAGGCTTAAACTTTTATCAGGAGACTTTAAAGTTAATCTGTTAAGCAAACATGATTCCACAAACATCACTGTAACTGGTGGCTACATTTTCTGTGTTGACTCATTATTTAATTTCACGCCTTGTTCGTTCAGTAATTTCAGTTTTGACATGTAGCAACTCAGTGAAGTCAGGAGCTACTCATCTGAATCCAGTCAATAAGGAAAGGTGTTTGAAATGGGAAAGGGGTGAACAATTTTGATCTGAAGAGAACATTGTTATTTATGAATAATACATAATTTAACCACAGAGTTTTTTGTTCTGTCACCTGAAAACCTCACTTCACTAACTGTAAATGGAAAGTAAACTTTTAAAATTGCATAAAAACTGAAATTAAAAAAATGAGTTTGGTTTTCCATTCCAACAGTGCTGGTCAAAACATTTATATGCCCCCTTAAATCCCCTGAATTTTAAATACTTGCAATTTCACTCTAGTAGCAAACATGAAACTGTTCTCTAAGCCCAACCCTGTGTAAGTAACTTGATTTACAAGATTTTGTGCAAGGTAATTACAAGAAAATTTTTAAGATTCATTGTGTGAAAATCTAACCACGACCACCACTCATAAACACACACACACACACACACACACCTTCTCATACTTTAGATTCTCTTACAATTTTTAGTTAAATCAGTATTTAGTATTAAATTATTATGACCATGTAAGTATTGTTTACAGCAGAGTCACACACTGAAGTTACTATGAATACATTTCCTTCTTGAACCAATCTGAGAATCAACTTCATACCCATCAGATTAAGAAAAGTTAAAAACTCTGATGCAGTTGAATTTTGTTGAGGATTTGAAGAGAGGGGCCTTACTGCTGATGTGCCTGTGAATTGCCCCATTCATTCTGAAGAGCAGTTTCTCTAGATATGGAACAGTGGGCATGGGTTTTCCACAGATTTCAGAAACTCCACTTCTAGGGGCATACCCAACAGATAATCTCATCTATATGCCGTTGACACTAGGCACTATTGTACCATAGTTTGTAATAGGAAAACTGAGGAAATAACACAAGTAATCATAGGAAAATGGATAAACAAATTGTGAAGCTGAACCATTACACAGCAGTTAATATTGATGAACTTTGACTATGTGTATCTAAATGGGTGAACTTCAAAAACCTAATGTTCAGTAGGACAACAGGGGAGTTAACACAATAATAAATACAGTGATAACTGTAAGGGAGGAAGAAGTTTTCCTCTACCCTTCCAGTTTCTTCTAGTTGTGAAACTGCACATCTCGTCTCAGGACTTAATGAAGCTCAGACTCTTTATGTCTTGGCACAGAAGGAATTCAGTGAGGGAAAAAGTGATAGGTAAAGAGTGGATTTATTAGTATAGGATGCCTGTGAAGGACACAAGAGGGCGGGCAAGAGAGCTCTGCCCTGAGAACTAAGCGGGCTCTGTTTTTTGTTGTTTGTTTGTTTGTTTTTGCGGTCCGCGGGCCTCTCACTGTTGGGGCCTCTCCTGCTGCAGAGCACAAGCTCCGGAAGCGCAGGCTCAGCGGCCATGGCTCACGGGCCCAGCTGCTCCGCGGCAGGTGGGATCTTCCCGAACCGGGGCACGAACACGTGTCCGCTGCATCAGCAGGCAGACTCTCAACCACTGCGCCACCAGGGAAGCTCGAGGGCTATGTTTTTATAATCAAAGGAAAAGTGGGGAAGGGAAGAAGACCACCTTCTTCCTCATTCTTTGAGTAGACGTCAAGCTTACATCATTAGCTTCTCCTTTGTGTCAGGTGGGAAGTTTTTGACCCTATATGGTCAAACTCGGGCTGTCATGGCGCTATTCAAATCAGCAGAAGGGTGATAACATATACTAAAATATGTTAAAATATGTTAAATCATCTCAAGTTTCACTATAATGAGGGTCTTCGACTTTGGAATGTCACCTTTCCCCTATATTTCTGTCCTCAGTCCATGCAGAGGTGCAGGTCTGAAGGATCATTATCTTACTGACCTTGACTAGCAGGATGCAGGCCTCATGTTTTCACTTAATGGCCTGGGGCAGATCTTGTGCTTTTATTGCATGGTTTCATTGTTAAGCAGGCCAGTTTTGTGTCACAATATTCTGATTACTTTCCTGAGTGATTATTAACTTACAATGGTCTCCCAAAGTTTCCTCTCTATCTATAATCCCCTAGTGGGTTTTCCAAAACTAGCTGTGCAACTATCCTAGTCTCTCCCTATCAGTTGGTCTGAGAACTAAATGGACATGAGGTAGATAAACAGAAGAAGATCAAACAAAAGTTTAATAACGTGTATACCCGTGAGAGACTCGGGAGAACAGAGTAACTTGTCAAAATAGCTAAAGCCCTCACCTTAAATACCATCTTCAGCTAAAGAGAAAAGAGGATGCTAGGGGTAGTGGTTTGGGACTTCAAAGGGGAAGAAGCCAAGTCACATGGGGATAGAAAAGCAAATGTTTGGTGAGCAAATGTTTGCTGGGTGGTGCAGAGACAATGGGACACAGAGTGGACTCTGATCTCCAGGCCCTGCTGAGTTTCCCACACACACCTAGCGTGTGTTCTCTGGAGAGAGCTGTATTCTGTTAACAGGCACTTTATCTATATTCTTTTAGACAGCAGGGAGAGGTAACAAGAAAAACTTTCCGAGTCTTCTGTTTCTTAAAAATAATCAGCCTAAATTCATCTTCACGTCAAAGAGACACATTTTTGGGTGGCAAATATTTCTCCCCTATATAACCTTTATTCAAAGTTTGAAAATAAATCAAATGATGCCATTTGTTCATTATAGTTATAAACTTATAAAGTAATAGTAATAAAATATGCATAGGAATGATAAACAGCAAATTCAGGATCATGGTTACTTCTAGGGAGGGAGGATACAAGTGGTACAAGAGATTTAAAATGTTTCCGTAAGTTTTAGAAAAATGAGGTAGATATATTACAGTGTCAAGACTTGATAGAGCTAGGTGGTGGAAACACAGATGTTCATTGTTTTTCTTTGTACTTTATGTTAGGCATTATATCATAATTTTTTTTAAAACAAAAGAAAATGCACTTTCATAAAAGACGTCCCTCCTGAAAGAACATGTCTGGTAAAGAAATCCGTCCCTGCCCTTGCAGCCTGAATTTGATTTAGAATCTGCCGATTCTAGGCAAAGTGCCTAGTCGCTAGACAGTTTCTGAGGTCTTCAGTCTTATGGCTCAGGCACTTTGCCTAGAATCGGCTGATAAATTGGGGGGAAGTGGATCTTAAGATAGGGTGTAAAATTGCACATGTATGTGTGCATCATCGTGGGAAGAAGATCTGTTGCTTACATTAGATTCTCAAAGGGTCTGCTGTGTAACAAACCACCCCCATATCTAGGGCAATAAAATACCAAACACGTTCTTAGGCCTGCCACACTAAGCAGGAATTCAGGCAGGGCGCGGTGGGAATGGCTTGTATCTGTCCCATGGTGACTGGAACTTTGGCTCGAGTGGCTTCAATAGTTGTACGTACAATAGACGCTTGGGGCCTTGGTTCTGGCGGTTGACTTGTTTCCTCAAATTTTCTCCCGGTTGAATCTGGTGGGCCTGGAATGGCCAAACATTGCTTTGCTCTTTCTTGGTGGCTGGGCTCTGACGGCTCTAACAGAAGCAGGCTGGGTTTCTCTCTCTCTCAGCACAGCCCTTTCACACAGGTAACTTGAACTTCCTCACAGCATGGCACTCTCAGGGTGGTGGGACTTCTCACCTGGTGGTTGGCTTCTCTCAGAAAGGGCATTCCAGGACACGGGAAGTGGAAGCTGCCAGTCTCTTAACATCTGGATGTGGAAAGGAACACAGTAAAACCCTCTCCTCTGTCAAAGGTGCTCTGTTGGTCAAAGCAGTCAGAGAGCCTCTCCAGATTCACAGGGAAGGACTTGATGAGCATAACTCTTTCACGGTACAAATGGGAGCCCAGGCCTTGACAGCCGACGTGTCGGGAGGTGTCCTGACTCTCGTCCTGTGTACCTTCCATGGGTGGCAGTGGTGGACACAGGTTAGTGACATCATCTCTAGAGTCACACAAACTTGGATCCAAACCCTGGCTACACCCCTCATTAGCTGTTTCACTTTGGGCTGCTTATTCTTTGAGCCTCAGTTTCTTCCTCTGTGAAATGAAAATCGTAACAAGTCCTTACCTTGTGGGGTTGTTGGAGAGGTTGGGTGGTAGATGATCAGCACTCAGGAAACACTGTTATTGGCCAGGCTCCCTGCTATGTACGTGGCATTCTGAACTTTCCCTCTGTAGCATTTGTCACAACTGTAATCAGTTTTACGGTACATACTGTGTGGTATCTGCATTCCCCATATGACTAGAAGCTCTCTGAGGGCAGGAATCATCTGTCTTGTGTTTGGCGTTATTCCTAATGCCCAGCAGAGCAGCAAACACACAGGGTACACACTGAATGAATGAATGCTTCCATGTATGCAGAGTTGCTGGGTGTTAAATGGTTTGAAAAGCACAGAATTTGAAATCATGTGTTGTGGGCCTTCTAAGCTATGTATCAGCAGTATTATTCTTTCCATAGAACTTCTGCTAGTTTATTATGAAGAAGGTCAAGAAGGATTATTCAGAGAACAAAACAGACAATTATTCCCTTGGAGAAAGGCCTGGCTCCATAGTGACAGGTGAATGGAGAGAAAGAGGTGCAGGTAACAGTGGGCTGGAGAGACCAGAGGAGACAAGACTTCAACGGGGACATTTAAATAGCTCTGGATGGGACCAAATGAGAGAGAGAGAGCACATCCGCAGTCAGCTGTTGTATCCTTCTGCTGTCAGTGAGGCAAAGCAGAGAGAAGTTAGGACACAGAGACAAGATGAATACAGGGCAAAAATAGGAAGCAAGAGGGGTTTATAGGTCACCCTCTAAAAAGTAAGACAGGCAATTCAATTACTCCCATTGGTTGAGAGGAAAGACATTCTCATATAAGCCAAGGGGAGGCCCTCTGGCTCACAGCTTTCAGGCACTGTTGACGCTTTGCAGTCAGATGCATGCCAGGCACGAGCCTGGGTCAATGTGATAACTGGCTCCCGCCTCTGCTTCCCCCTCTGGGACTTACAGAGTGCTGAGCTGCTGAACACTCTCCAAGGATCACATGCCCAGGCAGGGAGGTGATCAGAATGTAATGACTCATCCCAGCTTGTTGCCCCTCAATAGCGCTCTATCATCTTCGTGTCAAGGAGATTAAAGATGTAGGAACTTCAAACAAATGAACAAATCAAAAAACCAACAGTTTCTTTCTCCAGATAAAATTCTTCACCTGACAAGGCAGGAAAATAAATCAATTACAAATATATATATATATATATATATATATATATATATATATATATATATATATATATATATATTTTTTTTTTTTAAAGAGTTAAGGCCTTATAATTACTGGTATTAAATACTTCAAAGTTTACATATCAAATGGCTGCTTTATGGATTTAATAGAGGAAGAAAATTGCAGTATGTGCTTAAACTTGGAATATGCCTCAGCCATTCTTTTCATTAATAATGTACAGGCAAAAATGCATATGCTTAACATTTTTAAATGAAAATAGGCTACTAAATAAAGTTCTTATTTGACTATAACATGTGACTACAAAGTATCAACTGCTCTCACTCTGTGGTTTGTGGAATTCTAACAGGCACAGGCGTAATGACCAGGGGCTTTCTTGTTAATGACAATGTGCCTGGTTGCCTTCTAGTCACACGAGGAGAAGCTACCCAGGGCTCTGGGCAAGGGAAGAGGAGGGTTGAAGAAGGTTGTAAAGAAAATATAGGTCAAAGAGTGCAACTGGAAAGGGTTCAAGGGTCTGGGAATGAGGAAAAAGAGCTTAGGGCAAAGGATGTGTGGCTTCTCATTGGTATAAAATGTGTCTCTGTGGTTTTGGCAGGTGACAAACACCAGAGCTTTCTTTCTGTGCTCATTTGCCTGAAGCCACATCAAACAGGATACAGGAGAGATCTCTGAAAGACATGGTTACACCTAATCCTCATGCCGAATTACCACAAAAGCAGGCCTTGGGGCCGTGTCCATCTGTCGGGAGCCAGCATCACCAGTCTGGGCAGTCCTGGGTTGTCATCCTTGCCTTCACGTGATCCCAGCTCATTGACCCTCAGTGGGACAAGCCCCAGATTTCTCTTTCCTGCCACCTCTTTGTATAATTGACAAATAAAAATTTATTTAATTAAGGTGAAATAACTTGATGTTTTGATATACATATACATTGTGAATTGATCACCACAGTCAAGGTAATTAACACACATTTTGATAATATTTTATTACAAATAGTTGCAATGATCATTATAAATGTGGCATTCTACTATTATTTCTATAATAAGTAATGAGAGCAGTTGTTATTTATGTGTAAGGACACAACTCTGAAACCAAACTTTCTTATTTAATCTTTTTTCAAATGTTTGGCTCTGTTTAATTGAAGACTATTCAGAGATTCATGGTAAGCTATAAAAAACTTTTGCAAATACTTACCTGTGCAAACCAAGAGTTTTCTCAGTACTGTACAACCGAAACAAAAACTGAAATAAACTGATACAGATATAAGTTTGCAGCTAAAGTTTAACTCAAAATTTTTGTTCACCAAAAATGCTTCATAATTCTTTATAAATTTTATAAAAAGTAAATGTTGAAACTTTGATTTATAAAATAAATTTATACTAGTAAAATAAATATTTTTATTATGATAGGGTCCCCTATGAGATTACATTTGAGAAAAGTTCTATTGCTGTATTTTTTTTTTTTTTTGGCTGTGTTGGGTCTTGTGTATTGCTGCACACGGGCTTTCTCTAGTTGTGGCGAGTGGGGCCTACTCTTCGTTGTGGTGGCTTCTCTTGTTGCAGAGCACGGACTCTAGGCACGCGGGCTTCAGCAGATGCAGCACGCAGGCTCAGTAGTTGTGGCACGCGGGTCCTAGAGCGCACAGGCTCCGTAGTTGGGGCTTGCGGGCTCTAGAGCGCAGGCTCAGTAGTTGTGGCGCATGGGCTTAGTTGCTCCGCAGCATATAGGATCTTCCTGGACCAGGGATCAAACCCATGTCACCTGCATTGGCAGGCAGATTTTTAACCACTGCACCACTAGGGAAGTCCCTATTGCTGTATTTTTAGTGAAAGTTTGAAAACCAGTGTTTTAAGAAAATTCCTCTGTACATTTTTCCTGCTACTTGATATCAAAATAGGAAAGCAACTTATGGTTTCTCTTGCTTTGAGATCATACACCAAGCACAGTCCAAACACTGTGATGCCTGTCTCTTTCACCAGCATTGCTCAGGTCCCCAGAAATAAATTGAGCATCGGGAAGAAGGAAGAAGCCATGGGAGGGAAGCATTCCCCAGCGCAGCACTGGTCTACCCTACTGAAAAACAAGGCTGAGATTCTTTTACTCTAAGAAGAATTGTGAGTTGCTAAGAAATAACATGTTGTAAATATAAGGTCTATTAGTATTTTAACTCTGTTCTAACCTCATCAATAAATTAGCTTCGAGAATGTACAGCGTGAATTATTTAAAATTTCCTCCTTGAAATAGTTGGCTACTCTGCAGTAGGGCATTGGGTAAATAAATTATGATGCATGCCTACAAATAAGCCCTACACAGTCATTTAAAAATGATGTAGATATACAATTTTAGTGACATGGGAAGATGTTCACAATAAGCTTTTTAAGTGAATAAGTAGATTTCCAAATAGTATTCACACCATGCTCTCATGGGCTCTGGTGACAGGTTCCTGAAGTTCAAATCCCAGTTCTGGCATTTACTAGCCGTGTACTCTAAGCAAGCTAAGTACATTGTGCCTCAATTCTACCATGTGAAAATAGCTTAAATAATAGAAACTACCATATAAGGTTATTTGAGGTTTAACTAACTAATGCATCTAACATGATTAGAACATATTAAATGCTCAGTAAGTATTAGTAAATATCATCACTGTAGTTATTTTGGTAAGAATGTGTCATAGAAAAAGTCAGTAAAGACACATAATAAAATATTAACAGCAGTTCTCTTTGGTTTTGAGACCATGGATACTTTTATTTGGGGATGGTTTAACTGTACTTTCTAATTTTTTTTCAATGAACATTTACTAGCTTGGTAAAATTTATATTTCTAAGTGTATTTTTGAAGAGATAGTTCTAAAAGCTTCAGAGCTGCAAAACCTTCCTTTTTCGTTTAAGATAGAATTGTTTCCATATCAAGAAACGGTCCTGTTCCCTTCAGTGGTGGCCATGCTTACCTGCTCCTCCTGTTTTGAAGTGAAGGCCATTAGTTCTGTAGTTGGGACATCTTACCCTTGTTTCTCTACCTGCTACAGTTCCATACATCCCTAAAATCACAGTCATAATGTTGGGTAGATATGCATTTTTCTAGGGAGAGATTTCATAATTTCAATGAAACAGTTAAAGATCAGCTCATTTAGAAATGCCTTTGTTTCTAAAAGTGAGAATGGTACAGAAAATAGACACTTCCAGTCACGTAGCTTGTTATTACACAGATCTCGGCCCCCAAGGCCTCATGGTGCCTCTAGAATATAACAGCCGCCCATTGGGAAAGCCTGAAAGAACATGGTCAGACTAAAGAGTGGGGATTGATCCTCTTTTGTAATCTGGGACTGTAGGCTTATTTCGATTTAAGATTTCCATAGCACCACTTCATATAATTAGAAACTGGTTTAGAACAGTGTTTCTTAAATAGAAACGCTGGCTCATTCATGGGGTATATCATACAGATGTGGGTCAATAAGCTAAGCTAAAGATCAACGTTCACAAAGTGGAATCAGATGCCCCTCCAGGAAGCACGCCAGCATCATTTGCTCAAGTGTCCTGTCCCTGGTTCCCAGGAAGCTCTCTAACCCTTTCCCTGCAGAAGAACTGTATCCCTGTCTTGGACAGAGGGTCACAGTCATATAAATTTAACAACGGCTTTACGTAGGGAGGATTTGAGGGAGGATGATGCAGAATTTTAATATTTAATTTTTAACATCCTTCTATGGAGAGTCAATTTATATCACCAAAATTATTCATTCAACTATTCTTTCAAAAGTAGCTTTTGAGCAAACACTGAGTGCAGTCATCTTACTGGGCCCTAGGGTATCAGGGGGATTTGAATAAGTGAGAAGAGAGAGGCATAAATGACTGACCTTAATGCTGTGGTAAAAGTAAGACACATTTACAAAGAACTGTGTAGTGGAAGAATGAAATAATTCTGTCAAGACTGGAGGTGGGATATGGTTCAGGAAGTGCTTCAAAGATGAAGTCACATTTTGAGCTAATTCGTTTTTTGTTTTTTTGATTTTTTGTTTTGCGGTACGCGGGCCTCTCACTGCTGTGGCCTCTTCCATTGTGGAGCACAGGCTCCGGACGCGCAGGCTCAGTGGCCATGGCTCACGGGCCCAGCCGTTCCGCGGCATGTGGGATCTTCCCGGACCAGGGCACGAACCCGTGTCCCCTGCATCCGCAGGCGGACTCCCAACCACTGTGCCACCAGGGAAGCCCCTGAGCTAACTCTTAAAGGGTGAACCAGAGTTCACCAAAGGAGAGAGCTCGGGTGACATTTCAAGCAGAGAAAAGAGCAGGAATAGAGAATCAATTAATAGCAGATAATAATTTTCTGGGAAATATATTGGTAATTATCCTCATAAGATAAACCCGCTCGCTTTGCAGTTACAAAGGAGGGATGGTTTAATGAGCATGGGTGTTGGTGCTAGATCGCCCAGGGTTTGAATCCACACTCCATCACCTGCTAGTTGTCTATCCATGGACAATTTGATCTTAACTTTCGAAACCTCAGCTTGTCATCTTAAAATGAGAGGAACACCTCCCATCTCCTACCTTACATGATCATTATATTTAATAAGAGAACACACACATAGCAGATGCTCCATAAATCTGGATGGCTCTCTCTCTCCTCCTTTCCACTTCAGAGGAAGAGGGTGGGGCCATAAACATTTCATCTGCTTCACTGAGTGTTTTGAAAAATCATTTTATTAAAGTTCACCTGGATATTGCCTTAAATTACCTTCAGTACATAGTGTAATAAACTGATTATAAATGTAAATAAAAAGGAATTAAATGATATGCCCACATATAGATTGACATCAAGTCACATATAAAAAGAAATTCTCTACTGATCTATACCCAAAGAACTTTGAACACAGAAAAGTATTTTCATTAGGAGCAGAGAGCTGAAAGCTATTACCACAGAGCTGCTAGTAGAACCACAGTCCATTGATTTGTGAATCTGAGAAGAATTAGGAAATCAGGAAGATGGTGAAGGGGAGTTTGATGTCACCAAGGTGTCAAGACCCAGCTCTGACCCACAGGCTGAAGACAATGATTATGAGCAGAGCAGCTGTGAGGTCCAGATCTGCTCTGTCTACACAAGGACACTTAGCTCAGCATCACGTGCAAGGCCTCCTGAAGTTTAAACAGAGAACCAGCCTCATCAGCGATGAAGTCCTGGAGTGAAGCTGGGTCCCTGGGCTTGGATGAACACTCTCACTGCACATGTGGATATGCAAGCCACGGAGAACAGCAGACCTGCAAGTGCTCCTGGGGGTAACAAGTTGGAAGGAAGCAATCACAAACAGGGCAAGCATGGCTCAGGCTTTAGTGATGCCTCGAAGCCCTGCTTCTCACCCCGTAGTCCAGTCAGGCTCTACTGGGAAGCCTCACCAGCAGCAGAAACTGCCAGCCCAATGAACCCTGCTGTAAAGAATGTAGCATCCCTTGGAGCAGAGACTCAGAGAGGAAAATAGTGTCAGAGCTGCTAACACTGACACCAGACCTAAAACCAATTACCATGAAAGAGAAGGAGCTGTTCATTTGGCCTCTTCAGTCACACCTGAGTTCACCCTCCGGTGCGGAGGCAAAGGAGGGTATTAAGTGTGGTACCAGGAAACTGCACATGCCATGAAGAGAAGAAATATTGCCACAGGAAGACAGAAGAAGGGGAGGAATTTGGACTGGAGGATCTGGGAAGGCCTTGTGGAGGAGGTGGCCTGTGAACTGAGACTTAAGGACAGATGATGAGGATTTCAGGAAGCAGAAGTGAAGGAAACATGCATTCGAGGCCAGAAAGAAAAAGATACCTTCCAGGCAGAAGAAACGACAGGAGCAAAGGAACAGGGATCTAAAGCAATGTAGGAGTTTCCAGAAGGGAGGCACAAAGTGACAAGACATGGAGTGAATGAAAGTGGGAGGCGGGCCATGGGAGGCAAAGGTAGAAGAGAAATTGGGGCTAGAATATGAAAAGCCTTGAATGCCACACTAAAACAGGTGGACTTTATTATAAAGAAATGCTAAACTGTGGGATACCGAGAATTACAGAAAGGGCTTGGTCAACTCACAGTCAAAGAAAAACACATGCAAATGAGTAACACATATTTCTGCCTCAACTGCAGGCTGCCATCACCAGGGAGGTGGACTGAGCTGGGCAAATTTCAGATGCTATCAGCATTTTCATGAAACTCCTCCATGTATCATCAGGCTTGACATCAGGGAAGGGACAGGGTCACTGCTGCACCAAGCAGTCTATGCTGGCACGAAACGTGTGCATGAATATTTGTGGGAAGAAAGAGCAAATGAATTAACTCTTCCCTGCCTATCCAAGTTGGAATCAAATTCTCTCCCTGCTGAGGTTCTTGTTTATATCACAAGCTGCTAGATCTTGTAGTTATTTTTGTGTTCTTTTGCTTTCCTGTGAGACTGTGAACAACTCGTGGGCAGGGACCAGTCTGTGCCTATTCATGTACCTGCTGGTACCTAGACAGTGCCTTGTACCCAGTGGGCACTTACTGAATAGTGGTTGAGTGTCTAATTAGTATGGCAGATGAAATACTCTAGTGAAGTCACATGACTACAAAAAAGAAAGGGTTTTTAAAAAATTTTCCCATCTTTCCTTTCATTAGCTATGGTCTATTTTTATCCCCCAATTCAACAAAGGGGAACTACTCTCATTACCCCTTTATTCCTGCATGATCTTCAATTTTTAAAATATAATTCATCCTTATGTTTTGTGTAAGTGCATCTCTTTTCCTTTTTTTCTCTTTCTTCCTCCTTAGAACCTGAACTGAGGTCTACTTTTTCAAATGAGTCTCTTGTTTTTTTTATTTTCCAGTGTGATTTGTCTAACAGAACAATTTTCATGACTTCTTCTCACACCTCTCCCATCTTGTGACTGCAAATGGCCTTCTCTAACATCCTTCCCTAAATGACTATCTGCCCCCAGTCTCCATTGCCCCTTTTATCTCATTTTCATGGATTTTTTCATTTAGTCCTAAAGCCTACTGAAAAAAAACAATTAAGATTATTTTACTAATAGGATTTTCCTTTTTTCTTAGAAACCAACCTCAAGTCCACCAGCTTGTGATCCCTCTGCCCAAAGTGACCTGCAGTTTCATGCACCCCCTCTCTGCAAGCGCTGAATTCAGATGGCTATCTGCCCAGCTGATTTGTTCTTTCTTTTAATAATTGACTCCAAGGTACTCCAAACATGGATTTTCAGCTGGACTAAAACAACAAATCACTTGTCAAAAGTATAATGCTGACATTTAGAGCAATGTGACATGCTGCCAATGACCCACTGTCAGAAATTCTACAGCATTTATAGTAGAAACGTTTTACCTTTTTGCCTCATAAGAGAATTTTTAAAAACTATGCATCTTCTCTCATCTTTTAGGTTAATATTTAAATTTGCATCATAATTTTAAATAGAAAGGATTTCAGTTCATTGTGTATCTGACATTTAAAAATAAAACTTGAATATCACTGTGTTAAACGTACCCAGAATCTAAATGCCATAGTAATATGGCATTTACGTGGAATCTAAATGCCATAGTAATATGACACTCAATCATCTTCCATTTGTACAGACATGAAGAAGCTCTTCCGTAACAGGTGGAATATTTTATATCTTTCCTTTTGTCTTGAAAGAAATATTTCTTTCCCATTTCCCCCACAGAATTTTAGCTTGCTTAATACATATTTATCCTAGAAAATCTCTTATTAATTGCTTCATCTCTCAATATCATAAATATGTATATAAATTTAAAAAAATCAATTTTCTATAGCTGTAAGGCTTTAAGCATTAAAAATTTTCAATTTGGATTGAGTTGTTATTTTTGTTATTGATACAGATTTGGTCAAACCACATACACATAATACATTTTTATAACTAAATATTAAATGTAAAAATGTACTTTGGGGGCTGTTGCTCTTGTATCTGTGGGTGAATATTACCTATTGCTAGTACAAAACAGTGGGCCAAATCAACAATATTCCCAATTTTTTCTTTACCAGTTGTTCATGTGTATGAGAATAGGGAGAAGTTGTGTTCCAGCAATGACTCAGTTCTTTGAACTCCTTTCAGAATGCCAGAATTCACACCGTGATTTATTATCAAAACCAGTTTTCAATGTGGTAGCAGCTGACAACTCAATTCCTTTGTAGGAAGAAAATAACTGGAACCCACCTGACATAAAGTGATTTGTAACTCGTTATGAGTCATTCATTTGCCCAGTTCCTGGGAAATACCCTGTAAGGTTCTACCTTTATTAAAGGAGTTTTTACTGGTATCTGTTACTTCTTCACATAGAAACACCTTAATTAATCCAACAAACTTAGAACGGATTGTAAAATGGAAACACCTTTGCCAAAATAATACTTTAAAAAATATACAATATTTTAAATAAAAATTGTTAATATATTATTATGTTTTGTAATTATATAAGTATTATGTTTTAAATATTTTCATCAAAATGTGGAGATTTAACTCGTTCAGTTTATGAAATATATCTACCAGGTTAACTGACAAAGACTGTCCTCATTATCAAACCAACTGCAAACCAATGTGCTTTCTGTCACAAACTCTGGTCTTGTGCTTTTAATTCAAATAAACCTATGATACCCATTCCCACGAGAAGTGACTCCCTTCTGAATTGAGAACATCCCCAGCACAGGCCCAAATACCCTATTTCTAATGCCATATTTTACGCTTTTGAGAAAGAGACTGGGAGAAAGAGATGAGGTTTACTTTCGTTTTATGGGGCCTTGATTAAAGTGTTTTTTGGGGACCCCAGTACTTCAAATCATCCTTTTACTTGTGCCTTAGGTTTTTATACTAGAGTCATAAGTAAGGGATTAGTATGATTCTGGTTGAGTGAGAATGATGACTTATGTATGTAAAGAAGTGAGCAGCAAAGAGGGAAAAGAGAATCATCCTGGTACCATGACCACGGGCACATTCTCGTTCAGGTCAGTTTTAGGAGAGTGTACAGATGGAAATTAAAGCTCTGGGAACTGATTCCCTAAAAAATTTCAGGTCCATGTGCCCCTGGGGAAATGTTTGTCCCGCCTAAGGTGTTCGGGACCCATTCTAGCTGGCTGAGAGTGGACTGACTATGGTTATTGTGATGGGCACAAGTGGGCTGGACAATTCCAACTCAATGCATCATCAAAAGAGGGTTGTAGGACCAGAATATTTCTACGTTATAAATCAATAACTTTTCTGTCTCCACAAAATAACTTGACTTCTTATAAAAATAATTCAGAAAATAATGTCTAGGTCACGTAGTCTGTCATTCTAACTTGAAGAATGGGATGCTAACTTTTTTATGGTCCTCTCATAACATTCACACTTCTGCACCATAAATACTATGAATGAAAAGGTAGGGTGAGGGGGCTTCCCTGGTGGCGCAGTGGTTGAGAGTCTGCCTGCCGATGCAGGGGACACGAGTTCGTGCCCCAGTCCGGGACGATCCCACATGCCGCGGAGCGGCTAGGCCCGTGAGCCATGGCCGCTGGGCCTGCATGTCCGGAGCCTGTGCTCCGCAACGGGAGAGGCCACAGCAGTGAGAGGCCCACGTACCGCATTAAAAAAAAAAAAAAAAAGGTAGGGTGAAGAAAAAGTAAAATATAAATTTAGAACAAGAATAATGAGTCAGCATTATCATAGGCACCTCAAATGATGTTTGCTGCTTAATAAATCTTGGGGTATCAATTTTCTACAATAAAGGACTGTGGGTCTTATTCATATTTCTAATGATGTTTAATAATTTTTAAAAACCTGTTCACTTTGGATGCTCAATGAAGGCAATTGTGATCACAAAGGAAAGTTTCCAAGCAGATACATGGTATATTATTTATGAAGATAAAGAAAATATTTTAGTGGCTTTTTTTTCCTGGTCACAAGTGATTACTTGAATTCAAGTAGGGAAAAATACCAAACTAGCCTGTACTTATTTTTAGTCCATTATTTCACTGAGTTCCTGAGTGAGAATAGAGTACACAGTGAAAAGCAATATGTAATAAAAGCAAGTCCATGATTCTTGAAGACAGCTTTGTCACAGGTATACATGAGCTCAAGAGTCATGAAGTAGTATAAAATTATATTTACTGCTTGAAAATAGAATGGGTTCATGCCTGTCAAAGAAGGTTTAGCCAAGGGGTAGAGATCAAGATGACAGAGTAGGAGGATGCTGAGCTTACCTCCATCCACAAACACATCAAAAATATACCTACATGTGGAGAAATTCTCACAGAAAACAAATTGGAGACTGGCAGAAAGAGGCTTCTACAACCAAGGCTGTAAAGAAAGATCCACACAGAGTTGGGTAGGAAGGAAGGAGAAGAGATCAGGCTGGGTTCTGCGTCCCTAGGAGGTGACACACAAAAGGAGGGGGATTACATGGGCTCAGAGATCCTCCCTGGGGAGTGAGGGGTTTGAACCACATATTGGGCAACCCAGCCTAGGGTCTGAAACTGATGAGTCCCCTTATTTGGTCTGAAACCAGTGGGACCTACAGGAGGGCTATAAGAAATCGAGACTCCACTCTTGAAGATCACGTATACATTTGCTTACTCCCAAGAATAAGATGGAGGAAGTAGACTGAAACTACCTGGGCTCTGGCCAGTTTCCCACAATTGCCCCAGCACAAGCCCAGGCCACTCTAGTTCCCAAGCAGCTCTCCACTATGGGGGAGGCTGCCATTGCCAAGGAGAGTGAACACTTGGGTGGGCTCAGGCTCAGCACTGCATCTGAACAGAGTGATGGTGGTACGGAACTCTGACCAATGTGTCAGGACTGTCCCAGCGCATGCACTGGCCTCTCTAGCTCTGGTATAGCTCCCCACTAGGGGGAAGGCTGCCATTGCCAAGGAGAGTACACACATGGAGGCGGGGGGAAGAGCAGGCTTGGACTCAGCACCGCACCTGAACTGGGTCAGGGTGGACATTACTGGCACTCATGGAGGCAGTGAATCGGGAGAGGTCTGGAGCGCTATTTGACATGCCAGAACTGTTCCAGTGCACACCACAGCCTACACTGAGCACCCATTCTGGCCCCACTTGCTTCAACGCTGCTTCTCTCTGGGGCAACAGTGCTGTTGCCAGGATGGGGCAGGGCACACACTAAGAGGGAATGGAACCAACTCAGACCAGAATTTCAGGGCTTCTGCTCCAGAATCTTGGGACCCAACCCTGTCCCCGATAGGTCAGTGATGGCCCTGAGGATAGGAAAAGCCCCAGCTCACACATGCCTCTGGCTCTAGCCTCTCCATCTCCAGCCCCACCTCTTACCAAGGTGATAGCTGCCAGTACACCTGCGGAAAGGTGTGACCATTGCTCACATCAGATCCAGCTCGCCCACCAAAGCCACTGGACACATGCAGACTGCATAGGGACTCTCCCACACAAGGACATCCCTTCAAGACTGTGATAGGTAACTGTTTCATCTAATTTCATAGAGACAGAGAAAGTTAAACACAATGAGAAGACAGAGGAGTATGTTTCAAATGAAAGAATAAGAAACCCCCCCCTGGAAAAAACACCTAATGAAACAAAGATAATTTACCAGATAAAGAGTTCAAAGCATTAGTAATAAGAATACTAATTGAATTTGGGGAAAGAATAAATAACCATAGTGAGAATTTTAATAAGGAACTAGAAAATATAAAAAAGAACCAGTCAGAGCTGAAGAATACAATAACTGGAATGAAAAACAAACTAAAAGGAATTAACAGCAGAATGGGTGATAGAGAGAATGCATATGTGATTGAGAAGATAGAATAATGGAAATCATCCAATCAGCATAGCAGAAAGAAAAACAAATAAAAAATGAGAGCAGTTAAAGGGACCTCTGGGACATTCAGTGTACTAACATTTGCATTATAGGTGTCCCAGAAGGAAAAGAGAGAGAGAAAAGAGGTGAAAATATATTTGATGAAATTATGGCTGAAAACTTCACAAATTTGAAGGAAGAAGCAGATTTCCAGGTACAGGAAGGACAAAGAGTCCCAAACAAGATAAACCGAAAGAGACACACACCAAGATGTATCATAATTAAAATGGCAAAATTAAAGATAAGGAGAGAATTCTATGGGCAGTAAGAGAAAAACAGAGTCACATACAAGGGAACCCCCATAACGCTATCAGATGATTTTTCTGCAGGAGATTTGCAGACCAGAAGAGAATGTCATGATGTATTTAAAGTGCTGAAAGGGAAAAACCTACAACCTAGAATATTCTGCCCTGCAAGGTTATCATTCAGAATTGAAGGAGAGAAAAAGAGTTTCTCAGACATGCAAAAACTAAAAGAATTCATCTCCACTAAATCAATCTTAAAATAAGTATTAAAGGGTCTTCTTTAATTGAAAAAAAAAAAGGCTACCACAAGAAATAAGAATTTATAGGAAAGGAAAAATCTCACTAGTACAGGGAAATATATAGTAAATGCTGTGGATCAGCCACTTAAATAAGGTAGTCTGAAGATTAAAAGACAAAAACTGTAAAATCAGCTATAACTACAATAAACAGTTAAAGGAGAAACATTAAGATGAAAAATAATGACATCAAAAAACTAAACGTGGGGGGAGTAAAAAGTTTATATTTCTTAGGATGTGTGTAAACTTAAATGACTATCAGTTTAAAACAAGTAGGTATAGTTATAGATCAACATATATGAACCCAATGGTAACCACAAATCAAAAACTTACAATCGATACACAAAAATGGGAAAGAAAGGAGCACAAGCATACCACTAAAGAAAATTTTCAAACCACAAGGGAAGAAACTAAAATTAGAAGAAAAGATCAGAGAAGAACTACAAAAACAACCAGAAAACAAGTAACAAAATGGCAAGAAGTGCATACCTATCAATAATTACTTTAAATGTCAATGAACTAAATACTCTAATCAAAAGACATAGGGTGACTGATTGGATTAAAAAACAAGGCCCATCTATATGCTGCTTACAAAGGATTCAATTCAGAACTACAGACACACACAGATGGAAAGTGTGGGGATGGAAAAAGATTTTTCATGCAAATGAAAATGACAAGAAAGTTGGGGTAGCAATACTCATATCAGACAAAGTAGACTTTAAAACAAAAGGGCATTACCTAATGATAAAGGGGTCAACACAAGAAGAGACTATAACATTGGTTAACATATATGTATGTACCTAATATAGGAGCACCTATATATAAAGCAAATATTAACAGACATAAAGGGAGAAATTAATAGTAGGGGACTTTAACACTCCACTTACATCATCGAACAGATCATCCAGATAGAAAATCAATAAGGAAACAGTGGCCTTAAATGACATATTAGACCAGTTGGACTTAATAGGTACCTACAACATTCCATCCAAAACAGCAGAATACACACTCTTTTCAAGTGTACATAGAACATTCTCCAGGATAGATAACATACTAGACCACAAAACAAGTCTCAACAAATTTCAGAGGAGAGAAATTATATCAAGCATTTTTTCTGACCATAATGGTATTAAACTAGAAATCAATTACAGGAAGAAAAATGGGCAAAACACAAACACAAAGAGATGAAACAACATGCTACTAAAAAAAATAATGGGTCAAAGAAGAAATAAAAGAGGAAATCTGAAAATACCTTGAGACAAATGAAAATAAAAACACGACTTCCCAAAGTCTATGGGACACAGTTATAAAACAGAAGTTTATATTGATACAGGCCTACCTCCAGAAATAAGAAAAATCTCAAATCAACAGCCTAACCTACAATCTAAAGGAAGTAGAAAAAGAACAAAGCCCAAAGTCAGAAGGAAGGAAACATAAAGATCAGAGCAAAAATAAATAAAACAGAAACAAACAAAAAACCAATAGAAAAGATCAATGAACCCAAGAGCTGATTTTTGAAAAGTTAAACAAAGTTGATAAACTTTTAGCCAAGCTCATTAAGAAAAAAAGAAGGAGGACCCAAATAAACAAAATAAGAAATAAAAGAGGAAAATTACAACTAATATCACAGAGGTATAAAAAGTTATAAGAGAATACTATGAACAGTTATATGTCAACAGATTGGACAACCTAGAAGAAATGGATAAATTTCTAGAAACACACAATCTTCCAAGACTGCATCAGAAAGAAATAGGTAATCTCAACAGAGCCATCACTAGTGGTGAACTTGAATCAGTAATCAAAAAACTCCCAGCAAACAAAAGTCAAGGACTGGACAGCTTTGCAGGGGGAATTCTACCAAACATAAAGAAGAGCTAATACATATCCTTCTCAAATATTCCAAAAAATTAAAGAGGAGGAAACACTCCCAAATTTATTCTATGAGGCCACTATTACCCTGATACCAAAACCAGACAAAGACACTAGAAAAAAAGAAAATTACAGGTCAATATCTCTGATGTATATAGATGCAAAAGTCATCAACAAAATATTAGTAAACTGAATTCAATGATATATAAAAAAGATCATACACCATGATCAAGTGGGATTTATTTCAGGGATGCAAGAATGGTTTAATATCCACAAATCAATCAATGTGATACACTACATTAACAAAAGGAAGGATTAAAACCACATGGTCATCTCACTAGACACAGAAAAAGCATTTGACAAAATTCAAATTTATGGTAAAAAAGCTCTCATCAAAGTCGTTATAGAGAGGTTGTATCTCAATACAATAAAGGCCATTTATGACAAACCCACAGCTAACATTGTACTCAAGTCCTATCCACAGTAATCAGACAAGAATAAGAAATAAAAAGCATCTAAATTGGAAGGGAGAAAGTAAAACTGTGACTGTTTGCAGATGACATGATACTACATACAGAAAACTCCAAAGTCTCCACCAAAAAACTATTAGAACTAATAAATAAGTTCAATAAAGTTGCGGGATACAAGATTAATATACAGAAATCTGTTGCTTTTCTGTACGTTAATAATGAACTATCAGAAAAAGGCAAGAAAAAAAATCTTGTTTAAAATTGAATAAAAAAGAATAAAATATTTAGGAATAAACTTAACGAAGGAGATGAAAGACCCATACTCTGAAAACCATAAGCACTGATGAAAGAAACTGAAAATGATGGAAAGAAATGGAAAATAAAAGTACCATATGAAGTACCCAGCGATTCCACTCCTGGGTATACATCCAAAGAACAGTAGACTGCACTAATGGGAGGACTAACCGAAGCCTCCACATTCCCTATCAGGAGGGTCCTGCGTGGTGGGATGCCTTCAAAAATCTGGGAGACCCTGGAGAGAAGGACATGAACAAAGGTCCCCGTCCTAAGAGAAAAGCATTGAGTCTCAGTTCCCTCAGGGTGGCCAAATTGACACTGTTTTGTACTTCTTCAGGCTAACTCTTCCTGACCAATTAAGCCATTCACTTAAAGTCAGGTGATGATAAGAAGAAACAGGTACTCTCAAAGGCTCAAGTTTGTTGTAAAAGGCTCAGCATAGAAAATATGAAAGATAGGAAAAAGAGCAAATTTTGGGGGTGTCAGAGCCTTTATCATATTTTCAGCGATATATCCAGTGCCTGGCATAGTGCTTGGCTCATAGTATGCACTCAATAAATATTGGAACGAATACATGGATAGAAGAATGAATGAATGAGTGAAATACTGAAGGAGTATACTTGTTTGAGTAACTCTCAAAGGGGAAATTCCCTCTTTGGAGCTGCTAAGATTGTTATCTATTCAGATGTGGCAAATAGGCTGCTCCAGGGGCAGGTCTAGTCTGTGAACTTATTTTGATTAGCTGTTAAATATTTAATAAGCCAACATCTAAAAGTCAGATTTTACATTAAAAATTTTTATTTCTGATCTCTCTTGAAATATGAGAAGAACTGGTAACACTGGGCCAGGCTGTATGGATCATTTAGGCACTCATTCAGATGAGGCAGGTGTCCACAGTTTGCCACAGTCTCTGCAGATCTTTTTGTGTTCCCAACTAGAAGCTGTCATTTATTATTATACATGCATTATTGCTCTTACAGGAAAGAAAAGAGTGGAATAATGTTGGAGTCTATATTACTGTTAAATATGAGAAATCAAAATATAGGCCAAAATGGCTAGTCATCTCAATGGAAAATGTCTTGAGAAGAAAAATGGAAGGAAGTATATTTTCTTTGAAAGAGGAAAGTATTTTCATGTGTTTACTATATAAACTGCCGTGAATCAAAAGAATAAATCCAACACTCAGCTCAATTATACAGCAGACTGACACTTTGGGTATTTATACTCAATGTACTGGTAACCAGGAAGTAATTTCATTTCAATCGAAGAAAGACTTGATGTTTAAAAACTGGGACAGATGTTTGTACCACCAAAAATGTCCA
The DNA here is from genome assembly GCF_949987515.2 of Delphinus delphis. NCBI lineage: Eukaryota > Metazoa > Chordata > Mammalia > Artiodactyla > Delphinidae > Delphinus > Delphinus delphis. Next base: position 25,502,849 of record NC_082693.1, on the reverse strand, counting down.
GGCAAAAGCTTGACAACAGTCCACCTGAAATACCATCCAAAGAGGAAAGTATCTCAGGTCTCATAATACCTGAACAGACCTCCGTTAAGGTACCTAACCAACTTTTAAAACTCCTTAACTGTCTCTTTTAATGGATCATGAGTAATTTTGTCATTCTTTATCTTGTTCATCATGGTATCCTCCACACTCAGCACAGAGTAGGTTCTAAATGAAAGTTTATTGAATGAATGAATAATTATTGTATTGAGTTGGAAGTTGGAAATGATTGTTTCTCAGTTCTATGAGTCTCTAACTCTATTTGGTTTAGTGTCCTTTTCTCAGTAAAAAATAGGTCAGGTAGTAGGAAAATAATTTTTTTTTCTTGAAATAATCTTGATAGCAGTCTCTTACAAACTGAGAGCCTTCTAGACAGTGGCAAATATGAATGCAAATAACCTCTGCCCCATGTAAAATTCTGCCTGCCTCCTCTGCCCAGGAAGGAGGGGCACAGTGAGCTGACTGATGCCAGAGGGCACCATTCCTAGGGGAAGGCACCATTTTCCAGGGAAGTTCTCAGGGGCACACAGTCTGGAAAGTCACAGGAACAGTATATGAAGAGAAAGGGAAGAACAGATATATATTGTCTTCTTCACACTCTCAGAAGCCTGGTGCTTTAGATATAGTACATCTTTCTCTTTAAATCTTCTTTGAACAATAGCTCAGGTTAAAAAAAAAAAAAAAAGGCTGTAACCCTGGAAGAGAGACCTGTACTGGGGAATACAAAAACAGCTGCTCTCAAGAGGATGAGCAAAGAGCAAGACGGTTTCTTTCAGATCCCTTTGTGTGATGAAGGCTAAGAATATTCTCCCCAGAGAAATGTGCATGTGCTCACATGAACAACATTATGCCTCTATTTTCAAGGAATTCAAAGATTACCTCCCTCTAGGGCCAAATCTCAGAGCCCAAGTTAAGAAATCCTGCTAGAAATACTCTGAATGTCTCTTTACTTGAATGTTCCACATCATCCTGATGTTCCTAAGGGTAACAATCCCTACATTTTAATTCCAGGCCTTGGAAGGCTTAGAAAACCCCACTTCTCTCCCCATCTGCTTCACAGACAGCAACAAACCCCAGTGGCCAAGGAGGCCCTTCTTTGGCCCTCCCTCCTCCCCCCACCCCCTCCCCTTCCCCCCTTCACCAAGGCTCCCAGAAAACTTCCTCCTTGGGTGAAGGGAGTTCAACATAGCATCAGTTCAGCCTTCCCTGGGGAGAAAACCAGAATAAATAACATGCTTCAGCAACTCACTCCTATTTATTTAAAATCACTTGGAAACCATTTCTGAAGGCCTGTGCACTGTAAACACTGCAGATAGTTACCCTCCTAAAACAGGATTGTGCATGCAAACACATGGCTCCCGGGGCTTCTGGTAAATCCACATCAGCACACAGGAAGAATATAATGTGTCCATGTCTCCCTGGGGAATTTCTAATGATCCCAGTCAGCAGGGAAGTCTCCTTCCCATTCAAGGGAAAAGGGTATAAATAAACTGAGTTGCATTTTATTGACTTAGTGGGTGATTAGAGAATGTGCCCAGCCGAGGGAGAGAAAACCGCTCAGGGTGGGAATCAAGAATGTCCAAACAGGATGCAGGGCAGGCATGTCCTGGGAAGCTCGACACAAGAGACCAGGAAGAAAGTACTAGAGTGGACGTTCCTGAGTGAGAGTCAAATTGCTCAGTTATCCCAGTGCTGTGTTTTCCAATGTCACATTATTTATTCATTCATTTCAAGAAACTCGCTCTGTGTGCTCTTTCTTTCTGTGTTTTTCTAGGATTTGTCTATTCTCTCCATGGTCTGGAGGAGTAGTAGGCCAAGGGGTTCTTGTGAGCATTTATTCATACATTTGTTTATTTTTTGCCTCCCACTACTAGCATATAAGTTCCCATCGGGCAGAGGCTTCATTTGTGATCATGTAGATAGCAATTCAAGCTCTTAGAGTTCATCATTATAAATATTATTATTCTGTTATACAGTATCAGTTGAAAAATATGGACATAATGGCTGAAAGAATCCTCGTTAATAACATGACACCAAACCCTTCCCCCCCAATCCCACAAAAGAACTCAGAACATTTAAAATATGAGTGTTACCATTTAAAGAATGCCAACTTGGAAAGTTCTTTGAGGTCCAGTCTCTTAAGCCTTAAATTGAAGTCCTCTTGCAGGCAGGCAATCTCAACCTAGTTTTTTTGAAGAAGAACAACAAAAATTCTCATAAAAGCTATTCACTATTTCAAATGAAGGAGGTGCTTTTCAAAATTAAATCTCTCCCAGCCTTTAACAGTCGAAACAAAAAGACATAAGCTCCACGATCAAGTTGTCAGAGAGCAAATCAGAGTTTCCAGATCACTAGGTGCTCGCACGTATTTCATATGTGCACCCAGGGCCTTTAACTTCTGTTTACAGAAAACAAAAAGAAAAGGTGAATTCACCTTTGATAAAAGGAGAGTGTAAACCACTTCCCCTGGCTGTTCTATCCCACAAGGCCCACAGTATTTCAAAGTTAACCATCCTCAGGGTGGCAGCCTGGTGTGGTGGTGAAGGGCCCAGAGTGAGAAGCCAGATGCCAGGTGAGGGCAATCCTGACTCTGATGCTAATTAGTTGTGTCAGCTGGGCAAGTCACTGACCCTCTCTGTGCCTCAGTTTCCTTTATCTGTAAAACTGTAGCAATAATAATACCTAATTCTTTGGGCTAAAGCATAATTCTTCAGGAATAAAATGATTGAATATTTAAAACAGTAGACACTGCACCCGGTATATGCTACACAAATAAGTGTTAGCTATTACCATAACCAGTGGTTCCCAACTTTTGAGTATCTGAGAATCACCTAGTGTGCTTGTTACGATGCAGATCCTCTGAGCTACCCTCCATAAATTTTAATTTAATTTAATTTAATAGGGGCCCAGAGATCTGCAAGTTTTAGAGAAGGATGCAGAGAGCTAACTGCCACACCTTCCAGCCAAACCCAACTCTCTGGTAACTGAACATACATCCACCTGCAATTTAAGCTAAAATCCAAGGGAAGAAAAAATTGAAATATACTCCTTCATCATCTGTTTCTGGTGTCTGAAACAATGGGTTCTATAACACTTTCTCAGGGGGTTTTCACAGCCCGATACTAAACACCCAGCCCTTTCTTCTGTCTTTCTGTAAAGCTGCTGGTCTTTCTTCTTCCCCATCTCTTGCCATCATCTCAGCTCAAATGCTTGTAATGGTTTCCATAGTCTTCTTAGAACATTCAACCAATAAATAATAACATCTGGTTCTTCTTGTTTTCCTCTAAGCCAAGTCCCTCTGGCTCTTTAATCATTCTGGTTGCTCTTCTGCATTCCCTCCTGTACCAGGAATAAATCAGCAAATCATCACCCTTTACGTCTCTGAAGTACCAAAGGATGCGATTCGCAGGAACCAATGCACCAGTGCAAACATACTTGGAGGCTAAAACAAGGTTCATGGTTGTAGTTCAAGTTTAATGCATGGCATCCTCACACAGCTTTAAAGGCAAGGGGAGGGAGGGAGCATGAGGGAAGAGGAAAGGGGAATGGTCAAGAGGAGTCCACACTCATGACCAAACTCAGTAGTTACTGTCACTATTGTTGCCTTAGTATTCCGATTAACAGCTGCACCAAAGAAAGGATGTGAAAACCAAGGACAAAGAAAATCACTAATCCTATGTAGAAAGTGGCAAGCCCCAGAAGAAAGCTCTCATAAAAGGAAGTCAACAAATGTTTTAAAATTAGATCATATCAATGCCAGATATCTTCTTTATAACTGATTGTTGAGCGATTCGTTTTAGCAATAACCTAGTTGTCCTTTAGAGGTGTGTGTTTGCTGGAGGGCTGAGGGGAGAGAGGCATGTTAATTCCTATGGGGACGGAGTATTTACAGGTCCTTTTATTCCATTTAATCTGACAGAAGACAGTATTCCGTGGCTACTCCCCCTTATTTTGCTTGAAATAAAAGTGACCACTCCTTAGAGAAAGCTGGACACCGGCTGGACACCACTAATGGAAAGTAGTTTGCTAACAGAGGGTGTGGAGAGAACCCCTGTAGTTGTGGGTTTGACCTTGGGAAGTAGGATGACTACAGCCTTGCATATTTGGGAAGTACCCCCAGTTATTATGCTTTAGTATTCCCTCCATGAGGAGTAAGATCTGAAAGTGCTGAAGATCCGCCTCTTCTTCACAGAGTCATCACCCAGCAGTTTCCAGCTGAGAGACCCTGAATCAGCAGTGTTCTAGAATCAGGGTACTCTTAGGTTCTTTCCACTTTCTTCTGCTGCAAGTGGGAGAAAGGCAAGGAGCCAAAAAATAAGACCAAGGCTACTTTATTCTCACACTAAAAAAAAAAAAAAAAGGAAAAGAAAGAGAGAGAGAGAGGGCCCTGTCTTAAAAATTATCTGGACAACTGAATATTCCCCCAATGATTCCTTTATTGAGTATCTGCTTCATGTGGCAAGAACTGTTCTAAATGGCAGAGGTAGCCCTCATGGAGCTTACACTGTAGCTGGGAGAGGCAGGGTAGGAGTAAACATATGAAAATTTAATGCCAGATCGTGATGAGTGCTTTTGAGAAAAAGCAAAAGAGGGTGTGGATGAGGTCAGGGAGGAGTGCTTGCTGTTTGAGGTAGGATAATCTGGGAAGTGTTCTCTGATGATGGGTCCTTAAAGCAAAGCCTGAGCAAGCCGTGTGAACATCGGCAGGAAGAACTTTCCACGAGGAAAACAGCAAGTCAAAGGCCCTGATGTGGCAGCGGGTTTGGTGTGCTTGAGGAACAACAAAGGACCTCAAGTTTGGGTTTGGAGTGAGTAACTGAGGTAGAGATGAAGTTGGAGACGTAACCAGGGGTCAGATTATACAGAACGCGTTTCTACTGTCATTAGAAAAACAGTGCCATTACTTTGGCATCATCAAGCATTCCTTCTTTAAAAGTGGGATAACTGGGTACTCAAAGGTAGAAAAAAAACATACCCGTGGCTCTAAAGGAAGATAAAAATAATTTATTGATTACAAAAGATTTCTTCATGAGAAGTCTCCCATGGCTCCATTCACAGACTCATCTACGTGATATATACAAACTGTCATGATCCAGGAATATGACCCTTTCTTTGTTATCCCCCTACCGAGGGTAGTGGGAGGGGTGGGGTCCACTCCTATCTCCTGTTGGAGAGAAATTCTCCAAGTCATTTCCATACCTCTTGTTACAGTTTTGTCCCATACTGTCTTTTCAATGATATTTGAGATAGTGTCTCTCTTTGGAACAGAGGCCAGATTTGTTTCCTGACCAGGATAATAAAGATAATGTCTCCTCTGGGGAAAAGGCTGGGGTGGGGTGGGCTTGCTAAGATCCCCTTTAAAAGATTGGTTCACTGGCTGTGACACAGACCCACTGTGGGTGACACATCCATCGAGGCCCACTTCTGCATCACCCCCATGGGACTTTGGGGGCAAGAGGAAGCAAGTCAACACGAAGCCCATGCCGACTGTTCTGTCCTGAATAACAAAGTGATAAAGTACTTTTCGTCTGACCCAGGCAGCTTCTGTTTTCTGCTAGCATCTACAAAACTGGCAAGGTAGTTGTTTGGGTGTAAGCAGGGTAAACTCTCAGTAAAACTCTACAGTTTTTGACACCTTCTCTGCTTCTCCCAAACCCAGGCAGCAGCACATCGCAATGTGCTTGCAATGGAAAGCGACCTCAAAGGCGCCCACACATTCCCCCATCTGCAAAGTTGTCCACAAGACCCTAAGAAATGACCACCCTGGTAAGAGCGTTACCCGCTGCCCGCCCCCTTCCACACTCCCTTCTGGAGAGGCTGTACTTGGCTGGTCCCCTTGGTCACTGTGGGGCCGGAGATGGGGGTGGAGCAGATGAGAGCCTTCTCCCAGCTGTATCCGGAGAGAACCCTCTCCAACATCGAAGATGCGCCCCAGACCGCGCCTCACGAACCACCGCAGGGGCTCAAAGAGGCGGGGACTCAGGACCACGGAGCTGAGGGGCGTGGACAGCGTGAAGAGGAGGGAGGCGTGGAGGGAAAGGCGCAGCATGATACAGAAACTCTCCTCAAGCCAGTCTGGCAACTTCTCAGGGCACCAGCGAGAGAATTTGAAGGCGAGGACGCAGAGCTCCCGGTAGGACTTGTGCCTGGTGTTCTCGGCCATGCCCTTGCCCCAGAAGTCGTTGGAGAAGATGCCCCAGCTCAGCGGGGCGCCGGGCCGCACGTCGGGGTTGTTGACGATCGCCCACACGTCGTCGTGCACGAACTCGCCCTGCAGGGAGCGGCTGTAGCACAGGCAGCTCGCCCCGGCCAGCAGTGCCCGGGCGCCGAGAGTCCGCGCGCAGGTGGAGCGGGGTCGCGGCACGGGGCTGGCTGCCCGCAGCGGGGGAGAAGGGGAAGCCGGGGTCCCGCCAGCTGTGTCCTCGATGCTCTCCGCGCCACCCCAACATTTCCCCCAACGGGGTCTGTGTGTGTGTGTGTGTGTCCTCCTGGTGGGCACCTCCAGACCCCGGGCCAGGACGGGCTTAGCAGGTGCTCAGCCTGAACCCCCCGCCCGCCCTCAGGGAGGGAGCAGTGGCTGCCGCCGCCCGGGACGTCCTCGGCTTTTCCGCACCCCGGACAACAGCAGGGGCGGCCTCCGGGCTGCGCTCTCGCTCCCGGCTTCGCGCTCGCGTCCCGTCGCCCCCTCCGCGGTCTCCTTCCCGGGCTTTCGGTCCCCACCGCCCCGCCTCCCGCGATTGCAGCCTCTGGGGGTGGAGACCGCACGGAAATGGAGCTTCTGAAGCATCTTTCTCAAAGCGGAGAAAGGGTCTCCCTGGCGGGGGTGTCTCCTGCCCGACCTGCCCCTGTTTGTTCCGAGGAGTCACAGGCTGTTTTCCTTTACCGCCCAGTGCTTTGCGCGCTCTTATAAATAAAAGTCTCACGTTCGATTTTTGGTTTGGGTTTGGGGGCTGTTGATTTCTGAAACATTTCTCCTCATTTTACTTCTAAACTCTTGAGATGATGCGGGAGATGCAGAGCAAATTCGCCTTTCTTCTCTTACAAGTGTATCTCTTGGGTTTGAGTATTATTTTCTGGGCTTTGCACGTGTTTGAACTGTTACTGCCAACATTATGTAAAGAACTGCTTGTCCTCTGGCTCCTAAACTTACCTGTCTGAAAGATTGTTTTGCATTTTAAACATTAATTATCACATATAAACATAGATATCCCAGGGTGCTGATTACTCGATCTTTCTGGAGGTTATATATAGAAAACCTTAAAATGACAAACAGAAAACCTTAAAATGCCTTATTCACCATGATTTGGCTGTTTACCACCCAAATTTATTCCAAAAAAAAATTCAAGGCAAACTGTTTGAGTAGTTGAACACTCACTAAACGGAGTGACACATTCACCTGGAATAAAAATATTCCAAGACAGGCAACATTTTATCCATTTTGGGGGCTCATTTTTGGTGACTTAAACATTAGTGAATGATAATGAGATTGAAAATTTGGAGCTAAATGCTTTCATCTTTTCATCAAATAATTTCACACTCTGGTAGCTTTAGCTCTTCCTTTGGGCTGGGTCTGTCTCCACATGCAGGACCTCTGTCTCCTTCGGACAGCCTGCACTGCACCTAGGACTCTTTCCTGCCCATCAGCCTAACACACTAATATTATGGCATAATCTGTGCTAAAATGTGCAGTGGACTGAACTGGGTTACTGAACCTGTTCAAAGTATGTGTGTATGTGTGGGTGTGGGTGTAATTAATTCCATAATACTCTCGATTTCTATATTAGTCAGGGTTTTCCAGAGAAATTGAACCAACAGGATATACATGTAATATATATATAATAAGGGATTGACTCACTCAATTATGGAGACAAGTCCCAGAAAAGCTGGAGACCCAGGAAAGACAATGATGGAGTTTCGATCTAAAGGGGGGCAGGCTTGAGACCCAGGAAGAGCTGATGTTTCAGTTTGAGTCTGAAGGCAGTCAGGCAGGAGGAATTCCCTCTTATTCAGGCGGAGGGGCAGTCTTTTTGTTCTCTTCAGGCCTTCAACTGATTGGATGAGGCCCACCCACATTAGGAAGAGCAATCCACTTTACTCAGTCTATTAATTTAAATGTTAAAGTCATCCAAAAACGCCCTTACAGAAACACCCAGAATAATCTTTGACCAATTGTCTAGCCCTGTGGCTCAGTTAAGTTCACACATAAAATTGACTATAGCAGTTTCTAAGTTGACAGCTAAATAGAATAGTAAAATTGTCCTTGTAAGCAGGTTGGTGTGTTGAGAATTTCAGAAACATGCTAATATTTTTTTCAGGAGCTTTCTAGAGACAAAGTCTTATCCCCAAAGAGTGATTCAAATACTAGCTGTTTGGTTTGTTTGTTTTGTTTTTGTAAAGAGAGCAGGCCTTTTCCTCTTCCTCAAATCACCATAGAACCAGCCCTGCCCAGCTCTTTCTCTTCTCTGAGTTGTGTCATTTTTCAGAAGAAAAAGAAATGAGTTTCCTTGACAATGGACAGAAGTAAAGAAGGGTACTCAAGGCCAGACAGATGACTGGAGGAGCAGAGAGAAAAGAAACTTCAAAGTTTGATTTCAGGTTGCTGAGCACTTGGTGTTTCATTAAGCTTTCCTCTAGATTCATTGACATCTGTATTCTATCTTGTTCACATGATGGATTTGGAATTGCTTTTATTTAAGATGCTAATATGTCTTAACATCTCAGAGACAAAGCAATAAATAAATATTTTAATATATTAAACCTTTTTGTTTTGCATCCTCATTTTTCCTTGGTTCAGTACTGCTCTGTGTTAAGAGAAATAGTGTAAAAGTGTTGGTGTCTGATAGAATAAGTTTACACTTATATGCTAGCCCATTAAGTTGTCTTCTTCTCTCTTAAAGTATGAGAAACTTAATTTAGCTACAAAAGGGACTGCACAGGAATTAGATTTAAGCCCTCTTACTTGGCCTCTGTCTAAACTTAAGCATTTATTGCTATAGTACTACTACCTTCTGAGACAACTTTTGACCACCCATAGCAATTTTTTTCTAGTTTTATTGAGAGGTAATTGACATATAGCACTAATGTATACAGCATAATGATTTGACTTACATCATGAAATGATTACCACAATAAGTTTAGTGAATATCCACCATCTCATAGAGATACACATTAAAGAAATAGAAAACAAGTTCTTTTCTTGTGACGAGAACCCTTAGGATTTGCTCTCTCAAAAACTTTCATATACAACATATAGCAGTGGTCATTATATTTATCATGTTGTATATCACATCCTTAGTATTTATCTTATAACTGGAAGTTTCTATCTTCATCCAATTCTCCCTCCCCAATACCCCCTCTGATAACTACAAATCTGATCTCTTTTTCTGTGAGTGTGTTTGTTTGTTTTTGAAGTGTAATTGACCTACACACTGTTTTAATTCTTGGTATACCACAGAGTGATTCGATATTTCTAGACCTTTTAAAATGATCATCATGATAAGTCTAGGTGTCATCCATCGCCATACAAAGATAGTACATGTTTATTGACTATATTCCCCACACTATACATTACATACTTGTGACTCATTTATTTTTTTAAATGAAAGTCAGTACCTCTTAATCTCCCTCACCTATTTCTCTCCTCCCCCCTCCCTCTGGCAACCACCTGTTTATTCTTTGTATCTATGATTCTGTTCTGTTTAGTTATGTTTGTTCATTTGTTTTATTTTTTAGATTGCACATATAAGTGAAATCATACAAGATTTGTCTTTCTCTGTTGGACTTATTTCACTTATCTTAATACTCTCTAAGTCCATCCATGCTGTAAATGGCAAGATTTCATTCTTTTCTATGGCTGAGTAATATTCCATTGTGTGTATGTATATATACATACATACAAATATATATATATATTCCACTTCTTCATCCATTTAACAATTGATGCACACTTTGGTAGTTTCCATATCTTGGCTATTGTAAATAATGCTGCAATGAATGTGGGGTGGATATATTCTTTCTAATTAGTGTTTTCGTTTTCTTTGGATAAATAACGAGGGAATTCATGGGTCATATGGCAGTTTTATTTGTAATTTTTTGAGGAATCTCCATACTGTTTTCCATGGTGGCTGCACCAATTTACATTCCCACCAGCACTGCATGAGGGCTCCCTTTTCTCCACATCCTTGACAACACTTGTTATTTGCTGTCGTTTTGATAATAGCAATTCTGACAGGTGTGATGTGATATCTTAAAGTGGTTTTGATTTGTATTTGCCTGATGATTAGTGATGTTAAGCATCTTTTCATGTACCTATTGGATATTTGTATGCCTTCTTTGGAAAATGTCTATTGAGGTCCTCTGCCCACGTTTATTTTATTTTACTTTTTTTTGCGGTATGCGGGCCTCTCACTGTTGTGGCCTCTCCCGTTGCGGAGCACAGGCTCCAGACACGCAGGCTCAGCGGCCATGACTCACGGGCCCAGCCGCTCCGCGGCATGTGGGATCTTCCCAGACCGTGGCACGAACCCATGTCCCCTGCATCGGCAAGTGGACTCTCAACCACTGCGCCACCAGGGAAGCCCTGCCCATGTTTTTAATTGGGTTGTTTGTTTGTTTTGGTGTGGAGTTGTATGAGTCCTTTATATATTTTGAATATTCATCCCTTGTCAGAGATAACATTTGCAATAACTTCTTTCATTCAAGAGGTGGACTATTCATTTTGTTGATTTTTTTCCTTCACTGTGCAAAAGCTTCCTAGTTTGATGTGTTCCCATTTGTTTATTTAATTTTTAAATTTTTGTTTTCCTTGCCTGAGGAGAAATATCCAAAAAGTATTGCTAAGACCAATATCAGAGCATACTGCCTAGGTTTTATTTCAAGGAGTTTTATGGTTCCAAGCCTTACATTTAAGTCTTTATTCCATTTTGACTTTATTTTTGTGTATGGTGTGAGAGAATAGTCCTGTTTTGATTACTGTAGCTTTGTAGTATAGTTTGAAATCAGGGAATGTGATACCTCCATCATTGTTCTTCTTTCTCAAGATTATGTTGGCTATTTTGGGTCTTTTGTGTTTCCATACAAATTTTAGACTTATTTGTTCTAATTCTGTGAAAAATGCCATGTTGATGAAGATTGCATTGAATCTGTAGATTGCCTTAGATAGTATGGTCATTTTAGCAATATTAATTCTTTGAATCAATGAGCACTGTATATTTTTCCATTTGTTTGTGTCATCTTCAATTTCATTCATCAGTGTCTTCAGCTCTCCTATAAGTTTTACTTCTTCCTTTTCAAGTTCAGATTATTTTATTTCTTTTATTTTTAACATCTTTATTGGAGTATAATTGCTTTACATTGTTGTGTTAGTTGCTGCTGTATAACAAAGTGAATCAGCTATATATATACTTATATCCCCACGTCCCCTCCCTCTTGCGTCTCTCTCCCACCCTCCCTATCCCACTCCTCTAGGTGGTCACAAAGTGCTGAACTGACCTCCCTGTGATATGCGGCTGCTTCCCACTAGCTATCTATTTTATATTTGGTAGTGTATATATGTCAATGTCACTCTCTCAATTCATTCTAGCTTACCTTTCCCCCTCCCCATGTCCTTAAGTCCATTCTCTATGTCTGCATCTTTACTCCTGTGTTGCACCTACGTTCTTCAGAACGATTTTCTGTTTTTTAGATTCCATATATATGTGTTAGCATATGATATTTGTTTTTCTCTTTCTGACATACTTCACTCTGTATGACAGGCTCTAGGTCCATCCACCTCACTACAAATAACTCAATTTCTTTTCTTTTTATGGCTGAGTAATATTCCACTGTATATATGTGCCACATCTTCTTTATCCATTCATCTGTCGATGGACACTTAGGTTGCTTCCATGTCCTGGCTATTGTAAATAGAGCTGCAGTGAACATTGTGGTACATGAAACTTTTTGAATTATGGTTTTCTCAGGGTATATGCCCAGTAGTGGGATTGCTGACCATATGGTAGTTTTATTTTTAGTTTTTTAAGGAACCTCCATACTGTTCTCCATAGTGGTATTATCAATTTACATTCCCATCAACAGTGTAGGAGGGTTCCTTTTTCTCCCTCTCTAGCATTTGCTGTTTGTAGATTTTTTGATGATGGCCATTCTGACCAGTGTGAGGTAATTTGTAGTTTTGATTTGCATTTCTCTAATGATTAGTGATGTTGAGCATCCTTTTATGTTTCTTGGCAATCTGCATATCTTCTTTAGAGAAATGTCTATTTAGGTCTTCTGCCCATCTTTGGATTGGGTTGTTTGGTTTTTTTTTGATATTGAGCTGCATGAGCTGCTTGTAAAATTTGGAGATTAATCCTTTGACAGTTGCTTCATTTGAAGATATTTTCTCCCATTCTGAGGGTTGCCTTTTCGTCTTGTTTATGGTTCCCTTTGCTGTGCAAAAGCTTTTAAGTTTCATTAGATCCCATTTGTTTATTTATGTTTTTATTTCCATTTCTCTAGGAGGTGGGTCAAAAAGGATCTTGCTGTGATTTATGTCATAGAGTGTTCTGCCCTTGTTTTCCTCCAAGAGTTTTATAGTGTCTGACCTTACATTTAGGTCTTTAATCCATTTTGAGTTTATTTTTGTGTGTGGTGTTAGAGAGTGTTCTAATTTCATTCCTTTTCATGTAACTGTCCAGTTTTCCCAGCACCACTTATTGAAGAGGCTGTCTTTTCTCCATTGTATAATCTTGCCTCTTTTATCAAATGTAAGGTGACCATATGTGTGTGGGTTTATCTCTGGGTTTTCTATCCTGTTCCATTGATCTATATTTCTGTTTTTGTGCCAGTACCATACTGTCTGGATTACTGTAGCTTTGTAATATAGTCTGAAGTTAGGGAGCCTGTTTCCTACAGCTCCATTTTTCTTTCTCAAGATTGCTTTGGCTATTCAGGGTCTTTTGTGTTCCATACAAATTGTGAAACGTTCTGTTCTAGTTCTGTGAAAAATGCAAGTGGGAGATTGATAGGGATTGCATTGAATGTGTAGATTGCTTTGGGTAGTAGAGTCATTTTCACAATGTTGATTCCTCCAATCCAAGAACATGGTATATCACTCCATCTGTTTGTATCATCTTTAATTTCTTTCATCAGTTCCTTATAGTTCTCTGCATACAGGTCTTTTGTCTCCTTAGGTAGGTTTATTCCTAGGTATTTTATTCTTTTTGTTGCAGTGGTAAATGGGAGTGTTTTCTTAATTTCTCTTTCATATTTTTCATCATTAGTGTATAGGAATGCAAGAGATTTCTGTGCATTAACTTTGTATCCTGCTACTTTACTAAATTCATTGATTAGCTCTAGTAGTCTTCTGGTAGCATATTTAGGGTTCTCTCTATATAGTATCATGTAATCTGCAAACAGATTTACTTCTTTTCTGATTTGGATTCATTTTATTTCTTTTTCTTCTCTGATTGCTGTGGCTAAAACTTCCAAAACTATGTTGAATAAGAGTGGTGAGAGTGGGCAACCTTGTCTTGTTCCTGATCTTAGTTGAAATGGTTTCAATGTTTCACCATTGAGAATGAGGCTGGCTGTGGGTTTGTCATATATGGCCTTTAATATGTTGAGGTAAGTTCCCTCTATGCCTACTTTCTGGAGAGTTTTTATAATAAATGGGTGTTGAATTTTGTCAAAAGCTTTTTCTGCATCTATTGAGATAATCATATGGTTTTTCTCCTTCAGTTTGTTAATAGGGTGTATCACATTGATCGATTTGTATATAATGAAGAATCCTTGCATTCCTAGGAAAAACCCCACTTGATCATGGTGTATGATACTTTTAATGTGCTGTTGGCTTCTGTTTGCTAATATTTTGTTGAGGAATTTGCATCTATGTCCATCAGTGATATTGGCCTGTAGTTTTCTCTTTTTGTAACCTCTTTGTCTGGTTTTGGTATCAGGGTGATGGTGGCTTTGTAGAATGAGTTTGGGAGTGTTTCTCCCTCTGCTATATTTTGGAAGAGTTTGAGAAGAATAGGTGTTAGTGCTTCTCTAAATGTTTGACAGAATTTGCCTGTGAAGCCATCTGGTCCTGGGCTTTGGTTTGTTGGAAGATTTTTAATCACATTTTCAGTTTCAGTGTTTGTGATTGGTCTGTTTATATTTTCTATTTCTTCCTAGTTCAGTTTTGGAAAGTTGTGATTTTCTAGGAATTTTTCCATTTCTTACAGGTTGTCCATTTTATTGGCATTTAGTTGCTTGCAGTAGTCTTTCATCATCCTTTGTATTTCTACGGTGTCAGTTGTTACTGGTCCTTTTTCATTTCTAATTCTGTTGATTTGAATCTTCTCCCTTTTTTTCTTAATGAGTCTTGCTAATGGTTTATCAATTTTGTTTATCTTCTCAAAGAACCAGCTTTTAGTTTTATTGACCTTTGCTATTGTTTCCTTCATTTCTTTATCATTTGTGTCTGATCTGATCTTTATGATTTCTTTCCTTCCTCTAACTTTGGGGTTTTTGTTGTTGTTGTTTTTCTTCTTTCTCTATTTTTCTTTAGGTGTAAGGTTAGGCTGTTTATTTGAGATGTTTGTTGTTTCTTAAGGTAGGATTGTATTGCTGTAAACTTCCCTCTTAGAACTGCTTTTGCTGCATCCCATAGGTTTTGGGCTGTCGTGTTTTCATGGTCATTTGTTTCTAGGTATTATTTGATTTCCTCTTTGATTTCTTCAGTGATCTCTTGTTTATTTAGTAGTGTATTGTTTAGCCTCCATGCATTTGTATTTTTTACAGTTTTTTTTCCTGTAATTGATATCTACTCTCATAACACTGTGGTCGGAAAGGATACTTGATACGATTTCAATTGAAGATTGAAATTTACCAAGGCTTGATTTGTGACCCAAAATATGATCTATTTTTGAGATTGTTCCATGAGCACTTGAGAAGAAAGTGTATTCTACTCTTTTTGTCTGGAAAGTCCTATAAATATCAAGTAAATCCATCTTGTTTAATGTGTCATTTAAATCTTGTGTTTCCTTATTTATTTTCATTTTGGTTGATCTGTCCATTGGAGAAAGTGGGGTGTTAAAGTCCACTAGTATTATTGTGTTATTGTCAATTTCCCCTTTTATGGCTATTAGTATTTGCCTTATGTATTGAGGTGCTCCTATGTTGGGTGCATAAATATTTACAACTTTTCCATCTTCTTCTTGCATTGATCCCTTGATCATTATGTAGTGTCATTGTCTCTTGTAATAATCTTTATTTTAAAGTCTATTTTGTCTGATATGAGAATTGCTACTCCAGCTTTCTTTTGATTTGTATTT
Organism: Delphinus delphis; assembly: GCF_949987515.2. Lineage (NCBI taxonomy): Eukaryota > Metazoa > Chordata > Mammalia > Artiodactyla > Delphinidae > Delphinus > Delphinus delphis. The sequence continues at coordinate 25,487,517 of NC_082693.1, read as the reverse complement.
GCATGGAATATCTTTTTCCATCCCCTCACATTTAGTCTGTATGTGTCCCTAGGTCTGAAGTGGGCCTGTTGTAGACAGCATATATACAGATCTTGTTTTTGTATCCATTCAGCCACTCTATGCCTTTCAGTTGGAGCATTTAATCCATTTACATTTAAGGTAATTATCCATATGTCTGTTCCCATTCCCATTTTCTTAATTGTTTTGGGTTCATTATTGTAGGTCTTTTCCTTCTTTTGTTTTTCTTGCCTAGAGAAGTTCCTTTAGCAGTTGTTGTAGAGCTGGTTTGGTGGTGCTGAACTCTCTCATATTTTGCTTGTCTGTAAAGGTTTTAATTTCTCCATCAAACCTGAATGAGATCCTTACTGGGTAGAGTAATCTTGGTTGCAGGTTTTTCTCCTTCAACACTTTCAATATGTCCTGCCACTCCCTTCTGGCTTGCAGAGTTTCTGCTGAAAGATCAGCTGTTAACCTTATGGGGATTCCCTTGTATATTATTTGTTGTTTTTCCCTTGCTGCTTTTAATATGTTTTTTTTGTATTTAATTTTTGACAGTTTGATTAATATGTGTCTTGGCGTGTTTCTCCTTGGATTTATCCTGTATGGGACTCTCTGTGTTTCCTGAACTTGATTGACTATTTCCTTTCCCATATTAGGGAAGTTTTCAACTATAATCTCTTTAAATATTTTCTCAGTCCCTTTCTTTTTCTCTTCTTCTTCTAGGACCCCTATAATTCAAATGTTGGTGCATTTAACGTTGTCCCAGAGGTCTCTGAGACTGTGTTCAATTCTTTTCATCCTTTTTTAAAATTCTGCTCTGTGGTAGTTATTTCCACTATTTTATCTTCCAGGTTACTTATCCATTCTTCTTCCTCAGTTATTCTGCTATGTATTCCTTGTAGAGAATTTTAAATTTATTTTTGTGTAGTTCATCATTGTTTGTTTGTTCTTTAGTTCCTCTAGGTACTTATTAAACATTTCTTGTATTTCCTCCATTCTATTTCTAAGATTTTGGATCATCTTTACCACCATTACTCTGAATTCTTTTTCAGGTAGACTGCCTATTTCCTCTTCATTTTTTTGGTCTGGTGGGTTTTTACCTTGCTCCTTCGTTTGCTGTGTATTTCTCTGTCTTCTCAGTTTGCTTAACTTACTGTGTTTGGGTTCTCCTTTTTGCAGGCTGAAGGTTCAAAGTTCCCATTGTTTTTGGTGTCTGCCCCCAGTGGCTAAGGTTGGTTCAGTGGGTTGTGTAGGCTTCCTGGTGGAGGGTATTAGTGCCTGTGTTCTGGTGGATGATGCTGGACCTTGTCTTGCTGGTGGACAGGACCATGTCTGGTGGTGTGTTTTGGGGTGTCTGTTAAGTTAGTATGATTTTAGGCAACCTCTCTGCTAATGGCTGGTGTTGTGTTCCTGTCTTTCTAGTTGTTCGACATGGGGCGTCTAGCACTGGAGCCTGCTGGTCATTGAGTGGAGCTGGGTCTTAGCATTGAGACTGAGATCTCTGGGAGAGCTCTCACCAATTGATATTACATGGGGGCAGGAATTCTCTGGGCATCCAATGTCCTGAACTCATCTCTCCAACCTCAGAGGCTCAGGCCTGACAGCCGGCTGGAACACCAAGACCCTGTCAACCACATGGCTCAGAAGAAAAGTGAGAAAAAAAGAGAAAAATAAATAAATAAGATAAATAAAGTTATTAAAATAAAAAGGTTTTAAAAATATTATTAAAATAAAAAATTAAAAGTAATAAAAAGAAAAAACAAAAAAGAAGAGAGCAACAAAACCAATAAACAAATCCACCAATGATAACAAGCACTAAAATCCAAACTAAGATAAACATAAAAATCAGAAACTGGCTGGTCGCATACAGCAAACCTCAAGTGTACAGTTGCTCCCAAAGTCAACCATCTCAATTTTGGGATGATTCATTTTCTATTTAGGTATTCCACAGATGCAGGGTACATCAAGTTGATTGTGGAGTTTTAATCCACTACTTCTGAGGTTGCATGGAGAAAGTTCCCTTTCTCTCCATTTTTTACACACCTCCTGGGGATCAGCTTTGTATTTGGCCCCACCTCTGCATGTAGTTCGCCCTCTGGCATCTGTTTTCCACCCAGACAGGAAGGGGTTAAAGAAGCAGCTGATTAGGGGGCTCTGGCTCACTCAGGCCTGGGGGAGGGAGGGTTACGTAATGCAGGGCGAGCCTGTGGCAGCAGAGTCCAGCGTGACATTGCAACAGCCTGATGCATGCCATGTGTTTTCCTGGGGAAGTTGTCCCTGGATCGCAGGACCCTGGCAGTGGCAGGCTGCACAGCCTCCCAGGAAGGGAGGTGTGGATAGTGACTTGTGCTTGCACACAGGATTCTTGGTGGCTGCAGCAGCCGCATTAGCATTTCATGCTCATCTCTGGTGTCCACGCTGATAGCTGCAGCTTATGCCCATCCCTGGAGCTCATTTAGGTGGTGCTCTGAATCCCCTCTTCTCACGCACCCCAAAACAATGGTCTCTTGACTCTTCCGGCAGCTCCAGACTTTTTCCCGGACTCCCGCCCCGCTAGTTGTGCTGCACTAAACCCCTTCAGGCTGTGTTCATGCAGCCAACCCCTGTCCTCTCCCTGGGGTCTGACCTCCGAAGCCCAAGCCTCATCTCCCAACTCCCATCCGCCCAGCAGGTGAGCAGACAAGCCTCTCAGGCTGGTGAGTGCTGTTTGGCTCCAATCTTCTATGCGAGAATCAATCTGATTTGCCCTCTGCACCCCTGTTGCTGCACTCTCCTCTGTGTCTCTGAAGCTTCCCCCTGCCCACCCCCCAATTCTGCCAGTGAAGGGGCATCCTAGTGTGTGGAAACTTTTCCTCCTTCACAGCTCCCTCCCAGAGATGCAGGTCCTGCCCCTATTCTTTTGTCTCTGTATTTTCTTTTTTGTTTTACCCTACCCAGGTATGTGGGGAGGTTTTTGCCTTTTTGGAAGTCTGAGGTCTTCTGCCAGCATTCAGTAGGTGTTCTGTAGGACTTGTTCCCCATATAGATGTATTTTTGATGTTTTTGTGGGGAGGAAGGTGATCTTCATGTCTTACTTCTCCGTCATCTTGAAGGTCCTCCTATTTTATTTCTTCTTTTTTTCTCTGATTGTTGTGGCTAGGGCTTCCAAAACTATGTTTAATAAAGGTGGTCAGAGTGGGCATCCTTGTCTTGTTCCTGATTTTACAGGAAATACGTTCAGCTTTTCACTTTGAATATGTTAATTGTGGGGTTGTCATATATGGCCTTTATTGTGTTGAGGTATGTTCACTCTCTACCTATTTGATATTTTTTATCATGAGAGGATGTTGAATTTTGTCAGAAGTTTTTCTGCATTTACTGAGATGATCATATGAATTTTCATCTTTCAATTTGTTAATGTAGTATATTAAATTGTTTTATTTATGGATATATGATTTTTTAAATGTATTCTTGTATTTGGTTTGCTAATATTTTGTTGAGAATATTTACATCTATGTTCTTCAGTGCTATGAACTTGTAACTTTCTTTTTTGTGATATCTTTGGTTTTCATATCAGGGTGATGCTGGCTTAGCAGAATGAACACAGAAGTGTCCTTCCTCTGCAAGTTTGGGGGATAGTTTGTAAAAGATAGGCATTAACTCTTCTCTCAGTGTTTGGTAGTATTCACCTGTGAAGCTGTCTGATCCTGGACTTTTGTTTGTTGGAAGTTTTTTGTTTTTCTTTTAAATTACTGATTCAATTTCATTTCTGATAATTAGTCTATTCATATTTCTATTTTTCTTTCAGTTTTGAGAGATTGTACATTTCTAGAAATTTTTTCCATTTCTTCTGGGTTGTTCATTTTATTGACACATAATTATTCATAATAATCTCTTATGATATTTTATATTTCAGCAGTGCCCATTGTAACTTCTCTTTTCTCATTTATGAATTTATTTGGGTGCTCTCTCTTTTATTCTTGATGAGTCTTGCTAAAGGTTTATCAACTTTGTTTATCTTTCTCAGAATGAGCTCTTAGTTTCATTGATCTTTTCTTTTTTTTGTCTCTCTTTCCTTTATTTCTGCTCTGTTCTTTAGGCTTTCTTTCCTTCCTCTAATTGTGGGTTTTGTTTGTTCTGCATTTTCTAGTTCCTTTAGGTATAAGGTTAGGTTGTTTGAGATTTTGCTTGTTTCCTGAGGTAGGTTTGTATCAACATATACTTCCCTCTTTGAACTCTTCTTGTTGTGCCCCATTAGTTGGATCACTCTGTTTTTGTTTTAATTTGTTTCCAGGTATTTTAAAATATTCTCTTTGATATTTTTCACTGACCCATTTGTTGTTTAGTAACATATTGTTTAGCTTTCAGGTTTCTGTGTTTTTCGCAGTTTTTTTCTTGTAGTTGCTTTCTAGTCTCATAGTATTGTATTGGAAAAGATGCTTAAATTTATTGAGACTTGTTTTGTGGCCTAGTGTGTGTGATCTATCCTGGAGAATTTTCCATGTGCACTTGGAAACATTATGTATTCTGCTGTTTTTGCTTGCAGTGTTCTGTATATTTTTAGTAGGTTCATCTGATCTAATGTTTCATTTAAGGCCAGTGTTTCATTATGATTTCCTGTCTGAATAATCTGTCTATTGCTGTCAGTGGGTGATAAAGTCCCCTACTATTATTGTGTTACTGTCAGTTTCTCCCCTTATGTCTGTTAATATTTTCTTTATGTATTTAGATTTCTCCTATGATGAGTGCACTTATAACTTTTATACCTTCCTTGATTGATCCCTTTATCATTATGTAATGTCTTTCTTTGTCTCTTGTTATGGTCTGTGTTTTAAAGTCTACTTGTCTGATATAGGTATTGCTATCTAGGCTTTCTTTTCATTTCCATTTGCATGGAATAACTTTTCCCATCCCCTCATTTTCAGCCTGTTTTTGTGTGTTTTTAGATCTGAAACGAGTCTCTTGTAGGCAGCATATGTATGGGTTTTGTTTTTATATCCATTCAGCCACTCTGTCTCTTTTGATTGGAGCATTAAGTTCATTTACATTTAAATTAATTATTGATAGGTATGTACTTGTTGCCATTCTGTTCGTTGTTTTGGGGTTGTTTTGGGAGTTCCTTTTTGTTCCTTTCTTCTTTCGCTTTATTCCCTTGTGATTTGAAGACTATCTTTAGTGCTATGCTTGGATTTCTTTCTACTTTCTGTGTGTGTATCTATATAAATTTTTGGTTTGTGGTTACCATGAGGTTTATATATTAGCAATATATATATATAATATATGTGTATGTATATAATCACTAAGTTGCTGATCTCTAAATTTGAATGCATTTTAACAACCTGCATTTTTACTCCTCCCTCCATGTTTACTGCTTGTGACATCCTATTTTACATCCTTTTGTTTTGTGTATCCCTTAACTTCTTATTGTGGATGTAGATGATTTTAGTATTTTTGTCTTTTAACCTTCTTACTAGCTTTATAAGAGGTTGATCTACTACATTTAATGTATATTTGCTTTTATGCATGACATTTTTTCTTTTGTAATTTTCATATTTTAGCTGTCATCTTTTCTTTTCCACTTAGAGAAGTTCCTGTAACATTCCTTGTAAAACTGGAATTGTGGTGCTGAACTCTTTTAGGTTTTGATTTTCTATAAAACTTTTGATCTCTTCTTCAAATCTGAATGAAGGCCTTGCCAGGTAGAGTATTCTTGGTTGTAGGTTTTTCCCTTTCATCACTTTAAATGTACCATTCCACTTCCTTCTGGATGGCAGAGTTTCTACTGAAAAGTCAGTTGACAGTCTTTGGGGAGTTTCCTTGTATGTAACTTGTTGCTTTTCCCTTGCTGCTTCTAATATTCTCTCTTTACTTTTAATTTTTGTCATTTTAATTACAATGTGTCTTGGTGTGGTCCTCTTTGGGTTGATCCTGTATGGGAGTCTGTCCCTACTGGACCTGGAGGTGAGTTTCTTTTTCCAGGTTAGGGATGTTTTCAGCTATTATGTCTTCAAATATTTTCTCTGCCTTTTCTCTCTCTCTTCTCCTTCTGGGACCCTATAATGTGAATGTTAGTATGCTTGGTGTTGTCCCAGAAGTCTCAAACTGTCTTCATTTTTTAAAATTCCTTTTTTGGTCAACTTGAATGACTTCCACTACTCTATCTTCCAGTTTGATGATCCATTCCTCTGTATTATCTAACCTACTATTGATTTCTTCTAGTATATTTTAAAATTTCAGTTATCGTATTCTTCAGCTCTGGTTCTTCTTATTCTGTTAAATTTCTCACTGTGTGCATACATTCTTCTCCTGCATTCTTTGTGCATTTTTTTGATCATTACCTTGAACTGTTAATCACATAGTTTGCTTATCTCCACTTCTCTTCTTCTTTTGAGGTTTTTTTTTTAAATTATAGACTGTGATTCATTTTGTTCCTTAATTAGGATTTTAAGAGCAAAATCTACAAGTAGGGTTATAATATTGAATTATTCTTTAAATTGACACTAATTATACAGTTGTTTGTCTCTACAATTATTCTTTTGTCTTTTTAAGGCCTTTGTCTTTTCTTTCTTTCTTTTTTTTTCATTTTAACATCTTTATTGGAGTATAATTGCTTTACAATGGTATGTTAGTTTCAGCTTCACAACAAAATGAATCAGTTATATATATATACATATGTTTCCATATCTCTTCCCGTTTGCGTCTCCCTCCCTCCCACCCTCCCTATCCCACCCCTCCAGGCAGTCACAAAGGACCGAGCTGATCTCCCTGTGCTATGCGGCTGCTTCCCACTAGCTATCTACCTTATGTTTGGTAGTGTATATATGTCCATGCCTCTCTCTTGCTTTGTCACAGTTTACCCTTCCCCCTCCCCATAGTCTCAAGTCCATTCTCGAGTAAGTCTGTGTCTTTATTCCTGTTTCACCCCTAGGTTTTTCATGACATATTTTTTCTTAAATTCCATATATATGTGTTAGCATTCGGTATTTGTCTCTCTCTTTCTGACTTACTTTACTCTGTATGACAGACTCTAGGTCTATCCACCTCATTACAAATAGCTCAATTTCGTTTCTTTTTATGGTTGAGTAATATTCCATTGTATATATGTGCCACCTCTTCTTTATCCATTCATCCGATGATGGACACTTAGGTTGTTTCCATCTCTGGGCTATTGTAAATAGAGCTGCAATGAACATTTTGGTACATGACTCTTTTTGAATTATGGTTTTCTCAGGGTATATGCCAAGTAGTGGGATTGCTCTGTCATATGGTAGTTCTATTTATAGTTTTTTAAGGAACCTCTATACTGTTCTCCACAGTGGCTGTATCAATTTACATTCCCACCAACAGTGTAAGAGGGTTCCCTTTTCTCCACACCCTTTCCAGCATTTATTGTTTCTAGATTTTTTGATGATGGCCATTCTGACCAGTGTGAGATGATATCTCATTGTAGTTTTGATTTGCATTTCTCTAATGATTAATGATGTTGAGCATTCTTTCATGTGTTTGTTGGCAGTCTGTATATCTTTTTTGCAGAAATGTCTATTTATGTCTTCTGTCCATTTTTGGATTGGGTTGTTTGTTTTTTTGTTATTGAGCTGCATGAGCTGCTTGTAAATTTTGGAAATTAATCCTTTGTCAGCTGCTTCATTGGCAAATATTTTCTCCCATTCTGAGGGTTGTCTTTTCATCTTGTTTATGGTTTCCTTTGCTGTGCAAAAGCTTTGAAGTTTCATTAGATCCCATTTGTTTATTTTTGTTTTTATTTCCATTACTCTAGGAGGTGGGTCAAAAAGGATATTGCTGTGATTTATGTCATAGAGTGTTCTACCTATGTTTTCCTCTAAGAGTTTAATAGTTTCTCACCTTACATTTAGGTTCTTAATCCATTTTGAGCCTATTTTTGTGTATGGTGTTAGGGAGTGATCTAATCTCGTACTTTTCCATGTACCTGTCCAGTTTTCCCAGCACCACTTATTTTAGAGGCTGTCTTTTCTCTACTGTACATTCCTGCCTCCTTTATCAAAGATAAGGTGTCCGTATGTGCGTGTGTTTATCTCTGGGCTTTCTATCCTGTTCCATTGATCTATATTTCTGTTTTTGTGCCAGTACCATACTGTCTGGATTACTGTAGCTTTGTAGTATAGTCTGAAGTCAGGGAGCCTGATTCCTCCAGCTCCGTTTTTTGTTCTCAAGATTGCTTTGGCTATTCAGGGTCTTTTGTGTTTCCATACAAATTGTGAAATTTTTTGTTCTAGTTCTGTGAAAAATGCCAGTGGTAGTTTGATAGGGATTGCATTGAATCTGTAGATTGCTTTGGGTAGTAGAGTCATTTTCACAATGTTGATTCTTCCAATCCAAGAACATGGTATATCTCTCCATCTATTTGTATCATCTTTAATTTCTTTCATCAGTGTCTTATAATTTTCTGCATATGGGTCTTTTGTCTCCTTAGGTAGGTTTATTCCTAGATATTTTATTCTTTTTGTTGCAATGGTAAATGGGAGTGTTTTCTTGATTTCACTTTCAGATTTTTCATCATTAGTGTATAGGAATGCAAGAGATTTCTGTGCATTAATTTTGTATCCTGCTACTTTACCAAATTCATTGATTAGCTCTAGTAGTTTTCTGGTAGCATCTTTAGGATTCTCTATGTATAGTATCATGTCATCTGCAAAGAGTGACAGCTTTACTTTTTCTTTTCTGATTTGGATTCCTTTTATTTCCTTTTCTTCTCTGATTGCTGTGGTTGAAACTTCCAAAACTATGTTGAATAAGAGTGGTGAGAGTGGGCAATCAGGTCTTGTTCCTGATCTTAGTGGAAATGCTTTCAGTTTTTCACCATTGAGGATGATGTTGGCTGTGGGTTTGTCATATATGGCCTTTATTATGTTGAGGAAAGTTCCCTCTATGCCTGCTTTCTGCAGGGTTTTTATCATAAATGGGTGTTAAATTTTGTCAAAAGCTTTCTCTGCATCTATTGAGATGATCATATGGTTTTCCTCCTTCAATTTGTTCATATGGTGTATCATATTGATTGATTTGCATATATTGAAGAATCCTTGCATTCCTGGAAGAAACCCCACTTGATCATGGTGTATGATCCGTTTAATGTGCTGTTGGATTCTGCTTGCTAGTATTTTGTTAAGGATTTTTGCATCTATGTTCATCAGTGATATTGGCCTGTAGTTTTCTTTCTTTGTGACATCCTTGTCTGGTTTTGGTATCAGGGTGATGGTGGCCTCGTAGAAGGAGTTTGGGAGTGTTCCTCCCTCTGCTATATTTTGGAAGAGTTTAAGAAGGATAGGTGATAGCTCTTCTCTAAATGTTTGATAGAATTCGCCTGTGAAGCCATCTGGTCCTGGGCTTTTGCTTGTTGGAAGATTTTTAATCACAGTTTCAATGTCAGTGCTTGTGATTGGTCTGTTCATATTTTCTATTTCTTCCTGATTCAGTCTTGGCAGGTTGTGCCTTTCTAAGAATTTGTCCATTTCTTCCAGGTTGTCCAATTTATTGGCATAGAGTTGCTTGTAGTAATCTCTCATGATCTTTTGTATTTCTGCAGTGTCAGTGGTTACTTCTCCTTTTTCATTTCTAATTCTATTGATTTGAGTCTTCTCCCTTTTTTTCTTGATGAGTCTGGCTAATGGTTTATCAATTTTGTTTATCCTTTCAAAGAACCAGCTTTTAGTTTTATTGATCTTTGCTATCGTTTCCTTCATTTCTTTTTCATTTATTTATGATCTGATTTTTATGATTTCTTTCCTTCTTCTGACTTTGGGGTTTTTTCGTTCTTCTTTCTCTAATTGCTTTAGGTGCAAGGTTAGGTTGTTTATTTGAGATGTTTCCTGTGTCTTAAGGTAGGACTGTATTGCTATAAACTTCCCTCTTAGAACTGCTTTTGCTGCATCCCATAGATTTTGAGTTGTCGTGTCTCCATTGTCATTTGTTTCTAGGTATTTTTTGATTTCCTCTTTGATTTCTTCAGTGATCACTTTGCTATTTAGTAGTGTATTGTTTAGCCTCCATGTATTTGTATTTTTTACAGATTTTTCCTGTAATTGATATCTAGTCTCATAGCGTTGTGGTCGGAAAAGATACTTGATACAATTTCAATTTTCTTAAATTTACCAAGGCTTGATTTGTGACCCAAGATATGATCTATCCTGGAGAATGTTCCATGAGCACTTGAGAAAAATGTGTATTCTGTTGTGTTTGGATGGAATGTCCTATAAATATCAATTAAGTCCATCTTGTTTAATGTATCATTTAAAGCTTGTGTTTCCTTATTTATGTTCATTTTGGATGACCTGTCCATTGGTGAAAGTGGGGTGTTAAAGTCCCCTACTATGACTGTGTTACTGTCAATTTCCCCTTTTATGGCTGTTAGTATTTGCCTTATGTATTGAGGTGCTCCTATGTTGGGTGCATAAATATTTACAATTGTTGTATCTTCTTCTTGGATCGATCCCTTGATCATTATGTAGTGTCCTTCTTTGTCTCTTCTAATAGTCTTTATTTTAACGTCTATTTTGTCTGATATGAGAATTGCTACTCCAGCTTTCTTTTGATTTCCATTTGCATGAAATACCTTTTTCCATCCCCTTACTTTTAGTCTGTATGTGTCTCTAGGTCTGAAGTGGGTCTCTTGTAGACAGCAAATATATACGTCTTGTTTTTGTATCCATTCTGCCAATCTGTGTCTTTTGGTGGGAGCATTTAGTCCATTTACATTTAAGGTAATTAGCGATATGTATGTTCCTAGTACCATTTTCTTAATCGTTTTGGGTTTGTTATTGTAGGTCTTTTCCTTCTTTTGTTTTTCTTGCCTAGAGAAGTTCCTTTAGCAGTTGTTGTAGAGCTGGTTTGGTGGTGCTGAACTCTCTCATATTTTGCTTGTCTGTAAAGGTTTTAATTTCTCCATCAAACCTGAATGAGATCCTTACTGGGTAGAGTAATCTTGGTTGCAGGTTTTTCTCCTTCAACACTTTCAATATGTCCTGCCACTCCCTTCTGGCTTGCAGAGTTTCTGCTGAAAGATCAGCTGTTAACCTTATGGGGATTCCCTTGTATATTATTTGTTGTTTTTCCCTTGCTGCTTTTAATATGCTTTCTTTGTATTTAATTTTTGACAGTTTGATTAATATGTGTCTTGGCATATTTCTCCTTGGATTTATCCTGTATGGGACTCTCTGTGCTTCCTGGACTTGATTTACTATTTCCTTTCCCATATTAGGGAAGTTTTCAACTATAATCTCTTCAAATATTTTCTCAGTCCCTTTCTTTTTCTCTTCTTCTTCTGGAACCCCTATAATTCGAATGTTGGTGCATTTAATGTTGTCCCAGAGGTCTCTGAATTCTTTTCATTCTTTTTCTTTATTCTGCTCTGCATTAGTTATTTCCACTATTTTATCTTCCAGGTCACTTATCCGTTCTTCTGCCTCAGTTATTCTGCTATTGATCCCATCTAGAGTATTTTTCGTTTCATTTATTGATTATTTATTTCATTTATTGTTCATCATTGTTTGTTTCATCTTTAGTTCTTCTAGGTCCTTGTTAACTGTTTCTTGCATTTTGTCTATTCTATTTCCAAGATTTTGGATCATCTTTACAATCATTATTCTGAATTCTTTTTCAGGTAGACTGCCTATTTCCTCTTCATTTGTTAGGTCTGGTGGGTTTTTATCTTGCTCCTACATCTGCTGTGTGTTTTTCTGTCTTTTCATTTTGCTTATCCTACTATGTTTGGGGTCTCCTTTTTGCAAGCTGAAGGTTCGTAGTTCCTGTTGTTTTTAGTGTCTGTCCCCAGTGGCTAAGGTTGGTTCAGTGGGTTGTGTAGGCTTCCTGGTGGAGGGTATTAGTGCCTGTGTTCTGGTGGATGTGGCTGGATCTTGTCTTTCTGGTGGGCAGGTCCATGTCTCGTGGTGTGTTTTGGGGTGTCTGTAGACTTATTATGATTTTGGGCAGCCTCTCTGCTAATGGGTGGGGTTGTGTTCCTGTCTTGGTAGTTGTTTGGCATAGGATGTCCAGCACTGTATCTTGTTGGTCGTTGAGTGAAGCTGGGTGCTGGCGTTGAGGTGGAGATCTCTGGGAGATTTTCGCCGTTTGATATTATGTGGAGCTGGGAGGCCTCTTGGGGACCACTGTCCTGAAGTTGGCTCTCCCACCTTAGAGGCACAGCACTAACTCCTGGCTGCAGCACCAAGAGCCTTTCATCCACATGGCTCCTTAATTTGGGATAATTCGTTGTGTATTCATGTATTCCACAGATGCAGGGTACATCAAGTTGATTGTGGAGCTTTAATCCGCTGCTTCTGAGGCTGCTGGGAGAGATTTCCCTTTCTCTTCTTTGTTCTCACAGCTCCCAGGGGCTCAGCTTTGGATTTGGCCCCGCCTGTGCATGTAGGTCGCAGTAGGGCGTCTGTTCTTTGCTCAGACAGGACAGGGTTAAAGGAGCGGCTGATTCGGAGGCTCTGGCTCACTCACGCCGGGGGGGTAGGGAGGGTCATGGAGTGTGGGGCGGGCCTGCGGTGGCAGAGGCCGGCGTGACGTTGCCAGCCTGAGGCGTGTCGTGCGTTCTCCCAGGGGAGTTGTCCGTGGATCCCGGGACCCTGGCAGTGGCGGGCTGCACAGGCTCCCCGGAAGGGGGATGTGGAGAGTGACCTGTGTTCGCACACAGGCTTCTTGGTGGTGGCAGCAGCAGCCTTAGCATCTGATGCCCGTCTCTGGGGTCCGCGCTGTTAGCCACGGCTCGTGCCTGTCTCTGGAGCTCCTTTAAGCAGCGTTCTTAATCCCCTCTCCTCGCGCACCAGGAAACAAAGAGGGAAGAAAATGTCTCTTGCCTCTTCGGCAGGTCCAGACTTTTCCCTGGACTCCCTCCGGGCTAGCCGGTGCACTAACGCCCTGCAGGCTGTGTTCACGCCGTCAACCCCTGTCGTCTCCGGCGCTCCGCTCTGACCGAAGCCGGAGCCTCAGCTCCCAGCCCCGCCCACCCCGGCGGGCGAGCAGACAAGCCTCTGGTGCTGGTGGGTGCTGGTCGGCCCCGATCCTCTGCGCTGGAATCTCTCCGCTTTGCCCTACGCACCCCTGTTACTGTGCTCTCCTCCGCGGCTTCGAAGCTCCCCCACTCCGCCACCCGCAGTCTCCGCCCGTGAAGGGGCTTCCTAGTGTGTGGACACTTTTCCTCCTTCGCAGCTTCCTCCTGCTGGTGCAGGACCCGTCCCTATCCTTTTGTCACTGCTTATTTTTTTCTTTTGCCCGAACCAGGTACGTGGGGGGTTCCTTGCCTTTTGGGAGGTCTGAGGTCTTCTGCCAGCGTTCAGTAGGTGCTCCGTAGGAGTTGTTCCACACATAGATGTATTTCTGGTGTATCTGTGGGGAGGAAGGTGATCTCCGCGTCTTACTCTTCCGCCATCAAGGTTTTATCTTTTTCCTTCATTTGGAACCTCTTCCTCTATCACCTCATTTTTCCTAATTTGCTGTTTTTGTTTCTATGTATTTAGTAGGTCAGTTACTTTTCCTGATCTTGGAGACATGGTAAATGAGGAAGAACTATGATCCTGAAAGAAGTGAAAATGAGGCTAATATAAACCAAGGGTAAGAACATTTTATTAAATTTGTAATTTGTCCTATTATTATTTCATGTAATTATTGCCTTTTGTGCTTTCTCTGCATAATTATATACACAGTTCAGGTATATCCTATATCACTAATAAATGTCTTATCCCAATGTCATAATGGCAGAAAGGATGAATGTAGAATCTACAATGTAAAAAAAGCAATTATTTTTCTTATAATAATGAAAATATTGCTGATTCTTGAAGAAATACAGAAGAGTATAAAAAAAGAAAATAGAAACATTCTCATTCTATCACACAGAAATAACAACTGTAAATACTTAGGTGTATTAATTTTAGTCTTTCATCAATCCATAGAAATACATTTTCTTTAATGTAAACTGGGGTTATGCTATATGGCTATTCTGTAAAAATCTTTTTTTTTAAGTTAATAGATATTAAGTTATTCAATGCAATCATTCTGTTATGAAATGATAGCTAACAACTGTGTAGTATTACATCATATGAATGAAACATAAGTAAGATAAACAATCATATTTTTCTTAAGTTTCATTATTTGTCTTTGTTATATGAAAAACATGTCCAAGATCAAACCCATGTAATTGTAATAATTCAATTATTCTCACAATTATAGCATATATTTATCCTATATTCTGATGGAAATTTATCTGGTATGAATTGTTCGCTAGTAATTTATGTCCAATAGCACATTACAATCTTTAGTTTCAATTTTAATATCTACTCTATATGGATAAACTACTGACTAGATCAACTCTTCCCTCAATCTGAACACGTCCAAGTGTATTGTGCTCTCCCTCTGTTATGACTCCACCAACCAGAATTTGACATCGGAGTTCTAGTGCTTCCCAGTCTCACTTCTCCCCCTTATATTTTGTCTTTGCCCAACATGTAAGCCCCTAAGATTCAAGATAGCAATATATCTTCTCCTTAGCCCTTATTCTCATGTTATTTGGTATTTGTCATCCCTGAACAATAATTAAGACAGAAACAGAAACAGACCTACTTCTATGCAGATGGTTGATTTATTTTAAAGGTGCCATTGCACTTTGGGGAAAAGTTTCATCTTTTAAGTAAATGATGCTGGTCAGTTAGCTCTCAATATGAAAAAGCAAAGGAATCTTGACTATTACACCTTACACAAAAAGCCATTCTAAATGGATTGTACATGTGAAAGATAAAACATTAAATCTATAGGCATACCTCAGAGATATTGTGGGATTGGTTCTAGACAACCACAATGAAGCCAATATCACAATAAAGTGAGTCACATGAACTTTTGTTTCTCAGTGCATATAAAATTTTGTTTACAGTATACTGTAGTTTAAAAAAACTGCTTTTTTATGTCTAAAAAAATGTACAAAAAATGTCTTATTGCTAAAAAGTGCTAACCATCATCTGAGCCTTCAGCAAATCATTATGTTTTGCTGGTGTAGGTCCTTGCCTCAGTGTTGATGGCTGATGACTAATCAAGGTAGTGGTTGTTGATAGCTGGGGTGGCTGTGGAAATTTCTTAAAATAAGAGTTCAATGAAGTTTGCTACATCGATTAACTCTTTCTTTCATGAATGATTTCTCTGTAGCATGCAATGTTGCTTGATAACATTTTGCTCACAGTAGAACTTCTTTCAAAATTGGAATCAATTCTCTCAAACCCTGCTGCTGCTTTATCAACTAAGTTTATGTTGAATATTAATTTTAAGTACTTTGTTGTCATTTCCACAATCTTCACAGCATCTTCACCAGGAGTAGATTCCAACTAAAACAACCACCTTTTTTGCTCATCTATAACAAGAAACTTCTCATCCGTTCAAGTTTTATCATGAGATTGCAGCAATTTAGTCACATCTTCAGAGGCTGCTTCTAATTCTCTTTCTTGCTATTTCCACCACACTTGTAGTTACTTCCTTCACTGAAGTCTTGAACCCCTCAAAGTCATCCATGAGGGTTGGAATCAACTTTTTCCAAACTTCTGTTAATGTTGATATTTTGATTTCTTCCTATTAATCATGAATGTTCTTAATGACATCTAGAATGGTGAATCCTTTCTAAAGGCTTTCAATTTAGTTTGCCCTGATCCATCAGACTATGGCTGCTATAGCCTCACAAAGTGTATTTGTTAAATAATAAGACTTGAAATTACTCCTTGATCCATGGGCTGCAGAATGGATGTTGCATTAGCACCCATGAAACAATATTAATCTCATTGCATGTCTACATCAGAGCTCTTGGGTGATCAACAGTAGGCTTAAAATATTCAGTAAATCATGTTGTAAACAGATGTGCTATCATCAAGGCTTTGTTATCCTGTTTATAGAGGAGATTTTGCATAATTCTTAAGGGCCATAGAATTTTTGGAATGGCAAAGGAGCATTGATTTCAACTGAAAATCACTAACTGCATTAGCCCCTAAAAAGAGAGTCAGCCTGTCTTTTGAAGTTTGAAGCTAGGCATTTACTTCTCTTTAGCTATGAAAGTCCTAGAAGGCTCTTTACCTACCTTGAAAATCTGTTGTTGTCACCTTCACTAATTTTTTTAGCTAGGTCTTCTGAATGACTTGCAGCTTCTACATCAGCACTGGCTGCTTCATCTTACACTTTTATGTTATGGTGACAGCTTCTTTCCTTAAATCTCATGAACCAACACTTGCTAGCTTCAAACTTTTCTTCTGTATCTTCCTTACCTTTCTCAACCCTCATAGAATTGAAGACAGTTAAGGCCTTGCTATAGATTAATTAAGGTTTGGCTTACAGGAAGCTTGTGGCTTGTTTGACCTTCTATCCAGACCACTACAACTTTCTCCATATCAACAACAAGGCTATTTCACTTGTTTATCATTTGTGTGTTCACTGGAATATCACTTTAACTTTCCTTAAAGAACTTTTCCTTTGCATTCACAACTTTGCTAACTGTTTGGCACAGGAGGCCTAGCTTTCAGTCTGCCTTGGCTTTTGACACACCTTCCTCACTGAGCTTAATCATTTCTAGCTTTTGATTTAAAGTGAGAGATATGTGACACTTCCTTTCATTTGTACACTTAGAGGACATGGTGGGGTTATTGGCAGGCCTAATTTCAATATTGTTGTGTCTCAGTGGATCTGGAGGCCCAAGGAGAGAGGGAGAGATGGGGGAATGGCTGGTCAACGAAGCATTCAGAACACACATCACATTTATCAGTTAAGTTCACTGTCTTATATAGGTGTGGTTTGTGATGCCCCAAACAATTACGATAGTAACATCAAAGAGCACTGATTCCAGATCACCATAATAAATATAATAATGAAAAAGTTTGAAATATAGTGAGAATTACCAAAATGTGAAACAGAGACACAAAGTGAGCATATGCTGGTGGAAGATGGGGCAAGACAATGATAATTCTCATTAGGACCCACTTTCACCACCACTCTTTGCTTCTAGACCTAGACCTAAACTCAGGTCTCAGTAGGCCCTTAAAGGTGAGGTATAAAGTATGACTTATGAGCATCAAGGTGGCGGAAGAGAAAGACGTGGAGATCACCTTCCTCTCCACAAATATATCAGAAATACATCTACATGTGGAACAACTCCTACAGAACACCTACTGAATGTTGGCAGAAGACCTCAGACCCCTCAAAAGGCAAGAAACTCCCCACATACCTGAGTAGGGCAAAAGAAAAAAGAATAAACAGAGACAAAAGAATAAGAACGGGACCTGCACCAGTGGGAGGGAGCTGTGAAGGAGGAAATGTGTCCACACACTAGGAAGCCCCTTCGCGGGTGGAGACTGTGGGTGGTGGAGGGGGAATTTTCGGAGCCGTGGAGGAGAGCACAGCAACGGGGGTGCGGAGGGCAAAGCGGAGAGATTCCAGCGCAGAGGATCGGTTTAGACCAGCACTCACCAGCCCGAGAGGCTTGTTTGCTCACCCGCTGGGGCGGGTGGGGCTGGGAGCTGAGGCTTGGGCTTCGGTCGGAGCGCAGGGAGAGGACTAGTTTTGACGGCGTGAACACAGCCTGCAGGGGGTTAGTGCACCACGGCTAGCCGGGAGGGAGTCCGGGGAAAAGTCTGAACCTGCCGAAGAGGCAAGAGACATTTTCTTCCCTCTTTGTTTCCTGGTGCTCAAGGAGAGGGGATTCAGAGCGCTGCTTAAAGGAGCTCCAGAGACGGGCACGAGCCGTGGCTAACAGCGCGGACCCCAGAGACGGGCATCAGATGCTAAGGCTGCTGCTGCCGCCACCAAGAAGCCTGTGTGTAAGCACAGGTCACTATCCACAACTCTCCTCCCAGGAGCCTGTGATGCCCGTCACTGCCAGGGTCCTGTGATCCAGGGACATCTTCCCCGGGGAGAACGCACGGCGCACTTTAGGCTGGTGCAACGTCATGCCGGCCTCTGCCTCCGCAGGATCGCCCCGCATCTGTACCCCTCTCCCTCGCCCATGGCCTGAGTGAGCCAGAGCCTCCGAATCAGCTGCTCCTTTAACCCCATCCTGTCTGAGTGAAGAACAGACACTCTAAGGCGAGCTACACACAGAGGCGGGGCCAAATCCAAAGCTGAGCCCCGGTGCGAATAAAGAAGAGAAAGAGAAATTTCTCCCAGCAGCCTCAGGAGCAGCGGATGAAATCTCCACAATCAACTTGATGTACCCTGAATCTGTGGAATACCTGAATAGACAACGAATCATCCCAAATTGAAGAGGTGGACTTTGGGAGCAATGATATATATATATATTTTCCCCTTTTTCTCTTTTTGTGAGTGTGTATGTGTATGCTTCTCTGTGTGATTTTGTCTGTATAGCTTTCCTTTTACCATTTGTCCTAGGATTCTGTCTGTCCATTTTTTTTTTCTTTAGTATCATTTTAAGCACATGTTATCATTGGTGGATTTGTTTTTTGGTTTGGTTGCTCTCTTCTTTTCTTTTCTTTTTACTACTTAAATTTTTTTTAATAATTATTTTTTATTTTAATAACTTTTATTTTATTTTACTTTATTTTATTTTATCATTTTCTTTCTTTCTTTTTTCCTCCCTTTAATTCTGAGCCGTGTGGATGACAGGCTCTTGGTACTCCTGCCAGGCATCAGGGCTGTGACTCTGAGGTGGGAGAGACAAGTTCAGGACATTGGTCCCCCAGAAACCTCCAGCTCCACGTAATATCAAATGGTGAAAATTTCCCAGAGATCTCCATTTCAATGCCAAGACCCAGCTCCTCTCAATGACCGGCAAGCTACAGTGCCAGACACCCTATGCCAAACAACTAGCAACACAGGAACACAATCCCATCCATTAGCAGAGAGGCTGCCTAAAATCATAATAAGGTCACAGACACCTCAAAATACACCACCAGACGTGGACCTGCCCACCAGAAAGACAAGATCCAGCCTCATCCACCAGAACACAGGCACTAATAGCCTCCAACAGGGAGCCTACACAACCCACTGAACCAACCTTAGCCACTGGGGGCAGACAGCAAAAACAACAGGAGCTATGAACCTGCAGCCTGTGAAATGGAGACCCAAACACAGTAAGTTAAGCAAAATGAGAAGACAGAGAAACACACCGCAGATGAAGGAGCAAGGTAAAAACCCACCAGACCAAACAAATGAAGAGGAAATAGGCAGTCTACATGAAAAAGAATTCAGAATAATGATAGTAAAGATGATCCAAAATCTTGGCAGTAGAATGGAGAAAATACAAGAAATTTTTAACAAGGACCTAAAAGAACTAAATAGCAAACAAACAATGATGAACAACACAGTAAATGAAATTAAAGTTCTCTTGAAGGGATCAATAGCAGAATAACTGTGGAAGAATTGATAAATGACCTGTAAGATAAAATAGTGGAAATAACTACTGCAGAGAAGAATAAAGAAAAAAGAATGAGAAGAATTGAGGGCAGTCTCAGAGACCTCTGGGACAACGTTAAATGCACCAACATTTGAATTATAGGGGTCCTAGAAGAAGAAGAGAAAAAGAAAGGGACTGAGAAAATATTTAAAGAGATTATAGTTGAAAACTTCCCTAATATGGGAAAGGAAATAGTCAATCAAGTTCAGGAAACACAGAGAGTCCCATACAGGATAAATCCAAGGAGAAACACGCCAAGACACATATTAATCAAACTGTCAAAAATTAAATACAAAGAAAACATATTAAAATCAGCAAGGGAAAAACAACAAATAACATACAAGGGAATCCCCAAATTTTAACAGCTGATCTTTCAGCAGAAACTCTGCAAGCCAGAAGGGAGGGACATATTTAAAGTGATGAAAGGGGAAAACCACAATGAAGATTGCTCTACCCAGCAATGATCTCATTCAGATTTGATGGAGAAATTAAAACCTTTACAGACAAGCAAAAGCTAAGAGAATTCAGCACTACCAAACCAGTTTTACAACAAATGCTAAAGGAACTTCTCTAGGCAGGAAACACAAGAGAGGGAAAGGACCTACAATAACAAACCCAAAGCAATTAAGAAAATGGTAATAGGAACATATATATCGATAATTACCTTAAAGGTAAATGGATTCAATTCTCCAACCAAGAGACATAGACTTGCTGAATGGATACAAAAACAACACCCATATATATGCTGTCTACAAGAAACCCACTTCAGACCTAGGGACATATACAAACTGAAAGTGCGACGATGGAAAAGGATATTCCATGAAACTGGAAACCAAAAGAAAGCTGGAGTAGCAATTCTCATATCAGACAAAATAGACTTTAATATAAAGACTATTAGAAGAGACAAAGAAGGACACTACATAATGATCAAGGGATCAATTCAAGAAGAAGATATAACAATTGTAAATATTTATGCACCCAACATAGGAGCACCTCAATATATAAGGCAAATACTAACAGCCATAAAAGGGGAAATTGACAGTAACACAATCTTAGTAGGGGACTTTAGCACCCCACTTTTGCCAATGGACAGATCATCCAAAATGAAAATAAATAAGGAAACACAAACTTTAAATGATACATTAAACAAGGTGAACCTAACTGATGTTTATAGGACATTCCATCCAAAAGCAACAAAGTACACTTTCTTGTCAAGTGCTCATGGAACATTCTCCAGGATATTCCATATCTTGCATCACAAATCAAGCCTTGGTAAATTTAAGAAAATTGAACTCGTATCAGGTATATTTTCTGACCACAACTCTATGAGACTAGATATCAATTACAGGAAAAAAATCTGTAAAAAATACAAACACATGGAGGCTAAACAGCACACTACTTAATATCCAAGAGATCCCTGAGGAAATCAAGAAATACCTAGAAACAAATGATCATGAAAACAGGAGAACCCCACACCTATGGGATGCAGCAAAAGCAGTTCTAAGAGGGAAGTTTATAGCAATACAACCCTACCTTAAGAAACAACAAACATCTCAAATAAACAACCTAACCTTACACCTAAATCAATTAGAGAAAGAAGAGCAAAAAACCCCCAAAGTTAGCAGAAGGAAAGAAATCATAAAGATCAGATCAGACACAAATGAAAAAGAAATGAAGGAAACGATAGCAAAGGTCAACAACACTAAAAGCTTGTTCTTTGAGAATATAAACAAAATTGATAAACCATTAGCCAGACTCATCAAGAAAAAAAGGGAGAAGACTCAAATCATTAGAATTATAAATGAAAAAGGAGAAGTAACAACTGGCACTGCAGAAATACCAAGGATCCTGAGAGATTACTGCAAGCAACTATATGCCAATAAATTGGACAACCTGGAAGAAATGGACAAATTCCTAGAAATGCACAACCTGCTTAGATTGAACCAGGAAGAAATAGAAAATATGAACAGGCCAATCACAAGCACTGAAATTGAAACTGTGATTCAAAATCTTCCAAGAAAAAAACCCCAGGATCAGATGGCTTCACAGGCGAATTCTATCAAACATTTAGAGAAGAGCTCTCACCTATCCTTCTCAAACTCTTCCAAAATATAGCAGAGGGAGGAACACTCCCAAACTCATTCTCCGAGGCCACCATCACCCTGATGCCCAAACCAGAGAAAGATGTCACAAAGAAAGAAAACTACAGGCCAATATCACTGATGAACATAGATGCAAAAATCCTCAACAAAATACTAGCAAACGGAATCCAACAGCACATTAAAAGGATCATACATTATGATCAGGTGGGGTTTATCCTAGGAATGCAAGCATTCTTCAATATACGCAAATCAATCAATATGATACACCATATGAACAAATTGAAGGAGGAAAACCATATGATCATCTCAATAGATGCAGAGAAAGCTTTTGACAAAATTCAACACCCATTTATGATAAAATCCTCCAGAATGTAGTCATAGAGGGAACTTACCTCAACATAATAAAAGCCATATATGACAAACCCACAGCCAACATTATCCTCAATGATGAAAAACTGAAAACTTTTCCACTAAGATCAGGAACAAGAGGTTGCTCACTCTCACCACTATTATTCAACATAGTTTTGGAAGTTTTAGCCACAGCAATCAGAGAAGAAAAAGAAATAAAAGGAATCCAAATCAGGAAAGAAGAAGTAAAGTTGTCATTCTTTGCAGATGACATGACACTGTACATAGAGAATCCTGAAGACACTACCACAAAACTACTAGAGCTAATCAATGAGTTTGGTAAAGTAGCAGGATGAAAAATTAATGCGCAGAAATCTCTTGCATTCCTATGCACTAATGATGAAAAATCTGAAAGTGAAATTAAGAAAACACTCCCATTTACCACTGCAACAAAAGGAATAAAATTCCTAGGAATAAACCTACCTAAGGAGAGAAAAGACCCATATGCAGAAAATTATAAGGCACTGATGAAAGAAATTAAAGATGATACAAATAGATGAAGAGATATACCATGTTCTTGGATTGGAAGAATCAACATTGTGACAATGACTCTACTACCCAAAGCAATCTACAGATTCAATGCAATCCCTATCAAACTACCACTGGCATTTTTCACAGAACTAGCACAAAAAGTTTCACAATTTGTATGGAAACACAAAATACCCCAAACAGCAAAAGCAATCTTGAGAAAGAAAAATGGAGCTGGAGGAATCAGGCTCCCTGACTTCAGACTATACTACAAAGCTACAGTAATCCAGACAGTATGGTACTGGCACAAAAATAGATCAATGGAACAGGATAGAAAGCCCAACGATAAACCCACGCACATATGGTTACCTTATTTTTGATAAAATAAGCACTAATATACAATGGAGAGAAGACAGCCTCTTCAATAAGTGGTGCTGGAAAACTGGACAGCTACATGTAAAAGAATGAAATTAGAACACTCCCTAACACCATACACAAAAATAAACTCAAAATGGATTAAAGACCTAAATGTAAGGCCAGACACTATCAAACTCTTAGAGGAAAACCTAGGCAGAACACTCTATGACATAAATCATAACAAGATCCCTTTTGACCCACCTCCTAGAGAAATGGAATTAAAAACAAAAATAAACAAATGGGATCTAATGAAACTTAAAAGCTTTTGCACAGCAAAGGAAACCAAAAACAAGACGAACAGACAACCCTCAGAATGAGAGAAAATATTTGCAAATGAAGCAACCAACAGAGGACTAATCTCCAAAATTTACAAGCAGCTCAATATCAAAAAAACAGACAATGCAATCCAAAAATGGGCGGAAGCCCTAAATAGACATTTCTCCAAAGAAGATATACGGACAGCCAACAAACACGTGAAAGAATGTTCAACATCACTAATCATTAGAGAAATGCAAATCAAAACTACAATGAGATATCACCTCACACCAGTAAGAATGGCCATCATCAAAAAATCTACGAACAATAAATGCTGGAGAGGGTGTGGAGAAAAGGGAACCTTCTTGCACTCTTAGTGGGAATATAAATTGATACAGCCATGATGGAGAACAGTATGGAGGTTCCTTAAAAAACTAAAAATAGAACTACCATACAACCCAGCAATCCCACTACTGGGCATATACTCTGAGAAAAGCATAATTCAAAAAGAGTCATGTACCACAATGTTCATTGTAGCTCTGTTTACAATAGCCAGGACATGGAAGCAACCTAAGTGTCCATCGACAGATGAATGGATAAAGAAGATATGGCACATATATACCATGTAATATTACTCAGCCATAAAAAGAAATGAAATTGAGTTATTTTCCGTGAGGTAGATGGCCCTGTAGTCTGTCATACAGAGTGAAGTAAGTCAGAAAGAGAAAAGCAAATGCTGTATGCTAACACATATATATGGATTCTATTAAAAAAAAAAAAAAAGGTCATGAAGAACGTAGGGACAAGACAGGAATAAAGACACAGACCTACTAGAGAATGGACTTGAGGACACAGGGAGGGGGAAGGGTAAGCTGGGACAAAGTGAGAGAGTCACATTGACATATATACACTGCCAAATATAAAATAGATAGCTAGTGGGAAGCAGCCGCATAGCACAGGGAGATCAGCTCGGTGCTTTGAGACCACCTAGAGGGATGGGATAGGGAGGGTGGGAGGGAGAGAGATGCAAGAGAGAAGACATATGGGGATACATGTATATGTATAACTGATTCACTTTGTTATAAAGCAGAAAGTAACACAGCATTTTAAAGCAATTATACTCCAATAAAGATGTTAAAAGAAAAAAAAGTATGACTCATGAGGATGTACCCTACACTCCAGGAGAACTACTTGAATTTTCTAATTTATACAGACCAAAATCTAGGAACATGTGTGAAATGAATACTAAGTGTGTGGGATAATTGTGTAAGAAACAGAGCCGGATCAGGCAGAATTCACTGATATATGCTCACTAATGCAGATGCTACACTTAATATTGCATCTTGGGGAGTTAGAAAGGGCTGTAACTGTTTTTTTTTAGTTGTTTGGCTGAAACATGGACCAAAAGGTGGCCCAGTGTGAGTGAAATGGGAATGCTGGATGTGCATTGGTTTAATGTAGAGAAAGGGATTCAAAGACTTAGAATGAAATGTTAGAGTGGATTTGTCATTTAAGACCTAGTCACCCACATTGGGAGGGTTCAGAAGATATATCTTTCCCCAGTACTATGAGAAATAAATTTGTGAGGGGAGTCCTGGCATCCTTGAAGAGATCTGTTATTGCTCTCCTCTGTAGTCCAGACCTCACAGAGGGAATGGAAGACACTGAATTAGGAAACTTAAATGCAATGGGAGTAATTGGATCCCAGGGTGGAAGGGCCAAGTGGTGGCTCTCATCTACTAAAGGCAGCAGGATCAAAGCAGTAACCAAAATAATATGATTCATACAGACCTATGTTGTTGGCTAGTTGATCATGGTGTTCCTAGAGAAATAGACATGAATCCTAGTACATTCTTATTTAATCTGTAGAAGCAGAAAAAATTTAGGTCAACTGAACAAAAAGTCTAACCTGAATCATAGAAACAGAGTCATGTCCCCTCAATCAATTTACACACTTGAGTTTATAAACTCAGAACCCCTTGAAAGAGGAGGCAGGATCCTTTTGAAGAAGGATCCCCATACACTATCAAAATGTATACTGTTAATCTTTCTTCAGCCTTCCCAAAAGGGACCTACAGCCTTTTACCAGGGTAACTGTACATTGGAGAAAAGGAAACAATGAGAGCTTTGAGGACTGCTAGACACTGATTCTGAAATGACACTAATTCCAGGAAGCCCAAAACATCATTGTGGTCTACCAGTCACGTGCACTATGTAGTTCATGTGATCAGTGAAGTTTTAGCTTAGGTCCTTCTCACAGGGGGAACAGTGGGTCCTCAAACCCATCCTGTAGTTATTTTCACAGGTCCAGAATGTATGATTGGAATAGATATACTCAGCAGCTGGCAGAATCCCCACATTGGTTCCATGACCCGTGGAGTGAAAGCTGTTATGATGGGAAAGGCCAAATGGAAGCCATTAGATCTGCCTCCTCAGGAAAATAGTAAACCAAAAGCAATACTGCATTCATGAAAGGATTGCAGAGATTAGTGCCATCATCAAGAACCTGAAGGATGCGGGGGTTGTGGTTTCCACCAAATCTCCGTTCGGTTCACCTATTTGGCCTGTGCAGAAGGCAGATGGATCTTGATTTTCGATTGCCATAAGCTTAACTAGGTGACTCCAGTTGCAGCTGCTGTACCAGATGTGGCTTTATTGCAAATTAGCACATCCATGGTACCTGGTGTGAAGCTATTGATCTAGCAAGTCCCTTTTCCTCTATCCCTGTCAATAAGAGCCACCAGAATGCTTTTAGACCTTCACTGTTAATCTTGGGGTATATCAACTCTGCACTATGTCATCGTTTAGTTTGCAGGCATCTCTTTTGCCTTTCTCTTCCATAGGATATCGCACTGGTCCATTATATTGGTGACATTATGCTGATTGGACTTAGTGAGCAAGAAGCAACTATTCTAAGTTTATTTTAGGCATTTACATCTCAGAGGGTGGGAAATAAATCTGACAAAAATTTAGAGATCCTCAACCTCAGTGAAATTTCTAGAGGTCCAGTGGTGTGGGCAAGTCAAGATATCCCTTCTAAGGTGAAGGGTAAGTTGTTGCATTTGGCCCCTCCTACAACTAAGAAAGAGGTACAATGCCTACTAGGCCTTTTTGGATTTTGGAGGTAAAATATTCCTCATTTGGTGTGTGTTATACTGGCCCATTTACTGAGTGACCCAAGAAGCTGCTAGTTTTAAGTGGGACCCAGAACAGGAGAAGGCTCTGCCACAGGTCCAGGCTGCTGTGAAAGCTGCTGTGTCACTTGGGCCATATGATCCAGCAGATCCAGTTGTCCTTGAAGTATTGGTGGTAGATAAGGACGCTGTTTGGAGACTTTGGCAGGTTCCTATAGGAGAATCATAGTGCAGGCCTTTAGGATTTTGGACTGAAGCCCTGCCATCCTCTGAAGATTAAAGAGAAACAGCTCTTGGCCTGCTATTGAGCCTTAGTAGAGATTGAATGCTTAACCATGGGCCACCAAGTTATCATGGCGACTTGAGCTGCCCATGATGAACTGTGTATTATCTGACTTACCAAGCTATAAAATTCGGTGTGCACAATAGCACTCCATATCAAATTGCTGGGGTGCGTATCTGATCAGGTTCAAGTAGGCCCTGAAGATATAAATATGTTACATAAAGAAGCATCCCAGATGCCCATGATCCACACCCCTGGAAGGAGAAATGGCCAGACATATAATTACATACCATTTCATGTGCTATGATCAATGGTTTGGCTGGATGGTCTGGGACTTGGAAGAAACATGATTGGAAAATTGGTGACGAAGAAATTTGGGGAAAAGGTATGTGAATAAACCTTTCTGAATGAGTCAAAAACATGAAGATATCGTGTTTCATATGAATGCTCACTGAAATGTGACTCAGAAGGATTTTAATAATCAAGTCGATAGAATGACCTGTTCTGTGGATACCAATCAGCCTCTTTCCCCAGCCACCCCTGTCATCACCCAATGGGCTTATGAACAAAGTGGCCGTGGTAGCAGGGATGGAGGGTATGCATTGGCTCAGCAACATAGACTTCCACCAACCAAGGCTGGCCTTGGCTACAGTCCCTGCTGAGTTCACAATCTATCAACAACAGAGGTCAACACAGAATCTCTGACATGCACCATTCCCCAGGGTGATCAGCCAGCTATGGTGGAAGGTTGATTACTTTGGGCTGCTTCCTTCATGGAAGGGCAGTGTGTGTTCTTACTGAAATAGACACTTACTCTTGATACAGATTTGCCTTCCCAGCACACAATGCATTTAAATTCATAGAATGAATAAAGTAGATTTCCCTCCCCAATACAGGTGGGCATCATACAATTTGTTTAGGACCTGAAAGAAGAAAAAGGCAGAGGAAGAGGGAATTCACTCTTTCTGCCTGAATGTTGAACTCAGACATTGGTCTTCTCTTGCCCTCAGACTATAACTTACAACATCTACCATCTGCTCTCCTAGTCCTCAGGCCTTCAGACTCAGACTGGAACTACACCACTGGCTTTCCTTGGTCTCCAGCTTGCAGGCAAGATATCATGGAACTGCTCAGCCTCCATAATTATGTGGGTTAATTACTAATAATTAATCTCTCTCTTGCTCTCTCTGTGTATACAGTATATATGTACAGATATCTATCTATATATCTACATTTATATCTATCATCTATCTATCTATCTATCTCCTATTGGTTCTGTTTCTCTGGAGAACCCTGAGGAATACAATTTCTTTCCATAAACTCACATGGAGAATTGTCATTTACTCTTAAGGGCCAAAATTACACTTTCTTATAGATATAGGTGCTACAATTTTGACAATAAACTCTACTACTATATTCATCCCTCTCCCTCAAAGTCAGCAAACAACCCACTTGGTAGGCATATCCAGCAACCCTCAGATACTTCTGGTCACCCAGCCAACAATTGGTACCCTTGGTCCTTTGACTCAGAAACATGTATTCTCTCTTCTGTAATACCACACCAGCCAAATTAATCAGGAGGGATTTGTTTTATAACGGAATTGTCAAATTAAGTGGTCTTTAAAATCCCTGAGGACACCCCTATTCATAATCAGGTTTGGCTCAATTGGGCACAGACATACTCCAAGACTTATGCTTAAATTAGACACAAACTGAAGAACTCTGTGAAGCTTTAAATTCCGTCTGGGAGAAAAATTCTACCAATATTGTCAGGATTATTGGAGCTGAACCTTGCCCAATCTTGCAAAATGCCCTTTGATATCAGAAGAAAAGGAAGGATTAACGCCTATAATAGGAAGAATAGTAAAAGTAGACTAATTTTACCTTATACCAGTCTTTGTAACCATTCTTTTCTGCCTGTTGAAAATATTAGAAGGAGGTACAGATTTGTTGAAGATCTCAAGTTATCAGTAGAATAATTATGAATTGTTTTCTGGTTAAACTGATAATGCTAACTTTTAAATTATTTCTCCAAATTTAAAATTTAAATAAACAAAACTCTGCAAATTTAACCTAAACTTGGTAACAGTGATGGGAAGAGAAATAGGCAGCATGAGGTGGGGATATTTTTGTTGTCACTGGTTTTCGTTGAGAAATATCCCATGGAGGTATATTTATAAAGTCTTTTAATTTGGAATTTAAATTCTCAGGGAAAAAAATGTGAAAGATTTTTAAATGGAAAAATAATTACTCAGTGTCCTTTCAATAGAATGCTGGGCATTGTATAGGCATCCTGGCTGGAGTAATCTGATTCTGTAGGAGTTTATACTTTTTGTCATTTTCAGCAGTTTTAAAACTCTGTAATTTGTAGAAAACTGAGAGTAATGCAAATTATTTTCATTCATAGAGAATGATGCAAATAGATTTTGTCAGATAGTGATGTAAGTGATTATTACTCTTTGAATATCGACCAGTTTTATATTTGTACTACATATGTTGCAAATATATAAATAAATTATATGTATTTGTAATTTTTGATCAATCAATAACTCTTTAGAAGAATATTTTGGAAATATTATTGACCATGATTGGAAAACATTGTTTCTAGTGTTTAAACACAAATACTTTGTTTCTTTGGATATTTTCAACCCTTCCTCTAGTTAGAACACATCTAACTTCCCTTGTTGGCTCAAAGGAGAGTGAGATACCTAAAGACTCACACATACATTTTGTTCAGTGGTTGGCAATTCTTTCAAGATTTCTTATCTAAACATCAAAATAGTCCCAGATTGTTGAGTTAATAAACTAAAGGGATTATAATTTAAGAACTATGAATGTTTTTTGCTTTTCTACTTAGATATTTACAGAGGCCAATGATTTATCTAAACACACTGAGAAATCTGTTGGTTGTATAGAAGTCTTTCATTAACATCAGAAAACACTCTTTTTAGGAACACCTAAATATATAAAACAAATTCGAACAGAACTGAAGAGAGGAACAGATAACAATGCAATAATATTAGGGGACTTCAGTACTTCACTTTCAATGATGGATAGATCCTTCAGACAGAAAATCGAGAAGGAAACATTGGACTTAAATTACACGTTAGGCCAGATGAACCTAAAAGACATTTAGAGAACACTCCATTCAACAGCAGCAGAATACACATTCTTCTCAAGCACACATGGAAAATTCTCCAGGATAGATCATATGCTAGACCACAAAGCTTTCTTGATATATTTAAGAAGACTGATCATATCAAGCATCTATTTCAACCACAAATGTATGAGACTGAAAATCAATTACAAGAATTAAACTGGTAAATTCAAAATATGTGAAGTTTAGACAACATGCTCTTGAAAAACCAATGGGTCAAAGAAGAAAGCAAAGAAAAACTTAAAAATACCTTGAGATAAATGAAACAACATACCAAAAATCCAAAATTTATGAGATGCAGGAAAAGCAGTTCTGAGAGGGAAGTTTATAGTAATAAATGCATACATTAAGGAGAAATAAAGAGCTCAAATAAACTACTTAATTTTAGACCATATGAAAGTAGAAAAAAAGGAAAAAACTAAGCCCAAACTTAGCAGAAAGAAGGAAATAACAAAGCTCAGAGAGGGAATAAATAAAATAGAGACTAAAAAGACAATAGAAAAAAATCAATGAAACTAAGAATTTTTTTAAAGATAAATAAAAAAGACAAAACTTTAGCAGACTTATCAGGAAAAAAAGAGGATTCAAATAAATAAAATTATAAATAAAAAAAAACATTACAACTGACACCACACAAATACAGGGATCTTAAGAGACTACTATGAAAAATTATGAGTCAACAAATTTGACAACCTAGAGGAAATGGATAAATTCCTAGAAATATACAGCCTACCAAGACTGCAACATGAAGAAATAGAACATCTGAACAGACCAATTACTAGTAAGGAGGTAGAACCAAAATCAAAAACCTACCAACAAAAAAAAGTCCAGGACAAGATGGCTTCACTGGTGAATTCTACTAAACATTTAAAGAAAATTATTACCAATTCTTCTCAAACTCTCTCAAAACTTAGAATAGGAGGGAAGCACTTTCAAATTCATTTGACAAGGCCAGCACAACTCTTATACAAAAACCAGATAAGGACACTACAAAAAAAGAAATTTAGAGGCCAATATTCCTGATGAACATAGATGCAAAAATTCTCAACAAAACATTAGCAAACTGAATTCAACAATACATTAAAAGGATCATGCACCATGATCAAGTAAAATTTATTCCAGGAATGCAAGTATGGTTCAACATACTCTAATCAATGTAATACACCACATTAATAAAATAAAGGATTAAAATCACATGATCATTTAAATAGATGCAGGAAAAGCATTTGACAAAATTCAATATCCTTTCATGATAAAAAATCTCAACAAAGTGGGCATGGAGGAAATGTACCTCAACATAATAAGGACACGTATGACAGACCCACAGCTAACATCATACTCAGTGATGAAAAACTGAAGGCTTTTCCTCTAAGATCAGGATCAAGACAAGGATGCTCAGTCTCACCACTCTTATTCAACACATTACTGGAAGAGCAATGAGGCAAGAAAAAGAATAAAAGACATCCAAATTAGAAAGGAATAAGTAAAATTGTCTCTATTTGCAGGTGACATAATATTACAAATAGAAAACCCTAAAGCCTCCACCAAAATTGTTAGAACTAATAAATGAATTCAGTAAAGTTGTAGTATACAAAATCAATATACAAAAATCAATTGTGTTTCTACATACCAACAAGGAACTATCAGAAAGAGAAATTAAGAAAGCAATCCCATTTACAATTACATTACAACAAGGATAAAACACTTAGGAATAAATTTAACTAAGAAGGTGAAAAATCTGTACACTGAAAACTATAAGACACTGATGAAAGAAACTGAAGAAGACACAAATAAATAGAAATGTATTCTATGTTCATGGTTTGAAAAAATTAATATTGTCAAATTGTCCATACTACCCAAAGTGATCTACAGGTTCATTGCAATCCCTGTCAAAATTCCAATTGCATTTTTCAGAGAAATAGAAAAAATAATCTTAAAATTTTTATGGAACCACAGAAAACCCTGAATAGCCAAAGCAATCTTGAGAAAGAAGAACAAAGCATAATGCATCCTAATTTCAAACTGTATTATAGAGCTATAGTAATCAAACCAGTATCGACATAAAAACACACACATGGATCAATGGACAAGAACAGAGAACCCAGAAATAAATCCATGCATATATGGTCAATTAATGTATGACAAAGAAACAAGAACATTCAGTAGGAAAAGATAGTCTCTTCAATAAAAGATACTGAGAAAACCACATGCAAAAGAATGAAACTGAATCCCTACCTTACACCATACACAAAAATCAACTCAAAATGGATTAAGGACTTGAATGTGAGACCTGAAATAAAAAACTCCTAGAAATAAACATAGATAGTAAGCTCCTTGATATAAGCCTTTGTGATTATTTTTTGGATTTGACACCAAAGCAAAGGCAACAAAAGCAAAAATAAACAATGGGACTACATCAAATTTAAAAATTTCTGCACAGCAATGAAATTATCAACAAAATGAAAAGGCAACCTGTGGAGTGGGAGAAAATATGCACAAATCAAATATCTGATAAGGGGTTAATATTCAAAATACATAAAGAGCTCATACCACCCAAAAGCAAAAAACAAACAATCCAATTAATAACTTGGTAGAGGAACTGAATAGACATTTTTCTAAATAAATGGCCATATAAATGCAAACAGGTACATGGAAAGGTGCTCAACGTCACTAATCATCAGGGAAATGCAAATCAAAACCACAATGAGATATTACCTCACAACAGTTAAAATGGCTATTATCAAAAAGACAAGAAATACAAGTGTTGGTGAGGATATGGAGAAAAGGGAAACCTCATATACTGTTGGTGGGAATGTAAATTGGTGCAGCCACTATGGAAAACAGTATGTATGTTCCTCAAAAAATTAAAGATAGAACTACCACATGATTAAGCAACACTTCTGGATATATATGAAGTAAATGAAAACAAGATATTGAAGAGATATCTTCACTCTCATGTTCACTGTAGCATTTTTCACAATAATAATAGTCAAGGTATGGAAACAGCCCAAGTGGTGTCTGTCAATAGTTGAGTGGATAAAGTTCAGCAAATATATATATATATTTCAGCCATGAGAAAGATGAAAATTCTGCTGTGTGCAACAATGTGGATTGAATTAGATAGCATTATGCTAAGTGAATGAAGTCAGAGACACACTTATATGTGGAACCTAAAAAAGCCAAACTCATAGAAACAGATACTAGAATGGTAGTTGCCAAGGTCAGGAGGTGGGAGGTGGAGGGGAAGGAGCCATATTGGGCAAAGAGTACAAACTTCCAGTTTTAATATTAATAAGTTCTGGCGATGTAAGGTACAGCATAATGATTATAGTTAATATTACTGTATTATATACTTGAAGGTTGCTAAGAGATAAGATCTTAAATGTTTTTATCACAAAAAAAGAAACAGTAATTATGTAATATGATGCAGGTATTAGTTAACACTATGGTGGTAATCATTTCGCAATACATAACTGTGTCAAATCAACATGTTGTACATCTTGAAGGTACACATTGTTACGTATCAATTATATCTCAATAAAAGTGGAAAAATTATTCTCTTTAACCCATATTGAAATTGTAATGTGGTGTGGGAACGTCTAGAGAAGTAAATCTATAAAAAAAGTTCCCAAGTTTGCTTTTACCTTCTTGCATTTCCAAATCTGGTTTCCCAACTCAGCAAATCTGGAAATTTGATGTCTGTTTGTCCAAATTCTTGGGGGGAAAAAACCCCAGATTAACTGGTCTAGTGCTCAATAGTTTAATTTTCAACTGAAAATCAATTTAATTATTCATGATATAAAATGGTTTTTCCAATATGGAACCATACTTTAGAAACCAAATTATTGAGTTACATGAATCAGAGGATGCCTGGAGGAAGGGCACTTAGGAGGAGTACTCCTTTCTTCATCCAGTGCATCCAGATGCACTACTTCCAGTTCCCCTCCACATTCTTCTTTTCAACATCTTAAATGATTCATTAATTTCAATCAAATTGCTCATTAAGAGAAAGATTTATAAACTATATAACATTACATAAATATTAAGTATTAAATTTAGAAATACCTCATACGAAAACTTGATATATTTTTCTTAATAGCTAGGAAGTTTGACTTTCATCTATGAATATCTATGTATTTTTATTAGGTAGGAGTTATATAATTTTTGTTCCAGTTTTATTTTGGCTTCCAGGAAATTCTGGGTTAGATTTTCTGTTCAATTGTGGAAGTTGCCCTTAGACTGAATTTCCAAAACAATGATCACTCCCATATTGTTACACAGCCCTTGTTCTCCCGTCATTTGTGCTATGGATTTATTATATATGTATTTTATTATAAATCCAGATCAAATACTGACATGTAGCAAAGATATACATAATGATAAATGAAAAGAAGAAAAAATAGGCTTAACATAAGAAAAATTTCCCATATTTGACGAATTTTGACCTTTGAAAATATTAGTTTCATAAGGTTTAACCTAATAATGAACAAATGAAGATGTTATCTATAATTACTTCAATTCATTTTTGAAAGAGGTTGTTTACCAACATCTTTAATAAAATTTGTATTTTAATGGGAAGAACATTTTCAAACTACAGATATATTCACTCCCTGAGAGTATCCCTTTTCCCACTTACTGATGGGTGATTGGAACTGGAAAAAAATCTTTGATCTCATTTCGATAGCAGCTTTTAGACGTTTATCACTTGGTAGCTCTTTGTTCCTACCACACGTGCCATATATTCTGAGTAAAATATCCTTATAAACTTCTTACAACCTGATTTTAATAATAATTTTACAAATAAAAATACATTTTTTTCTTTTCTTCTGAGTGAAAATAAAACATACACATTTCTTTAGGTCTACAGACAATTTGCTGAAAGGTTCCCAAGCACAGTGTGAATGTACACTTAAAAATCAACTTCTTAACATGTATGGAACAGTAATGCCACATTAACTTAGACAACTTATTTAAAAAAACAACTAGTGTTTAGTTTACAATTACAGCAGCTGAAGTCAATTCCAAATGCCTGCGTGAAATTCTTATTTCTGTTATTTTTCTGGCACATGCTCACTGTGGCTGCATTGGAGCAATTAAGAGATTCATTGTGCCTGCGGTGGACAGGGAATCTTATAGGAACAAAACATCCAGGCACATCATTACAGAATTAGGATAAAATTTGCTTTTATTGGAGTAAATGCAGCAAAAGTGACTATGACAACCTGCAATAACAATGACAGTATAGTTACTACTCAGTCTTTCCCAATTTTTTCCTGCTGTGTTCCTCAGTGGAATCCAGGGTTTTGGATTACTTGCCAAGGAGTGGTTTAAAGTCTAAATGGCAAGCCAGGGCATTTAAAAATTGCTAATATGCAGTGTACACCAGAAGCAGTTTATGGGAAGTCTGTCTCATTACCTTGTGATGGTGGATATTATTCAGGGAAATAGTAGCTCATTACCCATTGAATATTTGTAAAAATGCTCAGTGTAGTCCAAACTTAGACAGGGTTTTTATCTTTCAGCTAAATTATCGATGCTGTTTTCTGGACAACTCATGCTGTTCAGATGTGTGGAGAAAAACTAATAAATGATTAAATAATAACACAGTTACATAGGGGGAAATATCTGATGACCCATTACTGCAGTAAAAATTGTAATAAGTTTGGGTTGTATACAGTCCAATTTCCAGAAAGAAAAAGAATGGCTCATTTCCTTTGGAAATTCTCCGTGGTTTTGACTAGGTTCTCCTCTTTGAGTGTGTGCGCGCACGCACACACACACACACTCACATATGTTTTTTAAAAGTTCCCTTCACAATAGTGTTTCATATCATTTTTAGCTGGAGAAAGGTACAGGAAGGAAATGTCCAAGATTTGATGTTTACTTGGACCATGTCATTAACATTTCCAATTTGTTGAGTGGTTTTCATGTTTTCCAGAAGTCCTCACCCTGTAAAAGCTGATAGATGGGCTGACAGAACCTTCCAGGCTTGTGCTTGTATAATATGAGCCAAATGCCTGGAAACAATAAAACAGCAATTTTCTGAGAGATTTACCTGCAGGAAAAGCCAGGAACATAAAGGCCATTTTCTGTTTCCTGCCTTAAGCTTCTTCTTTTCTCTCAGTCCAGGAGGGGTTTGGGAGAGCTGGATCCTGTCAGGTTAACTGAGGGTGACATTAAATGTAATCTCAGCAGCAGCCACTGTGATGGCCCCAAAGGAAAGACCACTGGAGAGGAATCAGAGAACTGGGCTCCTGTCTGGCCAGAGTGGAGGCTTCGTGTCATGAACAACGGAAGCAAAGGCTGCAGGGGTTGGGAAATGTCAGATCTTTTCTCTTAAAAGCTGGACGGGGTCATCCAGTCATGATTTGACAAACAATGGTTCTAGCTCCAATAGCAGCTACAAACCAAGGGAAGGTTCCTCCCCAGTTAAGCCCATCACAGCTGAGCCAGACTGTCTGAAATTCATGGGGGCGTCATCCACACCACTGCATTCTAGAGGGCTGAGCCTCAAAACTGGGTCTCTTTATGTCACAAGACAAGAAGGAATATGCATCCTGGACTCAGAGCCCTAAAGAGGGATTAAAGTTAAGGAGGCCCGGACTAAAGTGATGTGAGGTGTTACCAGTGGGATCTTGGTTCCCCAAGTTAGTTTTGTAATAGTAATCAATTAATTGTAACCTTAACCCTGAAATGCCACATCCAAGTCCACAACCCATTTGGATACTTTCTGATTTAAAATGCATAGAACTATGTGAATTTTGCCTACCATTGCCATTTTTTCTTTGGCAAACTAAACTTTGGCATGTATTTTATATTCACGTTCACACAGTACTCCTTGCTTCTTCCGAACGTTAAATAACCATAAACTTAAAATAAGCTATCTGAGTGACTTAAGAAATAATAATAAAATAATTTCTTTCAACATAACTTTGGTTAAACAGTGAACCAGATCTTACCCTGAAAAATCTATTTTCTTAGGGTTTAAAAATCATAAGCCTTAAGCTCATACAGCCATGTGGCAGGATGAAACAATGGAGACGTTTACTAAACAATGAGAGAGAAAGTTTTCTCTTTCCCCACTCAAGAGGGTGAGCAGGCTGCTGTTCTAGAGGAACAAAGTCCCCTTATTTGGGGGCAGGGTTAGGAGCCTCTTTAAAGCTTAGGCTCAAGAAGGTGAAGGAGAAGGGGCAAACCAGTTATTTTTCCTTTTTTTCTAATCCTAGGTTTTGACTGATGTGGACCTATCTGGCCCATTCTCAGGAGGTGCAGGATTTGAACAGCATGGTCCATGGATGCCTGGGGCATGAACCCACAGTCCTGCCACCTTGAAAGTCTCCGTAGGGCCAATGGCCAAACCACATGTTCATAGAATAGCAGGACCGTGAATATCAGGTGATCCTCTGGGTGGCAATCATAATGGGCTCAAGACCAGAGGCTTCGCTGCGGCCTTACTTGTGGCGTTGGCCGCTTCCTGCCGGAGGACTGCCGGAACCCCAGAAGGGTGTCCCCCGCGCAGCCAGGGCCAGCATCCGTGCAGGGATGACTGAATGTCACAGTGAGGGCACTTCCCTACCCCTCGCCTGCTTCTGTGGCACCATGAGGCCGACAGAAAGGCGCGAGCTGGGCGCGTGCGAGTCCAGATTTGCCTTGCACTGATTCTGGCCTGTGGTCCAGGATGGTTTGTTCTTGGGACCAGACCTGACCAGAAGTTGACCTCATGAGTATTTCAACCTCTCCAGCTGCCATGCTCCTCTGGAGGCTGAGGAAGCTCTCCTGGGGCAGCACTGCTGTCCAGCGCTTCATCTTAACGGTGGCGACCTTTGGTCTGCTGGGTGCCCTGGCCTGTCACTAGCTTCTGAACTTTTACTTCTACCTGCGCCACTGGCATCTGAACCGAACGAACCAAGAGTTCCTGCAGCAAAGCTTGAGAGAGGATGAAGCTGCCCTCCGCTGCCCTCTGTCAACGGCTCGGTGCCCGTCGTCTGGCAGGCCACTCCCCGCCCCTGGCTGGTCATCACCATCATCACAGTGGACAGGCAACCTGGCTTCCACTATGTCCTGCAGGTCATGTCCCAGTTTCATCAGCTCCTTCAACAATGAGGCCCCTAGCGCGAGGGGCACCAACTTTCCTGTGCAACGTGGAGTGGAGCGTGAGCCATTTAGATGCCAAGCTGCTGTCCGAGTACGTCTCTGTGGTCAACAGCTACGAGGGAACGGAGGATGACCAATTCGTTTGAGAAAGAGAAGCAGGACTACATCTGTTGTCTGGAATCCTCCCTGCAGACCTAAACCCAGACTACATCCTGATGGTGGAAGATGACCCCGTTTCAGAAGAGCAGATCTTCCCAGTCTTGGAGCACCTTCTTCGGCCTCTGAGCCGCACCTCAGATATGCACTTTATCTAAAGCTCTATCACCCTGCAAGGCTCCAGCACTATATCACCCGGAGCCCATGCAGATCCTGAAGCGGGTTGGTGTCGGCATGTTGCTGGGGCCCTTACTAACCTGGATATATATGCAGTTTGCCAGCCAGCCGGGGTTTAGCTAACCCTTCATGCTCTTCTTCCTGTACAG
Source organism: Delphinus delphis (assembly GCF_949987515.2). Classification (NCBI taxonomy): domain Eukaryota; kingdom Metazoa; phylum Chordata; class Mammalia; order Artiodactyla; family Delphinidae; genus Delphinus; species Delphinus delphis. Next base: position 25,449,327 of record NC_082693.1, on the reverse strand, counting down.
CATGGGTCAGGTAAAGCTGGTGGGCTGGCACTATTTCCTGGAGCTGCGGCAGCTGCGTCCTTCCCTGTACAGCGTGGTCCCTGCTTCACAGTTTTGCACCCCGGCAATACCTTTCCCTGCCCGGGTGGCCCGCTGGACCCTCACCTACCTGTCCCAGGTGTACTGCCACAAGGGCTTCGGCAAGAAGATGGCACTCTTCTCACTGTTGAAGGCCAATGTGGTGGAGCTCAATCTTGTGAAACACATCAGGCTCTTCTCAAGCCTTCGGTACAACTTTCACCCCAGTCTGCTCTAGCTTGCCAAGAAATGCCTTTCTGAAGTGGCCACTTCTTGGAGATGCAACTATTGAGCTCTTTCTTTGGACACAGTTGCTTGCAGATATTTCATTGGCTTAAGTTTGCTAGGGATATAGGTACTAGGATGACTGAAGAACAGGCAAGTCAAGCACCTTGGCCTTGGTAACTCTCTGGCAGAAACAAGCTGTTCACCATGAGTCCAGACCTCTGGCCCTCCACACAGCCACGCTGCCTCATGCAGTCTGACCCACCCAATGAGGGGCATTTAAATACCACTTAAATTCTATGATTGTTTATTGATCCGCTTCGCGATAGGGTCTGTGACTGCCAAAAATATTGTGCACAGTGATATGACTGGATTAGGATTTTAAGGGTAGAATTTGGTGAAAGGTGAGATTCTTTTGCAATGATTTCTTTCTCATTGGGAATAAGAATGGATGTATGTTTAGAATATATGTCCCAAAAGGCAGGACCATGTTGATAGATTCTATTTGTTTCCTTGGCCTGGAATGATAAAAGTGGAAAAAAGCCACACAGTGCCCAGCCTCTTGCAGGTGTTACCTGGCATTTTCTTTTCCACACATTTGTAGTGCACTGATAATCAATTTTGTTCATGAGAACTTTAAGGCAGAGAAAGATCTGAAAGCACCTTCTTGATCATCAAGGACGGATTGCTTATGTTTAGTAATGATTTAATATTGAAGATTTCTGTCATAATCTGATTCCTTGAAAGTTGGACATTGCAGAATAATATAGAATGGGTGAGCTCTTTACTAATAGCATACCCTTTTCCCTAACTTTGCTGGCTAATCACTCACCTTCATTTCTTTTTCTTCTATGCAGCATGATATTATAGGAGAAAAAAGCATGGACTGAAGTCAGAAGACCTGAATTTTTATTTCAGATCTCTGTCATGTCCTAGTGGTGTGAACTTGGGCAAGTCATAAGCACTCTGAGTCTCAGGCTTGTCGCCTGTAAAATGGGGACAGTGATATCTACCTTGGAAATTGCCTTGAGGATTAAATGACAGAATGTATGTAAAACACTAGCAAGTGCTTATCTCACAGAGGGCACTTGGTGAATATTAGTTCTTTTCTCTCCTATAGTAAGCATATACAACTCAATTATATTTTGGATAAAGTATTAGTGATATTATTTAAAGTATGATATGGGGCATAGGGCTGACACCTATGGAGCAGCTGTTCCAGACCAAACACTGCTAGAATAAAGGCTGGCTTTTCCTTGTGACTTCAGAAGGATGCAGCTCAGTTTCATCTAGCCCCCCCCCCCTCCAGCCAAACCCAAAATAAGAATTGTTCATTCAAACTGGAAATGATCTGAGACTCCTCTTGAGCTTATTTCAAGACTAACATCTGAAAATTACTCTTCTCAAAAGTTACAAGTAAATGTCACTTGACAATACTTACTGGCCAGTGGCCAACAAGGCTCTTTGTGGGGATGGATGATTATATTAGAGTTCAAGCAGCTGTCCATTTTGTTTCAGTGCCACATCTTATGTTTGCTTTTAAGTTTCCACAGTGAGCTACCATCTTGGGATCTGCTTGAGAACACTGAGGGAGTAACAGGAGTTCATCATCACACTTTATAGATGAACAAACAGACCCAGAGATATTAGAGAATTTCCTCAGTTTCACACAGCTGAACAGCAGCAGAGAGGACTGGAATGTAGTAGATTTTTGACTTCCAGCCCCTGTACGTTTTTCTTAACCACATTCATTTTATAAATATCTATGTAATCAAATTCTCTTTTGTGAAATCCATTTGTAACCTGGGCTAAATAATGTCTCTGTAACCTAAGATGGTAAAAACTCACTGTGGTGTTGGTCTTGGGGGACAAACAGGTTTCAGTATGTGTTGTGTTGTTATAGTGAGCTGTTATATATCCCCCAGGAATGTCCAAAGTGTCCAGAGCTACTAGATGACTTATTGAGATGCTCAGATTCCACCCCTCCATCCCTCCTCTCCCAGTAACTGGTTCAGCCCCATGTTTGAGAAGAGAACCACTCTCAACCTAGAATTCATTTGAGTTTGTTGCATTAATGATTGGATCTCTTCGTGAAAAGTTTGTGTCCAATGACAGAACATTTAAGCTAGCCAAGCCCTAGATCAGAATCATTGCTGGTTTCCATTTCTGCTCTTTCTAATTCAGTTGTCTACTGCACACAGACATCCCTTCCCCTGACTCCTTCATTCTCGATGGCTAAGGTCATCTATGCCTTGTCATATTTCTCTACTTACACACTAAGACATCTTCCCCCATTGATCTTAACTAGAGTCTGCCATCCTTGGACATTTTCTGCAGAAGCGGAAATCCTACCCACTTTTGTCCCTACCCACTTTCTAGATCGCCCTCCCTTTTGTCCCTCATTCCTAGAGTCCAAACTGTGTATGTTATTCTGGATTAGGACAGCTGACAGCTTTACACCAAAGCTGAAGTCTCTCATTTAATCCTGAGTAGGGAGCTAGGGGAGAACTAAAGTCCCCTTCCAATATCAAGGGACATAGTTTACCATGGGGGTGAAGGTCTCTAACAGTCCTGCATACTTTTCAGAATTTAAGTTATTGTCAGGCCTAAGAAGCTCCCTATTGTGACTGACTGTATTTGCATAGACTTATCAGTTCAAATAAATGTACCTCTTTCACTGAGAAAAAAAAAATAGACCAGAGGCCCTCCTTCATTTCTCTGGATTGAATATATCCCTCAACCTTCTTGTAAATTAAGATATTAAATATCTTCGATAAAAATGCATGCAAATTTAACTTGATTTGGAAAAATTTAGGAATGCAATGATTCTTACTCCATGTATTGAGGAGAGAATTTATACATATTAATGAGGTTAACATAGTGGGGTTTTTTCCACTTTTGCACCTCACAGCGAACATTGCTGTTCTCAACTAACAAGCAGTGGTCTCTGCAAGAGCTCAGCAGAGTGACCACTAATAAGGGAACCAACGGGAGCAAGGTCAGCACAAAGCTACGAGTGTGAGTCCAGATGCAAATGTATTCAGAATAATTAGGGTTTGCCCATCAGCTGACGAATGTAATGCACAGTAGCAAACAGCAGAGACTTCGTGATCTACTTCCTACAAATTCTGGAATGAAAAGTAGTTTGAGTTTTGGTTGGTTCCAACTTTATCTCAGAAAACTCATAATCAGCTATAGGCCAGAGATCAGTATGCAATTCCCAGGTCTACCCAGCAACACTCCTAACCTTCAGTCCTGGGTCTGAGTCACACCTCTGTCCTTGGCCTGGATTCTGGCCCCAAAGCACCAAAATGTTGAATACTGTCAACTTCTCATTGTGCAGAGCAGTAAGTGGAAGCTCTCATGGAGCCATCTTCCCAGCCAGAACCAGAAGGCAGAGGACAGGCTGGCCACCAGGCAGCAGCAGAGTGGATTTCAGAGGCTGTGGCTTGGTGTCAGGACCCGTGGGAAGCACATGGACACAAGCCGGCTGTCGTGAGGTCTTTCCAGAGAGACACTGTAATCATGCCTGCTCAGCCTCTCATCTCCTGTCTAATTTTCTTCCCAGCATCACCTCCAGGCCTGTGCTGGCAGTGGTGCTTTCCCAACTGATAGTTCCCATTAAATGAGTTTCAGATGCTGATTTTCTGTCTAACAGATGAGCAAGCATTTCCGTAAGTTGCATCTCATTTTACCAACATCACTGATTTCTCTACTTTCTTGTATCCAATCGATCATTTCACTTCAACTGTGCATTTTATTAATGAGCCATTCACTCCCTTTTCCAGATCGTTAGTGAAGATGCCAGATTCCGACTTGACCTAACACCAGTTCCCAGGGGTCAATGCTGGTTTCCCTGAGAGCTCCCCAGGGAGACATTTTTCACTCTCCTTCTAGCTCCTTCATTGTCCCAAGCTACTTTAACATACTTCTTAGCTCACTTTCATACACTTTTTGGGATATTGACATTAATGTTTACCCAAGAAGCTGCTGTTTGTGGGATGAATGGACAAATGGTCAAATGATACACAGCACAATACGCATAACCATGAAATTCCAGCTCCACTAAGTATACAGTGTAGGCTCATTTATTCACTCACTTTTGTCTAAAGAGCAGAAGGACTTGACTACAATCCTTTGACTATAATCCTCTAGGCTGTTTCTGTCCTTCCAGCACTCACACTTGTACACTGATGCACCTGTTACACTTGACAGAAGCTTCTGATTTCAGTACACCTTCCTGGCTGGCTTCAGGATATTTCCTGAATATTCGCAGGTTATTGGCTGGCAGTGAATCTTACACAGGTGGCTAATGGGTAACTTTGGAAAAGCCAAAAGTTTCATGGCTAGAAGAGCAGGAATTTTTGCTGGGCTTTATTTGCCTGCTTTCATCCACTCTCAGTATAAATATGGTTTTAAATCTCTGGCTTAAATCAAAGGAAATAATTTATTAGATGAAGTTGATTTTCTTTTCTTTTTATTTATAGGTTGCTAGGTACAGAAGATATGCAAGTCCCAGGCAAGCCTCATTACCAGCTCTTTCATGTTTGATTGACCACTGGAAGCACTTTTCTTCCTTTTATTAAAATACTTTGAAAAACTTGATAAAATGAAAGCTGAATATAAAATTGTATCTGTCCTATCATTTTAACACCTAAAAATATTCATTTGGACCTCAATGTCCAAGGAGATGGGAGGAACCCCCTAGTGACCAGGTAGGATGTGGGGGGAGTGTGGAGGGAGGAGAAGCGGAGGCTGGATGTGACTGATGCCCTGAGGGGTGGCTGGGAGAGGGAGGAGTTCCCACACCTGGGGGGACCCTTGGAAGCTTGGAGGATAAAGAGGGAGCACAGCTGGTGTTTCTCCCACCCACTTGGGCCTCAGGAAGACTGTTGGGCTCCGGGGCCAGTCCTCTACGCTCCAAGGCCAGAGGCACTTCTGGGCCTCTCTGGTGCACTGAGCCTAAGTCCTGCCCCCCCCCCCACCCCGGACAGTGTGTTTTCCAACCCTGTGGGTCCTAAGCATAGGCCCCGACCCCATAAACCCTGCCCCTTCTTAAGCCATGCCCCCCACAGCCAGGGCCTTTTCCAGCTTTTTCTTTTTCCCTCTTCTTTGATATTGTCATTCTGTTTTACCTTCCAGCTGTAGTTTCATCTATATCTTAATTTTTTTTAACATATCTGTTAGTTTTCTCATCTTATTTTATTTTTTACTCTTCGTTATTGTTCTCCTTTTTTCTTTTTTTATTTACTTATTTTTTTTTACATCTTTATTGGAGTATAATTGCTTTACAATGGTGTGTTACTTTCTGTTTTATAACAAAGTGAATCAGTTATACATATACATATGTTCCCATATTTCTTCCCTCTTGCATCTCCCTCCCTCCCACCCTCCCTATTCCACCCCACTAGGTGGTCACAAAGCACTGAGCTCATCTCCCTGTGCTATGCGGCTGCTTCCCACTAGCTATCTACCTTACGTTTGGTAGTGTATATATGTCCATGCCTCTCTCTCGCTTTGTCACAGCTTACCCTTCCCCCTCCCTTCTTTTTTCTTTATTTTGTTTTTTCTGCCCTATTTGCCTTGCAGAATCTTGGTTCACAAGCTGGAGATAAGGCCTGGCTCCTGTGGTGGGAGCTCCAAGTCCAAAGCACTGGACTAACAGAGAACCTCAGACCCCAGGGAATATTCATTAGAGTGAAGTCTCCCAGAGGTCCTCATCTCAACACCAAGACCTGGTTTTACACAACAGCCTACAAACTCCAGTTCTGGAAGACTCAGGGCAAATGACCAGTAAGACAGGAACACAATCCCACCTATCAAAAAAAAAAAAAAAAAAAAAAAAAAGAGACGACAAAAAAATATGTCACAGATGAAGGAGCAAGGGAAAAACCTACAAGACCAAATAAGTGAAGAGGAAATAGGCAACCAACTTGAAAAAGAATTCAGAGTAATGATAGTAAAGATGATCCAGAAACTCAGAAATAGAATGGAGGCACAGATTGAGAAAATACAAGAAATGTTTAACAAAAGATCTAGAAGAACTAAAGAACAAACAGAGATGAACTACACAATAACTGAAATGAAAAATACACTAGAAAGAATCAAAAACAGAATAACTGAAGCAGAGGAATGAATAAGTGAGCTGGAAGACAGATGGTGGAAATAACTGCCAAGGAGCAGAATAAAGATAAAAGAATGAAAAGAATTGAAGACAAACTCAGAGACCTCTGGGAAAATACTACACGCACCAACATTCATATTATAGGGGCCCCAGAAGAAGAAGAGAAAAAGAAAGGGTCTGAGAAAATATTTGAAGATATTATAGCCCAAAACTTCCTTAACATGGGAAAGGAAATAGCCACCCAAGTCCACGAAGCACAGAGAGTCCCGTACAGGACAAAGCCAAAGAGAAACATACTAAGACACATATTAATCAAACTAACAATTAAATTCAAAGAAAAAATATGAAAAACAGCAAGGGAAAAGCAAAAAATAATGTACAAGAGAATCCCTATAAGATTATTGGCTGATTTTTCAGCAGAAACTCTGTATGCCAGGAGGGAGTGGCAGAATATACTTCAAGTGATGAAAGAGAAAAATCTACAACCAAGATTACTCCACCCAGCAAAGATCTCATTCAGATTCAACAGAGAAATCAAAAGCTTTATAGACAATCAAAAGCTAAGAGAATTCAGTACCACCAAACAAGCTTTACAACAAAGGCTAAAGGAACTTCTCTAAGGAGGAAACACAAGAGAAGAGAAAACACAAAACAATTAAGAAAATGGTAGTAGGAACATACATGTCGACAACTACCTTGAACGTAAATGGGTTAAATGCTCCAACCAAAAGATACAGACTGGCTGAATGGATACAAAAACAAGACCCATATATATCCTGTCTACAAGAGACCACCATCAGACCTACAGACACATACAGACTGAAAGTGAGGGGATGGAAAAAGATAGTCCATGCAAATGGAAATCAAAAGAAAGCTAGAGCAGCAATACTCATATCAGATAAAGTAGACTTTAAAATAAAGACTGTTATAAGAGATAAGGAAGGACACTACATAATAATCAAGGGATCAATCCAAGAAGAAGATATAACAATTATAAATATTTATGCATCCAACATAGGAGCACCTCAATACATAAGGCAAATGCTAACAACCATAAAAGGGGAAATTGACATAAAAACAATAATAGTGGGGAACTTTAACACCCCACTACACCAATGGATGGCTCATACAAACAGAAAATAAATAAGGAAACACAAGCTTTAAATGACACAATAGACCAGACAGATTTAATTGATATTTATAGGACATTCCATAAGAAAGTGACAAAAATACACTTTTTTTCTCAAGTTCACATGGAACATTCCCCAAGAGAGATCACATCTTGGGTCACAAATCAAGCCATGGTAAATTTAACAAAATTGAAAGTGTATCAAGCATCTTTTCTGACCACAACACTATGATATTAGAAATCAATTACAGGAACAAAACTGTAAAAAACACAAATACATGGAGGCTAAACAGTGTGCTACTAAATAACCAAGAGATCACTGAAGAATCAAAGAGGAAATAAAAAGATACTTAGAAACAAATGACAATGAAAACACAATGACCCAAAACCTATGGAATGCAGCAAAAACAGTTCTAAGAGGGAATTTCATAGCAATTCAAGCTCACTTCAAGAAACAAGAAAAATCTTAAATAAACCATCTAAGCTTACACTTAAAGCAACAAGAGAAAGAAGAACAAAAAAAACCCTAAAGTCAGTAGAAGGAAAGAAAACATAAATATCAGAGCAAAAAGAAATGAAATAGAAATAATGAAAGCAATAGCAAAGATCAATAAAAAATAAAAGTTGCTTCTTTGAGAAGGTAGACAAAATTGATAAACGTTTAGCCAGACTCATCAAGAAAAAAAGGGACAGGATGTAAATCAATAAAATTAGAAATGAAAATAGAGAAATCACAACTGACACTGCAGAAATACGAAGGATTATAAGACACTACTACAAGCAAGCATATACCAATAAAATGGACAACCTCAAAGAAATGGACAAATTCTTGGAAAGGTGTAATTTTCTAAGACTGAACCAGGAAGAATTAGAAAATATAAACAGACCTATCACAAGTAATGAAATTGAAACTGTAATTAAAAATCTTCCAACAAACAAAAATCGAGGACCAAATGCCTTCACAGGCGAATTTTATCAAACATTTAGAGAAGAGCCAACACCTAACCTTCTCAAACTCTTCCAAAAACCTGCAGAGGGTGGAACACTCCCAAATTCATTCTATGAGGCCACCATCACCCTGATACCAAAACCAGATAAAGAAATCACAAAAAAAGAAAATTACAGACCAATATCACTGATGAACATAGACACACAAATCCTCAACAAAATACTAACAAAAACTCCAGCAACACATTAAAAGTATCATACACCATTATCAAGTGGGATTTATCCCAGGAATGCAAGGAATCTTCAATATATGCAAATTAATCAGTGTGATACACCATATGAACAAACTGAGGAATAAAAACGATATGATCATCTTAATAGACGCAGAAAAAGCTTTTGACAAAATTAAACACAAATTTATGATAAAAACTCTCCAGAAAATGGCATAGAGGAAACCTACCTCACCATAATAAAGCCCATATATGACAAACCCAGAGCAAACATCATTCTCAATGGTGAAAAACTGAAAGCATTTCCACTAAGATCAGGAACAAGACAAGGATGTCTACTCTCACCACTCTTATTCAACATAGTTTTGGAAATCCTAGCCATGGCAATCAGAGAAGAAAAAGAAATAAGAGGAATCCAAATTGGAAAAGAAGAAGTAAAACTGTCAGTGTTTGTGGATGACATGTACTATACATAGAAAATTCTAAAGATGCCAGCAGAAAACTACTAGAACTAACCAATGAATCTGGCAAGGTTGCAGGGTACAGGATTAATGCATAGAAATCTCTTGCATTCCTATACACTAGCAATGAATAATCATAAAGAGAAATTAAGGAAACAATCCCATTTACCAGTGCAAGAAAAAGAACAAAATACCTAGGAATAAACCTACTTGAGGACGCAAAAACCTGTACTCAGAAAACTATACAACACTGATGAAAGAAATCAAAGATGACATAAACAGATGGAGAAATATACCATGTTGTTGGATTTGGAAGGATCAATATTGGAAAATAACTATACTACCCAAAGCAATCTACAGATTCAATGCAATCCCTATCAAATTAGCAATGGCATTCTTCACAGAATTAGAATAAAAATTTTCCAAATTTTACAATGGAAACACAAAAGACCCTGAATAGCCAAAGCAATCCTGAGAAAGAAAAACAGAGCTGGAGTAATCAGGCTCTCCAACTTCAAAGTATACTACAAAGCTACAGTAATCAAGACAGTATGGTACTGGCACAAAAACAGAAATATTGATCAATGGAACAGGATAGAAATCCCAGAGCAAAACCCACACACATATGGTCACCTAATTGATGACAAAGGAAGCAAGAACATACAATAGAGAAAAGACAGCCTCTTCAATAAGTAGTGCTGGGAAAACTGGACAGATACATGTAAAAAGTGAAATTAGAACACTACCTAACATCATACACAAAAATAAACTCAAAATGGATTAAAGACCTAGATGTAAGACTGGACACTATAAAACTCTTAGAGGAAAATATAGGAAAAACACTCTTTGACATAAACCACAGCAAGATTTTTTTTGACCCACCTCATAGAGTAATGAAAATAAAAACAAAAATAAACTAATGGGACATAATTAAACTTAAAAGCTTTTGCACAGCAAAGGAAACTGTAAACAAAATGAAAAGACAACCCTCAGAATGGGAGAAAATATTTGCAAATGAAGCAAAGGACAAAGGATTATTCTCCAAAATATATAAACAGCTTATGAAGCTCAGTATCAAAAAAACAAACAACCCAATTAAAAAATGAGTGGAAGACCTAAGTAGACATTTCACCAAAGAAGACATACAGATGGCCAAGAGACATATGAAAAGTTGCTCAGCATCACTAATTATTAGAGAAATGCAAATCAAAGCTACAATGAGGTATCACTACACAACAGTCAGAATAGCCATCATCAACAAATCCGCAAACAATAAATGTTGGAGAGGGTGTAAAGAAAATGTAACTCTTTTGCACTGTTGGTGGGAATGTAAATTGATGCAGCCACTGTGGAGAACAGTTGAAGGTTCCTTAAAAAACTAAAAATAGAACTACCATATGACCCAGAAATCCCACTACTGGGCATATACCCTGAGGAAACTGTAATTCAAAAGGACACATGTACCCCAGTGTTCATTGCACCACTATTTACAATAGCCAGGACATGGAAACAACTTAAATGTCCAATCACAGATGAATGGATCAAGAAAATGTGGTACATATATACAATGGAATACTACTCAGCCATTAAAAGGAACGAAATTGGGTCATTTATAGGGTTGTGGATGGACCTAGAGTCTGTCACACAGAGTGAAGTAAGCCAGAAAGAGAAAAACAAATATTGTATATTAACATATATATGTGGAATCTAGAAAAATGGTACAGATCAACCTATTTTCAGGGCAGGACGTAGAGAATGGACATGTGGACACAGGGGGCAAAGGGGAGGGTGGGATGAATTGGGATATTAGGATTGACATATATACACTACCATGCATAAAATAGATAGCTAGCAGGAACATGCTATAAAGCAAAGGAAGCTCAGCTCAGTGCTCTGTGATGACCTAGGTGGGTGGGATGGTGGGGTTGGTGGGAGGGAGGTCCAAGAAGGAGGGGATATAGGTATACATATAGCTGATTCATTTCATTATACAGCCGAAACTAACACAACACTGTAAAGCAATTATACTCCAATAAAAATATATATTCATTTGGACATAAGCTGAAAGAAAAAACAAAGGAAAAAGCTTGATTTTCAGAAGTTGCATAACTCTGGGTAAATTATTTTTTATTTTAGAATAATTTCCTTATTATATAAAGAGTTATTTATGCAGTATACTTTTACATATTCCATATGTTCTTCCAAAACTATGAAAATTATGGGTGTTTAAAAATCTCTTTTTGGGGGGCTTCCCTGATGGCGCAGTGGTTGAGAGTCCGCCTGCCGATGCAGGGGACACAGGTTCGTGCCCCAGTCTGGGAAGATCCCACATGCCGCAGAGCGGCTGGGCCCGTGAGCCATGGCCGCTGGCCCTGTGCATCCGGAGCCTGTGCTCCGCAACGGGAGAGGCCACAGCAGTGAGAGGCCGGCGTACCGCAAAAAAAAAAAAAAAAAAAAAAAAAAAATCAAAAATCTCTTTTTGGGGAAAGAATTTCCCCTCAAATCTTTCAGTTTGTAGCCCAAAGTGAAAGTGGACCTCCCATTAGTCAAGAGCTGTGGTGTTTCCTGAGGGGAAGCATTAAACATCTCCTAGGCAATAGATTCTCAAATGCCCCAGCTTTGCCACCTCATTGTAAGCACCATGTGATCAGTAAACCATTCCAGAATGTTAAGCATCTCTTCCATGATGACCTTGTGTGCATGTTCCAGTTATAAAGATGCTGATTTAAAGTTAATTATTAAATTATACTAAATAACATAGCATAGAATAATGAAGTGTAGTATCCATATTGTTATTATGGTTAATATATTTTGGTATAGTATATTACTGTATATTATCTTAGTGTGGTATATTACACCATAGTATAACATAGTGTGATATACTATAGCACAGGGTAATATAGTACAGTATAGAGTGGTCTGGTATAGCATGGAACAGTGTAGAGAGGAATAGTTTAAAATAGTATGGTAGAGTACAATACAGTACAGAGCTGCACAGTATCTATATAGCATAGTAGTTAGAACAATGCCTTTAGAATCACAGACCTAGTTTCAAATTGTGGTCCTACCACATACTAAATGTACAGTCTTGAGCATATTACTTAGTGCCTCTGAGCCTCAGTTTCCACATCTGAAAAATGAAGATTAAAAATACTTACCATGATGAATTGGGAGATAGGGATTGACATATATACACTAATATGCATAAAATAGAAAACTAATACGAACCTGCTGTATAATAAAATTTAAAAATTCAAAAAAAGAAAAAAGTAGAAATACTTACCATGCCGTCTGAAGCTGAAGTTTTTATGAGGACTGTGAAGGTAATATATGTAAAGAGGAAGCACTGACAGTTCACAAGCCCTCAATCAAAACTCACATTTTATGTATCTCACTGACAGTGGGGATGAGTAATGAAAGTGCTTGCTTTAAGGAAAGTGTCTCCCTAAAAGCATCTAAAAAGAACTGGCTAGGACATGACTCAGGAGTGGTTGGGTGGTTGTATATTTACTTCTTAAGACAAGCATCCTAAGTGAACCTCCCAATCACTTACTACATTTTGCAAAGATAGGCAATGACCCTGGGATAGTATGGAGCTACTGAATCTTTGCACTGGTGATGACAACGAGGGAGAAGAGTTTTTAGAAACAGATGACAAACAGCTGCAGCACTCTCTATCTTGGGAAAAGCAGTGCCAACTGCATAAACAAGTGTATACATTTTATTTTGTGGTTGCCTCTTCCAAAACATCCAGAAGGAAAAGATTCAGATGTGCTCAAAGATTTGCTCCCAGGAATAGTGAATGTAGAGAATGTGGAGAACCAGAATCAAAGTGAAAGCCCTGTGGAAAACACTAGGAATCAATCAAATGTTTAAGATATTAAAGTGCATAAATTTGACTCAAATTTCTTTCTGATTTGACTACTAATAACGACTTTGCCTCTGGCTGGCTTTGATATGTTTCATATTTAGACGTGCTTGGCGAAGACATTTGTACCCTTTTACACAAGAATGTCTGTGCCCTCACTGGAAAGGAAAACACCCCCAGAGGAACACTTGGGGTTCAAGAACACGCAGACGACGAGAGTAAAAGAAACACGTAGGTGTTATAAATTTAGGGTCAATTTAATGTTTGAAAATGAGATGTAATGAAAAGCACATTGAAGTGGAGATTGGAAAACTGAACTCAACGCCTAATTTGACATTTCAAATGGTTGTGACCTTGGGAATGTTTCTGAGGCGTTGTTTCCACACCTGTGTTACAGAGAAACTATCACTGCCCTTTCCTATCATCCAGAGACACTGTGATTATCAAATGAAACCATGTATGTGAGACTCCTTTGAAAAATGAAAATGCTGTATGTTGGTCTGATTGTTCTTATTAGAAAGAAGAGGAGAGAGGCAGGGGGAGAAAATGGGAAGAGTAAGGAAGGGCTTTGGAATTGAACCGGCCTGTGTTTCATAGTGACTTTGCCCCTCCTCTTAGTAAATTTGTGGCTACAGGAAAGTCATTTAGCCTTTCTTGGCATCAGTTTCCTCATATGTAAAAATGGATATAATAAGTATTATATCTCAGAGCTGTTTGAAGGATTAAGAGGAAAAAAATGTATGTAAGCTCAAAGATATTTTGGTTTGCAGTTTTAAAGCCATGTCTCATGACCCTGAAGGTGTCAGGCCTATTTTTTAATCATCAAAGTGCTTTAATTCGGAGAGGCTGGGTGACCGGCTCAAGTATAGGCCAGCAGATGTAGAATTCCTGATGGAATTATCTTTTTTTTTTTTTTTTAATTTCAGTGTTTGTTTTGGCACCAGTTTAATAATTTTTCTTTTTATTTTTCTTTTTTAAAATTTTCTTTTTTCTTCCTAATTGTTATACTTTTTTTAACATCTTTTTTGGAGTATAATTGCTTTCTGATGGAATTACCTTGATCAGATTATTTAACAATAAAAAAATTTTAAGAACCCAAGACCTTGAAAAAATAACTGTTTTGATTCAAATTATGACGACTATAGATCCCATGAAAACAATGAAATACATCTTACAATTTGAGAAAACTTAGAATTTTTTAGAGGCTTTTTCTGTTATGTTGAATGCTTTTCCTGTCACTGTATTTCAACTAAGCTTCAAATGCACTCTTCTTTCTCTGCCGATCAAGTTTCCTAGTGCTAGGAAAAAACGGGAAGAGGTTAGTGAGATTCAAATAGCTCTAGATTTCCTAAGCAAACCAGACACAGTTAAGAGCACTCTGAAGGGTTTGTGCCTCACCTGGTGACCAGAATCAAGACCTCTCGGGTGTCAAATCAGAACATTTTCCTCCGTATCCCACTGACAACTCGGCATTCTGGATCACTGTCACCAGTGGGGAGGAGAAGGGTGGGGGAAGGGATGCAGCACAGCAAGTCCAGGTGTCCACTCCCACAGTTTGAATTGTAATATGAATACCAAGTTCTCCCAAAATATGGCCTTGTTTCTCTAGATGAAAAGTTGAAAAAAAAGGTTTCTCCTCAGTCACTTCTATTTCAATTTAATTCTCATTTATTAAAGGCCTAATGAAACAAAATTCTTCATTTTACACTCTAAATTTAGAAATTATTCTACTTTGTCATTATAATCAATTGACTGTTACATGAAGACTGTGCATAGGTTGAGGACTTGAATCTTGTCTTCCTTAACTTTTGTCTCCAGAACCTGCCATTCAGCCTGTGCTTAATAAATATTTGCTGGATACACAAACAGACATTCTGCTCAAAACCCACTGCCATGGACTGTATTATGTCCTCCTCAAAACTGATAGTTGAAACCCTTATTTTCCAATGTGATTGTATTTGGAGATAGGGCAGGGAGGCAATTCAGGTAAAATGGGGTCATAACGGTGAGGTCCTAATCCAATAGGACTGGTGGCTTCAGAAGAAGAAGAAGAAGAAAGAGTTCTCTCTGTCCCAGTGCACCAGGGAAAGGCCAGGTAGGACCACAGTGAGAAGGTGGCTGTATGTAAGCCATGAAGAGATCCCTCACCAGAACCAGACCATGCTGGGACCTTGATCTTGAATTTCCAGCCTCCAGAATTGTGAGAAAAATTTCTGTTGCTTAAAACACTCAGTCTATGGTATTTTGTTATGATAACCCAAGCAGACTAAAACAACCACCAAAAGTAAAAACTGAAATTTTTGTCTCAAAGGAAAACTACCTTTTGAATCATGTACATATATGCACATGTATACACTTATATCCATCCCATACGTATAAAAATGTGGATTAAGAAACCTAGATTTATTAAATATATCAAATGTGACTATATAATGAAATGATGGCAAATACCATACACAAATTCATCTACCTGATGAGGGTAGGACAAGTAAAACCCTTGGTCAGTTAATTTGAAATATAGTTAGAACCAAACAGCTAAGCAGATACTAAATCAGCAAAGTAACCCGTCTACTTCCTACTGAGATAATTTTTTTCTTTTGGTCCCCCAGTTTGCACAAGGAACATCTGGAGCAGGCTTAGAATGGAGCACTTGATGGGTAACATCCCTCTTGGCATATCTTAGTTTCAGCAAAGCCAAACTTCTGTGTAACATATCTTTTCTAATCTCTCTCAGTAATGAATTTCAATGGAAACTCTACTTATGTAAATAAAAAAACCTCACATCTGATTATTATCATATTGAGCTAAGGACAATTTCCCTCCTGTAATGCTTTTCTCATTGGAACTAGGATGCTGTTACTATTTTTTAATCGATGGTTGCATCTGTACTTGAGGTTGTAGGAGACAAGGAAGACAATGTCATTTGGAATCCAGCATGCTTCCCAGCGTATGGGGCCCCGTGATCCACATCACCCTTGTTGAGCACATTGGAGCAGACATGCTGGAACATCTGCTGTTGTGTGAGGTCAAAGAAGTGTTTGCTGCAGGCTTTGGCTTGACAAGCTTTGAAATATTTCCCAGCTTTTCAGAGGTATTACTATATCTTCCATCTTTTAAAATGTGCCAAAAGGGAAAGAAAACATGGAAAGTTGCCTCTGCCTACAGGATTCTAATTACTGTGCATTTCTGTGTTCTACCTGTACAAGTTAGGACCTGGGCTCAATGAGAGCAATTACCACTGACCTGTTACGTTACTGAGTGAGTGATCATATGGGATGTCTGGGCATTCAGACCACAAAGCTGAGGTAGTACAGAATTGTGGCTGTGAGTGAGATCTGAGTCAGGTCGCTTTAGTTGAGATAATTTATTCATAGTTACTAATAAGATACAATTCAGGAATAACAGCAAACTGAAACATATACAAACATACACGCAGACACATGAAACTTTCCACAGTAATTAATATAAACATTTAAAAGATACAAGTTAGTATTATCTCTGTATTTCTTTAAAAATTTGATAGTATCTTTCTAATTCTTTTAGCACCATAGAGAGTCTCTTTTGTGAATATAATTTTCAACCCTTTTTTTTTTTTTTTTTTTTTTGATACGCCAGCCTCTCACTGTTGTGGCCTCTCCCGCTGCGGAGCACAGGCTCTGGACGCGCAGGCCCAGCAGCCATGGCTCACGGGCCCAGCTGCTCCACGGCATGTGGGGTCCTCCCGGATTGGGGCACGAACCCGTGTCCCCTGCATCGGCAGGCAGACTCCCAACCACTGCGCCACCAGGGAAGCCCAATTTTCAACTTTTTGTTGTATAATTTATAGATGATAAAATGTACCTCTTTAAGTGTACAGTTCAATAAGTTTTGACAAAAGTATACCCCCATGTAAGTTCCTCTTCAGTGAAGATATAGAATATTTGCCTCATCCCCAAATCTTCCCTTATATTGTTTACATTCTATCCTACCTCTCTTTGCCCCATTAACTACTAGTCAGCTTTCTGTCACCACTGTAGATTATGTCTCATCTAGAAATTCACACAAATGGAGTATTATGTACTCTGTGTCTATCTTCATGCACTCTGCATAGTGGTTTTTTTAATTAATTAATTAATTAATTTTGGCTGCATTGGGTCTTCGTTGCTGCACGTGAGCTTTCTCTAGTTGTGGCGAGCAGTGGCTTCTTTTGTTGTGGAGCACGGGCTCTAGGCACACGGGCTTCAGGAGTTGTGGCATGCAGGCTCAGTAGTTGTGGTTCACTGGCTTAGTTGCTCCATGGCATGTGGGATCTTCCTGGACCAGGGCTCGAACCCGTGTTCGCTGCATTATCAGGCGGATTCCTAACCGCTGCGCCACCACGGAAGTCCCTGCATAGTGTTTTTGAGATTCATCCATACAGTTATATTTGTTAATGCCTGGTTCCTTTTTGTTGTTGAAAGCAATCTTTGTCTTCTCATTATGAAAATCTCCTTTCCCGTCTAACATTGCTGTATTTACTCATTTATTTTATCCTATGAAAAACACAAAATTATTTCATAATTATCTTGTAGTCCTTTAATCCTGTTTTCATCATATTTCTTACTATTTTCTAACTGAAAGTTGGAAATGTACTGTAAGTTAGGCTTTGTAAAGTGTCCTTAAAGGGCCACTGAGTCTGCCAAAGTTAGATCAATGGGATGCCATGGCAATTAAGCTTGACTTTGATGATTTTCTAGAGATATGACCACGCATATCTATCACTCATATCTGGGGTATTCTGAAGTGGCTTTTTTTGGCTCCAATGGCTTTTGGGGCTCTGATGCCTTTTTTTGGCTCCAACGGCTCCAATGGCTTTTTTTGCTATCATATTAACACTTTTTTTGCTATCATATTAACACTTTGGCATCAAGCATGTAAACTGCTATAATAAAAATAGCAGTCTGTGTAGCTAAGCACTCTATACCTTACCTCATTTAATCTTTGTAATAGCCCTGCGAATCAAGTCTTATCGAGCACTCAGTGATGAGAGTATGATCCTTGTTACGCTAAGATTGGAAGCTATAAGAACATATAGGCAGCTAAGACCTTGCTGAAGAAGTGACCTTTTAGCCGGGGCGTGGAGGACAAGTAGGGTTTGCCAAGCCAGAAAAGGGAATAAGTATTCCAACGGGAATAATATGTGTGCAGGCTTGGAGGTGAGAAAGGTCCTGGCAGGTAGAAGGAATTAATAAAAGGTTTTATGTATTTGGAATCCAGAGGTGAAGGCAGAGTAGGGCCAGCTGAGCTAAGCTGCACCTGAGCTGGAATTGGAGCTGCTGTGGAAGCCTGTGGTTTTGGATAGTAAGACTGGGTTTTGAATGCTGCTCACTATGGAATGGTAGTAATGTTCTACAGGCACCTATGTATGAAGATTCAGAGAACTGAATCCCAGTGGATTGGCAAGAGGATTCAGGGTGGGAAAATCCAGTGGTCTCTCAGGTCAATATCAGAATAGCATGATGTCATTTAATTTATAACAATCACTTTATAAATTACTTTATTATTGAAATTAATTAATATTTTTCCCTCCTAAGAAAATAATTCTTGGTGTTAGAAGTGGTTTTTCTGAGGTAGAGTTCAGAGGACGTATATAGTGTGAGGACCGGTTTCTACCATTGTTCTGTCTCTAGGTAAAGAAGAGTTTAACTTACAATGTGGTTAATATGATACTTATCACTGACAGTACTTTATTTTTAAAAGTTAATGGTTATCACATAGAACATTTCTGTATGCAAAATCCAAGAAATTTATTAAAAAACAGTCAATGATAAATATCTGTGTATTTTAAGGGCATTGAAAATCACAATGAAAATCGCATCTCTGTTTTGCATTTATAGTAAGTGAAAAATCCAGTATTGCACATTCTCAAGGTAATTGTGGGGAGATCAAGACAAGTTTGGTCATTAATCATATTGTGGAACTAGACATAGGAGAAAAAGAATTGAAATGAAAGTCAACTGAACCAAAATACACATATTGGAAAATGTATTGATTGCCTGGTCCAGTATGAGATTCAAGTAATGTTTATGATTCTGAACTCTGTCCTGACTTAGAATAGAGAGCAATGAGAAAGAAAACGTTAACACTTTCTTCTTGGAATGAAAAGGTTAGGGCTTAAGGGAATGTGTTTTATATGTTGAAATTAATCTAAAATTAAGATGAAGTTAATGTTCACATTGGTATTATTCTAATATTTTGGGCGTTAAAATATAGGTGAAGGCTGAGATTTGGGTCTTTGACTTGATTCCAACAAAATGTTTACCCCAAGAATATGTGTACTGTGAAAATAAAATGTTGGGTGTGACCTGACATTAGTGGAAAAATAAAACAGAGAAATGGATCATTTAAAGATGTTCATCACCAGTCAGCTATCAGTTTGATATAAAATTTTTCTTTAAGGTCTCTTTTTGTTGCTAAAAAGGATTTCTAGGTACAGATTTGGGTTGTTAGAAACATCAAAATTGTAGAAAAGCTCAAAGATATTGGGGTTATGTTGTCAGGACTACAGCTCCTTTGAAATTCCAGATATTTAAGGTACTAAAAGACTAACCCCCAAAGACTTTATTTCCTTTTTGCTTCCAGTTTTGATGCTTTGTAAGGCCCACGAAACCATCTTTAACCTTTCTCTTTTCCCCTTTCCTTGCAAGAGTTTCTTGGGGAGTGTTTCCTGGTCCCCACCTGCCTCAGGCTACACAGGCACCACACTGGTGGCCTCATCAGCCCCAGCCTGGTGGCCACCACAGCACGTTGGCCAGTCTTTTGTCTGTTCTTCGTTCGTCAGTGTGTTCTATGCCCACTGGTAGAACACATTCATTGTGCCACTTCTGGGTGGAGAATCTACAGAGGCTCCCCTTTGTTTTACTACATGAATCTAAACCCTTTGACATGCCTTTGGTACCACCACTGCCTTCTTTCTTCTTTTCACCAACAATCAGCTCTTTTTATTTTCTAACATAAATAAACTACAAGTTTCATGGATTAATTCAGCAAATATTTATTGAGGAAAAGGCAACATCAGACAAAGGCTTTGGAAAGGTCACTCTGGATGGGGGTGGGTGTACCAAGAGAAGCTGGCTGTGGAAGGTTGGGGCCTGTGCTGGTGTCCTGGTGGAAGCTGGTGACAGCTTGAGGCAGGCTCTTGGCACTGGAGATGGGGTGAAAGGAATTGCTTTGCAACTGACTTAGGGGGCGTATATCCCTCAGACTCACCAGAAACAGTCTTTGTCCTGTCAGATCCCACCTTAACAGCCACTTCTTCCAACAGTGTGACCCACCACTTTAGTTGTGTGATGTTGGAAAGGTTTTTTTTCAACTTTTTTCCATTTCTAAAAGGAATATGATAGTAATGCCCCAAATAGTTGTTTAAGGCTTAAATGGTTCAAAGCTTGTAAAAGTTTTAGCTCAAGGTCTGGCACATAGTAAGAACTCAGTAGAGGTTAGCTATTAGTATTGCTATTCTGTCTCTCTTGATTAATCTGCATCCTTTGATTTATCTTCATAGAAGAGAATCACTTAATCTTAGATCTTTGAGATCTTAGAAACTGTCCCATCACATTCTCTCACTTACACATTCAGAAATGGCACAGAGGCTGGGGAGGTGATGGCTCCTCAGTGCTAGTTCTGGAACTAGAGCCCGGGTCCCCCAACTCCAAAATCAGTGCCTTTTGGCTCTGGACCATAGACCTTATTCTGTAGATCAGTGTGTGTTTTATCTCAAGTATAATTAAGCCTCTTGAGGGTGTGGCTCCTACTCTGGTGACTGGCCCGGTGCTCAGCTGGAAGCTTTGCATCAAATTGCCTGCTGTAATATGGAAATGAAATCTTTAACTTTATGTTACAAAATAGATTAAACGGATTTACAGGCTAAATCATCTTCAGTTCCTATTCACCCCATAAGAGGGGAGATTAAAGCAACCTAAGTGAGTAAGACTTTATTTAATAATCATCTTACCAGGAGTACTTTCTCAATGATTGGATCTAATACTCTCTAATCATCTAATACTTGAACTACTCTCTGAAGGAAGTAAGGCGTTTTAGGGCTGTGACAATACGGTTAGGATACCTGAGTCTACTCAGGTAAGCTCCTGCAAGTTTGCTCTTCCAGTTCACTAGGCTCTGAGGGAGAGTCCTGTTCACTGTTTCCTTAGCCCTCACAGTCCCTTATGCAACCGGGGGCAGTGGTTAGAAAACACAGATGCCAGTTTTCCATTGTATAAGAGAAGATGCCTCTGCAATGTCTCATATAGGTTTTGACTGTTCAAGTTTCTTCCCTAAGTTAGTGGTTCTTTGCTTTTGTGATCATATTAAACTAAGCATTCCTCGTAAGGGGACTAATCGGGATTAGTAAACATTAGAATGTTTATTCTCTCACCGCAAAACACAGGGATTTAAATCTACTTAGGATTCAGTCACACTGAGGGGATGATTCTGAGATTTTTCCACAGGGAAATAAATTTATTCACAGTCACCATCCTGGGAAACTTGTAGTCTTTTAGCTCAAAGTATAAATTTTTTTATATTATTTGTACCTCATTTTTCTTACACCCTTGATTCCATATTATCTTTCTCATTCTCAGTGTCTAAGATTTTATTTATATCTTTTTTATTTCTTTTCCTCACCTCTGTTTTTTTTTTTTTTTTGCGGTACGCGGACCTCTCACTGCTGTGGCCTCTCCCGTTGCGGAGCACAGGCTCCGGACGCGCAGGCTCAGTGGCCATGGCTCACGGGCCCAGCCGCTCTGCGGCACGTGGGATCTTCCCAGACCGGGGCACGAACCCGTGTCCTCTGCATCGGCAGGCGGACTCTCAACCACTGCGCCACCAGGGAAGCCCTCACCTCTGTTTTTAACAATAAACTTTGTTTTTAAAACTTTCCAAATTATCCCCCCAAACAACAGTAACTATAGCAGCAAAAGACCGTCAAATTGTTTTTATAATATTTAACTTTAAGAATACTGATTTTCATAGGATGACAGAATTTTAGAATTGGAAGTGACATAAGAGAATCTGATAGACATTTGGATGTCCTTATTGTCAAGTGCTTGCTCTAACCTTTTGCGCCCTGAAGAAGGTTGGATTATGGTCCCCAAATATATCTCTGAACCTGTAAATGTTACCTTATTTGGAAAAGGGGGTACTGCAAATGTGATTATGAATCTTGTGATGAGAAAATAATTCTGCATTATCTGGGTGAGGTATAAGTGCAATCACATGTATTCTTAAGAGAAGCAGTGGAAGATTTGACACAGACAGAAGAGAAGGCAGACAGGAGAAAGCAATGTGACCATAGGGGCAGAGACTGGAGTGATGTGGCCACAAACCAAGGAGTGCCGGCTGTCACTAGAAGTTAGAAGAGGAAAGGAATGGATTCTCTTCTGCAGCCTCTGGAGGGAGGGCAGCCCTGCCAGCACTTTGATCTCAGCCCAGTGATCATGATGTTGTGCTTTGGCCTCTAGAAATGTGAGGGAATTGTTGTTGTTTTAAGTCACTAAGTTTGTGGTAATTTGTTATAGTAGCCGTAGGAAACAAATACACTCCTTCTCTAAAACTTGGGGGATCTTTTTGTTACTGGTTTAAAGGAGTTTGTTATAGATTCTGGACGTGAGCTCTCTAATAGGATACATAAATTACAAATATCTTCTTTCATTTAGGGCCTTGCCTTTTCACTCTCTGAGTGGTGTCTTTTCATGTTTAGATGTTTTTATTTTTAATGAAATCCAATTTATTGAACTTTTCATTTATTGTTGTGTTTTGAGGTCTTGTTTGAAAAAATCCATTTATTACTCTCAACATTTAGGTTTAAAATCCATCTAGAATTTATTTCAGTGTTTGGAGTAGAGTAGGGGTCAGGTTCATGTTTTTCCCATATTTCATTTGTCCAATGTTCCATTGGATAAATGTTTTCTTACTATACTGCACTGGTATCTGTCATAAATCAAGGCCATATGAATCAGCATTGCTTGTCTGGGAAGCAGATGCCAAGATGGAATTAGAAGTATGAGAGATTTATTGGAGGTAAAAGATAAGGGTAATAAAGATATCAATAAATGGGAGAAGGTATAGGAATAGGCAAGGGAAGTCTTCATACCTGTGAAGATCTGACACTTATGAAAGAAGAGAGGGGAAAAAAGGAGGAATGCAGAACAGCCTCAGAGAGCAGTCCTGGCCAATTCCATGGAGAGCTTCATAGCATAGATGACTGTTAGAACCCTCCTGTACTAGGTAGATATGGCAAGACCCTAGAACTCCCACTGTGCTCAGTCTTTGGCTGAAGCTCCCCAAGGAGAATGTGTCCTCTATCCCAATGCTGCAAGAGCTCCTTAGGCACTGTAGCTAGTGCAGACCTTGTGCAGTTTGCTTGAAGGAAGATCTGAACAATAAACCTACAAGGCTTCCATATTCCACTGCTTGCACCCTACAGATTTACTTCTCACGCATATTCAGACTCCACGATTCCCATTTGGTCTCTTTTCCCGAGATGATACTCAGAAAAGGATGGTTAGTAGGATGAACAACAGCTCTCATTTTTGCAGTTGTTCTCAGTCTTGCAATTGATACTCATTGTCTTTACTCCTCTGTTATCCATTCTAAATTCTTCTCACCCTCAGCTCTCACTTCTGCAGGTCTTGGTGGTTTACCTGTGTGATACTGCGATTTATAATAGGAAATATATATTTGGTCTTTGTCTCTGTTCCTGGCACAGAGCTCCTAAAATCCTTGTATTTTCTAAGAGATAGGAGGGATAAGGATGAAAAGAGCATTTTCATTATTCATAACAAGCGTCTTTCAACCACACCTGAGTTTATGTTAATGAGATGACTTTTGGAAAAGCCCGTAAGGATGGGGGGCTGCTTGCCAGGAACCAACCATGTGATTAGAGGGTTAGAACTTTCAGCTCCACCCTCCCAACCTCTAGGGAGGGGAGAGGGGTTGGAGGTTGAGTTAGTCCTCAGTGGTCAAGCATTTAATCAATCATGCCTACTTAATAAACTCCATAAAAAACCCTGACTGAAGGAAACTGGAGAGCTTCCAGGTTGGTGAACACGTGGAGTGCTGAGTGGGTGATGCGCTTGGAGAGGGCATGTCTCCTCTGCGTCCCCTCTCCATACCTTGCCCTATGCATCTCTTCCATCTAACTGTTCTTGAGTTGAATCCTTTTTATAAAATAATCGTAATCTATTAAATAAAATGTTTTCCTGAGTTTTGTGAGCCATTCTAGCATATTATGGAACCGAAGGTGGGGATCACGGGAACCTCCAAATTATAGCTCATTCCTCAGAAGCACAGGTGACAACCAGACTTGTGACTGGCATCTGAAGTGGGGGCAGTCTTGTGGGACCAAGACCTTACCTTGTGGGATTGAACACTGTCTCCAGGAAAATAGTGTCAGAATTGAATTATATTATAGGACACTCAGCTGGTGTCAGAGAATTGCCTGGTATGGGAAGAACTATATATTTGGTAGTCAGAAGTGTAAGTGTAGTAGTAGAAGAGAGTAGAGTGTGGAAAAAGGGGAGTTCTCTTTCACAGCCTGGTAATGTAACTCAAATCCTCATTTCAGAGTGGTTTGAGGCCTTGGTAATCATCTCCTTCTCAGGCCAGGGTTGCTGTGCATGTACCTTTACAGTAACACTTGGGCAAGGAAATACCAAGAGGCACCCAAGCGGGTCACCTGAGTTTCACACATATTCTGTTCTACCTCAGCTTTATCTCATCCTACTGATCAGGGTCAATTACCCTCGCTATGACTCTGGCTCCCTTCTCATGTGACAGTTCCTGGACACAAGGAGTCCAAAGTGCCGGGCAACCATCATAGGTTTATGGGTTCTGTGCTTTTTTTTTTGGATTTGCCCGCTTTGAGGATGAAAACCTCTAAGCATTGGAGAGCAGGGGTTGTGAACAGGAAGCACAATATTCCCCAGGAGCATGGAGAGTCATGGTAAGTGGGGCCATTCCTGCTTCCAATCTTTGTTTCCTGAATTCATGTGGCTTTCCTATTAGGACAGAGCATCATATAGAGGTCTCTGGAGGATAGCATTTTATACCTAAAGGGAGTTGCCTCAGAGCTGGTACTTCAGCTGCACTTACAGCAGGATAATACAGTACTCTATTAGACTGGCTCCTTCTGGATGGTATGATTTGTGATACAACCAATGCTCCCCATGACACGGGCCCATGCCCACAGCTCCTTCACTGAAGTGGGATCCCTGGGTGGATGCTGTGTTGTATGGAAACAGGCATTTTGTAAGCCCCTGGATAGTGATTCCGGCTGAGGTTCTGTGGGCAGCAAAGGCCTAGAAGAGTGATTTATTCCTATGGGAAGAAACCACTGGCCCTTCTAGGATAGAAAGGGCCTGATATAGTAAACTTGCCATCAAGGAGCCAGATGGTGTCCTAGAGGAATGGTGCCATATTGGATCGTCGTTCCTGTCAGACTGTATATTAAGAGGTGACAACAGCTGGATCAACCTTCGTTAGTAGGTGCCCAGAATGTTGGGCTCATTTGTAGCCATTCTTGAGTGGCACTGTAATGCTTACACCTGTCAACCAAGCAGATTCAGAATGAAGCAAGCTCTGGGTTTTTTCTCTTCTGTCAGATGGTCAAAAGGAGTCCCCCATGTGGCTATAGGTGTGAGAAGGAGGGCAGCACCAGTGCAGAGTTGTGGATGCCATTGAGGTCTGTGCTTCCTTTAGCCAGTTTAACCACTGGCTCTCAAAAAAAGTATATATATCTTAGTCAATTCAGGCTGCTATAGCAGAATGCTGGATGGCTGATAAACAACAGAGATTTACTTTTCACACCTCCTGGAGGCTGGGAAATCCAAGCAATGTACCAGCAGATTCAGTGTCTGGTAAGGCCTTCTTCCTGGTTCACCGACTGTCTTCTTGCTGTGTCCTCAAATGGTGAACGGGGCAAGGGAGCTCTCTGGGATCTCTTTTATAATAATCATAATCGAATTCATGAGGACTCCATCCTCCCAAAGTCCCCACCTCCTCAAATTGGGGATTAGGTTTCAACCTATGAATTTGGGGGGGATATAAACATTTGGTCTATAGCAATACACATAAATAGATTTACTATAAACTTTACTAATATGAAGGATGTATAGTACCCAATTTACAATTAATGATGAAACAAACAATACTCTTTATTTTAAATTACATATAGCCAAATTATTCTTACAGAATATTTTTGTTGATTTTTGTCAAATTCTTGCCTCCACAGCCAATGTTGTTGCAATTGACAAATCAGTATAGTTCTGACATGAACGTTGATTGATTTTTTTTAATAAGACAAAAATGAAACCACGAAGATGCATGCTAGAACTTGACTTCTTTGCTAATGGTGAGACTGACTTATTGGCTGAAAGGGATACTAGCTTTCTGATACTGAAATGATATTTCCTCAGTTGGTTTTTTGTGCTATTCACAATGTAGTGGCTATAGAAATGGCACACATTTATATTTAACTTACGTTATTAAAATTTTTCCTATTGTATTCTGTGTGGTCAATCAATAAAACAATAAATCAAATTGTATTTTGTAGCACTTATCCATTTATAGGGTAGACATATTTCTAAAATGGCTAATTTCAAACTGCCAACATGACAGCACTGAATGTGCAGTTGTGAAAAGATGCACTGTAACACGCTATTAGGTAGTGTGTCCACCATATAGACACAAAGTCATAAATAGTCACCAGAGCATGGGTAATAGTAAAATGTAGTAAAATAATTAGGAAGTATTAAAGTTTGAGTATTTCTTGCTTTCATTTTAAATATGCTGTATTTAATTGTATGTAAGTTAATTCTTAATAATGGTTGTGCTTTCAAAGTTCCTGGAAAGTTAAGAACTGGCTCTATGAGGCAGTACATGCCAGCTCTGTTACCTCTGGTCCTACAGATGTACCACTTCTAATCATATGTCAGCATGCTTTTATGTCTGTCCAGTCTGTGACTTGGTGGGTCTGGCCAAATCTAGATCACCATGGGCATTTTTGGCCCATGGTCACTTGATGCCCCCTGAGTCTAGCACCCGAACTCTACCAGGGCCCAGTAACCCAACAGGAGCTGTTTTTGAGCGTGTATATAATTGGTATAAAAGATGGCATGGCCTTGTCCCAGAGCCCTATGGGCCTGTATTGTGATTCTCTCCCAGGGCCTTGCCAAACACTTCACACAGTGTCTTCTCCCACCACTAACTTCTAACATAGGGTCTGTCACATGCATGGCCCAAGGGTGAGGGCAGATTCTACTGTAGCCAGGACCTGCTGCACAGTGCTGTCCTGCTTTGGGCTTAAGCTGGTAGCCTTTTGCATCCCAGTATTTGGCTAGAACAATTATCCTAGGTATGGAATATGCTGCCTCCATAGCTAGTAGAGGCCTATGGGGCCTTGTGCTTTCTTTTGGGGGAGGGAAGGTGAAAGATGCAGTGATATTTCTTTTATTTTGGAAGGACTATCCTGGCTACTTGATGCTTCAATATTTACTGATATGACATGTCTCTGAATCTTTGTAGGATTTTCCTCCCACCTTCAGGAGGGCATGTGTCTTATCAAGGGCTCCAGCCTTAGTGGCCAGAGGTAAAGTGGAAGCAGGTCCTGAGTGGTGCACAAGCTGTCTTGCTCACATTGTCTTGGGAGTGCTCTTAGGGTAGAAATCAGGACTGAGCAAAGGAAGAAGCTGGGTCATGATGTGGCCTCAATGAAGGCCTCCTAGGGTGACCTGAAGCTGGAATGGCCCATCAAAGTTGTCCCTAGTTAGGGCAACAGGGTCAAGTTGGCCTTCATAACCCAACATCCAAGAGTCATTGGATATATGCTACTCCTGGAAGGGGGAGCTGACCTTGGTTGCAATGATCCTTTTCAGCCAAGGCAGTTCTGAAGAGAACTGACATCTGAGGGCTCCTTCCTGCAATACTCCCGGGAACTGGGGGAATAAGTCCTTCAGTTCTGAAGGAGGATCTGGAAGGCTCATCAGAGGCCCACTACTGTTAACATGCAAAAATGCTATTTACAAGGGGCCTGGAAGAGCTAACAGACTTTCAAATATAAAGACATATTTCGTGAGCAACGTTCTGGTATATCTAATTATTGATAGATTATAACTACTATTTTTAAAAGAAAAACAACCTTTGAAGAAGATAGGGAAGTTTAGGAGTCAAAGCCAAAGGCCTTCACAGTTTTTTGCATAATGTTAGCAGGAACAGTCCAAACACGTGTAAAGCCCAGAAAATAATAATCAGACTCAGGTGATCCACTTAGATAGGAAGAAAAAGTAATTAGCTCCGCATCTCCCGGATTGTTTTAAGAGCCTTAGTGAAAACAAAATATTTGTTTTTGTTTTAGGAGAAATATTTCAGAGGGAAATTCGGCGCCCAAATCCAAACAAACAATCGAACCTGAGACTTTTTATAAGAGCGTTAGGAACAGAAAGTCTGGGAAGGAGACTGCAGAGGGGGCGACGGGACGCGAGCGCGAAGCCGGGAGCGAGAGCGCAGCCCGGAGGCCGCCCCTGCTGTTGTCCGGGGTGCGGAAAAGCCGGGGACGTCCCAGGCGGCGGCAGCCACTGCTCCCTCCCTGAGGGCGGGCGGGGGGTTCAGGCTGAGCACCTGCTAAGCCCGTCCTGGCCCGGGGTCTGGAGGTGCCCACCAGGAGGACCCCCCCCCCACAGACCCCGTTGGGGGAAATGTTGGGGGGGGGTGGAGAGCATAGAGGGCACAGCTGGCGGGACCCCGGCTTCCCCTTCTCCCCCGCTGCGGGCAGCCAGCCCCGCGCCGCGACCCCGCTCCACCTGCTCGCGGACTCTCGGCGCCTGACTTCTTTGCTGCTGGCCGGGGCGAGCTGCCTGTGCTACGGCCGCTCCCTGCAGGGCGAGTTCATGCACAACGACTTGTGGGCGATCGTCAACAACCCCGATGTGCGGCCCGGCGCCCCGCTGCGCTGGGGCATCTTCTCCAACGACTTCTGGGGCAAGGGCATGGCCAAGAACACCAGGCACAAGTCCTACCGGCCGCTCTGCGTCCTCACATTTGAGTCCCTCACTGTGCTCTCGCAATTGCCCCCCCCGCCCCCTCCCCCTCCCCCTCCCCGGGGTCTGGAGGTTATGGGCCTTCCTTCCTTCCTTCCTCCCTCCCTCCCTTCCTTTCTTTTCTTCTCTCTCTCTCCCTTCCTTCCTTCTGCCCCCCAGGGTCTGGAGGTTATGGGACTCCTTTCTTCCTTTCTTTCCTTCCTCCTTTCTTTCTTTCCTTTCTTTCTTTCTTTCTTTCTTTCTTTCTTTCTTTCTTTCTTTCTTTCTTTCTTTCTTTCTTTCTCTCTTTCTTTCTTTCTTTCTCTTTCTTTCTTTCTCTTTCTTTCTTTCTTCCTTCCTTCCTTCCTTTCTCTCTCTCTCTCTCTTTCTTTCTTTTTTTCTCTCTCTCCTCCTTCCTTCCTTCCTCCCTCCCTCCCTTCCTTTTTTTTTTTTCTCTCTCTCTCCCTTCCTTCCTTCTGCCCCCCCAGGGTCTGGAGGTTATAGGACTCTCTTTCTTTCTTTCTTTCTTTCTTTCTTTCTTTCTTTCTTTCTTTCTTTCTTTCTACCTTCCTTCCTTCCTTCCTTCCTCTCTCTCTCTCTCTCTCTCTTTCTTTCTTTTTCTCTCTCTCTCCTCCTTCCTTCCTTCCTCCCTCCCTCCCTTCCTTTCTTTTTTTTCTCTCTCTCCCTTCCTTCCTTCTGCCCCCCTGGGTCTGGAGGTTATGGGACTCCCTTTCCTTTCTTTCTTTCTTTCTTTCTTTCTTTCTTTCTTTCTTTCTTTCTTTCTTTCTTTCTTTCTTTCTTCCTTCCTTTCTCTCTCTCTCTCTTTCTTTCTTTCTTTTTTCTCTCTCTCCTCCTTCTTTCCTTCCTCCCTCCCTCCCTCCCTCCCTTCCTTTTTTTTTTCTCTCTCTCCCTTCCTTCCTTCTGCCCCCCAGGGTCTGGAGGTTATGGGACTTTCTTTCTTTCTTTCTATCTTTCTTTCTTTCTTCCTTCCTTCCTTCCTTCCTCTCTCTCTCTCTCTCTCTCTCTCTCTCTCTCTCTTTCTTTCTTTTTCTCTCTCTCTCCTCCTTCCTTCCTTCCTCCCTCCCTCCCTTCCTTTCTTTTTTTCCTCTCTCTCCCTTCCTTCCTTCTGCCCCCCTGGGTCTGGAGGTTATGGGACTCCCTTTCCTTTCTTTCTTTCTTTCTTTCTTTCTTTCTTTCTTTCTTTCTTTCTTTCTTCCTTCCTTTCTTTCTCTCTCTCTCTCTCTCCCTCACTCACTCTCTCTCGCTCTCGCTCTCTCTCTTCCTTTCTTTCTTTTTCTATTTCTCTCTTCCCTCCTTTCTTCCCTTCCTCCCTTTCTTCCTCTGAGCCCTCCATCCTTCACTCCACACCCCACTGCCACACCACTCTCCTGAATGTTCCTTGGGCCCAACTGTCTGGCCTTCTGGGACCAGGTTTGCCAGGTAAAGCACAGGGAGTCCTGGCTCCTGGCTCTAGAGGCACAGGCTGGGGAGCTGGAATGGAGGTTTCCCTGGTGTCTGTCCACCCACCTCACCCCCAGATGGCCCACTATGGCAAAGGAGGATCTGTGTGGACTCAGCGCCTTTGTTGGGAGGTGGGGTGCTGCTTCCAAGTTGGGAATCTTTGCAGGTTTGTGGGCAGCTTTGCAGATGAGGAGGAGAATCTTGGGAGAAAAGAGAAAATCCCGACCTGTCAGTAGTCACTGAGCCCAATGATCTGTCAAAAAGTGTTCTCCGTCCAGACTTGACAATATGCAAAGTAAAGAAACATGAAGGCCCGCAGTCTTCCCATTCCTGAGCTTCCAACTGAAATAGTTTTTGTTTATTTTTTTTGTTTATTTTATTTTCACACATTTTTGGTGTGAATAACTTACAAGTGCATAGAGGAACCATGATGCCCATTTCCCCCGTTTGAAAAGGGCCTCATTGGAGTCCTTGCTGGACTGTTAGCAGTACCATTATGAGCGAGTGGAAGTCTTCCAGTACATGAAAGAATTATAGAGGGTGCAGGTGATCTTTAGGTTTTTTGCCTTAAGTGTACATAGACTGTCTTCAGTGCTTAGAAAAATTTTACAGGCACAGGGAACAAGGTCCCTATGTTAGAGTTGGTCAAATACACTGTTCATTTATTCATTCAATAAATACTTGTAGTATAACCTTTATGAGCAGGTACCCTTCTGGCCCCTGGGGATAAGGGTCCCCAGTGGTATAGCTCTGGTAAAATATGATTGCAATGGAAGTTTTACAGAGAAAAAGAGAGGATGAGTTAATAAATAGAGACTAAAATGGTATGCTTTAGATTCCTTGCAGTGTGGGAGAAAAACAGGAGGGTGATACTCCTGTGTATCGTCTAGTGAGTCCCTGGATGAAGGCATCTTTTGAAGCAGTCTCTCTTTTTTTTTAATCAACTAATTTATTTCTTAAGTTCCTTTGGAGCAATATTCATAATTTTCCTCACTTTGAGGACTCAGTTATCCCACTTAAAAAAACCCAAAAGCTTGATTATGCCAAAGTAATGGCATTCTCCCCACCCTGAAACACACTCACACAGTAATAGATGCTTTCTGTTCACAAGGTTCTGATTTGACCTCTGGTTACCCCAGAGATGTAATGTAATCTATGCATCTCCAACTCAGTCACTCCAAGCTCTATTACATTCCAGACCCCTTGTTCTTCGTACGTGCTGAGCACAATCAAACGCACTACCCCTTCAGGCCTTTTGTACTTTCTGATTTCTCTTCCTGGAATTCTCTTCCCCCAGATGTTTTCTAGGTTTGCTCCCAATACAGTGTAAGCTCGATGACGTGCATCCTTAGCCCCTAGAACAGTTCCTTGCACAGAGTCAAGGCTCAATAAATGTTAGTGAATGAATGATTATTTTTCGTGGATGTTTAGGAAGTTTTCTGGATAATTATAAGGTTGATCTCTACCTTTTTTTTCTTTAATACAGATATAAAATTTTCTTGGCCCTATTTTCTAGCTAGGATGTTCCTGGACACACCTGGGGAGTTCAGGAGTCTGATTCCCGGTTGGGGGTAGGTCTTGTGGCTCTCAGCTGGAATCTGCTGAGGCTGGGACTCTTCATGGAGGACGAGGTTCTTCAGCATTGGACAGCACATTGAAATTGATTGTTGATGAATCTTGCTGTAAAGTTCAAATCTCTAAATACTCTGAGGGGAAACCCATAAGTGAGAGTTCTCTTCCTACCCACTAAGTAAGAACTAAATTCCTGCCGTATTGGTAACCTGCTTTCCTGAGGAGGGTCTTTGTTTTTTTGTTTTATTTTTCTTTCTCTCTCAGTCCAGGAGCAGGAAGCCAAGGAATTGTTTTTCCCTCTTGGATTAAATAAAGTACAAGGATCTGAAAATAGCTTCTCCTAAAAGCAATTAACATGAATCCTTCACAGACCTTTAAAAGAACGGAAAACCTTCGTTAAAACTATCAACCCAGAAATCACTTTTAAAGAAGATACTTGACATTTTTCTGATCTAACTTGTATTATTTGCCTTCTTCCTTTCCTGAAGGTTTTCTTCTGGGATTTGCCACCTTCTTCCTACATGGGGTTAGTTATCTTCCTTTCTTTGGTGCAGTTGTCCTGTGAATACTAAGGTGACAGTAGTGACACTAACTACCCCTGAACTTGTTCATGGGTGTGGGCTCCCCTTGACCACCTCCTCTTCCTTTTCCCACATGCTCCCTCCTTCCCTTTTCCTTTAAAGCCATGTGAGGATGTCATGCATTAACTTGAATCCTGAACTTTGCTTTCCCCTCCAAGTGCACCATATGTTTGCATTGGTACCTGGGAATTACAACCTTTGGCACTTCAGAGATATGAGGTGATGGTGATTTGCTGATTTGTTCCTGGTGCTGGAGGGAATGCAGAAGAGCAACCAGAATGATGAAGGGCTAGAAGGAGTTGCCTTAGAGGAAAAGGAAGAAGACCAGATGTTGTTATGTATTGGCTGAATGATCTAACAAGAGTGTGGAAACCGCTTATAAGCATTTGAGAGATGAGATGTTGGCAAGAGAGGGGGAAGAAGAAAGTCCAGTTACTTTAGAGGAAAGAAGGAGAATGCACTGTGTGCTTTGTATCGGGCTGTGAAAACTCACTGGGAAAGTGCAGTAGAACCCATCATTTGAGACACCAGAAACAGATGATAAACGTATATTTTGGTTTTTTTTGCTGGAATGTTAGCTTAAATGGTAGTGAATGTGTGATGAGTTACCAGAGAGAGCTGAGTTTGGCTGGAATGTGTGGTAGTTGGCTCTCTGTAACTCACCCTGAAGTGTATAGACCTGTGTTTCTTATTATCTCAGAACTGCCTGTTTTATTTACCTGAAATGCTTAGTAAGTAGGCAGATCCCTGGGCTCCCCTGCAGAGATGCTGAATTAGAATTTGTGAATTTGGGTTTAGGGAATCTGAATTTGGAGGCTGTCCTCCAGGACATTCTTAGATACTTAGAAATTTAGGAACCAGGGGGTGTACGTGTCACTAGCAGTTTTAAGTAGTTTACTTGTATTAACTTAGTTTAATCCTCACAGCAACCCTATAAATTATGTTCTATTATTATTTAAAACATATGAGGAAACTGAGGCACAGAGAGTGTCAGTGACTTGCCCAGCTGACACAACTAAGGAGCGTCAGAGCCAGGATTTCCCTCACCTGGCATCTGGCTTCTCACTCTGGGCCCTTCACAACCACGCCAGGTGGCCTCTCTGAGGATGCTTAACTTTGAAATCCTGTCGGCCTCACGGGATGGAGCAGCCTGGGGAAGTGGTTTACACTCCACTTTTGTCAAAGGTGAATTCACCTTTTCTTTTTGTTTTTAAACAGAGGCTAATGTGTCTGTGTGTGAAATGTGTGTAAGCATGGAGTGAAACCAACCTTGAATGGAAAACTTTGGATTTGTCATTTATTTTGACAGTAAAAGTCTGAGAGAGCCTTAATTTTGAAAAGTGCCTTCTGCAATTGAAAGAGGAAGAAGTTTTCAAGAGAATTTTTATTGCTTCTCCAAAAATGAGGTTGAGATTACCTGCCTGCAAAAGCCTGAGAGACTGGACCCTAAGGAAGCATTTTGCACATAACTTTCCAGGTTAGAAATCTTCAAGGCAAGATTTTGAAGTTTTTTTTAGATTATCAAAGAAAGATGAGATTATGGTCCTTACATTTTAATGTTAAAAACAACTTCAGGAATTCAATAATATATTAATTTATGAATATAGTTGGATACAAAGATAGATAAAGTTTCTGCCCACAGGAATTTAATAATCTACTAGATTGAACCACTAGAAATTGCTAATGCTTAAGAGCTTTTTGAATTTCAGAAATGGCAATTTCATATGGTTCGACTTAATAGTAGGGAGAGGCAAACAACGAACAAATATATAAATGAATAAATAAGTAAAATAAAAGTGGGAAGTGCCAGTGCCAGATGCCAAGCTATCTTCTTTCATCTGAAACCCTCTCTACTCTCCCTTCTCTACTCAGCTTTGTGTTGCTGGGGGTGGGATTATGCAAACCACTGTTTTGCTTTGCCAGCTGGATCCTGTTTAGACCTGCCAACGGATGGTAGAAGAGGCAGCCTGCAAGGCTAATGGGCAAGAAGGGACTCTCTCCTTCCTGTCTGCTCCCTGTGCCTTCCTGTCTGCTGGTGGTTCCTTCCAACATAATTCCAATCAGCCTTCTTCATGCCACACAGCACAATGCCTTCCTGTAGCAGCAGCTGAATCCAGTTTGCAGTTTTCTCTAATATGTGCAGAATCACCTTCATTGTGGCCCCTCAGGAATATCGTTGCCAGCTGAGCAGTGCCTCTTCCTCCAAGGTCTTAATTTCAACTCTGCCAGGTCCCCATTCCAAGCTTCTTCTTTAGAATAATTCCAACCACTTTAATTTGTTTCTCCAGCCCTAGAGGTGGAATCTGCTTCTAGTGGTTGATATCTTACTGTTCTCTATTTGTCTTTCCAATTATCTAGTTGACAACTTCATACCTGGTTAACAGAATATCCAATCCTCTCTTAAAATACTTGGTGCAACCCATAGCTGATTCACTTCGATGTACAGCAGAAACTAACACAACATTGTAAAGTAACTATACCCCAACTTAAAAAAAAAAAGAGAGAGAGAGAAAGAAAATAAAATCAGAAAGCATCTCTACAGGCAAAAAAAAAAAAACACCAGAGTCACATAACCATGAACATTCACCAAGACTCTGAGGCTCTTTCCCTACTAACATCAGCCTTCTATGTCCAAACCTAAATCTATATATTGTTTTGTTGATGATCGATTCTTCTGGTATGTTTGAATTCATCTGGTTGAAAAATAAAATATTGCTCATGAAAGAAAAAAATAAAATAAAACACTTGGTGTGGCTTCTGTCTCCTGACTGTTAGAAGGCCATACAGAGAATTAAAGTAGGGTGATACGAGGGATGACTAGTTAAAATTGAGTGGTCAGAGAAGTCCTCTGCAGAGGTGATGTTTAAACTAAAATCTCAAAGACAAAAAGCTGAGGGAGGCCATTCCAGGAAAAGGTGCAGCGAGTTGCATTAAGGTGGGAACAGCTGGAGTGTGAGGGGAGGGAAAAAGTGTTACAGTCCCTGGTTGTTGAGGAGAGGTGGGCAGTGGCCAGACAGAGGGCTTTGTCAATCAGGGTAGGGTGTTTTCATCTGATTGTAGTAAGTTGGAAAATTTTAAGCAGAAGAAAAGAGTGATCTACGTTAAGTTTTTCTTTGCATTTTTTTTTGTTTTTTTTAACCAGTATACAGGCCTCTCACTGTTGTGGCCTCTCCTGTTGCGGAGCAGAGGCTCCGGACACGCAGGCTCAGCAGCCATGGCTCACGGGCCCAGCCGCTTCACGGCATGTGGGATCTTCCTGGACTGGGGCGCGAACCCGTGTCCCCTGCATCGGCAGGCGGACTCTCAACCACTGCGCCACCAGGGAAGCCCCCTACGTTAAGTTTTAAAAGCTCACTCTGGCTTTGTGTGGAGAATAGCTTGTAGAGAACCAAAATAGATGACTGGCTAGAAGGTGTGTGCTGTGGTCGACGTGAGAGGTGGTGGTGGCTTCAACTAGGTGGTAGCAATAGAGATGGTGAGAGGTAGCCAAATTGGGTAAATGCTTTGGAGAAGTTAAAATGATGGTGAATTACTTCATCCTTAAAATGATGAAGTGTTAATGTGTGGGGTAAGAAAAAGAGGAACTGAGGAAAATTTGTGATGCAATGTATGTATGTGTGTGCATTAGCTCTCCATTAAGTCCACTCACCCTTAATGCATATGTACACATACACACATCCCTCCACATCCCCACATCCATACATTCACATACATATAAGCACATATGCACACGCTGGAGGTTTTCATTCAAGATGATGTGGACTCACCAATCACTACTTTTTGCACATCCTACCAGTCTACCTTCCTGGGTTTTCATCTAGTTCACATTTCTCCATCTTGTATGCAGAAATTTTTATGAGAGATTTTGATAAATGCTTTTTCAAAACTAAATATGCAAATATATTTATAGCATCCCCAGTTTAAGGAGCCTATTTTTTAAATGAGGTTAATTATATCTTTTTCTGTGAACCATATTGGCTTCCAGTCTAATCAGCTATCCTTTTCTAAGTGCTCACAAACCATTTCATTAGTAATCCACTCCAGAATGTTTTCTCATCTGATGCCAAGCTTGCTAGCTCATCCATAGTTCTAGAATCCATTTGCCACATTTTAGAAAATTAGGAAATTTTTTGAATTCCAGGTTTCTGGCCCCTCTTTATTTCTGAGTGATTTTTTTCATGTAAGTAAAATTAATTAACTAGCTAATTAATATATGATATTATATATTAAGTTCTGCAGTATCTCAAGAACTATGTGAAGTTATTTCACAATGTTATCTCATTACTGCAGTTTTTTCGTATTTGGCAATTCCTTTTGATATTCTAAAATCTAATTGAATACACTTCAAACACAAAGTGTTCTCCCTTAATCTATACAGAAAAAAAAATCCATGTAGGAAAATAAAATCCATGCAAATTGTATGTGCACATTTTTAGATAGGATGCATGTGGACCACAAAAGGTGATACATACCTTCTATTTTATATCATTTCATGTAACTCATATGAGTTTAGTTTTATATATATATATATATATATATATATATAATATATATGTATATAAATAAAGGATGGGAGGATATATACACCGCCTATCAAGATGTTTTTATTTTTCAGATATATAATAAGTTCTTTGTCTCTTTCAAATGAAAGTGAAACCAAGCAGGACCCTGTGGAGCCCTCCCAGGTACAAATCCTTTCCATGTCTCCCATTTCTGGTATAGAGAAAATAGGTTTCATTCAGCCCCCTTGACATTCCCAGAGTTCCAAAGGGAAGATTCAAAACAGCTGCTAATTAGAAAAGTGAGGGAATGCAGAAACAAAGGAGGAGAAATCAAGAAACAATAATGCAGCAATGGGGTTGTGTCCTGGTTCCTCCTCAAAGGATGTACAGACAATGTCTTTGAGTTCTTCTTTAGGAACTAAGGCCCCCCTCCCAGGTGGAGGATGGTAACTTCAGACTGAGCACAAGAGTCCTGGAACACCACACTGTTACCTCACCACCAACCAGTCAGAAGAAAGTCTACACACAGTCTACACACCATGGAAGATAAGGAAGTCTTTGACTCCCTCCCCAAATGACTAATTGTGATTAACTTCCCCTTTCTCCCTTTAAAAGCTTTCATAGTCAAGCAGACTCTTTGGAGTTGGTTCTTGGACATGAGTTCACCTTCTCCCCAGGTTGCCAGCCTCCTGAATAAAGCAGTCATTCCTTTCCAACCAACACTTGTCTCTTGAGTATTGGCTTCCGGGCGGCGAGCAGCCGAAGGTGAGTTTGGTAACAAAAGTGCTATGTTGTGCAATCTAAATGTTGGTCTGTGGGAAGCAGTTATAACAGAAAGGATTTGACCTAATGGATGTCTTCTCTTATTTCCCTCCTTCACACCTAGGCTTTCATTACCAAAAGAAAATGTGAAATAAGCAGTGTTTAGATTATGATATGGGAAGCTAGTGTTGGCTCTTTGTGGCTTTCATTTGCAAGGTTGAAACAAAGGGAAGGGGGCAGGGCACAACCTTTGAAAGAATGACTCAGCCCGAGGACATGACATAAACTGATTAGAACCAAATGGGTCCAAGATGGCAGACAAGTCGATTTCCACTAGACCTTAAGCCTCAGTACACACTTACTGGAACACATCAGCAAGCTAAATGACACACCCACAGGCGCCATGACAGTTCCAAGGCGGATCATAAGGATCAAAAAGTGGCGGTGGCCCAATTCCTGGAAATCCCCACCCCTTCCTGAAATAGCTGGAATTCTCCTCCCACTCATTAGCTTATGAAATTACCCACCCCTATAAAAACTGACAACCCCATACATACTCTGGTACCTTTCTCACCTTCTGAGATGGCCCACACTTTGTCTGTGGAGTGTGTTTCTCTCTAAATAAATCCACTTCTTACCTATCACTTTGTCTCTCACTGAATACTTTGTGTGATGAGACATCAAGAACCTGAGCTTATTATGTCATGAAAACAGGTGTGTGATCTCAGTTGGAAGACCCGTGGGTTTTGGCTGGGTTTGAGTCCCAGCTGTGTGGGTTTAAGTTCTAATCTGGTTTTAGGCTGGGTTCCAGTCTCAGCAAGTGGGTTTAAGTCCCAATCTGAGGTGCACAGTTTCAGAATGAGCAGGAATGTTGTAGGTAAGACTTAAAGAATTATTGCTTTTTCTGATCATGAAAAATAAGTACTTGTAGAAAATTAGGAAAATTCAGATATGTACAAAAGTGAAAACAAAACCCACGTATAATCCTACCACTAACATTTTGGTATACAGTCATCCTGAGGGATGATTTGTTCTGCCTTTGGCTATCAAAATTCTTGGATGCTCTGGTCCCTTATATAAAACGGTGTAGTATTTGCATGTTACCTACGCAATCCTCCCGTGTAGTTTGTCATCTCTAGATTATTTATAATACCTAACACAATGTAAATGCCATGTTAATATTGTAAATACAATGTAAACGCTATGCAAATAGTTGCTGACATGGCAAATTCAAGTTTGGGTTTTGGGAACTTTCTGGAATTTTTCTCCCAATATTTTCAATCTGTGGTTGGTTGAATCCAAGGATGTGGAACCCTAGAATACAGTGGGCCAAGTATATATCCTCCCATCCTTTATTTATATACATATATAGGATACATATATTATATATTATATATATTATATATTTAATGAACACACACACTATATATAGACATACTGCCCATGAAAAATTTAATCAGTTGATCTAAGAAATGAAAAATTTTATTCAAGCCAAATTGAGGATTATAACCTGGGAACAGCATCTCAGAAAGCTCTGAGAATTTTTCCACCCATTAGAAGTAAAAGCACAGTTATAAAATTTTTTGAGACAGAAGATTATACATTAAATGATGTATTATTGAGAGTTTACACAATCCAGATCTGCAAGTACAAAGCAGTGGGTTATTGTGACCCCTTAAAGATCAAGAAGGAAGGTTATATTTTCAGGAGTTGTCTTGTAGATGCCAGGAGAATGTCATTCTTTATGGTTGAGTAGGTATTTCTGCCAAAGGGGGAGGTTTGGTCCATGCATAATGCAGATAAACAATGCACAATAGAGGGGAGAGGAGGCCAAAGGGCAGAGAAAAAATTTTCATGTCTTGCCATAAAATTTGAATTTTATTTCCATATACATGTATACATGTTATATATACATATATGATTGTTTTATTTAATGGGGAATCATAATGTAATACTCTTCTGCAATTTGTTTTTTAAACTTAATAATAGATAATCAACTTTTTTTTTTTTTTACAATTCAGTTTATAAATTGTTTTGTCACACAGTGTAGGGGAGTAAAATTTGCCACCCCAAGATATCATTTTTGGCATGTGGGTTACTTTAAGCTGATTATTTTTAAGGAACAGAACACTCAGGAAGTGTTTCTTTTCACTCTCCTTTAGCTGCCTAAAGAATTTAAATAAAGGGTCTATCCCTGGAGTAGAGCTATCACCAGAGGTGTCTGCAAAAACTATGGGCTGAGTGTGGTGGGGAAACTCAGCGTGTTCTAGAGATCTGAGTCCACTCTGTGTCCCATTGTCTCTGCACGGCCCAGAAAATATTTGTTTACCAAACATTTGTTTTTCTATCTCTATGTGAATTGCCTTCCTCGCCTTTGAAGTCCCAAACCACTACTCTCAACATTCTCTTTTATCTTTAGATGAAGATGGTATTTAAGGTGAGGGTGGGTTTCAGACATTTTGGTGAGTTACTCAGTTTTCCTGGGTCTCTACCAGGTATACACGTTAGTAAACTTTTGTTTGATTTTCTCTTATTAATGTCTCACATTCGTTAAATTCTTAGACCAGCCAGAAAAACCTAGTAAGGTAGAGGAAAATTTCTTCCCCCTCAGCAACATGTAAGACCTTTGAGACTTTTCCCGTGCATTCGTATCTTTTAAACACAAAATTGGAACCCACTGCACTCTTTTATAATCTACTTTTAAAACTAGTTATATAATGAAAATATATCTCCATGTCATTATAGTTTCACATTATCATTTTTCATTGCCCAGTAGTTCATGGTATGATGTTACCAAAAATATTTTGATTGGTTATAGACTTTTAGTTTTAAATTTTTCAACTTTTGCTCCTATAATTAATGAGGTGAGGAGCATTCTGTATATATATCTTTGTGCACTTCCCAGTTATTTCCTCTTATCAGACTTCTGAAGGTGAAACTGTAGAAACATTATGTACTTTTTAAAGCTTTTGATACACATCACTATATTCGTTTCCAACTTGGACATCCACCAATGGTATAAGATTGCCTGTTTTCTCTCACTGTAATTGTAAAACAAAGAATGTTGCTCACCATCTGGTTCAACCAAGAATTAAGTCATTAGCCACTGCAGTCACTGACCAACAGTGCATCCTGAGAAGAATTCAGGATGAAAACCAGGTCGAGGCATTCTGTGCTTTGGAAAAACAGGGCCCTAGATAGACGTATAACTCAGGAAGAATTATAATGAACCCAGATTCTTGCATCTTCCCATATCCAGGAAAAACACTAAAATTATTGACTGAGGTACCTGTTCCCTGTGGCTAGCAGTAACCTTTTACCAAGATGTAAGCTTGACTGAACGTATTCCCTAGCCAAATCTTATATATGCTGGCCTCTCCTCTACCTCGGCGGAGCAGTCCCTCAGAGCTACCGAGAGGCTTTATCCCAGACTATAGTCCTCAGTAAGACCCTGACTAAAAGTTAAAACTCACAGCTCTCATGTTGTGTGAATTTCTCTAAGTCAACATGATCATAAATGTGAATGAATTTTAAACAAATGGCTTTGTTATTCTGGAAAGCTCAGCCTGATGAAGAAGAAAATCATGAAAGGCAGCCACAGGGAACCTCAGCCAAAGGTTCTCTGAGGGGGGTGAGACTATTCTCTGAGGCCTGGGACCTCATCTTGCCCTTCTCTCAGAGGTTTGTTTTCCAAATGCTGTCTGAATCCAACAGGACTCTCACTATTTCACTTGATTGAGTGTGATGCTTTACCTGTGTCTTAATTGGACTTCCTAGTTGTCCACTGCTCTTTTCTTATTTCCTCTGGGTGGGGTCTTTGAAGTGAGTTATTTCCCATCAGGCTCTTAGGAAAGTTGAGTTATACAGATGTTGTGTTAACACACAATAGGGTCAAGTCTCACTGCAGGGCACTGGCCTTAGATCCCACCCAACGTGTAATTGTTCCAGTGGGAATGGAAATGGAATGGAAAACAAGTTGGTTTCTATACCTCTTAGACTGATCTGTCAAAAGTAATCTGGGTTGTTCAAAATTCTGTGGGTTATGAGTTATGTACCTATCAGGTATTTAGCATAAGCATACACCATATGTAAAGTCTAGACTTTCACATTCTCAAATCATTTGGCAAAGAGGAAGTGTTTGCACAAGAGAAGGAAGTCAAGGGCGTGAGAATAGAGACATGGGACTGTTGTTTTGGAAAATGGTTCTGGAGTGTAGACAGTATAGGCAACTTTAAGGACATTGTATGTGCTCTCCTGCCCACCCTCTACCCCCTACCCACCACCATCTACATGTAAATTTCCCAGTTGGGGATATTATATCCTGTTTTAAAAAATCTGATAACCTTTAGAAGTCTCTTTGTTCCTCATTTCTATCTCATGAAATTTCTTTTTTTTTTAAAGAAAGTAAAAGTAGATTTATTTTATTTTTCTCTTTTCCTGTAGTTTATTTTTAATATTAAAATTCATTACTCAAGTCAGTGGTGATTTATATTAGCAGGCTTTAATAAAAATTCCAAATAGTTATGGCTTTGTCTATTCTTTAAAATCTCAACGGCAGCTACTGATACGTCTTTTGATGCCCTGAGGATTCACTTGTAGGGTGGTAATTAGGTGATGCTTGCAGATGCATAATCTGGAAATCTGGTTCCTAGTGGCACCCCAGGTGAGAGGATACATTGATGCCTGGTTTTCCTAATTGCAGGTATGATCATAGGAGGACAGCTCAGTGATTTCTGCCTCATCTCTGGTTGCTGTGACTCTGACCCTTGAGCACTGCCGGACTTGTCTTTGAATATTCAGCAGTTTAGGAAGAACCAACAGAGTAAATTCAAGGGCAGGAGGGCTTGTATTGCATTATGTGTGGGGTGACGGGAGGAACTGGGTCAGCAGCTGCCACTTGCTGTTTAGGTGAAACCAAAGTTTCTTGGAATTGTATTGTACTGCATTTGCAGTTATTCCCCACCATTTAATTTAGGACAAGAAGTAATACTTACTCAAACATACAGAATAACAGATGTTGGAAGTAATTTTTAACTTATTAATTGAATAGCTTATATTTATAAAGAACAGATTTCCTCTGCTTTCCTTATGGTATTTACTGGTATTCTTTAAATGCAAGAATCACATATTGTTGTTATCTAATGTATTTTCATGAAATACATATTATTTTACACTGCCTAGTGACTTGTGTTGATATATACCTGTGATGAAACTGGCTACAAGAATTGTGGGGACTTCACTGGTGGTGCAGTGGTTAAGAATCCGCCTGCCAGTGCAGGGGACACGGGTTTGATCCCTGGTCCGGGAAGATCCCACATGCCGTGGAGCAACTAAGCCCGTGAGCCACAACTACTGAGCCCACATGCCATGACTACTGAAGCCCGCATGCCTAACGCCTGCGCTCCGCAACAAGAGAAGCCACTGCAATGAGAAGCATGCGCACCACAATGAAGAGCAGCCCCGCTCGCGGCAACTAGAGGAAGACCGCACGCAGCAATGAAGATCCAGCGCAGCCAAAAATAAATAAATAAAATAAATAAATTTATTAAAAAAGAAAAAAAGAATTGTGGACTTACTTTTGTTATGGTGTTGCTTATTGCTGTGTACTCTATTCACAATGGAGTAGTAAGTGTAATTGGAATATGGAAAATAGACCAAGAAAAAGAAAGGGAAAAGCTAAATTGATCTTTTTTTTTTCTTTCAAAATCAAATGTTCCACTTGAAATGAAATAATATGTGAACAAAAGTTCATCAAGGTAGTTTCTTTATCATTATAAATCACTAGCTGGCTCTACTTCACAGCTTTCCTTTATTAGAGCTCAAAATTTCCTTTGTTGTACCTCCAGGACCAACTGCTTTTCTAATTAACCACTATTATCATTATAAGTAAGAATAAGGGTCACAGTTTTTACTGCAGAAATTTCAAGATCCTAGGTGTTCTAAGCAGCACCTAGGAGTTGAGTTTCCTACCATACTGAGTTATTATT
The DNA here is from genome assembly GCF_949987515.2 of Delphinus delphis. Taxonomy (NCBI): domain Eukaryota; kingdom Metazoa; phylum Chordata; class Mammalia; order Artiodactyla; family Delphinidae; genus Delphinus; species Delphinus delphis. The sequence goes on along the minus strand of NC_082693.1, from coordinate 25,405,395 downwards.
CCTCTTCTAAATTTATGCATTTCCCTCACTCTTCCTTTATATTTACAGTATTTTAATGTAGAACTGTTATACTCTACACTCACCAAATAAATTTACCATGACTTTCTTCAAATTAGAAAGACAGAATTCTGTGACCTATACATTATATTTGAAGTTATTAAAATTTTGGCACAGTGCTGTTGTGGGTAATAACACAGAGTTATTTTTCTAAAAAGTATAGAGATTCTGCCTCTATGACCTTCCTGTGATCATGAACCAAGACGGTGTTATGAGACCACTTTTTCCACTCACAGTACCCACAGCTAGTTTACACTAAGTCAGCAGGTGTACATGTATTGCTGAGAGAACACAAAAGCTTTTTAAGGGACACATGGGACTTAGATGTAAATGAACATATTTTCAATGCCTCAGTGTCCATTCTCCTAAAACTGCCTGAACATCGACCTGTAATCATGACATTAAACTAGTTCTCCTTTCTCGCCTCCCTTTCAAAACCGCCCTTCTCTCAATTTATAAATATAAGGCATACCTGTCACCCTGAGTGGGATTGTATCACAAATATAAAAAACTGCTGAGGCCCCAAACAAGCAAACAATTTGAAATTCTAGTGTCAGCAAGCCCTCCATTCATTAAGGCACCAACAAACCATCACAGAGATTTGTGTCTCTTCTGTTCTTTCTTCTTCTGTAAAGGATAAAGCGTGACATTAGAAGCAGGATGTTTTGGCCCATGTTGGTATTGGCATGAATGGAATTCAGAAGGGAGCTGATTGTTATAGGGATTATTGGAAATATATTTATTTGAATTTTAAAAAATGAAGCAAGCCTTTTATTTCCAACAGAAAGAAGTCTTATGTGGCCAATAGATTTGATAATGAAGAGTGACTTTTTCAGTTAAGTTGTATGGTTGCTATTTTCCATAATTTGAATAAATGAATCTGCAGCACCAAGACTTTGGTTAACTTATATTCAAAGCACGTGTTTGGGAGACAACTTTCCATAAATAGCTCATGTTCCAGCAGAGTCTGAACTTTCTGAGCAAAGACATGTTTGAATAGCAAACAGCTTTGGAAGCTAGAGATAGCATATCCATCAGGTGGGATTTAAAGTTATACCACCACTTTCTGAATATGTGAGTTAAATAAAGTGCTGTTAAGTAAAAGAGTAACAGGTATAAGCAATGATATTTTGTTAAGTCTTGGAAAAGTCTTTTTTATACTTCCCAGAAGCTGAGAAGGTGAATGACTCTAGGAAAAGGGTAGGAAGTCAGTTTGCACGTATGAAGAGTTCTAATTATTTGCTTTCAAAAAAATGGAATGTGGATATGTTGAGTTGTCAGCTGATACTTTAACAAAAATATGTTCAACATAGATCGTTGTATAATTTTTGGCATATAACATGAAAGGAGTTTAAAGAATTGAGTCATTGCTCAATTCTTTAAACAATTGTTCCTTCCACTTTCACTAGTTCATGTGACTGATTTATAAAGACAAAAACTAGAAGTAGAGTGCGTGCTGCATGTTCTCTCCTTCTAACAACAAGTAGTAGTGCTCTCAGATACAAGTAACAAACAAAACAAAACAAAACAAACCCTAAAACACTCAAAATAGCCACATTCATCTTACTGAGAGGTGCATATTTTATATTAATACTTATTTATAAAAGATTATAATATATTTATGTTATGTTGTGTATTAATAACTGTAAAGATGACTTAATCCAAAATAATTTTTAACATTTATAAAGTCTTATGGTCAAAAGGAAAATTTTTAATTTATGTGCATATTTTGATGCAGAGAAACAGGACAATCAACAAAAGAATTTCAAGCATAAAAATATGTTTACAGTAAGAAACAATGCTGAGAGGGAAATGGAATGGAAACAGGAGTTTTAGGAGAAAAAAGGATATAAAATGAGTTTGTTCACATTTGTATAAACAGAAGATCATCAGCTCTAATTGTTATTGCATTTAGATACCATGCCGTACATATAAAGCAGTGATATCACTTATTTTATAATGCCCACACTTAGGATAAGCTGGAAATAACATTCTTTTAACTAACTAAAATCACGAAGAAGTTTAGACATCAGTTTAAAATGGTAACATTTAATACATTGTTTAGAAAATTATTTTAGGAAATAAATGAGGAAAAAGGACCAAAGACCACTATTCTAAGTTCTTTATAATGTTCTTATGACATTCTCTGTAGGATAAAAGTATTAGACAGTAGTATTATACTTCTACCAAGGGATTTGCTTTTAGCCCAGTTAAAAATCTGTGCTAACCGCAGTGTGGGGACAATTATTGGAAGAAAAAACAAATGAGTTGGGCAGGTAACTCTCCTGGTTTAAAGTTTGCAGAGAGGGAGTGCCTTAAACCATAGGCAAGCTGAGGCAATATGATCACAAGCTGATGGGCTTTAGATTGGAGACTAAGAAAGGCGAATATCCTATTAGTGAAATGACCTTTTAAAAAGGTTTCAACACACTTTAGCACTAATTGAAAAGAATCCATGGAAACAAGATAGAAGAGCAAAGTAATTGGAGACTTGGACATTTACTTAGGGAACTATGTTAGAGAAGGCCATTTGCATTTACAAGAAGATGGGAGAGGTGTAGGAAGGAGGTGAGAAAATTTGTCTGAGGAATCAAGTTACACTATGAAATGAAAAACCAAAGACTCATTTAAGTAGACCCCAGTTCAGTTTTCTAAGAAGGAGAACATGAAATAGGAAAAAAAGATGCATTTTGTAGATGACAAAGGGATGGAAAAGTATATAAGTACACACACACATAAAAAGATCATAGGGAGAAAGAGAGTAAGGGGAACTATTTTTTCATTGTTAAGTGCTGAACAGAAAAACGAAGACCCTAAATGATACCAGACATGATGACAACTTATTAATCAACCTATCTACTTCCAGTTTTATTGAGATATAATTGACATATAATTTAGTTTAAGATGTACAACATAATGATTTGATATATGTATACATTGCAAAATGATTATCACAATCAATTTAGTTGACATCCATCACCTCACATAGTTACACATTTTCTTTCTTTGTGAAGAGAATTTTTAAGGTCTACTCTCTTAGCAATTTTCAAATATACAATGTAATATTGTTAACTATAGTCACCATGCTGTACATTAGATCCCTGGAATTTATTCATCTTATAACTGGAAGTTTGTATCTTTTGACTCCTTTCACCCATTTCACCCATTCACTGCCTCCTACTTCTGGCAACCACCAATCTGTTCTCTATGAGTTCAGTTCTGTAGATCTCACATATAAGTGAGAACACACAGTATTTGTCTTTCTCTGTCAGACTTATTTCACTTAGCATAATGTCTGCAACATCCATTCATGCTGTAGCAAATATCAGTATTTCTTTTTTCATGGCTGAATAATATTACATCATTGTCTATCTATCTATCTATCTATCTATCTATCTATCTATCTATCTATCTATCTATATCTTCTTTATCCATTCATCCATTGATGGACACTTAGGTTGTTTCCATGTTACAATGTTTCCACATTGTAAATAATGCTCAATGAACACGGGGGTGCAGATACCTTTTTAACACAGTGATTTTGTTTGCTTCAGGTATATTCCCAGAAGTGGAACAGCAGGTGTAAATAGTTTTCTTTGTGGCCTAAACTGAAATGTTAATGTGATGTAATTAGACTATTTTATCTTCCATATTATTTATACAATCAACAAATAATGAGTTTGCAAGGCACTCTGCTAGGTGTTGGGGGGTGGTATGTGAATAGACATAGCCTGGTCCCTGCCTATAAATTCCTTAAAATCTCAGAGAAAATGCATATAAATGGCTATAGGAATAAGCAGTATGTCATGATACAAGAGGAAAAACTTTCAACTTGGGCAGATAGAGAAGAATTCATTTACTGCTTTTCTTTGCAAACATTCATGTACACATTACCCAGCAGCACTGAGAGGAGCTGAAATGCAGCAGTGATTGTGACCGATCCAGTCGCCACCCTCTGGTGGTGTTGGGGTGTGAAGGGCATATGAAGTTCTCCCTAGCAGTGGTGGCTTGCAGTTTGAGGCAGAATTACTGAGGTGAGAAGGGGTGAGGGCTTCAGGGCATCATTAAAACCTGAGCCATGTTTGCCCAGTTTGTGATTGCCTCACTCCAACTTGTTATCCCCAGGAGCACTTGCAGGTCTGCTGTTCTCTGTGGCTTGCATATCCACATGTGCAGTGAGAGTGTTCATCCAAGCCCAGGGACCCAGCTTCACTCCAGGACCTCATCAGGAACCTGATGAGCCTGGTTCTCTGTTCAACCTTCAGGAGGCCTTGCAGGTGATGCCAAGATAAGTGCTCAAGGAGCCCATGTGTAGATGGAGCAGATCTGGCCCTCACAGTTGTCCTGCTTATAACCATTGCCTTCAGCCTGTGAGTAGGAGCTGGGTCTTAACACCGTGATGACACTACACTCCCCTTGCCCACCTTCCTGATTTCCTAGTTCCTCTCAGATTTATGCATCAATGGACTGTGTTTGTTCTACCAGCAACACTATAGTAATAGTTTTCACATCTCTGCTCCCAAAGAAAATATTGAGCTATGTCCAGAGTTTTCCTGGTTGATCAATTATCTACTGTTACTTTACAGACTACCTAAAACTTAGTGACTTAAAAATATTTTATTATTATTCTGTGTCTATGGGTCAGGAACTCAGGGCACAGGAGGGAGGATTCATCTCTGCCTCAGATTTCTTGGGGTCTCATCTGTTTTACTTTAAATAGCTGAGGATTGGAACAACCAGAGGCAGTGGAGTACAGTTAGATTTCTTACATGGAGGTCCAGGGGTCTAGGAGTTAGTGTCCCAAGATATAGGAAGTCGAGGCTGCCAGTCTCTTATGAACATGGAAACTGCCACTATTTTCATCATATTAAGTTGGTCAGGGGAGGAGTGGCCAAGATGGTGGAGCAGGAAGATGTTGGGCTCAACTCCTCCCATGGGCACACCAAAATTACAACTATTTACAGAGCAACTATTGATGAGAAATGACAGGAAACTAACACAAAAGATCTACAACTAAAAATATAAAGAAAGAACCACATCAAGATGGTAAGAGGGGCAGAGATGTGGAATAGTCAAGACCCATACCCCAAGGTGAACAACCAGGAGGAAAATACAATTGAAAAAGTTCTCTCCAAGGAGTAAGGAGTCCAAGCCCCACATCAGTCTCCCCAGCCTGGGAGCTTTTGCACCAAGAAGCCCTTGGAACATTTGGCTTTGAAGGCCAGTGAAGCTTACTTTTAGGAGAGCAAGAGGGCTGTGGGAAATAGACTCCACTCTTAAAGGGCATGCACAAAATCTCACACACTTCAGGACCCAAGGTAGAAACAGTAATTTGAAAGGAACCTGGGTCAGACCCACCTGCTGATCTTGGACAGCTTCCTGGAGAGGTGAAAGGCAAGTGAGGCTCACTCTGGGGACATAGTCAGTTTTGGGGAGTTTATTCTACCATTAGGATACTGATGCTTACAAGCACCATTTTGGAATCCTCCCTCTAGCTTATTAGCAGCTGGACCTGGACCTGCACATCAACCTGTTGGCACCAGTACTGGGAGGCCTCTGGCCAAGAAACTACCAGGATGGGGACACAGCCCCACCCATTAGCAGGCCTGCTGCCTTAAGACCCACTGAGCCCACATCTACCCCCTCTGTCCACCAGAGGGCTTAGGACCTAGCCCCACATACCAGTGTGCTGGCACTAGCCCTGCAGCCCCGAGGGCCCTGTAGCCAGAGACCCCAGGACCCAGTTCTGCTCATCAGTGGGCCAGAACTAGCCCTGGGGCCAGCTTTACCGACCAGTGGGATGAAACCAAATTTGGGAAACTCCAGACCCGACAGCCACCTGAGTCAGGAATCGGCCCTGCCCATCAACAGGCCAGCACTAGGTCCAGGCCCCCCAACCTTGCAACCAACCACCACAGAAACCAGCTCCACACACCAGTTAGCCAACACTAGCCACAGCACCACCTGGGGCTCCACAGCAAGGAGCCTCATGACTTGGCCTCACCCACCAGCAGGCAGCCTCTGCACAAGGCAGAGCCTTGCAATCAACTAGAGCAGGGGTCAGCCCCACTTAAGGTAGTCAGCCTGCCACAACAGAAGGACCCATGCAGCCCACAGAGGGGGTACCCCTAGAACATATAGCTCTGGTGACCAGAGGGGAGTGCACTGTTGGGACGCATAGGATATCTCCTACAAAAGGTCACTTCTCCAAGGTTAGGAAAAGTAACACACCTACCAAAGTAACATGCCTAACAGAAATAAAAACATCAAATTAGGCAAAATGAAGTAACAGAGGCACATGTTCCAAATGAAGGGACAAGATAAAACCTAGAAGAAGAACTAAGTGAAGTGGGGTTAAGCAATCTATCCAATAAAGAGTTCAAGGTAATGATCTTAAAGATGAAAAAAGAACTCAAGAGAAGATTGGAGGAACAGAGTGAGAAGTTAGACATTTTTTAAGAAAGAGTTAGAAAATATAAGGCAGAACCAAACAGAGTTGAAGAATACAATAACTGAAATGAAAAATACAGTAGAGGAAATCAAAAATAGGTTAGATGATACAGAAGAATGGATCAGAACACTAGAATACAGAGTAGTGAAAATCACAGAAGCTGAACAAAACAAAAAAAATAGAATAATAAAATGAAATGAAGACAGTTTAAGAGACCTCTGGTACAACATAAAGTGTACTAAGATTCACATTATAGGGGTCTCAGAAGACGAGAAAGAGGAAGAAAATGTGTTTGAAGACATAATAGCTGAAAACTCCCCTAATGGACATCCAGGTCCAGGAAACACAGAGAGTTCCAAATAGGATCAACCCAAGGAGGACCACATCAAGACATATTGTAATTAAAATGGCAAAAATGAAGATAAAGAGAGTATATTAAAAGCAGTAAGGGAAAAGAAACAAGTTACGTACAAGGGAACTCCCATAAGTCTATCAGCTGACTTTTCAGGAGAAACTCTGCAGGCCAGAAGGAAAGGGCATGATATATTTAAAATGATAAAAGGGAAAAAAATTACAACCAAGAATACTCTACCCAGCAAGGTTTTCATTCAGATTTGATGGAGAGATCAAAAGTTTTATAGACAAGGAAAAGCTAAAAGAGTTCAGCGCCACAATACCAGTTTTATAAGAAACGTTAAAGGGACTTCTCTAGGCAACAAGAAAAGACCACAACTAGAAATATGAAACTATGAACAGAAAACTCTCATTGGTAAAGGTAAATATACAGTAAGGCTAGTAAATCAACTACCTCTAAAGCTAGTAGGAATGTTAAAAGAACAAAGGAGTAAAATTGCCTATATCTGTGGCAAGTAGTTAAGGGATACACAAACAGAAAGATGTAAAATGTGATGTCAAAGACAGTAAACGTGTATGGGGGGAATAAAAATTCAGGGTTGTTAAAATGCATTTGAACTAAAGAGGCCAGCAAGTTAAAATAAACACATATATATATAGATGTGCTTGGTAACCACAAACCAAAACTCTATAATAGACACACACACACACACACAAACACACACAAAGAAATAATCCAAACATAACACTAAAACAGTCATCAAATCACAAGGGAATGGAGCAAAAAAGGGAGTAAGAAAAAAAAAACAACTGCAAAAACAACCAAAAAATAACTAACAAAATGGCAAAACATATATATCTATCAATAATTACTTTAAATGTAAATGGATTGAATATTCCAATCAAAAGATATACAGTGGCTGAATGGATATTGCGTGAATGGATACAAAAGCAAGACCCATATATATGCAGCCGACAAGTGACTCACTTCAGATCTAAAGACACACCCAGGGGAGGGGATGGAAAAAGTATTTCATGCAAATGGAAATGAAAAAAAAGCCAGGGTAGCAATATTTATATCAGACAAAATAGACTTTAAAACAAGGACTGTAAGAAGAGACCTTACAGATTGATCAAGGGATCAATATAACAAGAAGATATAACAATTATAAACATAAATATGCACCCAGTTGTAAATATATATGCACACAACATAGGAGCACCTAAATACATAAAGAAAATATTGAGAGACATAAGGGAGAAATTGACAGAAACACAATAGTGGTAGGGGACTTTAATACCTCACTTGCTTCAATGAACAGATCATCCAGACAAGAAAGTCAATAAGGAAACACTGGCTTTAAATGACACATTAGAGCAGATGGACTTAACAGATCTGTATAGAACATTCCATCACAAAGAAGCAGAATGCACTTTCTTTTCGAGTGTACATGGAACATTCTCCAGGGTAGATCACATGATAGTCCACAAAACAAGTCTCAGTAAATTTATGGAAATTGAAGTCATATCAAGCATCTTTTCTGACCACAAAACTGTGAGACTATAAATTAACTATAAGAAAAAAAACTTCAAACAAATGGAGGCTAATCAAAAACAAATGCTACTGAAAAACAAATGGATCACTGAAGAAAGCAAAGAAGAAATTAAAAAACACCTGGAGATAAGTGAAAATGAAAACACATGGCCTAAAATCTATGGGATGCAGCAAAGGAAGTTCTAAGAGGGAAGTTTATAGTGGTACAGCCTACCTTAATAAGAAAAATCTCAAATGTACAGCCTAACCTTACACCTAAAGAACTAGAAAAAGAAGACCAAACAAAACCTAATGTTAGGAGAAGGAAAGAAATCATAAAATTAGAACAGAAATACATGAAATAGAGATCAAAAAACAATAGGAAAGATCGATGAAACTAAGAGCTGATTCTTTGAAAAGATAAAGCTGAAAAATCTTTCGTCATACTCATCAAGAAAAACAAAGAGAGAGAATTCATATAGTTAAAATCAGAAATGAAAAGGGAGAAGTTGCAACCAATACCACAGAAATACAAATGATCCTAAGAGGTTACTATGAACAATTGTACACCAATAAAATAGACAACTTAGAAGGGACAAATTCCTAGAAATGTACAATTCCCCAAGACTGAATCAAGAAGAAACAGGAAATATGAAAGACTGATTACCAGCAATAAAATTGGATCAGTAATAAAACAACTTCCAATAAACAAAAATCCAAGACCAGAAGGCTTCACAGGTGAATCCTACCAAGCATTTAAGGAAGAGTTAATACCAATACTTCTCAAAATGTTCCAAAAAAATGCAGAGGAAGGAATACTTCCAAACTCTTTCTATGAGGTCAGCATTATTCTGATAGTAAAACCAGAAAAAGATATCACAATAAAAGAAAATTACAGGCCAGTATCACTGATGAACATAAATTCAAAAATCCTCAACAAAATATTAGCAAACTGAATTCAACAATACATTAATAAGACTATACACTATGATTAAGTGGGATTTATCCCAGGGATATAAGGATGATTCAACATCTGCAAATCAACCCATTAATGAACTGATGAAGAAAAAATTATATGACCATCTCAATAGATGCAGAAATAGCTTTTGACAAGATTCAATATCCTTTTATGATAAAAATCCTCAACAAAGTGAGTATAGAGGGAACATACCTCAATAATAAAGACCATATATGACAAGCTCACAGCTAACATCATACTCAATGGTGAAAAGCTGAATGCATTTGCTCTAAGATCAGGACAGGACAAGGATGTCAACTCTCAACATTTTTATTCAACACTGTATTGGAAGTCCTGGCCTGGCAAGCAGAGAAGAAAAAGAAATAAATGGAAATCAAATTGGAAAGGAAGAAATAAAACTGTTCCGGTTTGCTGTGATAAAGAAAATCCTAAAGGCGCCACCAAAAAAATGGCTGGGACTCAGCAATGAATTTGGTAAGTTGCAGGATATAAAATTAATATACAGAAATCTATTATAATTTTATATGTTAGCAATGAACTATCAGAAAGGGAAATTAAGAAAACAATCCCATTTATAATTGCATCAAAAAGAATAAAGTATCTAGGAATAAATCTAATTTAGGAAGTAAAAGACCTGTACTCATAAAACTATGAGACACTGATGAAAGAAATTAGATGACACAAACAAATGGAAAAATATATAGTGCTTATGATTGGAAGAATTAATATTGTCAAAATAACCATACTACATAAGGCAATCCACAGATTCAATGCAATCATTATCAAATGGGCATTTTTCACAGTTAGACCAAATAATTCTAAAATTTGTATGGAAACACAAAAGATGCCGAATAGCCAAAATGATCTTGAGAAAGAACAAAACAGGAGGGATCACGCTGCCTGATTTCAACTTATACTACAAAGCTACAGTAATAAACAGTATGGTACTGGCACAAAAACAGACACATAGGTCAACAGAACAGAATGGACAGCCCAGAAATGAAACCACACTCATATGGCCAATTAACCTATGATAAAGGAGATAAGAAAATACAATGGGGAAAATATAGCCTCTTCAATAAGTGGTGTTAGGAAACTGTACAGCTATATGCAAAAGAATCAAACTGGACTACTCTCTCACACCATGCACAAAAAATAAGTTCAAAATGGATTAAAGACTTAAATGTAAGACTTGAAACCATAAAACTCATAGAATAAAACAGAGACAGTATACTCTTTGACATTGACTTAGAAATAGTTTTTTGAATATATCTCCTCAGTTAAGGGGAAAGAAAAGCATAAATAAACAAATGAGACTACATCAAAGTAAAAAGCTTTTGCACAGTGAAGGAAAATACCAACAAAACATAAAGGCCACCAACTGAATGGGAGAAGATAATTCAAAGCATATAACCGATAAGGGGTTAATATCCAAAGGATATAAAAAACTCATATGACTCAATATCAAAAATAAAACCCCAAACAACCTGATTAAAAAATGGGTAGAGGACCTGAATAGACATTTTTCCAAAGAATACATACAGATGGCCAATAGGCACAAGAGAATTTGCCCAACATCACTAATCATCAGGGAAATGCAAATCAAAACCATGATGATATATCACCTCACATATGTCAGGATGGCTATTTTCAAAAAGACAACAAATAAGTGTTGGCAAGAATGTGGAGGGAAAGGAACACTTGGGCATTGTTGACGGAAATGGAAATTGGTGTAGTCACTTTGGAAAACAGTATGGAGAGTTCTCAAAACTTAGAAACAGAACTACCATATGATCTAACAACTCCACTCCTGGATATTTATACAAAGAAAATGAAAACACTAATTCAAAAAGATTTATGAGCCCCTATGTTCATTGCATCATTATTTACAATAGCCAAAATATGGAAGTAACCTAAGTGCCCATCAATAGATAGATGAATTTATAAAGAAGATGTGGGAGATATATATATATGTATATATATATATATAAAAAATATATATATTATATATATACACATTTGACTATTAGCCATAGAAAAGAATGAAATCCTGTCATTTGTGACAACATGGATGGACCTAGATGGTATTATGCTAAGTTAAATGTCAGACAGAGAAAGACAAATACTGTATGATTTCACTCATAAGTGGAACCCAGAAATCAATACAAATGAACAAATAAAACAGAAGAGAATTGTCATAGATTCAAAGAAAGGTGGTTGCTAGAGGGGAGAAGGAAGGGGGAGGAAAGAAATAGGTGAGGGAGATTAAGAGGTACAAATTTCCAGCTGCAAAATTAATGTCACAGTTATGAAATGTACAGTGTGGGGAATATAGTCAATAACTATCTTTGCAGTGCAACATATTTTGACTAGACTTATCATGGTGATTATTTTGAAATGTGTAGAAATATGGAATGTTGTGTACCAGTAGCTAACACAGTGCTGTAGGTCAATTGTACTTCAAAATCAAACAAACAAATAACTCATAGAAAAAGAGATCAGTTTTGAGGTTACCGAATTGGGGTGTTGGCAGGGGGACCTGGATGAAGGCAGTCAAAAGGAACAAACTTGCAGTTATAAGCTAAATATTGTACTAGGGATGTAATGTACAACATGATAAATATCACTAACCCCCCTGTATGTTATATATGAAAGTCGTTAAGAGAGTAAGTCATCACAGGAAAAAGGAGTTTTTTTCCCATTTCTTCAATTTTGTATTCATATGTCATGATGGATATTCACTAAACTTGTGATAATCATTTCACGATGTATGTAAGTCAAATCCTTATGCTGTATGCCTTCAGGTTATATAGTGCTAAATGTCAATTACAACTCAAGACAACTGGAAGAAAAATGTGTAATATCTGGAGCACATTTAAGAATCTAAAGTCTCTACAGAACACAGTTTAAAAACTTGTGATCTAAAATATTAATATTAGTTAACAAAAAGTTATTGTATCTGATTCTAATTCTTTTCAAGACTAGTTAATGAAGTACCTACCAAGAATTCCAGCTTGCTCTCAGTATTTAATGCAATCACTAGTCACTAAATGTCCAGGTTTTTAGAGAGATTCTGGCTGTTAGCGGACGGAGGTTTGATACTGTTCATGAACAGTGGAATATTCTAATGGGCACCCTTACAACGATTCAGGCTCTGTGCAGGGTACTGGTGAACTCTCTAAGTAACATTTTCCCACCGGCTGCCATTCTCCACTGTGGGCTGCTACCCTGTAATGTGCAGATGAGAGAGGGTAAGGACTAGTATTTGTCATCACAGATGGTTTTGTCTTGTCTGTGATGCAGGGGATGGGGAAGTATTAATGAGGGAGTATTCTGGGGAGTATCAATATCAAGTGGTCTGGCAGATGGGTAAATCATGTCTGAGGCTCTATTCTCAGCTCAGTTATGAGCTCCTTAAATTTAGGGAAAGTGTGATCTCAGGGTCTGGCATGAAACAAATGACAGTTAAATCAAATGTGAAGGGTAGCATGATGTCATCTTCATGTGTGATCTATCAGGCCATTGGATATTTTGAGAGTAGCTAGCTCATCCAAAAAGTTCTTACCTCATCATCTCTCTGGGGGCAACCGTAATAGATTTAGGCAGCTGGACCCATTTGCAAACCAGTAGGCTACCATTTTAGATTACCAGCCCACAATGATGACATGTTAGCCTATTTGGCATCCTATTTCCTGCCCATAAGTTAATTAATAGAGCAGAGCTGGACAGTTTGATCACCCCCAGGGAGAGAACAGGTGGTGAGCACTCCTGCTTCACTGAGCTAGCACTGATGGCAAAGAACAACCTGATTGAGGCTAATATGTTTTGTTTTGGTTAATACTTTGTCTTATTTATTTATTTTATTTTATTTTATTTTTTGCGGTACGCGGGCCTCTCACTGCTGTGGCCTCTCCTGTTACGGAGCACAGGCTCCGGACGCGCAGGCTCAGTGGCCATGGCTCACGGGCCCAGCCGCTCCGCGGCATGTGAGATCCTCCCCGACCGGGGCACGAACCCGTGTCCCCTGCATCGGCAGGCGGACTCTCAACCACTGCGCCACTAGGGAAGCCCCTGTCTTATTTATTTTTAAAAGCTGTGAAGGTAGATAAAAGATTTCTTTCCCTGCTCCATAGAAATTTATAAGCAACATGATACCAACCCATAACTGAAAAGAAATGCTGGTACTAGGTAGCTTTTTAATTTCTGAAGGAGAAATAAGATTCATGTTATACTCAAAACCCTTTTTGCCTTTTTCAGTGTAGCAAATCTACCCTAGAGCTAGAACTACATAATAGTTTTCAAGTTTTAGCATTATCAAAAATTGGATCATACTAGAAAAATACAGAAAATGGAAGAATTGGGGACATGATTATTCGTATAATAACAATATGCTGTAATCACAGCATTCTAATTGTATAACTCTTGATTAAGAGTGCTTACATATAGATTATGTCATTTGTCTTTTACCCCTGTGAAATGAACAAGGCAGGTATTTCCCCCATTTTAGAGCTGAGGACACTGAATTTAGATGCCTGCTGACAGTTGATTTCTGGGACACAGACTCTGGAATAAAATGTAGTGTGCAGGATGTTTATTAAGGAATGTCACTGGGATTAATACCTGCAGAAGGGAGGGGGAGGAAGGAGGGTTGGGCCAAGGGAACCACTGATGTGGGATGCAGGCCCAATGATAGCCTAGGTGAGAGCTCTCTAGATAGAGTGGCCCTCCAGAGTTGTCCTGAGTTGGGTTGAGATGGCCGTGCTTGTAGACCCCTGCATCAATCAGTCATTGGGTGTGGGCCACTCTGGGAAAGGACATGACCTTGGACGAGACAGCGTTCTGCTTCTAAGGCAATCCCTGAACAGTGTGACAGCTAACTGCTTTCTGCTGACAGCATTCTTAGCATCAGGTGAGTTCCTCACTGGGGGAAGATTTGGGTGGTCCATTCCTCATGCTACTTGAATCCAGTTTTGCCTATCCATTCTGGGACCAGATCTTCAGGATTCCAGTGGATCTCTTCCTGGGAGAAACTTGGAAGAGAAAGATGAGTGGGACAAAACTATGGCTTCGCTGCCAGAGATGGCCACAGGGCCACAATTTCTACTCATGTCCCTCCCTCAGTACCCATTCTAGATTTCTCTTACATTCAGCTAGCACCTCTGCCCATCATAGTGGCTTACCTGGTGGCAGGACCCAGACCCTTATCACCCAGAAGTCTGAGCCCTGATCATCATGCTCTTCTAAGTTCCAGGTTGCTACACTTGTCCAGGTATAGTAAAAATTGGGCAAGGGAGTTCCAAAAGGCACCCTTGTGGATCACCTGGACAGCAGACATATTCTTCTCTGTGCAAACAACAACACTATCTCTTCTTGATGACTTGGAGCAATTATTCCTGCTTAGAATGGTGACTCTTCTTGCAGCTGGTCCCTTGGCACAAGGAGCCTGAAGTGCTCAGGCAACAGTCATAGCTTATAATTCAATGGGATTCTTTGTATATCCTTTAGCAGAAGGGATCTCTATTTAAGAACCAGGACCTCTGTTTAAGAACCTACAGTTGTGGGAGAGAAGCACAGATTTCTCAAGTAGGTTACTGGGATTGATGGGAAGTGGGGTCACCCCAGATTCCAGCTTTTGGTGCCTGAACTTGTGTTCTTCTTTTGAAGACACAGCAACACGTAAGTTTTTGATTCAACATGTGTACTACATCCTGGAGGATGGTGTCCCATTCTTGTAAAAGTATTGCATTCCAAAGTATTGCTTCAGCTAGGCCTCTAATCCCAGCCATCTGCCATCCCAATCCTATATCAAGATGGCAACATCTGGTTCCTGTGGTATGTGATATGACCAATGGATCCTATGGTCATGGGTCCACTTTCATGTCTCCTTTACTGTAAAGTGTGTCCCCTGGTCTGATACAGTGATATGTAGGATCCTGTACAAGTAAAACAGATACTCTGTAAGCCCTCAGATAGTGATGCTGGCTGAGACCCTGTGGGAAGAAAGGCTCAGGATGAATTTCTTACCCATCTGGAATAGAAGGGGTCCAATGTTGTCAACTTGCCACTCAGTATTGGTCTCTGTTGATGTCAGGTTGAATTTTTCTATTTGCTAGTGGCACTAGCTAGTGGGTCCATGCTGTTGTCCCCAACATAGCCTCCGTCTCTGCTGCCAAGGCTACTCCTCTCTTATGCCCGTCATATCAACCCTGGGGTAGCTGATTACAGAGGTTCAATGTTGTCAACCGATTACTGAGTTATCTTTGTGTGTGTGTGCGTATGTGTGTGTGTGTGTGTGTGTGTGTGTGTGTGTGTGCGCTTGGCTGTTTACTGCTCTCTGGTGGGCATTACTATGCAAATGATGATCATATTTTATACTTCTGTATGGCTATCCACATGTCCCTATCCAAGACATCCTTGTCCCTGATTTTCCAATTTTTCTCCTTCCAACCTCCTGACCACCCAAGCCAAGCCATTTTCCACTATCCATAATTCCATATATATTCTAATCTTGGGCTAGTTCTCTTCAACACAAAGCAGATGACCAGGTGCACTACTCAAAGCTCTGCCCATTGGGAGGATTTTCTCTCCACTACTTTTAAAAGGTGCCCCTGAATGGGGCTGTAGTAAAGCTGCTGTCTATGAGGCAGCTATGTCTATGTCCATTTGGCATTCCCCACTATGACAATGTTTATTACATTGGCCAAGGACTTAATGTGGGTGGTATGCCACCTACCAAGTATGTTTATTCCAATTATATATTCAAGGACTTGGGAAATGATCACAAGGTGGGTCTGTGGATCCCGAAGACCCACTGTGAGCAGAACCTTGGCCAAGAATTCACTTATTACCTGGTTCTCATACACCCTCACTCTAAGAGATAGGCTATAATGATGCTTCAGGACTCCAGGTATCAGTGTCAATTTAACACTGGGTCCAACAGTCCTCACAAATGTTTGGACATTTTCTCAGTGCACTCTTTTCCAAGTAAATGGCCATAGGTTCCTTTGGGGAAGGCCCAGAGCAATCATTTTTGTGTTCACTTGGCTGTGGTGGTAGAAGGTGCTGGAGATTTCCCTCCTTCTGGGGACTTGCCCTCTTCTTCAATCAACGGGTTCCATGTATGAAAACTTGCTCATGTCTGGAAACTCTGCAAGGGATCCTGACTTTAAATTGGAGACATTACCTTCAGATTCCTGATGATCCATGCTTGATTTATTTTGATGGTAGAACCTGAGTAGTAACTTGTTCACTGCCCATCTTTTTGGTTCCTAGGACACTGCCTTCAATTAACCATCCCAATAATTCTCTGTAGCTCCAGTCCCTCTGGCTCCAGACTTCATGCTCATTATGATAATTGCTCTCACCTGGCTTTTGAAATTCACGCTCTGCCGGGTGGCATCTACTGCGTTGAGATCCTAGCTTCCACGTTGTAATCAGTGAGGCTCCCTGCGTAATGGCCTCTCCTCCTGTCAGTCCTGGCCCACAGATGAGAGACAGATGACCCTCTTACTAGTTTGTTTTTTGTGGCCTTAACAAATGGTATATCTTCCAGGCCTTCCTAGGGAACATAATTATCTGATGGGTTTTCAGGTTTTACATAGGGTATCCACTTCAGCTTGCCCCTTCTCTGAGCCTTTTAAGCCATTTTCCACCACTGTCCGTTATTCAACTCTAACATTTCTACCTAATTTAGCATTGAGCGTGGCTTTTTCCATGCTTGCTAGTAGCGAGTTCAAACCATCCCCTGGAGTCTTTGCAAAGGGATTAGATGTTATTTCCCAGAAGAATGTGACTAAAATGATAATCTCCATTTTATCCAATTTTATGTCCTGGCCCTCTTGTCCAAGCACCCTCAGAATACAATTCCATGTGCACCTGAGCTGGTCTGAGCTAGCTAGCAGGCCTGCCACTGAAGCCATCTCTAAAGAGCTCCTTGGCAGTCTCAGCAGCTGGGACAAAAACGCTTCTTTTTTTGTCCCAGGGGGACAAAAAGAGGGGGATGTTGGTGCGTGTCAGACTGACCACCATGGTGACTAATTACCAGTGCCTGTACTGAAGAGCTCTGTATCCTCTTTCTGAGCTTTCTGCAGGCACAACGGCTCTTCCTAAACTGCTAGCTCCTAAGTATGGTTAAGGAGCCTAGGCTGATAGCTGATTGGCTCAAGATACAAGCAGAGAGTAAGAGAGACTGAGGGTGGGAAAGAGAAAGACAGAGGTACCTCTGTTGACTGGAGCAGCAATTTGCTGCTGGACGAGGGACCACATGGTCTGGGCAAGGACCACATGGTCTGGGCAAGGATGGCTGCCCCAGACTGGGTGGTGCTGGCTCCCAGTAGGTAGATGTTGCCTTGAGATCTGTCTCTGTGACAACTTGGCATGAAGTTTAGATATAATCAAGACTTTCAAAGATCCATCTTGTAGCCTGCATGATTAGATTCAGTATAGATTACTTTTAGGCAACTGATCACACAGGATAAGCTACCGTGTTTTTCACATGTCATAGTCACTTTGATGTAATTTATAGCTTAAGATCACCAATGAAAGCTGCTACATACACATCCTTTGCTTCCAGCTCTACATGCCAACTGTGCAATCCCCGCTCTTCTCTAGAGTCTGATATATATTGTCTTATGGGCTTTCTTAGAGCCTCCTATGCCTTCCCAGTGTGGAGCCCCAGGCAGGTACTTCAGCTGTGACTCATGTCTCCAAATGGGTACTGTCCAACAAGGAGTGTTGCTGACCCTGGAGCCTATTTACTTCCTCCAGTGACACTGCTGGAAAAAAATTGTTCCAAACAGTTCTGGGAGTTTCCTATTGCAATTCTGTAGAGGGTCAAGTTGAAGCAAGTAGGCACACTGTTATTTTATTGCCATACATCATGTTCAAATTGAAGTACAACTTTATTCAGTAGCCCATTTAACTAAATAGCAAAACAAAACCAAAGTGTAAAGCATAGGCAGTTTCATATGTGGGGTATTGACAAGAAAGTCTTGGCTAAGGATAATAGGAGTTGAAGCATTTCTGAGAATTTCTTTCCTTATTAAATCCATAAATAGCAACCATTTGACATGCAGACTCTAAGTCAGTAATTATAAGGCAAAGATCACTTTTGATCTTTTTCTTATCATGGCTGATTTATTCTCCTACCTTGTCAGATGAAGAATTTTACCTTGAAAATATTCCTCTTTTTTATTTCCTTTTCAACATTTCCCACTTCTTTATCCTCCTTGACAGGAAGATGACAGCAGCTCAATTGAATGGGAACAAGCTGGGATATGCCATTAAATTTTAATCATCTTCCTGCCTGTGAAGCTGATAATTGGAGATCATTTAATAGAGCCTGCTGCTCTGTTGGCTTTCTGTAAATCCCAGCCATTTGTAAAAGGCAAAAAGCCCAGTTATCACTTTAACCCAAGCTCATCTTGAGCATGGATTTTATGCCAAATGCCCCAGTATCCAAATGCCATGAGTCCGAGGACCTTCCTTGTGCTCACATTAGGTTTTCTTTCCTTTTAACCAATAGAACTATGTAATGTAATGTCATGTAGAAATTGGCAGTTCACACTTTCTTACCAGAGACCAAGCCACTGATCTCCCTTGCTTTCCCCTTTCTTCTCAAATGCACTCAAAAGCTGCCTCCTAACTTCCTTCTGCTTTGCTTCAGACAGCAAATTGATGTGACAACGGACTGCAAACACTCTCAGCTGGTCCAGTCCAGAGATGTTTTAATTTTGTCTGTGAACTAGTGTCTCCTGTGGTCTTGTGACCCTCCAGCCAAATGGCATCTACACTCTACTCTTTCGCACCCCATATCTGTAGAGCCAGGCTTCTTTTTTTAAAAGGGATAATTCTTCCTTCTGTTCTGTGAACCATCC
Source organism: Delphinus delphis (assembly GCF_949987515.2). Taxonomy (NCBI): domain Eukaryota; kingdom Metazoa; phylum Chordata; class Mammalia; order Artiodactyla; family Delphinidae; genus Delphinus; species Delphinus delphis. Next base: position 25,386,145 of record NC_082693.1, on the reverse strand, counting down.
TTGACCTTCATCATAACAAACTATTAAGTCCGTGGGAGGAATTACACTGCTGATATGTAGCTGAGGCGCCTCATAGCTCAGAGTTTCCAATCTGTACTTCAAAAGAAAGTTTTAGCCTTTACATTCAGCATCTCTGCATTGGTGGGGGCCCCCATTCACTCATTCTTTCTTCCTTCATCATTCATTCAATACATTTATTTTGTGTGTAGCACTCTGCTAGCATTAAGGGTATAAATGAGAACAAAGCAGATATGGTTCTCATCCTTGAAGAGCTTTTGATCTGGTGGAGAGAGGGACATCACATAAGTAACTGTATGGACACTTGATTACATTGTTACAATTGCAGAATGAGAGCATGTAACAGGACACTTGGCTGATAGAGGTTAATATTTCTTGAGTCCTGGCCACATTCCCGGCACCGTGCCACGCTATTTCAGGCATGAAGCCACTGAATGCTCCCAATCAGGTCGCTAGCCTCCTTTTACAAAGGGGGAAACAGAGGCAAGAAAATAACCTCCCTAGTCACACAGTCTGAATGTAGCTGTTCCTCCTCACAGCAGAACTGTGTGAGAATTCCCTTTGTGCTACATTCCTACCAATACTTTGTGATATCAGGTTTTTAATTTTTGACAATCTGATAGGCACCAAATTATATTCCAGTGCGATTCAAGATAGAAAATGTAATTTTTTACATTTTCTGTGGGGTAAACTGTGGATCGGTGGTGAACAATATTTACATGGTCATAATAAAGAAATGTAAACTGAATATCTTGAGAGATTAGTCTTTGGAGGATGCAGGGGAAGGGAAGAGTATTTGCATGTATGTGGGGTGTTCGTTGGTAATGATCATGTAAGGTGGCCAAATCCAAGTTTCCACAGAAAAAAAGTCAACGTGATAATGCTGAAAACTGAAAAATCAGGTACTGGTAGCATAATGGTGTTATATTAAAACATGGAGGTAAATAGTAGAAAAAAATAAGGGGATGAAAAGATGTGAAAATATTTGCTTCTAGGAAGCTTGAGACTGGGATGGGTGGGCCAGGGGACTGCTGTTTCTTGTTGAAAGCCTTGTTCTGTTTGATTTTGTTATCCCTCAATTTCAAGAGCAATCAGGGGCACTGTGGTCATCCATCAGCACAGCCCACAGCAGCACTGTGGCCCGCAGTCCCTTGTCATAGACAGCACACCCTCTCCAGGAAAATGGAAGCAGCAGCGGTCCCTTCACAGAGGAGCTTGGGGTGGCTGCCTCCCCACTGCCACCAGAAGCCCAGAGCAGTGGATTCCCAGTGTATCCAAAAGCTGTGTGCTCCACGATGAGGTACGGGGCCGGGCTCCGCATCTCCCTGAGTTTCAGTGTTCAGCAGCGCTTAGTGCAGCTCATGGTGACCCGAGGAGTGAAGCTCTGAGTCAGTTCTTTGTGGTGTCCCTCCTCCCTAGCCCACCTCTTCCCCTATCCCCCTTCCTTCCTTCCTTCTTTTCCTATATTAGATTAGAGAAAAAAGGAGTAGTGGAAAGGGGGAAAGAGAAGCTAACCGAAGCCCAGCTGTCTGCCTTACTTAGAAACAAGAGGAGGTGAGGTGTGGGTCTGTGAAGCCTCAGTTAGGAGGCACAAACCTTTTGCTGCTTCCTTGGTGGAAGAGCCCCGAGCATTAGAGAGCAGATGCTCTTGATTCTCTGGGGAAGGAGAGCTCTACCTTCCCCTGCTGTCTCTCCTTTCTTCTTGTGTTAGAAAGGAATTTATTACAGCACAAGTATGGAAGGAAGCCCAGAGGACTCTGCCTTTAAGACATGCTTGTGAGCAGGCAGGGAGATGCTTTCAGAGCACAGGATTTTCCAAAGCGTTTATAATTTTGTGTCGTCTCCTGTGAACCAGCTATGAAGATTGACATAGATGTACCAGCTTGGGTGCTCACTAAATTAGGCTGTTTCTAATGGATGAGAGTTTTAATAAATATAAAAGTTCTATTTATAGTGTTAGTACTTTACCACTTCAAGCTATGTCTTCTGTGAAGTCCCAGAAAAACCTCTTCTTTTCAGGGCCTTTTTTCCTAGTTATTCCCTCCTTTGCCTATTTCTATCCTTTATTTTTCCATCCCATCGACCATTCATTCAACAAATATTTATTAAGCATCTGCCATGTGTCTGGCATGTTCCAGGCACCAGGGATGTCCTGGCAGATAAGGAGGACAAGGTCCTTGCCCCTGTGTAGCTTCCCTTCCAGTAGAGGACAGATACTAAATAACCAACAGTGAGGGACCGCTGTAAGTGCTGTGAAGAGAGTGAAACAGGATGTGATGGAGAGCGATGGGCCAGCCGCCCTGAACAGGTGAGGTCTGAGCTGAGACTGAATGAGGGGAGGCCCAGCCCCACAAGAACCTGTCAGATGGTCTCAGGCTTGAGGGTAATGAGCTCGGGGGTGGAAGGCCCAGGTGATATTGGGCCATTTTGCTGTACAAGCAAGTTTGGATTTTATTCTGAGTGGAAGCAGAAGACTTTGAAGTTTATATTTTTAAAGCTTTTAAAAGTGTTGGGGTGACATTACTTGAGTAGCTTTAAAGATCACTCTGACTGCTGTGTGACAAGTTGGTGGGAGGTGGGGGGCGGAGGGCAGTCTATGTGCTGGAATGAAGCAGTGGACCAGGTAGGAAGCAGTTACATGCTTGAGAGAGAAGCGAATGGATGTGGATAGGTGAAGGGTATGTTTTGGGTACAGAGTCAACAGGACCTGCTAGTGGACAGGATGAAAGGGGAGGGAAAAAACAAGAATTCCTGGGTTTCTGGGTCAAACAACTGGGTGGATGGGGAAGCTCTTTATTGAGACAGAAAACTAGAGGAGGGATTTTGGGGGGTAGGGCTTAGGGGAAGAGAGAGAATGTAGTCACAGGAAGGTGTGAGATCCCTGAGGCAGAGAGAAAAGGGACTCATTCATTTGTTTAGGAGGTTGACAGAGGAGAGGAATGAGGAATTAGGAGGGTGCTGGTGGCTATCAGTGTGGGGATTTCAGCAGAATGAGAGACGAAAGTCATACTGCAAGGGGATGGTGAACGCTGTGAGGGCAGGGAGGGACCAGCTCAGGCTTTGATCACAGTTGTAACCCAGGGCCTGGCACAGTGCCTGGCAAATGAAGGTACCAAATATTCAAAATAAATAAATGAATGGAAGGGTGGTAAGGCGGTGTGAGAACTGAGTGTAGAACCCTTTCAGTAAGTGTGGCAATGAAGATATGAGGGAAAGGATGCTAGCTGGAGCAATGGCAGGCTTTATATTTATTTCAAGTTTAATGGACAAGGAGTTCCTATAGTCTCAGGGAAGAAACCCCCTAGGGAGAACTGATGCTGGATCAGGAGGGCAACTAATAGAAGGAGGGCCTAGAAGAGGGGGTGAGAAAGGTGAGCAGCAGGTGGGGGAGGAGAAAGAAGGAAGGAGAAGGGAGGAGAGGGGGAGGGGAAAAAGCATGTGGTACAGTCTCCCGAGGGCCAGGGTGTGTACTGGGCTCTTAGGTGTATTTTCTCATGTAACCATCGCAATGGCCACTCGAGATGATGTTATATTCTCCACTTTCATGTGAGGTGACTGAGGGTCTGAGAGGTGAAATCACTAGCTGAGGTTCCAAGATGAGCTAGCAGTAGCATGGATTTGTATCTAGAAACTGCTATTACCATTAGGCTGTGTGTAGGCCAGTTGGATTCTAAAGAGTCCTGGCAAGGAGTTGGCATAGGTGAGGAGTCAGGTGGTGGGCTTTTATTCTTACTTTCATGTTTAACCCCGAACACCAGCAATTCTGGAGAGCGAGCCAACTGGACTGCAATATACAGCAATGTTGAAACCTGGACAGAGGTTTATAAGTTGTCATGTTTGTGAGCAAGGAGGGCAACTGCCCTATTTTGAAAAGAAACCTGTCAAAATTTGGGGTATATTGTCACAGGATTTAAGTAATTTGGGGATTCTTTATTTGTTCTTTTGTATCAGGAGGTGGATTAATTGAGCTTAATAAAAAGTCTGAAGAGGCGATACATGTAGACTTAACAGTTCTGAGCCTGGAGGCAGAGGGCCTTGGCTTAAATCATGATTCCAGTACTTCCTAGGAATTTGTTTCATCTCTCTGAGATTCAGTTTCTTCACATGTAAAATGACAATGAAAATATGACCTTCCTCAGGAGAGACTGTGAAGACTAAATGTGGTGTTGCATTTCTAAACTCCTAACCCAGGCACAACTATACTGCAATGGGATCGTAGCATTATCATTGTTTTATTTACATTCCTATTATTTTCCTGTAAGTGTGTCTTAGTCACATTGAGCTGGTGTAATAGAATGCCATAAACTGGGTGTTCTAAACAATAGGAATTCATTTCTCACAGTTCTGGAGGCTGAGAAGTCCAGAATCAAGATGCTGGCTGACTCAGTTCCCTGACGAGAGTTCTATTCCTAGCTTGCAGATGGCCACCTTCTCATTGTGTCCTCACAGGGCAGACAGAGGGAAGACAAGCTTTCTGGTGTTTCTTTTTATAAGGGCACTAATTCCATCATGAGGACCCCAAGCCCATGATCACATCAAAATCTATCTACCTCCCAAATACCATCACACTGGCTGTTAGAGCTTCAAACATATACATTTTGTGGAAACACAATTCAGTTCTTAGCAAAGCATGAATGCATTGTGAGTAATGGTGGCTCTGAGATTCTGAGATTATACAGTTTGGGAATGAAGTAATGAAGTTGTATGAGATTTTTTGTTACTGTTGTTGTTTAGTTCATTTGTGAGAGCTGTTTCCGAGTTAAACCCTAGGGTGAAATTATGTGGAGCTCATTACTCTAAGGCTGACACAAATCTGGCTAAATACTTTATCTGATAAATAAAATATGGGTTACAGATGTCACCAAGTATGGGCAAAATCCTTTCCTTCTCATTTCATTTATTTAGTTGCCTAATTTTATTTTCTTTGTTGTGATTGGCTTAAAAGCAGAATTTATTGTATTAGAAATCCTGGACTGTGGGTATACACAGCTCTGAATCAGAAGAAATTCATTTACTGTGGTTTGTGAATTGCTGTTTGTGAAATGAGAATTGCTGTTTGTGAAATGAGAAATGCCTTGTATTTAAATATTCTCTCCCCACTGTATCAATATGTCAAATTAATGCACACACCTTTTCCCTTTAACATTAGAAAGCTCGGGGATTTGTATATGAAGTCTTATCTTTATTTTCCTTATTCCTGATCCATGTGTGAGTGCATGTTTCATATTTCAACAACAGTCACCACAATATGCATTGAGACAATTCTTTGTTCAAAGAATTCATGGGTATTTATTTTCTTCTCTGCAGTAGTCTGTGCTGCAGGGTCTCTCATATTCCCTCATTAATTTAACAATATGTATTGAGTGTGTGTTACATGTCAGGCGTCATTCCAGGTGTTGGGGAAATATCAGAGTCAATGAAACAAAATCCTCTCCTCAAGGAACTTAGCTGTTTGATGATCATGATGTTTTGCTTAAAATTGGCTGATTTTCTAACTTTTGTGGATGAAACATTGGTTAAATTTCTACTCAGTGAGTCTTAAAACTCTTTATTTTAATTACCTTGCACAAAAGCATGCAAATCAAGTTACTGAGATAGGTTTGGATTTAGAGAACAGTAATACATTTGGCACTAAAGTGAAATTGTACGGTCTGAAAAATTAGGAGATACATGGAAGCATATAAATATTTTGACTGGCACTGTTGGAAGGAGGAACTGTCTTGTTCTATTCAAGTTACTATAACAGGATACCATCGACTTGGTGGCTTGTAAACAGTAAAAATTTACTTCTCACATTTCTGGAGTCTAGAAGTCCAAGATCAAGGTGTTGACAGATTTGATGTCTGGTGAAGGCCCACTTCCTGGCTCATTCTTGCTGTGTCCTCACATGGTGGAAGGGGGAAACTCTCATCTCTTCAGCCCCTTATAAGGGCACTAATCCCATTCATAAGGGATCCATCCTCATGACCTAATTACATTCCAAAATTCCCACCTCCAAACACCATCACATGGGGATTTAAGCATCAACATATGAATTTTGGTGGGACACAAACATTCAGTCCTTTGTGTCCTTTTAATATTTTATTCTCATAAACTTTGTGCTTTTTTCTTTTTCCCTGAAGTAGAAAACACTGTATAAATTATCTTCATATTATTTAATCTCCTTAGTGGGAATGTTAAGGTTTTATTCCATACCTATGATGCTATGAGAGGCCAAATGCATTTCAGATCATTATTTATAGCATTATACTGGTGTGAGAGAAACTTGGTGAGCTAGGGCAGTGAGATTTGTAAGAGACAGAAAAAAAATCTTTGACTAAATTATGTGTTGTTAATAAATAATAACATTTTCTTCTGATGGAAATTGTTGTTGACCCATTATTCCTCCTTCCTACATTTTAAACACCTTTCTTTGTTGACTGAATTCAGATGAGTAGTTCTTGACTTTATTCAGCTGCTACCTGTCAAAAATGAAATAATGGAATGAACAAAGTGTGAAGTTAAATAATGAGTCTACACAGAATATACAGCCACCAGTTAAAGTGATGTTTGTGAAGTCATTTACTTAATAGACTAATCTCTTCACTTTGAAGTGTCGATGAAAGTTTAAGCCTAATTAATAAGTAAATATTCTTAATTCAAAGCACAGGTGATGACATGATAGGGGATCTAATTTCAGATTTTTTGAAGCCTTTTTTCCCTTCCAACTCCTCTGTGTCACTACTAGTTTCTTCCTATTTCCTTTTATTCATTTTCATGTGAAATTTATTTTTTAATTTTTTTCGGTACACGGGCCTCTCACTGTTGTGGTCTCTCCCATTGCGGAGCACAGGCTCTGGACGCACAGGCTCAGCGGCCATGGCTCATGGGCCCAGCCGCTCCGCGTCATGTGGGATCTTCCTGGACCAGGGCACGAACCCGTGCCCCTGCATCGGCAGGCAGACTCTCAACTGCTGCGCCACCAGGGAAGCCTGAAATTTCTTTATTTAAAGATGCCTTAGGACATATGTTGCTATAGAAGTTTTTATTTTATTGGAAGATAGAAATATTCCAGTCTTTTGTTGTAGACCTTATGATGCTACATCAAGACCATTGTCACTGAAGTCGGCAAAGCAGGAAGGTGGTGGTGGGCATTAAGGGAACAGTGACTTTGCTGCAGCCTTTGTTACTGGTACAAACCAAACCAACTAACAAAACTATTGTAATATCATTATATTATTTGTATATTTGAATTTTGCAATTAAGTACATACACATTTAGGATTGTCATGTCTTCTTGATGAATTTACCCCTTTACTTCCTCTTTATCAACAGTATTATTTCTTTTTCAGAAATCTAATTAGTCTGATAATATAGCTATACTAGCTTTCCTTTGATTAGTATATTTACATGACATAGTTTTCCCATCATTTTAATCTATGTCTTTATATTTAAAGTCAGTTTCCTTTAAAAAGTATATAATTGGATCTTGTTTTCTTCATCCAGTCCCAGTCTTTGCATTTAATTGAAGTGTTTATAACATTAATTTAATTATTCATGCATTTGTATTTAAATCTGTCATACATTTTTTTTATCTAGTCCTAGTTCTTTTCCATGTGTTCCATTTGTTCTTGATTCCTTTGTCTCTCTTTCACCACCTTCTTTTGAGTATTTTTTTATGATTCTATGTTATCTCCCCTACTAGCTTATTAGTTATACATCATTTTAATTAGTTTTGTTGTTCTATTGTTTTCAATATATATTTTTAACTTATGACAGTTCACTTCAAATAATATTATAGTACTTCCTTTATTGTGCAAGAATCTTACCATAGTATTTATTTATTTCCTCCTTCCTGTCCCTTATGCTACTGTTCTCATACATTTTACTTCACCATATTCTATGAAACATATGCCTTACAGGTATTTTTACTTCAGACAGTTGTCTTTTAAAGAGATTAAAATCAAGAAACATGTATTTCGTAGTTACCCACATTTTTCCTTTTCCCATGCTCTTTATTTCTTTATGTCTATCTTGTATCAGATTTCTTCTGCCTGAAGAACTTCCTTTCAACATTTCTTATTCTACAAGTCTGCTGGCAATTAATTCTCTCAGTTTCTGTTTCTCTGGAAAAATCTTCCCTCCAGCCTCATTTTTGAAAGGTATTTTCATTGGACACAGAATTTTGAGTTGATCAATTCTTTTTTTTTTTTTTTGCGGTACGCGGGCCTCTCACTATTGTGGTCTCTCCCATTGCAGAGCACAGGCTCCGGACGCGCAGGCTCAGCGGCCATGGCTCACAGGCCTAACTGCTCTGCGCCATGCGGGATCTTCCCGGATCGGGGCACGAACCCGTGTCCCCTGCATCAGCAGGTGGACTCTCAACCACTGCACCACCAGGGAAGCCCCAGATCAATTCTTTTTTTTTTTTCAGTTTTTAAAGATGTGACTCCATTGTCTCCTGCTTGCCTAATTTCTGACAGTGAATCTGTTCTGCTTCCTATCTTTGTGCCTCTAGAAAATGTGTCTTTTTCTCTGACTACTCTCAAGATTTTCCCTTTATCTTTGGGTTTCAGCAGTTTGACCATGATGAGCCTAGGTAGGGTTTTTCTTGGTATTTATACTGCTAGGGCTCTCTGAACTTCTTGCATCTATGGTTGTCTTTCACTAATTTTGAAAGCTATCTCATCAATAATCTTTCTGTCCTTTTCTCTACCTTTTATCCTTCTGGTACTCCAAGTACATGTGCATTAGACTCTGATATTGTCTCGCATCTCTTGGATAATCTGTTCTATTTTTCACTATTTTTTTTTTCAAATTCCTCCAATGGTGGGCTGCTGCCATTTTGTGCTTAGCATACAGCCTCCATTACTGTAGGGCTTTTTTCAGGGTTCCTCGTCTGCTCTCAGCTCTCAGCAGGCCCAGCAGGCCTGAACTACAAGTGGATATTTTCCCATGGTTTTGTTCCTCCCCAGCAGCAGACTGCTATTGCTGGTTATTTGGTGGGGGCTTGTGGTCAGGGCAGATAGAGTTTCTTGTTTCTCTTGATGTAGGCTCAGTCCTTAGAAGGCCTTGTTCACCTGCATTTTGCATGAGGAAATGTCTTAGTGTTTCAGACCTCTGTTCTCACTACAACCCTCTCCCACCCTACCCTGCCACATAGCCATAGTCTACCCTGCATCAGTGAGGGGGACGTGAAGGGAACTCTCCAGTGTGGGCACATGTCCTGCCCTCTCCCAGTGGTAGTAGGCCTCTGCTTTAGGGTCCTGGACTCAGTTTAACGGCCTGGACTCAAACAGCTCTCTCATCCCTCCCTCAGCTGCAGATCACTTTGTTCCTAGCCCTCCCTCCCTGGCAGCACAACTTTGTCCTAGAGCAGGGCCAAAAGGGTTTCCTACCTTACTCCCCATGTCTTCCAGGTTTTGCTTCAAACAAGAGGTGGCTTAGTGCCTGTGTTCCAGTGAGGGCGCCTATGCCAGGTACCATCTCTATCCTATATTGTGAACACCCAGTAGAGGCCCCTGGCTAAAAGCTGGTGAATGAACACAGACTCTCCTTATGTCTGAGGCTCCCGGGTATATAAACTGACAGGCTACTCCATACTCAGCATTTCAGAATTTGTTAAAATTTCACCTTTTTTTTCTTACTTTTATGGTGGTGATTTCTTCCTCCCATAATCCCAAAGGTGAAACAGTCTGTGTGTCTCAGCTTTCTGCAGAGGAGCTTGTCATCCACTGGATTTCAATGGCTGCTTTAAAGTAATTTGTTATATAAAAAAACCTTTATAATATATATTATTTTTTGAATTTAATAACTTACATACCTCTATGACCTTTTGCAATCTTTATCCAATAGCATAAAAATGATTTTATATTCTTTAAAAAAATTTTAAGCATTTTTATTAGAGTATAATTGCTTTACAATGGTGTGTCAGTTTCTGCTTTATAACAAAGCGAATCAGTTATACATATACATATGTTCCCATATCTCTTCCCTCTTGCGTCTCCCTCCCTCCCACCCTCCCTATTCCACCGCTCTAGGTGGTCACAAAGCACCGAACTGATCTCCCTGTGCTATGCGGCTGCTACCCACTAGTGATCTATTTTACGTTTGGTAGTGTATATTTGTCCATGACACTCTCTCACTTTGTCCCAGCTTACCCTTCCCCCTCCCTGTATCCTCAAGTCCATTCTCTAGTAAGTCTGCATCTTTATTCCCATCTTGCCCCTAGATTCTTCTGACCATATTCTTTCTTTTTTTTTTTTTAGATCCCTTATAAATGTGTTAGCATATGGTATTTGCTTTTCTCTTTCTGACCTACTACACTCTGTATGACACTCTCTAGGTCCATCCACCTCACTACAAATAAATCAGTTTCGTTCCTCTTTATGGCTGAGTAATATTCCGAGGTATTTATATGCCACATCTTCTTTATCCATTCATCTGTTGATGGACACTTAAGTTGCTTCCATGTCCTGGCTATTGTAAATAGAGCTGCAATGAACATTTTGGTGCATGACTCTTTCAGAATTATGGTTTTCTCAGGGTATATGACCAGTAGTGGGACTGCTGGGTTGTATGGTTGTTCTATTTTTAGTTTTTTAAGGAACCTCCATACTGTTCTCCATACTGGCTGTATCAATTTACATTCCCACCAACAGTGCAAGAGGGTTCCCTTTTCTCCACACCCTCTCCAGCATTTACTGTTTCTAGATTTTTTGATGATGGCCATTCTGACTGGTGTGAGATGATATTGCATTGTAGTTTTGATTTGCATTTCCCTAATGATTAATGACGTTGAGCATTCTTTCATGTTTGTTGGCAATCTGTATATCTTCTTTGGAGATATGTCTATTTAGGCCTTCTGCCCATTTTTGGATTGGGTTGTTTGTTTTTTGATATTGAGCTGCATGAGTTGCTTGTATGTTTTGGAGATTAATCCTTTGTCAGTTGCTTCATTTGCAAATATTTTCTCCCATTCTGAGGATTGTCTTTTTGTCTTCTTTATGGTTTCCTTTGTTTTGCAAAAGCTTTTAAGTTTCATTAGGTCTCATTAGTTTATTTTTGTTTTTATTTCCATTTCTCTAGGAGGTGGGTCAAAAGGATCTTGTTATGATTTATGTCATAGAGTGTTCTGCCTATGTTTTCCTCCAAGAGTTTGATGGTGTCTGGCCGTACATTTAGACCTTTAATCCATTTTGAGTTTATTTTTGTGTATGGTGTTAAGGAGTGTTCTAATTTCATTCTTTTATGTGTAGCTGTCCAGTTTTCCCAGCACCACTTACTGAAGAGGCTGTCTTTTCTCCACCGTATATTCTTGCCTCCTTTATCAAAGATAAGGTGATCATATGTGCATGGGTTTATCTCTGGGCATTCTATCCTGTTCCATTGATCTATATTTCTGTTTTTGTGCCAGTACCATACTGTTGGATTACAGTAGCTTTGTAGTATATATAGTCTGAAGTCAGGGAGCCTGATTCCTCCAGCTCTGTTTTTCTTTCTCAAGATTGCTTTGGCTACTCAGGGTCTTTTGTGTTTCCATACAAATTGTGAAATTTCTTGTTCTAGTTCTGTGAAAAATGTCATTGGTAGTTTGATAGGGATTGCATTGAATCTGTAGATTGCTTTGGGTAGTAGAGTCATTTTCACAATGTTGATTCTTTCAATCCAAGAACATGGTATATCTCTCCATCTATTTGTTTCTTATTTAATTTCTTTCAGCAGTGTCTTATAATTTTATGCATACATGTCTCTTTTCTCCTTAGGTAGGTTTGTTCTTAGACATTTTATTCTTTTTGTTGCAATGGTAAATGGGAGTGTTTCTTAATTTCACTTTCAGATTTTTCATCATTAGTGTATAGGAATGCCAGAGATTTCTGTGCATTCATTTTGTATCCTGCTACTTTACCAAATTCATTGATTAGCTCTAGTAGTTTTCTGGTAGCATCTTTAGGATTCTCTATGTATAGTATCATGTCATCTGTCAACAGTGACAGCTTTACTTCTTCTTTTCCAATTTACATTCCTTTTATTTCTTTTTCTTCTCTGATTGCTGTGGCTAAGACTCCCAAAACTATGTTGAATAATAGTGATGAGAGTGGGCAACTTGTCTTGTTCCCTATCTTAGTGGAAATGGTTTCAGTTTTTCACCTTTGAGGACAATGTTGGCTGTGGGTTTGCCATATATGGCCTTTACTATGTTGAGGAAAGTTCCCTCTATGACTACTTTCTGCAGGGTTTTTATCATGAATGGGTGTTGAATTTTGTCGAAAGCTTTCTCTGCATCTATTGAGATGATCATACGGTTTTTCTCCTTCAAATTGTTAATATGGTGTATCTCGTTGATTGATTTGCATATATTGAAGAATTCTTGCATTCCTGGGATAAATCCCACTTGATCATAGTGTATGATCCTTTTAATGTGCTGTTGGATTCTGTTTGCTAGTATTTTGCTGAGGATTTTTGCATGTATGTTCATCAGGGATATTGGCCTGTAGTTTTCTTTCTTTGTGACATCTTTCTCTGATTTTGATATCAGAGTGATGGTGGCCTCATAGAATGAGTTTGGGAGTGTTCCTCCCTCTGCTATATTTTGGAAGAGTTTGAGAAGGATAGGTGTTAGCTCTTCTCTAAATGTTTGATAGAATTCGCCTGTGAAGCCATCTGGTCCTGGGCTTTTGTTTGTTGGAAGATTTTTAATCACAGTCTCAATTTCACTGCTTGTGATTGGTCTGTTCATATTTTCTATTTCTTCCTGGTTCAGTCTCGGAAGGTTGTGCATTTCTAAGAATGTGTCCATTTCATCCAGGTTGTCCATTTTATTGGCATAGAGTTGCTTGTAGTAATCTCTCATGATCCTTTGTATTTCCACAGTGTCAGTTGTTACTTCTCCTTTTTCATTTCTAATTCTATTGATTTGAGTCTTCTCCCTTATTTTCTTGGTAAGTCTGGCTAATGCTTTATCAATTTTGTTTATCTTCTCAAAGAACCACCTTTTAGCTTTATTGGGTTTGCTATCATCTCCTTCATTTCTTTTTCATTTATTTCTGACCTGATATTTATGATTTCTTTCCTTCTGCTAACTTTGGGGGTTTTTTTGTTCTTCTTTCTCTAATTGCTTTAAGTGTAATGTTAGGTTGTTTATTTGAGATGTTTGTTGTTTCTTAAGGTAGGATTGTATAGCTGTAAACTTCCCTCTTAGAACTGCTTTTGCTGCATTGCATACATTTGGGTCATTTTGTTTTCATTGTCATTTGTTTCTAGGTATTTTTTTATTTCCTCTTTGATTTCTTCAGTGATTTCTTGGTTATTAAGTAGTGTGTTGTTTAGCCTCCATGTGTTTGTATTTCTTACAGATTTTTTCTTATAATTGATATCTAGTCTCATATGTTGTGGTTGGAAAAGATACTTGAGATGATTTCAATTTTCTTAAATTTACCAAGGCTTGATTTGATACCCAAGATATGATCTATCCTGGTAAATGTTGCATGAGCACTTGAGAAGAAAGTATATTCTGTTTTTTTTGGATGGAATGTCATGTAAATATCAATTAAGTTCATCTTGCTTAATGTATCAGTTAAAGCTTGTATTTTCCTTATGTATTTTCATTTTGGATGATCTGTCCATTAATGAAAGTGGGGTGTTAAAGTCCCCTATATGATTGTGTTCCTGATGATTCCCTCTTTTATGGCTGTTAGTATTTGCCTTTGTATTGAGGTGCTTCTATGTTGAGTGCATAAATATTTACAATTGTTATATCTTCTTCTTGGATTGATCCCTTCATCATTATGTACTGTCCTTCTTTGTCTCTTGTAATAGTCTTTGTTTTAAAGTCTATTTTGTCTGATATGAGAATTGCTATTCCAGCTTTCTTTTGATTTCCATTTGCATGGATTATCTTTCCATACCCTCACTTTCAGTCTGTATGTGTCCCGAGGTCTGAAGTGGGTCTCTTGTAGACAGCATATATATGGGTCTTGTTTTTGTATCCATTCAGACAGTATGTGTTTTGGTTGGAACATTGAATCCATTTACATTTAAAGTAATTATCGATATGTATGTTCCTATTCCCATTTTCTTAACTGTTTTGGGTTCGTTATTGTAGGTCTTTTCTTTCTCTTATATTTCCTGCCTAGAGAAGTTCCTTTAGCGTTTGTTGTAAAGCTGGCTTGGTGGTGCAGAATTCCCTTAGCTTTTGCTTCTCTGTAAGCTTTTAATTTCTCCATCAAATCTGACTGAGATCCTTGCTGGGTAGAGTAATCTTGGTTGTAGGTTTTTCTCTTTCATCACTTTAAATATGTCCTGCCACTCCCTTCTGGCTTGCAGAGTTTCTGCTGAAAGGTCAACTGTTAACCTACGGGGATTCCCTTGTGTGTTAATTGTTGTTTTTCCCTTGCTGCTTTTAATATTTGTTCTTTATATTTAATTTTTGATAGTTTGATTTATATGTGTCTTGGCCTGTTTCTCCTTGGATTTATCTTGTATGGGACTCTCTGTGCTTCCTGGACTTGATTAACTATTTCCTTTCCCATATTAGGGAAGTTTTCAACTATAATCTCTTCAAATATTTTGTCAGTCCCTTTCTTTTTCTCTTCTTCCTCTGGAATCCCTATAATTCGAATGTTGGTGCACTTAATGTTGTCCCAGAGGTCTCTGAGACTGTCCTCAATTATTTTCATTCTTTTTTCCTTATTCTGGTCTGCAGTAGTTATTTCCACTATTTTATCTTCCAGGTCATTTATCCGTTCTGCCTCAGTTATTCTGCTATTGATCCCTTCTAGAGAATTTTTAATTTCATTTATTGTGTTGTTCATTTCTGTTTGTTTGCTCTTTATTTCTTCTAGGTCCTTGTTAAAGGTTTCTTGTATTTTGTCTATTCTATTTCCAAGATTTTGTATCATCTTTACTATCATTATTCTGAATTCTTTTTCAGGTAGACTGCCTATTTCCTCTACATTTGTTTGGTCTGGTGGGTTTTTACCTTGCTTCTTCATCTGCTGTGTGTTTCTCTGTCTTCTCATTTTGCTTAACATACTGTGTTTGGGGTCTCCATTTCACAGGCTGCAGGTTCGTAGTTCCCATAGTTTTGCTCTCTGCCCCCAGTGGCTAAGGTTGGTTCAGTGGGTTGTGTAGACTTCCTGGTGTAGGGGACTAGTGCCTGTGTTCTGGTGGATGAGGCTGGATCTTTTCTTTCTCGTGGGCAGGTCCACGTCTGGTGGTGTGTTTGGGGGTGTCTGTGGTCTTATTATGATTTTAGGCAGCCTTTGTGCTAATGGATGGGGTTGTATTCCTGTCTTGCTTGTTGTTTGGCATAGGGCTTCCTGCACTGTAGCTTGCTGGTGGTTGAGTGGAGCTGGGTCTTGGCATTGAGATGGAGACCTCTGGGAGGTTTTCTCTGTTTGATATTACGTGGAGCTCGGAGGTCTCTTGTGGACAAGTGTCCTGAACTTGGCTCTCCCACCTCAGTGGCACAGCCCTGATGCCTGGCTGTAGCACCAAGAGCCTGTTCTCCAGATGGCTCAGAATAAAAGGGAGAAAAGAAAGAAAGAAAGAAGAAGATAAAATAAAATAAAGTTATTAAAATAAAAAATAATTATTAAGAAAAAAAATTTTAAGTAAAAAAGAAAAAAAAGGACAGACAGAACCCTATTTAGCAAAGCTATACAGACAAAATCACACACAGAAGCATACACATACACACTCACAAAAAGAGAAAAATGGAAAGAAAAAGAAAAAAAAATATATATATATCGCTGTTCCCAAAGTTCCCCTCTTCAATTTGGGGTGATTCCTTGTCTATTCAGGTATTCCACAGATGCAGGGTACATCAAGTTGATTGTGGAGATTTAATCCTTTGCTCCTGAGGCTGCTGGGAGAAATTTCCCTTTCTCTTCTTTGTTCGCACCGCTACGGGGGCTCAGCTTTGGATTTGGCCCGGCCTCTGCATGTAGGTCGCCTGAGGGCGTCTGTTCTTCGCTAAGACAGGACGGGGTTAATGGAGCCACTGACTCGGGTCTCTGGCTCACTCAGGCCGGGGGGGAGGGAGGGGCACGGAGTTGCGGGTAATCCTGCAGCGGCAGAGGCCGGCGTGACTTTGCACCAGCCTGAGGCGCGCTGTGTGTTCTCCCGGGGAGGGTGTCCCCGGATCACGGGACCCTGGCAGTGGCGGGCCGCACCGGCTCCTGGGAGGGGAGGTGTGGACAGTGACCTGTGCTCACACACAGGCTTCTTGGTGGCGGCAGCAGCAGCCTTAGCATCTCATGTCTGTCTCTGGGGTCCGCGCTGATAGCCGCGGCTCACGCTCGTCTTGGAGCTCCTTTAAGCAGTGCTCTGAATCCCCTCTCTTCGTGCACCAGGAAACAAAGAGGCAAGAAAAAGTGTCTTGCCTCTTCGGCAGCTCCAGACTTTTTCCTGGACTCCCTCCCGGCTAGCTGTGGCGCACTAGCCCCATTCAGGCTGTGTTCACGCTGCCAACCCCAGTCCTCTCCGTGGGATCCGACCTCCGAAGCCCGATCCTCAGCTCCCAGTCCCTGCCGCCTGGGTGGGTGAGCAGACAAGCCTCCCGGGCTGGTGATTGCTTGTCGGCACTGATCCTCTGTGTGGGAATCTCTCCTCTTTGCCCTCCGCACCCCTGTGGCTGCGCTCTGCTCCGCGGTTCCGAAGCTCCCCCCGTCCGCCACCCGCAGTCTCCGCCTGCGAAGGTGCTTCTTAGTGTGTGGAAATCTTTCCTCCTTCACAGCTCCCTCCCACTGGTGCAGGTCCCATCACTATTCTTTTTTCTCTGTTTTTTCTTTTTTCTTTTGCCCTACCCAGGTACGTGGGGAGTTTCTTGCCTTTTGGGAGGTCTGAGGTCTTCTGCCAGTGTTCAGTAGGTGTTCTGTAGGAGTTGTTCCACGAGTAGAGGTATTTCTGATGTATTTGTGGGGAGGAAAGTGATCTCTGCGTCTTACTCTTCCGCCATCTTGAAGCTCCACTACAATTTTTTTTTTTTTAATTTTTGAGCACAATGAACTGTCCATAGATTTTAACTGTGAGTACGCTGAGGTAGACATTCTTAGGGCATGTTAAAGCACTGGAGATGTAGTTGGGTATACTGATGCCCAGGCAAATGTCCTTTAGTAGGGAAGGAAATATTTAACTAGGAACATGATCAAATAACTTAATTTTAGCATAGGAGAAGCAGAGAGGATGGGAGTCATTGGGAGATTTATAAAAGAAACTATATTAGACTAGTATTGATAGTTTTCTAAATTATCAACCACTTTCCTTTGGGGATTATCATTAGGAAAGAGGTTTTTTTTTCTAAAATCACTTGCCTCTATTATTCTTTGGATTGGTTGATTTAACCCAAGCTGGACTCAAATTTCTTTATGGTGAAATGCAGAAACTCTATATATATATCTTCTGAGTCCCCAGAATATGTAGTAAAACAAGAATTATGCTAAAGTATTCATTTGAAAGCTTTTTGGCAACTGTGTTTGTACTTGAACTGAACTCTACACTAAAATGTTTTATCTTCTTGGCTTCATTCAGAAATTAGCACTAAAAGCTTCTTCCAAATAAATCACTTGCTAAGGAGACTAAATTTCTTTAATTTATTGGTAGCAAAATTTCTGTAATCTGTGCGGTAGTTCTAGCTACTGCTGTCCTTGGTTCATTTTGCTTAACGTTAATTGGGTACTGGTGCTTGGCAATTTTTGATCACCCATATGAATTTCAATCAATGGAAGGTAAATTAGTTTTTTCTCAGTTAAAACTAATCAAATTTAGCTATCTACCTTCTGATAAATGACCAGGATCATATGTTGAAAGAGATACTAACAAAATATAGGCATTTCTAACTGACAGACAATTCAGTCACTGTCAACAGCTTCTTTGTTGAATATTCCAGGTCTTGAGTTTTTCCATCAAACAATCACCATATGGAATTCTCTGTCTTTGGTTAAGAGCTATGATTTCAAGATCACCAAACATCTCTCCATTCTTTTGTAAAACACAAATTAGCATTTTCTCTTTCTCTCTCCCTCTCTTCCTCTATTCCTCCTTCCTTTCTTGTAATGTATCCTCCTAAAAGATTGTGGTTATAATAAAAGCAGTCTCATCATATCTTTGTATTGTACAAATTCAGAAGATATAGTAGTAGTTCACTCATGAGATCATAATTCTAGACCAGGTAGCAAATCCTTATGATCCCTAATTACTTGGTAAAAGCTCCAATATTTTCCCCTGAAAACCATATGTCACACATTTGGGACACTGAGTAATCTATGTTTTGTAGAATGTTTATGACAGAATACCAGAAATGCATGTTAGAAACATTTTTTTAAAAAATGAAGAATTCAGAAGACCAATTTTTTTTCAGCCAAAAAATAGGATTGTACACGTAAAAATAGCTGAGAATTAAAAAACCATTTTAGAATTCAGTAGCAAGCAATAACCATTATGGCGTTATGGTGACCAACATAGTTACACTTGACTGTGTACTTAGTAAAGGGCAGGAACTATGCTAATTATTTTACATATATTTTTTAATTTTACCATTACAAAAGCATATGAAGTTTTCAGTACACAGAGTGGTTTAGAGCATGGATTCATGCCGAGTGCCTGGGTTCCTGTTCTGTTCCACTATTTATCAAGTGTATGATCTTGGGCAAATTCCTTAAACTCTTTCTGCATCAGGGTCCTCATGTGCACAAGGCAAAAATACTAGTACCTACCCCATTTGTTGTGAGGAATAAACGAAGTAATGCATGAAAAGGCTTAAAATAATCCAATATATAGAGACAACTCATTAGTTGTAGTGCTAGGATTTTTCCATGTTTATTTTATGGCAAATCAATGTTGAATTATTATTGAAAACCATATTCTTCCTATAATGTTCCTGTTTTCTCTGTTGTGTGCATCAGGGAAAATAGGATAATCTTGATTTGACCTGTTATAAGTTATTTGCTCTTTTTAATGAGCTTATAACACTTGAAAGGGAACAAAAACAGAGTATAAAGAAATAAAAAATAAAAAGTATTTTAGGGTAATGTTGTAAAGTTCATCAGTGTTTAGGATGCTCAGAGAATGCCTGGATTAGTACTCATTCCTAACAAAAGGGTGTATTTATTTAACTGATGAATGCCATCCTCATTATAAATTGATTGAAAAGAACTGTTTCTGTTTATTCTTTATTTTTCTGTGACTAACAATAGTCAAGAAAAATATCTTTTTGAGATGTTTAGAGTCTCTGCTGAACAAAGAGCATTAGTTAAATAAACAATTGACAACTAGCTTCAATTTCATTAAGTTGAAATGCAAGAAATAAACAGACATAGTTTACCAATTTCTAGATGAATCAACTTTATTTTCATATAGGAAGTTATGCTTTTTGTATGGAAAATTTACAAATATTAAATTTTAAATATTAATACTTTTTGCATTGTGCAAATCATGGTCATTTACATATAAGCTAGAAAATGTATATTGATTTTGATTATTGATTTTGAAATCATTCTAAAGCAGTAATTCTTATGAGGAGACTGACATTAAAGATTTACCTTTAAATATTTAACCTCCAAAAGTATTGCTGAAGTATTTAAAGGGAACATAAATCTGGATTTCTAGGGTATGGAGGCAACTAATTTATCATAATTTGAAAAAGAAAGAAAACAAATTCAAATAACCATCCATAGTTGGGTGAGTGAGAAGATAATTCTCGTGTTGAGGTTAAGGGCTGACAACCTACTGCAACTACTGAATAATCAATGCATTTTAGTTATTGTTTGATAGAGCTTTATGTAACTGAGAGTTAAGTCTTTCTCAAAGATTTTTCTTTTACACTTTGCATTCAGCTTTAAGTATTTTTTCTTTGTGGTCGATTTTGAAAAGAATTATGATGTATACTTCAAATATAAGACATATATTATTGTTTAAAATGGTTACTTATTTACATTGATAACTGTAATTTTGATTTTTATGCAAAGAAAATGAGAGATTGTCTTTTATGTCTCCAATGATTCTTCATTAAATCACCTAATTTACAGCTGAGATGGAGAGCCCCTCTGGTCCTTCTTTAACACCTTCTTTAAGGTGTTATCATGGTTAAAGACTAAGAGAACAGGGTGTCTTAAAAGACCTGAATTCTTTTCTTTGGCCCTCATTGCTATTTTTGAAAAATCTGCAGGATATAAAACCACCAACTGGTTTTGTTCTTCTGAAAGCTCATGTCATAGCACAGGTGTTTTCCTGGTTGTCTTCGAGTCAAAGGTATAAAAAAAGCATGTTAGGTGGGAGAGGAGAAATGAGCTCCATTGTGATTCTGACTTGCTATATGACCTTGGGCCAATTATTTCACCTATCTGTGTCTCTATTTTCTCATCTTTAAAATGGTGGTAATTGGAGGAGGTTAAAAGTTTTGAATATCTTCTAAGGTCCTATATCCAAAATCTTATAAAACTGTACTGTCATTTTTCTTCTTTTTAAAATTGCTATTCTTGCAATGTTGGATGCAAAATTGGAGGTTCTACTGTGTGTTGGTGGCTGAGAGGGAATCCTTTTTCTGTCCTAATAAATTAAAAGGCAGTCATTGGTTCATTTAGTTAACAGACATATATTCATCACTCATTGCATGTAAGTGTCCTAGGAATCATTTGCTTGTTAGAAACAAAAACACTTTCAAAATTATTTTAGCAAAAATTGAAGTTTTATTGAAAGGATATATGAGAATCTCACCGAACCCAAGGTTGCATATGTGATCGTGGTTTTTGGACACAAGCAATTGGAGGTCAAACTGATTTATTTTTCACCTTGTCAGGGATTTGTCACCTCCCTTTTGCTTTTTGTCCATGTTGTCTTTCTTTTCCCCCTCTCTTCAAAGACCGGCTTTCCCTAATTTGGTAAATGCAGCGTTTCCTCCCTCTAAGCTTTGCATGGTCTCTCCATTTGTCTTGAGAAGAGATGAACTAGAATTATATTGTCCTGATTCCAGATTCTCATCAAAGAGACTGATTGGCCCAACATGGGTTAGATGTCTCGCTAGTGGGAGAGTCATGTAAATAAAGAGTGCACTGATAGATAAATGCACAAGGTGCTACGGGACCACAGTTTGGAGCATCTTATCCAACACGCGATGTTTAGCTGGAGCTGCATCCTAACAGATAGCGAGCTGCAGAAAGGTGGGAAAGTCTCAGCACGAGCAGCATGAGAGGTATGCAGCTGCAAAATGTGTGCGCGTGACAAGAAACAGCTCAGGATTTGTGTAGTGAGCAGGATGAGGTGGGAGACAGAGGGAAGAGCCCTGTCATAGAGGAAGTTGAGGGAAATGCCAAGGGGACTCCTGTCCGTGGCAACAAGTGCAGTGGCATGGACATCTTTTTTTTTTTGCTGTACGCGGGCCTCTCACCGTTGTGGCCTCTTCTGTTGCGGAGCACAGGCTCCGGACGCGCAGGCTCAGCGGCCATGGCTCACGGGCCCAGCCGCTCCGTGGCATGTGGGATCTTCCCGGACCGGGGCACGAACCCGTGTCCCCTGCATCAGCAGGCGGACTCTCAACCACTGTGCCACCAGGGAAGCCCGGCATGCACATCTTTGAGTTAGATTCCTATGAGGCAAAAAGTGATGAAAGTCAGAAGGAAAATATTATTTGAATGTGCAGGTTAAAAATAGTCAAGCCACTTGATATTAACTGTTGCTTTTTAATAATTAACTGACAATGACAATTAATGGTTGAGAATGTCAAAGCCACAGTTCTGAGATTTTTTACCGTAACTGAATCCTGCATATCTGTGAAAACTCAACACTGATGATTTCTTAAATAAAATTTTCTTTATACCTATCTGTAGCTTGAAAGAATTTTAATATTTACAAAATGGCATTAGGAGACTTCAGGATGCAATTTTATCACACAGGATGGAGAAACTATACCAGTTTTTATACCTATTAATTGAAATGAGCCTCTAAAAATTTTCATTTCCCTCCAAAGAATATAAAAACTGATGGGAAATATCTTATCACAATATTCTGTTTATAATTTGATTTCTAGCTTCTTGTTAATTTTGCCACTTCTGAACACTCACAGTTGGATATATTTGGGTAAAATGAGAGCTGTCTACTGGCCAGAGAGATTTGAGACCTTAGTTAGAAGAGAAGAAACATGTCCTCACAAAATTGATAATTCGAAGTAAAATGAATACATTGCCAGTAATGTCTTGTTGTTACAAACACCTTATGCATTCATAGCCTCATTTTCAAAGTTCATTTTATCCAGTTTTGATAATGGTATTATAATAATGAAATGGCAGTTAGTTTATATTGATAAAGGTACATCTGAATTCCCTTGAAGGATGCGGAGAAAGAATAAAGACTGTATTTCATTAGTGGTCTGCCAGTGAAAATTAAAATAAAGGTCATTTATTAAACATACTTCTATCTGTATTATTCTTGTGTACCTGGTTGATATATAAAGCCCAACCGATTTTGTGGTTTGGCTTGGAATTTAACTCATGCTTGTTGCATCCAGACAGCTGGTGAACTTTGTACTTAAAGAGATGATTGCTTATTTATTTGGAAAAGAAAATGGACACATGTAAGATAAATATATTTTTCTGGCTTGATCATTAAGAAGGTCTTTAACCTAATGTTGATCGTTTTCTTAAATGATGTAGCAGGTGCAACTCAGTATGAGACTAGAGCTATTAATTGTCAAGAATTCACTTTGATCAAGATTATACAACAAGGGCTTCCCTGGTGGCGCAGTGGTTGAGAGTCCGCCTGCCGATGCAGGGGACATGGGTTCGTGCCCCCGGTCTGGGAGGATCCCACGTGCCACGGAGCGGCTGGGCCCGTGAGCCATGGCCGCTGAGCCTGTGTGTCCGGAGCCTGTGCTCCGCAACAGAAGAGGCCACAACGGTGAGAGGCCCGCGTACCGCAAAAAAAAAAAAAAAAAAAAAAAAAAAAAAAAGATTATACAACAAGGCTTTTAGTATCAAAGCTCTTTGAATTAGGGCTTGGATAGTAAGAAACAGAGTTTAGTTTTCACATAAGGAAAATTGCATCAGGACTTGAAGGGTTGTACTGGTGTGCTTCTTTTCTGAAAAATGGTCCCAGTATTTCCTTTCTTGGTTATCTTTAATAATGATGGGGTGGCATAGCTTACTGACTAGGTACACAGCTAGCCTCTTAGAGTCAGAAGTTCTTGGGGTCAAGTTTCAGCTTTATCACTTAGCGATAGTATGAACATAGCTTATTTCCTTACTCCAAAAATGGAACAATGGTAATACAGCCTCATGAGGTAGTTATAAAATTTAAATGGGATTAAGTATAGAAATAGTTTAGAGTAAGAGCCAGCACTATTTAAAGCATTCAATAGACACTCACTGATGTTGTTATTATCATCATTATTATTGTATGATAATCCCATGGGGTTGACTAGTTTCTGGAATTGGGAATGGGAGGATAGAGTATTAGATCAGAGAAGCTTCCTGTCTAATGCACCTATGATGCCATTTTTCAATTTCTGGAGCGTTTTGGATTAATTTTTCAAATATCTCTCTGTCACTGGAAAGGAAATAGGAAATACCATGGGGTGCCTACTACAAGCCAGGAAATCAATGCATTTAGCCATCACCGTGTCCCTGAGAGATTGTTCTTTTTGCCACACTTACACATGTGAAACCAAGTCTCAAGGAGGTTGTATTATTTGCATAGTGTTGCACAGCTAGAAAGTGGAAGTTCCAGGATTTGAACCCAGATCTGCCTGACTCCACCCTGTAGGCTGCCCCAAGTTCTGGAGGTTGAGCCCCACTGGTATCTTCTTAGACAACTGGAAACATTCAGTAGACAGAGGGCATTGTTCTGATCTATTTTTCTTCTCATCCTGTGGGTCTTGAGTGGCTTTGGCCCACATTTTACATGTGTTGGGCACTGAAAATTTGTCCTCCTCTTACCCATGTCATCATCATGCTGGAGATAAACGGGATTTTGTTGTCCAGGGTCTTTGGGCTCAGCACTTTTCAGAAGGACCTTATTCACCTTGAAGTAAAATATGAAACGTCACACTCCATCTCTAAGCAGCCCTTGAATACATTTTTGAAGGACTGTAAAGTGACAGCCAGTTTGCTGATAGAATGAAAACCTGGGCGCTGATTATTACATCTGGTGGGTTTTTTGTAGGATTGTTCTGTTCCTCAGTAAAATAACATTGTGTGTAACATTTCTGGGGGATGGATTCTTTTTTTTTTGGCAAGGTCATAATTATTTTTATGCGCTTTTGGTCAAAAATTTTCAAAGCTAATGCATGTCTGCTCGGGTATTCACTGCGAACATGCTAAAGCAATGCTTTACGGTCATTGGTCATGATCGTGCACTAGGGAGTCATTAGTTTCTTGGAAAAAAAAGTGAGGCAGTTAATTTAAGTAAGAGGAAAAGGCAAATGTGGTCTAGTATGCCTCCTATTTGAAATGAAATGTCCTGTAACTTTAATTTTTATGTTTATACTTTTATTTTCAATTCCTTATGTAGAATATACTATTCCTTATTTGAGCATATTTTCTCATAATTCTTTCATAAGCCGCTTTTTATGTTTGTTTTTCTGAAAAGTTAAGAAATTAGAAAAAATTATATAGAAAAATAAAGTAGGCACCCATATTCCTACTGCAAGGATAAAAAAAAAGTTTGAACGTTTGGAATTCTTCTACATAGACCCTTCAGAAAATGCAATTTTGCAGGTACATTTAATGTCTCCCTTAACTACATTAAAAAAAAAATCCTTTTCCTTTCCCTTCTTCTCAGGGGCAACAGCTATGGTGAGTTTGGTGTGTAGACTTAGTTCCACTCATAGGCTGCTTTTCTGAGAACTTTCCTATTTTTCTAAATTATCCAGAAACTAGAGCAACCTCTGTTAATCACTCCATACAATCAGTTCCCTCATAGAGGATGAATTGGAAGTGAAACAAAATACACTTTAGGACTCCCCAGGTTTTACCCTTTCTTAGTCTTCTAAATCTTTACGGTACTATGTGACCAATTTTCTTCAGATCGCAAATTACCCAGAGAGATCTGCACAGGAGTAGCCCTGAATTCTTTCTTCTTTAAATTGAAGTATAGTTGATCTACCATATTAATTTTAGGTGTACAGCATTGTGATTCAGTAATTTTACAGATTATACTCCATTAAAAGTTATTACAAGATAATGGCTAAAATTCCCTGCACTGTACAATATATCCTAGTTGCTCATCATTTTATACACAGTACTTCGTATCTCTTAATCCCATACCCTTAACTTGCCCCCACCTTCCCTCTCCCCAACAAACTAACCATTAGTTTGTTTTCTTGTTTCCTATGTCTGTGAGTCTGTTTCTGTTTTGCTATACACATTCTTTTGTATTATCTTTCAGATTACACATATGTCATATCATACAGTCTTTGTCTTTCTCTCTCTGACTTATTTCACTAAGCATAATATCCTCTAGGTCCATTCACATTGTTGTAAATGGCAGAATTTCATTCTGTTTTTTGGCTGAGTAATATTCCATACACATATATACCATATCTTCTTTATCCATTCATCGTTGATGGACACTTGTGTTGCTTCCATATCTTGGCTATCATTGATAGTGCTGCTATGAATATTGAGGTGCATGTACCTTTTCAAATTAGTGTTTTCATTTTTTCTGGACGTATACCCAGGAGTGGAATTGCTGGGTTGTATGGTAGGTCTATTTTTAGTTTTTTTGAGAAACTCCATATTGTTTTCCATACTGGCTGCACTAATTTACATTCCCACCAACAGAGTACAAGGGTTCCCTTTTCTCAACAGCCTTGCAAACATCTATTATTTGTAGACATTTTGATGCTAGCCATTCTGAGCGATGTGAGGTAATATCTCATTGTGGTTTTGATTTGCATTTCCCTGATGATTAATGATGTTGAGCATCTTTTCATGTGCCTGTTGGCCATCTGCATATCTTCTTTGGAAAAATGTCTGTTCAGGTCTTCTGCCCATTTTTTGATAGGGTTTTTTTTTGATATTGAGATATACAAGCTGTTTGTAAATGTTTGTATATTAACCCTTTATCAGTCATATTATTTGCAAATATTTTCTCCAATTCCTTAAGCTGTCTTTTCACTTTGTTGGTGGTTTCCTTTGCTGTGCAAAAGCTTTTGTTTAATTAGGTCCCATTTGTTTATTTTTGCTTTCATTTCTTTTGCCTTAGGAGACAGATCCAAAAAAATATTGCATGATTTATGTCAAAGAGTGTCCTGCCTATGTTCTCTTCTAGGAGATTTATGGTTTCTGGTCTTACATTTCGGTCTTTGATCCATTTTGAGTTTATTTTTGTGTATGACGTTAGAGAATGTTCTAATTTCATTCTTTTACATGTAGCTGTCCAGCTTTCCGAGTACCACTTATTGAAGAGACTGTCTTTTTCCATTGTATATTTTTGCCTCCTTTGTCATAGATTAATTGACTGTAGGTGTGTAGATTTCTTTCTGAGCTCTCTGTTCTGTTCCATTGATCTATGTCTCTGTCCTTAATTCTTAATAATTGGCTCAGACTAGGAAGTTGTTTTCCAGGTGACACTGAGATGGTAAGAGTCTCAGAATCCTTAAAGTTCTAGCCCCTCTCAGTGTCTTCATGTAATAATAATATGGAAGAAATTGATAGATTTTATTTTGTCAGGGTCTATAACATATGATCATCAGAGGGCCTTCATGCATCTCTGGGCCATCTCTTTATCCATCTGCATACCACTGGGAACTGCAAGTGAAAATAGTTGCCTTGTGTCTCAGGCCCTCTAGTTTGACTAGAATGAGAGGACCCATTCATTTTTCTGTATCTGATTCCCTTTTTTTTTCCCCACTGCTACAGGACCAAGACTCCCAGCTTATGTGTCAATGCTCATATTCTCATTCTTATTCCGAATATCTCCTAATCTGACCTTTCCTCTTCATACCATCCCAAACACCTCCATTGTGCACCCAAGAACTGTCTTTAGTCAGCTTCCCCCATCCTCATTCTCTTCACCTACTTTGACTAAGTAAAACCTAAATTTCCTCTGAAAATGCTGCAGTCCTCTTGAGTAGAGGCTATATTTTTTTCTCTCCAGTAACACACTTTGGTGAGTAGATATGGACTAGGCATCCTATACTTGCATCTCATTGCCTCTCCTCCATCTTCTTTCAAAAAAGGAAGCACCCCACAATACCTCTTTCTGTTGTTGTCATTGGTTACCCACACATGTAGCCATTGTGGCAGACTGGTTAAGAATGTGTGCTCTGGAGTCCAATATTGCCTGGGCTTGAATTCCAGGGCTCCTACTTGTATGACTTTGGGCATGCTGTTTAATTTCTGTGCTTCAGTTACCTTGTCTGTAAAATGAAGTTTCTGATGAAGAGAAATGATAATAAATGAAAAGTTCTTAAAATTATGTTTGAAACATAGTATATGCTTAATAAATATGAGATATTATTTTAAAAAATAATTTTCACTTCCATATGCTTATCTTCATCAATGACTATAGTGTATCTAAAATCTGAGTTTCAAGCAAACTGATATCTAACCACTGCCTCCTTCCCTTCCAGCTCACTTCCTCTGATGTTTCCTCTCCAGCATTTCTTCCATTCCACCAGGATCACCAAGCTTCAGATCCTACTGCCTTTCACTCTCAGTCACTATCCACATCGTCACTATCTTTCTTGGCCACGTTAGAGTATCTGGTCCATCTTCAGAGTTCCTCTCATGCAACATTAACTCCCCTCTTCCTCTCTCCCTTCTTCATACTCATCTGGCGAAACCACAACTTTACTTAACCCCAGCTTTCCTACCTATCCTGCTAGAATCCAAACAACTAAATATTCATGGAAAAAACACCTTGCAGATTAATGAATATAAATCTCAAATGAGGACTCAATGTTGCCCATCAATTTTTTTAAAATTAATTTTTATTGGAGTATGGTTGCTTTACAATGTTGTGTTAGCCTCCACTGCAGAACAAAATGAATCAGCCATACACACACAGATATCCCCTCCCTTTTGGACATCCCTCCTATTTAGGTTACCACAGTGCATTAAGTAGAGCTCCCTGTGCTATACAGTATGTTCCAATCAGTTGCTTATTTTATCCATGGTATCAATAATATATATGTGTCAATCCCAGTCTCTCAATTCCTCCCACCCCACCCCTTTCCCCCCTGGGGGAAATACATTTGTTTGCCCATCAATCTTACGAAATTTTTAGCCCTTTCATTTTTATGTACTCCAAAATGATTGTTTCACACCTTCTCTCTCTTCCAACCTATAACTCTTCCTCTAATACCTCCTTTTTTTTCTGGCTATCTTCCTAATATACTGGCTCTTTCCCCTTGGTCTCCTTTTTTTTTTTTTTTGCGGTACGCGGGCCTCTCACGGCTGTGGCCTCCCCCACTGCGGAGCACAGGCTCCGGACGCGCAGGCTCAGCGGCCATGGCCCACGGGCCCAGCCGCTCCGCGGCATGTGGGATCCTCCCGGACCAGGGCACGAACCCGTGTCCCCTGCATCGGCAGGTGGACTCTCAACCACTGCGCCACCAGGGAAGCCCTCCCCTTGGTCTCCTTTGCTTGTTACCTATCAATACTGTAATAGTTCTGCTTAACAAATCACCTCAAAACTTAGTGGTTTAAAACAATAATTCCTAATTATCCTTCTCAGCTTTTGTGGGTCAGGAATTTGGGAGTGACCTGGGGTCTCACACAATTGCAGTCAGATGTCAGCTGGGTCTGCAGTCATGGGAAGGCTTAACTTGGACTGGTCATGCATATAGCTTCTCTGTGGTGCTGCTTGAGTGTCCTCACAACATGGTGACTGACTTTCCATTGAGTAAGGAAACAGAGCTGGACAGATGCTGCAATTCCTTTCATGACAAAACCTTGAAAGTCATACACCATTACTTCTACAGTATACTACTGGTCACACAGCCCTGATTCATTGTTGGGGGTGTGTGGGAGGGACTGCACAAAGGCATGGGTACCAGAAGATGAGGATCATTAGAGGCTGTCTTAGAGGTTGTTACCACTACGTATCAGCTTGATGGCTAAATATTGACATTCCCTGTATCTCTGCACCGAGGTTTCTTTTCTTCTGTATCTATACTCTCTCCCTTAGTGCTCTTATCTAGTCTTGTGGCTTCATATATCATGTATAAGCTGTTGACACTCAAGTTTATCTCCACCCCTAAACACTAGATCCATACATTCAAATACCCATTTGACATTTTCAGATGTCTAATAGGTTTTTAAAACTTCTCAAATATTTCCTAAGCTTCATCATCTCAGTAAATGGCATCAGCATCTGTCCAGTCACTCAAGCTAGAAATCTGAATTTTCCCTTTTCCTGATGAAATTCTTAACAATACCTTCAAACCATACCCAAATTTGTCTACTTTGATTCATCTCTGTTGTCACTCTCCTAATCCAAGTCATCATTATCTCTCATCTAGTCTAAATCAAAAGTTCCTACCTGGCCTTTCCACTTCTGCCACTCATTATTCACCCATCAATCAGAGTGATCTTTAAAAAGATGAACATTACATTATGTCTTAACTGTGTTTAAATACCTCTCTTAGCTTCCCATTCCACTTAGAATAAAATCCCTCTCTCTCACCTTGCCTAAAAGACCTTCCACGAATGGCATCTGCACACCTGTTTGATCCATTTCCTACCACTTCTTCCCTTGCTTACAACATTCCATCCACACTTGCTTACCTTCTGATCTTGAAACATGCCAAGCATATCCCAACACATGGCCTTTTGTGCTGGTTTTCACTCTAAAATGCTCTTGGCCTGGATCTTGGTGTGGTCATTGCTTTCTTGTCCTTCAGGCCTTAGCTTACATGTCCAGCCTCCTCAGAGAGCCCACTCCTGCTCATCCAATCTAAAGCAGCTCCAGGTCATTCTAACACATTTTATTTTATGTGTAACACTTAACAACATCAGCAATTTCTTGCTCCTTTGTCTGCTGTTCGTACCCTTCAGTAGAATATAAGCTCTATAAATGTAGAGGTCTCAAGTCTCTTGTTCATTACTGTATTCCCAGCTCCTGGAATAGTGCCCGACTCATGTTAAAGGCTCAAAAAATGAATAGCTGAATGAAAAAATGAACGGTTGTTAACTGGTCACTCACTAAGGTACCCTTCTTTGTATCATCTAGATTGAATTATCCCTGGAATATTTAGGTGATCATCAGGGAAAAAATATATAGGAACTATTTAGTTGGAAGACAAGTCTTTGCTATGTACTGGTTCAGAGAAAACAACTTAAAGAGGCATCTTCTTTTCCTCTATAAGACAAATATTGACTTCCTTTTATGTGTTCTGTTGTAAGAATTGAATTCTCCTTATTACTCTTGGTACTTAAACAAATTTGCTTACATTTTAAGAATGTTGCAATTTCAGTTATGGATAATTATGCCTTTGGGGTGCTACAGGTTTAAGGCATCTTGTGTTAACAATAATGCATGTTCATTTATGCTGTTTGCTATGGCATTTTCATCTGCAGAGTTATTCTCTACAGCTCTGTCTCTCAACTTTACATTGTCTAATTTATTGTTATACCTGAATCTATACTGTGTAGAAACCATTTAAATGTTTCTTTTCCTGGCAAACCACCATAGCCTGTGTTTTTGTTTACTTGTTTTTGTTTTAATTATCTTCAGAATGGTCATTCCTCTTTGTTGCAGGTCAGTGTGCTTTTCCTTTAGTGACCCTGAGATTCAGACTGTTTAGGAGACCCCTCGCTTAACTCCCCTTAACTCAAAATCTCCTTCCCTTCTAAAATGTGATTCATTTCCCTCTACTTTGTCATTTCAGCCCATGCGCATTGCTTTATTTTTAAATTATGTTATGTTGATTAGAGATGTCCTATGATATTGTTTCCCTTTTAGATTTTTTTTTCTTTTTTCTTATCTTATCCCCTGAGGCAATACCTGCTGCACAGCTGACACTCAGTCTGGATCGGGGGTGGGGGATACCCTCTCCTTTTCCTGCTGACCCGGAGACCCACCCAAGTTACCAGGGCACCAGAGTTATGAGTCAGTCAACTTTCCTTCATTCCCATCACATTTTATGCCAGAATGTTTTATGAAACATAGTCAGTTCTGTCAGTTTAATTATACAAATATTTATTCGTGTTGGTTCAACACCTACTAATCAGATGCAATTCTGAATTCAATAAAAATACCCCAGGGATTTTAGACATATCCAGAATAATTAATGGTACAAGCTGTAACAGTTAAAGCTCTATCAGAGAAATGAAACCATATTTATATCTATATTTATATCTATACCTATAGTTGATCCTAATTATTTCTGGATGCCATATTTGTGAATTCATCTACCTGCTAAAATTTTTTTGTAACCCCCAAATCAATATTTGTGTGGCTTTTGTTGTCATTCACGG
Source organism: Delphinus delphis (assembly GCF_949987515.2). Lineage (NCBI taxonomy): Eukaryota > Metazoa > Chordata > Mammalia > Artiodactyla > Delphinidae > Delphinus > Delphinus delphis. The sequence goes on along the minus strand of NC_082693.1, from coordinate 25,354,734 downwards.
ACATGCAGAGTGACAAAAACTTTGAAATCCCGGATGCGTATGTTCCCAGCTGAGGTTAGATGCCCTGCCTTCTTGTTTAAATTCTCATACTGTAACAAGAGGTTTTTTGTTTGGGGTTTTTTTTGCAGTCTAAAGACTACTGTACCACATTTTTCATATTTTTGTTCTTTTTTGGTGATTTCACTGTTTGAAGTGGCCCTCAAGTATAGTGCTGAAGTGCTGTACAGTGTTCCTAAGCACAGGAAGTCTGTGATGTGCCTTATGGAGAAAACATGTGTGCTAGATAAGCTTCACTCAGCCATGAGTTGTAGTGCCGTTGGCTGTGAGTTCAATGTTTATGAGTCTGCAATAGGGTACATCCATAAAGAGGAAGAAGAAATTCACTGCTTTGCACATGAGGCCACTCTGGAAAGTGCTAACATAAAACTAGAGTGTGTGATGAAGCTATGGAAAAGATGATAAAGTGGCTAAATTAATGTATTCATGAGATAATGACCGATTAAAAAAAGCATAGTGGACAACAATGATGTGAAGCTGAGAGCCAAAGAAATTTAAGGTAATGTTACCCATGACTAAGAAAATGCTTCTGGGCTAGTGCTGGCTTGCTGACACATTTCAAAAGATGATACAGCATAAAAAAATGTTCACTTGCAGATGAGGTAGGTTCTGCAGGTCAAGAAGCTGTAGACGAATTTTAAAAATACGTGCTAAATGGTTGATAGGAAAAGGGTTATGTGAAAGAGCAAGTTTTCAACACTGATGAGACTGGTTTGTTTTACAAGAACATTGGCAAGCATACCTATATAATGCAAATGGCTTCCAAATTCCCTGGCTATAAATCACTCAAAGACCATGTAATTAATTATTTGTAATAAATATATATTAAATAATGTGTCTTTAAACAGAAACATATGTGAAACACAATTATTTATTGACTGGTTGGCAAAAATATTGTGACCAGAGGCTCACAGGAACCTAACCCTGTATCCCCCCATAGGAGCAATGGTTCCATATTCACTAGTTGTGAAGTGTTCATGGCAACTTCGTAGAATATAACTACTGTGAATAATGAGAATTGGCTCATCATCAAGGAATATGATTGGTTTATGTGATTGCGGGGTCTGGCTAGGGAAGTCCAAAATCTATAGGATAGGCTAAGCAGCCAGAAACTCCTCGGTAGGGACTGGCAATGCAGCCTAGATGCATAATTTCTCCTTTCAAGGAAACCTAAGTTTTGCTCTTATGGCCTTTCAGCTGATTGGATCAGGGTCTCCCAGATTATTGAGGGTAATCTTTACTAAAAGTCAACTGATTGTAGATGTTAAGCACGACTACAAAATACCTTCACAGCAACACTAGATTTGTGTTTGCTTGTATCACAGAGTGGTTCTGGCTGATAGCAAGCAAGGAAATAGGACTTCAGACCTACCATAGCAAGAAGGTGATTTTTGCCTGCTCCAAGAATGAACTGGCTTTTCCCCAGACCTCTCACACAAGAACTCAGCTTGGCTTATACCTTGACTTTAGCCTTGTGATACTCTGAGGAGAGAACCTAGATAGGCTATGCTGGATTTCTGACCTACAGAATTATGGGGAGATAAACCACAGGCAGTATGACCTTTGCCTTCAAAGCTCTTCTTGAAGTTCTCACTGAGTTCCTGCTTTCTTCTCCCAATCCTGGCAGGCATTCTTATGACTACTTCTTTGAATCCTTTATCGGCCGTGTGGCTGACAGGGTCCTGGTGCTCTGACCGGGTGTCAGGCCTGTGCCTCTGAGGTGGGAGAACCAAGTTCAGGACATTGGTCCACCAAAGACCTCCTGGTTCCATGTAACATTAAATGGTGAAAGCTCTCCCAGAGATCTCCATCTCAATGCTAAGACCCAGCTCCACTCAACAACCAGCATGCTACAGTGCTGGACACCCTATGCCAAACAACTAGTAAGACAGGAACACAACCCCACCAATTAGCAGAGAAGCTGCCTAAAATCATAATAAGGTCACAGACAACCCAAAGCACACCACTGGACACAGTCCTGCCTGACAGAAAGACAAGATCAAGCTTCATCCTCCAGAACACAGGCACTAATCCCCTCCACCAAGAAGCCTACACAACCCACTGAACCAAACATACCCACTGGGGGCAGACACCAAAAACAACATGAACAACAAACCTGCAGCCTGTGAAAAGGAGACCTTAAACACAGTAAGTTAAGCAAAATGAGAAGACAGAGAAACACACAGCAGATGAAGGAGCAAGATAAAAACCCACCAGACCAAACAAATGAAGAGGAAATAGGCAGTCTACCTGAAAAAGAATTCAGAGTAATGATAGTAAAGATGATACAAAATCTTGGAAATAGAATGGAGAAAATACAAGAAACATTTAACAAGGACCAAGAAGAACTAAAGAGCAAATAAACAATGAGGAACAATACAATAAATGAAATTTAAAATTCTCTAGAAGGGATCAATAAGAGAATAACTGAGACAGAAAAATGGATAAGTGACCTGGAAGATAAAATACTGGAAATAACTAATGCAGAGCAGAATCAAGAAAAGAGAATGAAAAGAACTGAGGACAGTCTCAGAGACCTCTGGGACAACATTAAACACACCAACATTCAAATTATAGGGGTTCCAGAAGAAGAAGAGAAAAAGAAAGGGACTGAGAAAATATTTGAAGAGATTATAGTTGAAAACTTCCCTAATATGGGAAAGGAAATAGTCAATTAACTCTAGGAAGCACAGAGAGTCCCATACAGGATAAACCCAAGGAGAAACATGCCAAGACACATATTAAACAAACTATCAAAAATTCAATTCAAAGAAAAAATATGAAAAGCAGCAAGGGAAAAACAAAAAATAACATACAAGGGAATCCCCATAGGTTAACAGCTGATCTTTCAGCAGAAACTCTGCAAGCCAGAAGGGAGTGGGAGGACATATTTAATGTGATGAAAGGGAAGAAACTACAAACAAGATTACTCTACCCAGTAAGGATCTCATTCAGATTTGATGGGGAAATTAAAACCTTTACAGACAAGCAAAAGGTAAGAGAATTCAGCCTCACCAAGCCACCTTTACAACAAACGCTAAAGGAACTTCTCTAGGCAGGAAACACAAGAGAATGAAAGGATCTACAATAACAAACCCAAAACAATTAAGAAAATGGTAATAGGAACATACATATTGATAATTACCTTAAACTTAATGGATTCAATGCTCCAACCAAAAGACATAGACTGGCTGAATGGATACCAAAACAAGACCCATATATATGCTGTCAACAAGAGACTCATTTCACAACTAGGGACACATACAGACTGAAAGTGAGGGGATGGAAAAAAGATATTCTATGCAAATGGAAATCAAAAGAAAACTGGAAGAGCAATTCTCATATAAGACAAAAGAGACTTTAAAAAAAGACTATTACAAGAGAAAAAGAGGGCACTATATAATGAAAAAGGGATCAATCCAAGAAGAAGACATAACAATGGTAAATATTTATGCACCCAACATAGGAGCACCTCAATACATAAGGCAAATGCTAACAGCCATGAAAGGGGAAATTGACAGTAACACAGTCATAGTAGGGGACTTTTAACACCCCACTTTCACCAATGGACAGATCATCCAAAATGAAAATAAATAAGGAAACACAAGCTTTAAATGACACATTAAACAAGACGGACTTAATTGATATTTATAGGACACTCCATCCAAAAACAACAGAATACACTTTCTTCTCAAGTGCTCATGGAACATTCTCCAGGATAGATCATATCTTGGGTCACAAATCAAGCCTTGGTAAACTTAAGAAAGTTGAAGTTGTATCAAATATCTTTTCTGACCATAACGCTATGAGACTACATATTAATCACACGAAAAATCTGTAAAAAACACAAAAACATGGATGTTAAACAATAAGCTACATAATAACCAAGAGATCACTGAAGAAATCAAAGAGGAAATTTAAAAATACCTAGAAACAAATGACAATGAAAACATGATGATCAAAACCTATGGGCTGCAGCAAAAGCAGTTCTAAGAGGGAAGTTTATAGCAATACAATCCTACCTCAAGAAACAAGAAACGTCTCAAATAAACAACCTAAGGTTACACCTAAAAAAATTAGAGAAAGAAGACAAAAAAATCCCCAAAGTTTTGAGAAGGAAAGAAATCATAAAGATCATATCCGACACAAATGAAAAAGAAATGAAGGAAACAATAGCAAAGATCAATAAACTAAAAGCTGGTTCTTTGAGAAGATAAACAAAATGATAAACCATTAGCAAGACCCATCAAGAAAAAAAGGGAGAAGACTCAAATCAATAGAAGTAGAAATGAAAAAGGAGAAGTAACAACTGACACTGCAGAAATACAAAGGATCATGAGACATTACAACAAGAAACTCTATGCCAATAAAATGGACAACCTGGAAGAAATGGACAAATTCTTAGAAATGCACAACCTTCTGAGACTGGACCACGAAGAAAGAGAAAATATAAACAGACCAAACACAAGCACTGAAATTGAGACGGTGATTAAAAATCTTCCAACAAACAAAAGCCCAGGACCAGATGGCTTCACAGGCAAATTCAATCAAACATTTAGAGAAGAGCTAACACCTATCCTTCTCAAACTCTTCCAAAATATAGCAGAGGGAGGAACACTCCCAAACACATTCTACAAGGCCACCATCACCCTGATGCCAAAACCAGAGAAAGACATCACAAAGAAAGAAAACTACAGGCCAATATCACTGATGAACATAGATGCAAAAATTCTAAACAAAACACTAGCAAACAGGATCCAACAGCACATTAAAAGGATCATACACCATGATCAAGTGGGGTTTATCCCAGGAATACAAGGATTCTTCAATATACGCAAATCAATTAATGTGATACACCATATTAACAAATTGAAGGATAAAAACCATATAATCATCTCAATAGATGCAGACAAAGCTTTCAACAAAATTCAACACCCAGTTATGATAAAAACCCTCTGGAAAGTAGGCATAGAGATAACTTACCTCAACATAATAAAGGCCATATATGACAAACCCACAGCCAACATCATTCTCAATGGTGAAAAACTGAAACCATTTCCACTAAGATCAGAAAAAAAGACAAGGTTGCCCACTCTCATCACGATTATTCAACATAGTTTTGGAAGTCTTAGCCACAGCAATCAGAGAAGAAAAGGAAATAAAGGGAATAAAAATCGGAAAAGAAGAAGTAAAGCTGTCACTGTTTGCAGATGACATGATACTGTACATTGAGAATCCTAAAGATGCCAGCAGAAAATTACTAGAGCTAATCAATGAATCTGTTAAAGTAGCAGGATACAAAATTAATGTACAAAAATCTTTTGCATTCCTATACACTAATGATGAAAAATCTGAAAGTGAAATTAAGAAAACACTCTCATTTACCATTGCAACAAAAAGAATAAAACACCTAGGAATAAACTTACCTAAGGAGACAAAAGACCTGTATGCAGAAAACTATAAGATACTGATGAAAGAAATTAAAGATGATACAAAAAGTTGGAGAGATATACCATGTTCTTGGATGGGAAGAATCAGTATTGTGAAAATGACTCTACTACCCAAAGCAATCTACAGATTCAGTGCAATCCCCATCAAACGACCAATGGCATTTTTCACAGAACTAGAACAAAAAAATTCACAATTTTTTATAGAAAAACAAAAGACCCCAAATAGCCAAAGCAATGTTGAGAAAGAAAAACGGAGCTGGAGGAATCAGGCTCCCTGACTTCAGACTATACTACAAAGCTACAGTAATCAAGACAGTATGGTACTGGCGCTAAAACAGAAATATAGATAACTGGAACAGGATGGAAACCCAGAGATAAACACATGCACATATGGTCACTTTATTTTTGATAAAGGAGGCAAGAATATACATTGGAGAAAAGATAGCCTCTTCAATAAGTGGTGCTGGGAAAACTGGACAGCTACATGTAAAAGAATGAAATTAGCACACTCCCTAATGCCATACACAAAAATAAACTCAAAATGGATTAAAGACCTAAGTATAAGGCCAGACACTATAAAACCCTTAGAAGAAAACAAGGGCAGAACACTCTGGCGTAAATCACAGCAAGATTCTTTTTTACCCACCACCTAGAGAAATGGAAATAAAAACAAAAATAAACAAATGGGACCTAATGAAACTTCAAAGCTTTTGCACAGCAAAGGAAACCATAAACAAGACCAAAAGACAACCCTCAGAATAGGAGAAAATATTTGCAAATGAAGCAACTGACAAAGGATTAATCTCCAAAATTTACAAGCAGCTCATGCAGCTCAATAACAAAAAAACAAACAACGCAATCCAAAAATGGGCAGAAGACCTAAATAGACATTTCTCCAAAGAAAACATACAGACTGCCAACAAACACGTGAAAGAATGCTCAACATCCATCACTAATCATTAGAGAAATGCAAATCAAAACTACAATGAGATATCATCTCACACCTGTAAGAATGGCCATCATCAAAAAATCTACAAACAATAAATGCTGGAGAGGGTTTGGAAAAAAAGGAACCCTCTTGCACTGTTGGTGGGAATGTAAACTGATACAGCCACTATGGAGAACAGTATGGAAGTTCCTTAAAAAAGTAATAATAGAACTACCATATGACCCAGCAATCTCACTACTGGGCATATACCCTGAGAAAACCATAATTCAAAAAGAGTCATGTACCAAAATATTCAATGCAGCTCTATTTACGATAGCCAGGACATGGAAGAAAGCTAAGTGTCCATCGACGGATGAATGGATAAAGAAGATGTGGCACATATATACAATGGAATATTACTCAGCCATAAAAAGAAACAAAATTGAGTTTTTTGTAGAGAGATGGATGGACCTAGAGACTGTCATACAGAATGAAGTAAGTTAGAAAGAGCAAAACAGATACTGTATGCTAACACATATATATGGAATTTAAGAAAAAAAAATGTCATGAAGAACCTAGGGGTAAGACAGGAATAAAGACACAGACCTACTAGAGAAGGGACTTGAGGATACAGGGAGGGGAAGGGTAAGCTGGGACAAAGTGAGAGAGTGGCATGGACTAATATACACTACCAAATGTAAAATAGCTAGCTAGTGGGAAGGAGCCGCATAGCACAGGGAGATCAACTAGGTGCTTTGTGACCACCTAGAGGGGTGGGATAGGGACGTGGGAGGGAGACGCCAGAGGGAGGAGATATGGGGTTATATGTATATGTATAGCTGATTCACTTTGTTATACAGCAGAAACTGACACACCATTGTAAAGCAATTATACTCCAATAAAGATGTTAAAAAAGAAAAGAAAGAAGTAAGGTATATTCATTTTCCCCAGTAAAGTGCTGGATGTAGGTCTTCAAAGAAATGTAAGTGAACAGTTTCAGGTACATCAATGTTCTGTGGAAATTGACATTTAAAAAAAGTAGGCCTTGTGTTGTCAAAACAAAGAAATGGAAAGCTTCTCAAGATGAACAATAGAGGGAGGAAAGCATCATTGAGACAGATGAAGAAAAGCAGGAGGTTTTGAGTACAGAAAGATGACTGTTGGCAAGGAGACAGGGTGGAAGCCTGATGTGGAGTGAGGGCTTGAACAGAGGAGCAGGTCGTGAGGAGTTCAGGCTCCCGAGGAGGCATAGGCAGCCTGATTGCAAGTTTTATCAGGTCACGGCTAGGAGACGAAGAAGGCTGGCTGTGTTCAGAAGACGGTAATTTTTGGGCTTCCCTTGTGGCGCAGTGGTTAAGAATCCGCCTGCCGATGCAGGGGACGTGGGTTTGAGCCCTGGTCCGGGCAGATCCCACATGTCGCGGAGCAACTAAGCCTGTGCGCCACAACTACTGAGCCTGCGCTCCAGAGCCCACGAGCCACAGTTACTGAAGCCCACGTACCTAGAGCCCATGCTCCACAACAAGAGAAGCCACCGCAATGAGAGGACCGCGCACTGCAGTGAAGAGTAGCCCCCGCCCACCTCAACTAGAGAAAGCCCGCGCACAGCAACAAAAACGCAACACAGCCAAAAATAAATAAATTAAATAAATTTAAAAAAATTTTTAGAAAAAGAAGATGGTAATTTTGACCAAAATGTGTCCTCTGGAAGGAAATGAGAGGTGAGGGGGGAAGAGTTGAGACCTCAGCTGACTCTTGCGGCCTCTCTGGACACTGGCAATGGCCGTCAGTGTTGGACTTTAAGGATGAAATGCAGGGTAATAAGTAACAACTTCCTAGAGAAGACAAAAGCTTTCCCTTTGATTATGGCTTTTCTGTGAACCTAAGGCATCTTCATAGTGAGTCAGTGAGGTCAGGGAGGCCCTGGGCCGGGGGTGCTGACACTGGCCCCTGAAATTACTTTCCACATCCTGAGTAGGTGGGAGGGAGAGGGCGACGTGGTGTCTCTGGGGTCAGACTGCCTGAATCAAACACAGCTCTGCCACCCCCAGGCTCTGTGACCTGATAATTTACTTCACCTTTCTAACCTCCGTTTCCTCATCTGTAAAATGAGACTAAAGACACCATCTCCCTCATAGTATTGTTAGGATGATTAAATGGACAACGCTCGGTGCTAGGCATAAAGTAGGGCTCAGAAAGTGTTCACAAGTATCGTCACCTTTATAGTGTGCCTACTGTGTGCTCGGCTCTCTTTTAGTGAGATGGTTTTGCTATAGTTATCTCATTTAAACTTCATAATAATATATACATGTTGCTTTTATTACTTACATTTTTTTACCTGCAAGAAAACTACCTGCAAGAACTAAGAGAAAATAACTTGTCGAGAATAACACATGTAGTCACTATGTGAATCTATGTCTCTCTTGATCCACGTCGATGTTAACTGTCCTGTGATGCTTAGCCTTTTTAAGAGCAGATGTGGAGGGTTATTGGGAGCCAACAGCTGAGTACAGAGGCAAGAGGCTCAGTTCTGGTTATAATAAAATGATTCATCATGTCACTACTCTACACCAAAACCCTTCTAATGGTGACTCAACAAGGCCGAGACCCTTCAGTGTGGTTGGTAATAGGAAATCATACTTTTTTGATCCCTTGATGTGTGCTACACACTGAAAAAGGAGATTTCCCGTTTAATACTAACAGGAATTCTGAGAGGTAGCTACCATTATCATCTCCAATTTGCAGATGAGGAAATGGGGCTTGTAGGTGGCTGAACCAAAATTTGAAAGGACATCTGTCTGGTCTTAGAGCCCATGACTTACCACCCCCGGTACTGTCTTGCTCTGCATCTGTAGGCTGATTGGCCTCACATCCACATTTCTGGCCTCACTTCCCACTGCTCTTTTGAAGTAATTTGCTCCCTAAATCCCTCTCCTCACTACCATGAAATGTACCTTGTTCTTTCTGATTGCCATGGTTTTCCTGTGTTGTTGTCCACCTCCATATCTTCTCTCCCATAATTTATTTTGGAATAATGCCATCCTTTAGATACTTTTTCTCAAACACCCTGCCTAGTTTGGTTGCAACTTATCTGAAAACCCAAAGCACTTATTGATTTACTTATTCAGCAATTACCATTTGCTAGTTTGTATTCTTAATTAACCTTTCATGTATCTGTGCCTTTCGTTTTCTAATAGGTTACCAAGCTCTTGGAGTTCATGTCTTTTTTTTTTTTACCCCCAGAAATCCTTGCTTTGCACATCATCTAACTTAATAAATATCAACTAATCCACTCTTTTCAGGAAAATAGTATGCTCATCAAGAGAGACAATTTTAAAACTGCAAGAAAACATCTATTACACAATTATAGCACAAGTCATAGCTTATGGATATTTGAATAAAGAACCTTCATTATTCTAATGAAAAGAAAGTGAGTGAATGGAGAGAATCATAGCCAAGGAAAAAAGTGTAATAAAAAGACCCAAAATGGATGGAACATAACAGAGTCATGTTGGTATTTACCTACCAGTTTCGAAGACTGGTCAACTGTGTGCCCCAAATGCAGCAGCTAATGTGACAGAAAAAAATCAATACATATACAGCTTGTAAGTAGCATTTCATTTCTCCTAGATGTCTCTTTAATTGCCTTAATACTAAACACAATTTTTGTATGTTATGATATTATTTAATTTTCTGACTTCATTCACATAAATGAGAGAAAGATGATTTAGAAGTAAAGCTGGTGTTAGATAGATTTAGAAATTTTTATGCCTTCTGCATTATTTGGTTGCACAAGAAGCAAGCAATTTCTGTAGTCGTGTAGGTTTAAGTAGTTATCTAGTTTTAAACTTTTTCTTTTAATAACTTAATATTTATTTTCTGATATTTTATTATCACATTGTTTTGTGTTGTGCATGTGTGTGTTTTAAACACATGTGTGTTTCAAATATATATCTGCTTTGCTAGACATTTAGGCTACTATTCATTTCCATACTTGCTGAATTAAATCTTTTAGTAGGAACTATAGTTCACTGATAGAATGTTACAAAAATCAGATTCTCACTATTAGTTTTACTTTACTTCTCACTCCTTTACCCAAACATTCCTTAGGAATATGTAGAATCTGTTTCTATTTCACGTACTAACAGATGATTCTTGTAAGAGAATCTAGATCTCTTAATATCCCATGACTTTCTCCTTTTTTGAATATCTTCCCATCTTGCCTTCAGATATTTTTAGAGGACAAAATGTAGAGATTTTGTATCACTGTTATATCACCTTGCATAAAGCAGGGAACTAAAAAATATTCTTAAAGAGACATTTTTTCCCCTTTTTGAATCACTATTAAGTAGTATTTCTCTATTCAGTTCCTGCTTTATTTATACCTCAAATAATTCTGTACAAAGTTGACTATTTAAATGCGAGAGCATACGAATCATTATTACCCTGTTTACCAGCTCTTTTAAATGTGTGCAATTTATTTTAATACAGAACAGCTGGAGAACAATCAGGTGAAACCTCTGTTGGAATCAAGAAATAATTAAATCATCTTCATGCTAATTTCCACCATCTTCTCTTGCAGATGGCAATGCTGTCACCCTCCAATGATCTTTCTTGGAGATGACTCTAAATGTAGAACCTCTGCTTGCTTGTAGCAACCTGACTTATTTTAAAGGATAAGTGGAAGAAAGGGAGGACACGATAGCATCTCCTCGTCTCTGGGTATGGGTATTATTTTGTTGAAATTGTAGACAGATGTGGAAGATGGTTTTGTAAGGCACTCAAGCCCAGAATTGTAAGCGGTCTATGTTACTAATAGTGCCTTCAGTGTAATCCATCTGCCTCCTATGTGAAGAAATGTGGCTGTTTTCTACAAAATGCATTTTGAAAAAGCCACCTCGAAAAAGCCATCCCATTTGTGTGGGATAATTCTTGAGAAGATGGTGGGTTATGCTACATAGAGTCATTGGATCTGATAGGCAAGCTCCTAAAACCTTTTTGTGTTCATTTCAAAATATCATTTACTCAGGTAAAATATTTTGTGTCTTTGAATTTGATTAGGTAAGAATAAGTGGATTTATATGGAAATAATTATAATTTTTTTCAACATACATTACCCTTCATGCACCTCCCCCACCCCTCGTCAGCTCCCCTCCCCCCTCCCTCAACCATTGCTTCCAGGGATATTTCCCTTGTGTGTCTTATTCCCCATGCTGCCTGAGTCCTTTCAGGAGAATCTGCCATACATAACCAGCCACCTCTTTCTCACCCACCTGGAAAAGTCTCTTCATATGGAAAAAAAGGGAAAGCTTTAATATGAAAAGTAAATATATTCGTCCATCCAAGTGAGCACCAGGCACTGGTCTAGGTCCAGAACATAAACACATGAGGTTGGGGTCTTATTCTCAGTAGTGACATCATCTATGGCACAGAAGTAGACACATAACCAGATAGAGACACAGTGTATGGGCCACAATCACAACAGGAAAGAAGACACACTCAAGTTAGGATAACTGGAGGAGGGTTTGTTCATAAAGTATAGACCCCATAGGGGTTGGTGCCCCAGCCTAGTAAGGGCAGAGTTACTGTTCTCACCCCAAGGCCTGAAGGGAAGAGGGAAGAGAACAGTTACTCAAAGCCAGAGGAGAGAATCCTGTAGAAATGTTGAGACGCGAAAAGAGTGACACATCCATCCTGAGGCAGCCTTGCTGCAATCTCCCCTGACCTCCCTTCCTCCCATCTCCTGTCAGGGCTCCCCAGTGAAATCAAACTGGAAGGCCACAGGGGCCAGTTGTAGCCCACACAGGGCAGGCTCCTGGATAGAACAGAGAGGAGCAGAGTGCAGAAACAGTCTCGGGGACACCAGGAGACACTGAGCACATACAGGTAAAATGTCCTGCCAGCAGGTGCTCACCATCTAGTAGAGAGGAGGGGTAAACAGATGTGGACCGCCCAGCTCCACACATGCTCCCGAAGCGGCCACCCCGTGTGCCATCGGAGCACTGAGGCCAGACACCCATCCTGGGGAAGGGGGTGTGGGGAGGGTTCACAGGGGCACTCCTGGATTTTGAGGGATGAGGGGTTTTCCTGGTGAGAAAACTAGCTGCTGCCGGCTGGCTTGGCGCTCACGGTCAGACCTGGGTGTCCTGCTGCACGTAAATAATTTCACAGAACAGCAACATCCGAAAATGTTGACAAATCTGTGCCCAGATGGATCAAGTCAAAAACAAGGGCACTCTGTTGAGAGTCCACCTGCCGATGCAGGGGACACGGGTTCGTGCCCCGGTCCGGGAGGATCCCACATGCCGCGGAGCGGCTGGGCCCGTGAGCCATGGCCGCTGAGCCTGCGCGTCCAGAGCCTGTGCTCCGCAACGGTAGAGGCCACAATAGTGAGAGGTCCGCGTACCGCAAAAAAACAAACAAACAAAAAACAAGGGCACTCTGAAATCACGTCTGAACAGAGACAAAAGCTGGAACATTGTCCAAACTTCAAAAATGGCCAAATATTCCTCCATCCTAAAAAATATGAGCGACTGTTCCTTCCTTACAAATGACAGATTTAGCTTTGCTTCAATTCTTCCCCCTTATTGATGAGATTTATTTTGAAACTCAATTGCAGACAGCAGCCAGTCCTGAGCAAAGGTCTTCCTTCATCCCTGTATTCACCTAATACTAACCCCAATCCTATGATAGCTTCCTTCTAAACCCTCTTCCTGAGGCATCCCAGAGTTCTAAGGTGTCATTCTCCCTTTCTGCAATGAATAATAGACTCAACTGTCAGTAAACACGGTGTGTTCCTTGTGGTTTGAAGCTGGAAAGTATCAACACCATTTAAAACCGAGAAAGGACATTTTAGGCATGTAAAAAATGCATAAAATGGAGCGAATCTGATACATTGGAAAAAATCGTAAGTAGCTCACAATGATTGGAGCTATCTAAGTCAGTGAGAGGCTGTAAACATGCCCCTATGTCTGTAAACAAAACTAAATTTTACTCTTTCCCAGCTTGTGTAATTAGGCGAGGGAGAGGAATAACACGTCTAAAAATTGGAGAAAGATTTTAGGTTCCAAATAACCTCAAACTTACCTGTGTGCACAAATTGAAATAGATTTTTTTCTAGATTTTCTGGCTGCAAAATTGCAACAGATTTATAGAGCTGTACTTCCTAATTTTTGTGAAGTGAGGTGGAAATGTGGCTTGTTTGTGGGTATGTTCAACATGCTTAGTTGACCTGCACTGAGTAACCCAGAACTCTGGGACAGTCTTGGGGAGGGAAGAGTGGGAGAAAAGAATCAATAGCATCTCCTGGTCTCTAAAGAGTGGGTATTATTTTAATGAAACTTTCAAGCAGATGTGGAAAGATGATTTTGCAAAGCCTCAAGCTCAGAATTTCAAGTGACACATGTAACTAATAAGGCATTTGGCTTAATTCATCTGCCTCCTGAGAAATGTGGCTGTTTTCATTTTTCTCATTGTGGCAACAGGAGACTGGAGTAGGAAGAAGGGACAAGACACTAAGCAGCAGTTTCTCTGTTCTTTGAATATACCAAGGAGTCACTATATCAAGTCTTGCAAAATCCATATCTTTAAGCAGAGGCATATATATGCAACAGTTGGTAGCTGATAACTTTCTGATGTTTTCCTTGTCAAATCATCATAAATAAAATTAATATTAAAATAATAATTGCTGAAACTTTTATAGAATTTACTTTACGCCAGGCATCATACTTAGCGCTTTCCATACATTCATTAGTTTACTCCCCACAAGAACCTTGTGAAGTAAGTATTGTGATGATTTTGCAGAAGGAATTGAGAGACAGAGAGTTTAAGGATTTTACTCAGAGTCACACAGCTCAGAGGTGAAAGAGTTGAGGTTTGAACCCAAGGAGTTTGTCTGTAGAGTCTGTGCTTTGCTGGATTCGAAGAGTTAAGCAGTGTGGTGTAGAGTAGTGCTTTATTTTCAAACCTTAATGTGCATGGGAATCTTTGGGGGCTCTTTAAGAATAATTCCTGGTTCAAAAGATCCTGCCGCGGTGCCTGAGAATCTGCATTTCTGCCAAGTGCTGTTGATCTGCTTCGTGCAGTGAGAGGTCGAGGACCTGTAGTTAGAAAAGTGGAGTCCACGTCCTAAGGGTAAGACTCTCACTCAGCTGTCTCTGTGCTGCTCCTTTTCCTGATGTGTCACATGAGCAGGTCGGGTGATTTTAAGGCCCAGCCAAGCTTGCAAACCCCCTCATCCCCTGATTTCAGACTGGAGGGTCCTTCCAGCTGGTCGTGACAGCATAGGAGGCCCTAGAGGGGAGCTGGTGTGGGCAGCCTCCTCCGCATGGGCTGAGTTCAGGTGACAGTGCTTGAGCTTTGGGCTGGACAGGGGTCCTCCACTATCAGCCGTTTCCTTCCAAAACTGAGCGGTCTCCCAGCATCTGGCGCTGCTCCCTTTCACCTCATGGATTCTCATTCCCTGTCACAGCTGATTAGGGGGCTGGATCTAAAAATGGAGCCTGGGACTTCCCTGGTGGCGCAGTGGTTAAGACTCCGCCCTCCCAGTGTAGGGGGCCTGGGTTCAATCTCTGGTCAGGGAGCTAGATCCCACATGCATGCCGCTACTAAGGAGGTCATGTGCCTCAACTAGGAGCCTGCCTGCAGCAACTGAGACTTGGAGCAACTAAATAAATATTAAAAAAAAAAAAAATGGAACCTGATACTCAAGGTATCACATTGTGTAATTTTTGTTGTGCCCTGTAATTAGAGCCCCAAATTGTAATATTCCTGTGAAGAAATCTTTAGCATCTTAATAAAGCTCCTTCTTTTAGAAGGGTTTCTACTATTAGACTAACAGAAGATACTTAACTCTCATTGTGACCAGCCAATGCTGTGCTTAAAACTCATAATTTTCAAACTCCTTTTGCTTTTGTAGTAACTGTGAGGACCTGTGAATAGAGAGTGATTAACCCTCTTATAACTTAAGCTTCAAAGAAAGTTTCATTGTTCTGATTCCCTAAATCTCCAAGTCTTGTACCTGTGATTTAGGGCTCCATTTCCCTGTAATCCCCAGTTCTGTATTCACTATGCAAATCACATATTTGTGCTTCAGATGATCAGTCAGGGTCCACAGTAGTGGGCCTTTCTTCTTTTTCTTCCTTTTGCTTTGATCATGCAGTGCTTAAGTACACACTCAATAAATTATGCAAAGAATTTCTCCAGATGCAGAGCTCTGTGACATTATGCATTATAGTTTCCTTGCTGCATTTTGACGTTTTGTGAAATCTAATTGCATTTGATGATGCTCTCAGCCTAACCAGGCCAGAGCAGCAGTATTATACCCCTGCTGTGCTCAGCAGTGCCTTCTGAAAGGTTGGGGAGAAGGGTGGTTGCTGTCCTTTTACCATGTTTATGCAATTCATTATCTCTTAACTACGTCCAGGTTAGTTACAAGTCATGAAGATGTTTGCACAGCATAATCTTTTAAGCATATGTTTAATTTCCAAGTAGAGAAGCAAGTCTTTCCATCTTTAGAATGATCTCTATATTGGAGGTATTGAATGATCTGGCTTCCGAATTTTACCTGGTCTGTGGTTAGGGATGCTTTTATTATGTGCTGTTGATACTCAATGATTATTCCAGCCATGATTGAGGATTAGTATGTCTGATACTTAACCAGGGATGGGATTTTTAGGATAAAAGGCACAGAGTTTCAGAAATTATTATAAAGCTTGTGATGGGGGCTTCCCTGGTGGCGCAGTGGTTGGGAGTCCGCCTGCTGATGCAGGGGAGGCGGGTTCGTGCCGCGGAGCGGCTGGACCTGTGAGCCGTGGCCGCTGAGCCTGTGCGTCCGGAGCCTGTGCTCCGCAACGAGAGAGGCCACAACAGTGAGAGGCCCACATACCGCAAAAAAAAAAAAAAAAAAAAAAAAAAAAAAAAAGCTTGTGATGGGTATAGTAAGATAGGGATGATGGCTCCAAAAACCCCTGAAGAGAAACACATTTGGTCTGTTATCTCTGTCCATATGTCTTTGTTGGCTAAATTCTCCATTCCCGCTTGTACCGAAGACCTGGAATATTTGGAAGAGAGCTATAAAAATCTGGGAAGCACTTCTCTGGGATTTTCTTAACATTGGAAAAATGGTGGAATCCTTGGTCCTAATAGAGTAAGTACTGTATTTAACTATCCCCTGTGTCTCTAAAAGCAGCTTTCATGTTCATTGCTTTTGGATTATAGTAAAAATATTAAAAATAGCTATTGAACAGGCAGAAGTTAGGGCAGAAATCTGGGCAACTTCACAAGACAGGCTGCTTCTCCCCTCCCAAGCCTAACCTCCTATATTCTACCCACCCCTTGCCTAGCAGCCAAGGAATTCAGGCAGCAGCTCTCCCAGGATTGTGGGCTTAGGTGGTGTCCCCTAAGACTGTACTGTGTTTTCTGGAGCAGTGTTAGATGAATCAGAACACAGTATATGGTTTTCCCTTTCCTTTGGACCAATAACAGGCTATTCATTCAGGTCCTGGAATCCTGGCTTTGTATATGAAGGCTTGAAAAATAAAAGTAAGAGGCCACAAATGAAATTTGTCTCCCTCTGCCAGATAACCTGTTATTTGGATTCAAATTCCCTTTTCTGAAATATCACTTTCATCTTTACATACCCACATGCATTTTGAATTTGAATATTTGGTTTAAAAAACTGGAACTAATGTACATTGTTCCCTCCCCACCATGTCAATTCCAGTGTAGTTCTGATGACTTTGAAATGTTATACGTGGAAAATGGAATATACTTTCACATAATAGGCTATTGTGAAATAGATGTATTATGTGTTCTAACATTTTACTGTACAATATTTTTGGTAAATATTGAATGTATAACAAAAATTGTAACAAAACATTCGATAAATTTTAGAGTTTCAAATGAATTCAGTGAAAACCTCTGTACTGTGTGCTCCTCCCCCAATCCTTTCTGCCTCAGGGGTACCATTATCCACAATTTTATGTTTATTTTTCCTTTTTTTGTTTTCTTATGGCTTTACCATATATGTTTGTATCCTTAAATTTTTTTTTGTTTGTTTTTCATGTTTTTGAAATTTATATAAATCAAATCATCATTCTTTGGGTGTTTTTTGGAAATTTTTTTTCTCTCACTTTTATGTTCCTGAAATTCACCTACATTTTTGCTTTTAGCTGTAATTGATTCCTTTCAATGGCTGTAGAATACTTCATTATAAGATTGTACTACTATGTATTCATAATGCTATTGATAGACTTTGGTCCGCCATCTTGAAGCTCTCCCTCTGGTTTTCCACTATTTTGCTACCTATCACAAACAGTCCTGGTGTGAACAATTTTTACATGCTCGTCGGTGTAAATGTACGAGACTTCCTCTAGTTAATATTCCTAAGATTGACATTTCTGAAACTTAAGGCATGGACACCATCAGCATTACTGGATGAATCAAAAAATTTTAAGGTCATTAGATAAATTTTAAGGTCATTAGATAAATTTTCAGTCTTATTAGTGAAATATATGCAATCCAATTGATCCATATCTTTGCCAATAGTTGATACTGTCAGATTTAAAATTCTGACCAATCTGTTGGATGTAAAATGGTGTGTCTCTGTGGTTTTTAACTCATTTTTCTATGAAATACTAATGAGATTCAGCATATTTTTATAGTGCACTATCGGCCACTGGGATTTCCTTTTCTGTGAAGAGCCTGTTTTAAGTCTTTGCCTATTTTTATGGGCTGAATTGTGTCAGCCCAAAACTCAATATTCTGAAGTCCTAACCCCCAGTACTTCCGCATGTGACTATATTTGGAAATATGATCTTAAAAGAGGTAGTTAAGTGAACATGAGGTTGTTAGGGTGAGCTCTAATTCAATACAACTAGTGCCCTAATACGAGGAAATTTGGACACAGACAAGTCCAGAAGGAAGATGATGTGAAGACACAGGAAGAAGATGGCTATCTGCCAGCCTAGGAGAGAGGCCTCAGAAAAACCAGGACAGCCAATGCCTTGATTTGAACTTAGAACTGTGAGAAAATACATTTCTATTGTTTAAACAACCCAGTCTGTTGTACTGTTTTATGGCAGCCCAGGAAGACTAATACTGTTATTAATTTTAATAATAACTTCCTCTATGGCTTATACTGATTGTGTCTTATTTAAGAAATACTTCTCCATTCCAAATACATAAAGATCCTCCTATATTCTATGTTTAAAAGTTTTTAGTATTGCTTTTTCATATTTAAATTTTTAAAGAACCTGTAATTGACTTTTTTAGTGTGCACAGAGTAACACGGAGTACAGTTCTTCTTTCACTATATCAAAAAACACTGATCAGCATATGATTTAGAAAAAAGCGGTCCAGCCTTTCCCCACTGAAGTTTCCACATATCTGTGAGTGTTTTTACTTTCCCTGTGCTAATACTACATGGTTTTAAATATTATAACCTTATAATAATTATGGATGTTTGGTACAACAACTACTCTCAACTGGTTAATTTCCTTCTATTTTTTTCTGTGAGTTCTTAGTTCTTCTTGGATGTTAAATATTCCAAATTTATAAAGTTTCAATCAAAATCATATTGAATTTATAGATCATTTCAGGAGACTTGATCTCATTAAGAATTTCAGTTTTTCTGCAACTGCAGAGCTAATGTAGACTACAACTTGTACTGATTTAAGTGACAGAAGTCAATAGATCTTGAACCAGGCATGCATATCTTAAACAACACTTCTGTTTTAGTATTCAAAAAGCTGATTGATTGCCTGGAAATGAATCCCAATTATGTGCTCTAGCTGTTCACAAGGTATTTCAGGATCCCCTTTCTCCTGCTGCCTTTTAAAGCATTCTGTATTTTTGGACTCATGCAGTTACAGAGTTATTGTGATGTCAGGTTATCTATGCAATGCAGAATAAGTATGTTTTTTCACAGTGAAACTTTTAATTTGGGGGATAAGTTACCTTTCCCATTGAGCTTTCATTCATCTTGAATTAAAATTTTTTTTTTCTTTGAATACACTATGCGTATTTGTTTCCTTAGTCCTTTAATTTGGGCATAATGGAGCATGTACATAGACACCATGGCAGCTTGGTTGCCTTTTCCCTGAGCAGCAAGTCATAAACATTTTAAAATCTAACAACTTTTCACCTTATCAATTAACTCATATTTGCCAAGTTTAATCAAATGCACAAAAAATTATAATAGAACAGCAGGTCTTTCGCACAGTGATAAATTATTATCACTGTTTTTTTGTTTTTGTTGTTTTGCGGTTCGCGGGCTTCTCACTGTTGTGGCCTCTCCCGTTGTGGAGCACAGGCTCCGGACGCGTAAGCTCAGCGGCCATGGCTCACGGGCCCAGACGCTCCGCGGCATGTGGGATCTTCCCGGACCGGGGCACGAACCCGTGTCCCCTGCATCGGCAGGCGGACTCTCAACCCCTGCACCACCAGGGAAGCCTGTCACTGGTTTTTAAGCCATGAGATTCAAATCAACACTGTTAACCCTTAACAGTGATAGCTGACATCTGTTGACTGCTTGTTTTGTGCCCAGGCTGTTTTGCATTTTATGTGTGCTACCTCGCTGACTTTGTCACTAGTCTGTTTTACTGACATGGAAATGGGGGTGAGGAGAGTTAAGTACTGAAGCCAAGGCCACTTAATAATAAGTGGCAGAGACTTAATTTGAACTTTAGGTTCTTAACCTCTACACCTGCTTAATTTGAACTTTAGGTTCTTAACCTCTACACCTGCTTTTCTTGCAAGATAATCATCTGGGAAAAAACAGTACTACCACGAGTTAAATTATGTCTTTTAGTTCTGAAATCACCATTTTTTTCTAATCAGCCTGCCATATACTCTCAAAGTAGAAAGTGATGAAACAGTGTATAAAAACCCAGACTTCCTCCTTAATTCCACATTCTCCATTCTTCAATTCACATTGTACTGTCTCTACCTTAAAACTTATCCTTTTTTTCTCACCAACCTTGTTTTTCTTTTGGTTTTGCTGACTCCAATTACTTACCTCTTGTTTTCCTTACACTTGATTTACTAATGTGTATTCAAAGAACAATGGGTAATTTCATTAGAAATGTTATACCTGAGTTAATAAGAAACATGTCTTTATAACTGGTAGAAGATATTTCCATCATTTTATGCTTTAAAATTATTTATTTATTATTTTAGAATAGGTAATACATGCATGTGATATTGGAAGTCAAATTCTAAATGTCCAAAAAAGTAGTAAGTTAAAAAATGAGTCCCTCTTTGACCTTCTGTTCTCCAATGACCATTTCCTTCCATAGAGAGAATCACTTAGACCATGTTTTGGCATATATTGAGATGTAAAAAAGGAGAAATTCACTACTTTGTGAAATACATTTGTCTCTCTTAGAAGCTTAGTTTTTTAGTTGCTTTTAAATTATTTCCCTGTATTGGTTTTGATAATTTTACGTATCTCATGCACAGTAACTAGTACAATAATATTTATTTTGAGAGGTTTAACTCATCATCAGTGATCTGCAATGTTTTGTAGAGTATTTATTTTTGGTAAGTGCCTGTTGTTACTTTATCATAAATCTCTTGAAAGCTGAGGAGGCAACTTGCCTAACTGAAGTGCAGTTATTGGTCTGTTAGATTATAATAAAATGTATTTTGGAAAGAACTATAAACTCCTAACATCATAAATTTTTGAAAATTCCAGAATAATTTCTAAATGACTGTTACTTGCTACTTCCTAATTATAAGTGGGTATTGTATGATATGTATAAGAACAGTCTTGTACCTAATACGAAGCACTGAAATTAAGAATGCAATTGCTAGCCTAATTTTAACCCTTAGAAAAATTTAAATGTATTTAGTTCGTATTTTGTGTGTGGGCAAACTTAAGCAGGGTGTAATAGGATACAGAACACAGTCATTTTTACTAAAACTGAGCCATTCTAGCCAAGGTCAGCAGGCATGATTCCATTCAGACCTGGCATATTTCAAATGATTATGGGACAGTTCTCTAGGCCCAGGAGTTGGATCTTGAAACTTTCCTGTTATCTAGGGCTAGGAGTTTAAACTTTTAAGCTTTTGGTTTATGTACATACTAAATTTTTATGAACTGCACATGCCCTCACACATTTTTAGGTTGGTATCTTAAATTTTTAATCATGTTAGGAGTTAAAGTATGTCATTTCCCATATACTGTAAATGTTGATGATTTAAAACAAAACAGTTTTATCTCTCTTTTAAATATACCTAATAGAATATAATTACTGGAGTGTTTTGTTATTCATCAGCATCCATTTTAAAAACACACAAATAAGAGGGCTTTCCAGTTAAGGCGAAGTGAAGCATTTGGAGGACCCTCTCCACAAAAAGCAAGTATAAAACTGCCCATAGGGCTTCCCTGGTGGTGCAGTGGTTGAGTCCGCCTGCCGATTGCCCCTGTCCGGGAGGATCCCACGTGCCGCGGAGCGGTTAGGCCCGTGAGCCATGGCCGCTGAGCCTGCGCGTCCGGAGCCTGTGCTCTGCAACGGGAGAAGCCACAACAGTGAGAGGCCCGCGTACCGCAAAAAAAAAAAAAAAGAAAGTGATCCACACCCAGATATATATAGTCAAACTGTTAAAAGCCTACCTGATTTGAAAACTTACTGTATAATACCATAGTAATCAAGACAGTGTATTATTTGTATAAGGACAGATGTATAGATCAAGAAACAGGATGGAGAGTCCAGAAAGAAAGACTTATTTATGGTCAATTGAATTATGACAAAGATACCAAGTGATTTCAGTTGGGAAAGGAGGGATTTTTCAACAAACATGACACAATTGGATAGCCATATCTCTACCCCTCCTTCTGAAATAATTTAGATAATTCTTTACCTTACTCCACACATAAAATTAACTCAAAATGGATAATAGTCCAAAATATAAAGCTAAAACTTTACATCTTGTACAAGGAACATAAAAGAAAAATCTTTGCAACCTCGAGCAGGCAAAGGTTTCTTTGATATGATGTCAAAAAGATTTTTTTTGATACATTGGACTTCATCATTTAAAAACTTTTGCTTTTTAAGTTTAAGAAAATGAAACTACTAACCATTAAAAATAAAAGTCAAGCTGAAAACTAGAAGAAAATATTTGTAAAGTATTTATCTGATAAAGGACTCCAGCCTATATAAAGAACTTTCTAAGATGAGGACAAAAAAAGTCCAGTTAAAATGAGCCAAATATTATAATAGGCCAAGGGAAAAATATGATTAGCTAATAAGCATGTGAAGAGATGCTTAACGGGCTTCCCTGCTGGCGCAGTGGTTGGGAGTCCGCCTGCCAATGCAGGGGACACGGGTTCGTGCCCCGGTCCGGGAAGATCCCACATGCCGTGGGGCGGCTGGGCCCGTGAGCCATGGCCGCTGAGCCTGCACGTCCGGAGCCTGTGCTCCGCAACGGGAGAGCCCACAACAGTGAGAGGTCCGCGTAAAGTAAAAAAAAAAAAAGATGCTTAACATTATTAGTCATTGGGGAAATGAAAATTAAATCCATAATGAGATATTACTACACATTACTTGGATGACTAAAATTAAAAACACTTTCAATACCAAACGTTGGCAAGTATATGGAGAAACTCTTGCATTGCTAGCAGAAATGAAAAATGCTACAGCCACTTGGAAAACAGGCACACACAGTTCCTTAAGCTGATAGATACACATTTCCTAATCTACCCAGCAATTCCACGCCTAGGTATCCACCGAAGAGAAGTGGAAACATATGTCCACATAAGACTTGCATGTAAGTGTACATAGAAGCTTTATTCATTGTTCCCAGTCAAAAACTGGAAACAAACCAAATATCCATCATTTGGTGAATGGAATAAAGTATGGAATATCCACACCCAGCAACAAAAAGGAATGAACCACTGAATATGCAAAAACCTGGGTGAAACTCAAAGACATCACGCTAAGTGAAAGAAACCAGCCACGAAATATGTATAACAGATGAGTCAAATTTATTGAGATTTCAGGAAAAGGGAAAATTATACAGATAGAAAACATGTCAGTGATTGCCAGCGGCTGGGCATGGATTGGTTGCAAACTGTGCATGGAACTTTTGGGGGGTGATGGAAGTATTTTAAAACTGGATTGTGAAAATTGTTGCAGAATTGTTATAAATTTAATAAAAATCCTCATATTGTCCATTTAAATTATGGTATTCAATAGAGTTTTATAAAAAAACAAATTGGATGAATGGATGAATTTGTGATAAAGAAAACACAATAAAATGTCAATGGAGAGCCTTTGTGGTGGGTTTATGAATATTCATTATAAAATTCTTTAAAAAATACACAAAGACCTTTTCCTTTGACAACTTAAATTTTATATCTTCCCTTTCTCTCCTTGAATGTGTATTTTCATTCCACTTCCATTGCAATATTTTATCCTAATATAATACTTTTTAAAATCAAATGACTTCCATTGACACTCTATCATATTTCTCTGCAGTAAAAATCTGTGTATACATTTTCAAATTTTAAATTGATTATGACTGTAAGGTTCTAAATATTTTAAATGGTTTCTGGATTTGGTTATTAATACAAGTAACCTAAATATACTTATTATAAATGCACTGTGACAACACAGGATATGGTTAAGAATACATACTTTGGAGTCAGACTGCCTAGATTCAAAATCCAGCTCTACACAGATGTGTAGTCTTGGAAAAGTTTCTTACCATCTCTGTGTTTGTATTGCCTCACCTGTAAAATGCAGTAAAAATAATATTTAGCTTGTGGGGATCTTTTTTTTTTTTAAAGTTTGTTCAGTGGCTTCCCTTGTGACGCAGTGGTTAAGAGTCCACCTGCTAATGCAGGGGACACGGGTTCGGGCTCTGGTCTGGGAGGATCCACATGCCGCGGAGCAACTAAGCCCGTGCGCCACAACTACTGAGCTTGCGCTCTGGAGCCTGTGAACCACAACTACTGAAGCCTGTGTGCCTAGAGCCCATGCTTCTCAATGGGAGAGGCCACTGCAGTGAGAAGCCCATACACCGCAATGGAGAGTAGCCCGAGCTCGCCACAATTAGAGAAAACCCATGCTCAGCAATGAAGACCCAACGCAGCCAAAAATAAATTAATTAATAAAAAAAAGTTTGTTCAACTGTTTTCTGGCTTCCATTGTTAATTAATTAATTAATTTATTTATGACTACGTTGGGTCTTCATTGTTGTGCACTGGCTTTCTCTAGTTGCAGCAATTCAGTGCGCAGGCTTCTCACTGTGGTGGCTTTTCTTGTTGTGGAGCACAGGGCTTCAGTAGTTGTGGCACATGGGCTCTAGTTGTGGCACGTGGGCTCTTGCATATTTGTTATTATGTCTGAGAACATATTGTGGTTTAAATTTTGTCTTTAGAGGTTAACCTATCTGGATATGTTTACATAAAAAGTAGTCTCAAAAAAAAAAAAAGTAGTCTCTTACACAAAACAATACTCTTTTTTGTGTGCATATTCTTTGATTATTTTATTTACTGATAGAAACAATATTACATTACAGAAAAAAATATAGTAAAAAAGTCACCCATAATCCTATCATCACCCTAAAAGAAAGATTCTGAGTTTTCTATTAAAGTCATATTTATGCAATAAATTTCTTTTGGTTTCCATTACCTTAATTTTTTTTTTTTTGGAATAATTTAGATTTACAGGAAAGTTGCAGTGACACTACAGAGTGTTCCCATATAACTTTCACCAGCTTTCCCCTTATATTTCCTCCCAAGGCTTTATTGAGATATAATTGACAAATTAAAGTTGTATATTTTACCAAACCAAACTTGGGTCTGCTCACCTGCACACAGTAAAGCCAATTCACTGGCACTGGGTTGTGGTGAAGGAAAGTGCAGGGTTTATTACAAGTGCCAAACAAGGAGTCTGGGTGGCTAATGCTGAAAAGACCCCAACTCATTGATGGATTTCAGGGAAGAGTTTTAAAGGCAAGGTGAGGGAGGGGAGTTGCAGGGTGTGTGATCAGCTCATGCACAATTCTCTGATTGGTTGATGGTGAGTTAATAGGATGGTGTCACAGGGGCTACCATCATCAATCCTTAGGCTCCAGAGGGTCTTGGGGCTACGTGTTCATGGTCATCATGCAGTTAACTTCTTCTTCATGCAGTTAATAGTTAACATCTGATGGGGGTTTTAGTGTCTGTAAAATAACTGAAGAACATGTGTCAGACATTGTTATCTATGTCCTTCTGGGAGGAACTAAAGACTCTGACTCCACTATATGGCTGATCTATTGTTTAAATTGTCACCATTTCTCCTGGCCTAACTGCTATCTTTTGTTACTACATGTTCACATGCTTCCAATCAGTAACTCTTGAGCCAGGCTCTTGTGACTCAGGGGAAGCCTGGGAGACTAAAGCTTTTCTACAAAGAAGAGTCCGGCAGAGGACATGGAGGGAGGGAAGTTCCTAGCCTGGGAAGGCCCCATAGGGTTGCATATATTTAAGGACAACTTAATAATTTGATATACATATACACTGTGACATGATTACCACAATAAAACTAATTGAGACATCCATCACCTCATGTAGTTACCATTTTTCTTTTTTGTGGTGAGAACACTTAAGATCTATTCTCTTAGCAAATTTCAAGTATACAATAGAGTATTCCTAACTGTAGTCACCATGCTGTACATTAGATCCCCAGAGTTTATTCATCTTATAACTGGAAGTTTGTACCCTTTATCCAACATCTTTCAACCGCCAGCCCCATTCTACTCTCTGTTCCTATGAGCTCAACTTTTTTTAGAATCCACATGTAAGTGAGATCGTACAATATTTGTCTTTCTACACTGTTGATACTGTTAGTGTGTTTTCTGTCTGTTGTAAAATGAATGATCTGAAAATAGCATTCATTCTTAGAATTCTCTTTCACGTAGTTTTTGTTTGTTTGTTTGTATTTTGTTTTTTCCAAGGGAGGCTGCAATACATTTGAGAGTGGACCCTCTTGAAAAGAGTATCTGAGGATGAGCCATCAGATAAAGGGCAGCTTTGTAAAGTGGCTTTGGAAGGATTTTGCCAAGTGCATGCAGAAACTCAACAGTTTTTCTTTCATGCCCTGCCTCTAAAGCCCATATCCCCGAGTATGTGCTCCCTACTCCCTAACTTCACTCATAATAGTCATGTTAGAAATATACTGTCATTTGTTTATAGTAAAAAAAAATTGACCAAACCCTAGCTTAATGTGTTTAATTTTTTAGTGTTAGAACTTACAGAACTACGCAGAACATTTCAATAGGTGTGAGGGAATAGAGAAACAACATTTTTGAACTAAAACCCAGAAATCTGTTTACCTTGAATGCTCCTTTATTCCACCCCCACCCCATAATCATCACATAAAACTAGTTTCTGTGTAAATACTTTCCCTTGTTACCTTGTAAAATAGTTAACTTTCATAGCACCTACTCTGAAAATGGTATTCTAAGGGTTCAGGGTTTGCCAAGGCCATTTGAGGTACAGATTGATGACAAACACTGGGCATCAGCATCATTTTGCGTCTCAGTCACGTGGTTCCTGAGACACCCCTGAGATAGGAGTGCAGTTCGAAGGCTGCGGAGAAAGAGCAGCCTGCAGACTAATTGGCACGCAGCGGGAGCACGAGCAGCCAAGTGACTTACAAGGCATCCGCTGTGTCCTAACGGGCAGGAAGATGCTCTGCAGACCCCGGCAAGGGGGTGCAGGCTGCGTCTGGAGTAGCTCGGTCTGGAAGCCAGCTAGCAGTGCGGCAGCTGCTTGATTAAAGAAAGTTGTTCAATAGAATCAAGGGAACAGAGATCAACTGTAAACTCTACTCGCTTCTCTGAAGAGGGACAAAGTATGTTTGTACACAGCAGACCAGTGAGGGGTCCATCTTGTTTAGTGCAAAGTTGCTAAAAAAATATCTCCTTTGGGCTGGTCCTATCATAATGTTGGTCCCTCTCTTAGCAAATTAGCCATTTTATACTTACTCAAGATAACTTGCCTCATAGTGTGAATGCCTGTCTTTCTGTGCATAATTTTCTTCACTTACTTATGTTTTCATATGATGGTGAGGCATTTGATAGCACTTTCAACTTTCCATTGTGTTTTATGTACATTTATGTATATTATAAACCTATCTTACAGGTCAGCATCAATAAACATGTAGTTGTTAAAATCATTTTTTAAAATGGAGACATAAAGGCATATTTTGATTTTAATGCAAAGTTCTTAAAGCAGACTTCAAGCTGGAAGATTGTAATCTGGTCATGACTGGCTCCAGTGCCACCTGGGAGTTGAGTTCTGAAGGAACAGCAGAGAAGGATAAACAGGCTCAGCCCCAGGGGTTCTCTGATTTCTTTTCCATGTTTTGTCTCTTTCTTTTGGACATCTGTGAAATTTTCTTTCCTCAACTTTTGTTTCTGATATTGTATTTTAAAAGTGTTTTAAAAGATGATAGTTGTGCATGGAAACATCTTATTCTCTTTTTACTCAACTCTCTTTAATGTGGAATATTTTTTCTTTCTTTTTTCTCTTTTCCATTTTCTTTCTTGTGTATTTTAAATGTGCCAAGTATCATTCTAAATATTTTATATGGATTATCTTATTTAATGTTTACACAGCCCTATGAGGCTATTATTGTTACTATTTTTGTTATTATTATTATTTTCCCCATTTTGCAGAAGAGGAAAATAGGCTCTGAAAGGTTAAATGCATAGACCAAGGCTGTTCAGTTTATTTGTATCCAGAAGTTTGGCTTCAAAACCTATGCCATTATAACCACTCTACAAAATGAGTTCCCTACATTCTGAAACTTTTCTCTAAATCTGAAACTTACGTTTTTGGTTATATTGTGCAAAAAGAAACGAAAACAATGATTTTACCTCTTCCTCATTTTGTGGTTCTACACTTGTTCAGTATCCTTTCTTGCTGATTTTTCTCCTACTAGAAAGAACTAGTCTGGAAGCATGTACACTTGGAAGACACAGTATTTTCTTTTATTCCCATTCTTACAAGAGAAATAAAATAGCTCACTTTACTCAGAAGAAAACTAAGATAACATTTAATTTTGACTTTGTTCCTATTTAAGATATGGATTTGATTTGCAAATGCTCCAAACATCTTGGATCTGTCATTTTAATAGACTTTTCCCCCTTTTTTTGCAACTCCCCCAAAACAAAGTGTAAGAGAATATACTCTAGATTTGTCTTTGGACCCTTGTGGATTTTTTTTTCAAGGAAAGCGTCCTTTCTTTGGAATTTATTGAACACATCAAAGTTTTTCAGAAGGCCTGCTATTCTGGGTATGCGGTAGCTCTGATTGGAAAATTCTAATATACCCTGACTGCACATTATGTCATATATTTAATATAATGTGAGAAAAATGCTTTTAGCTCATCATGGCATTCATGAGCTTTGGGGGGGTCTCACTGCAATGGTCTGCAAACATTTGTTTGTTTCAGAGTTCCAGGGAGGTCCCTAAAATATTAACAGCACAGCTTTGGAGGATCTTTAAAATTACTTCCAGTGGAATTATTTATTTTGTGATTTTTATTGATTATGATTAGTAGTTTCTCTTTTTGTATTTCATATGGAGTTTTTAGTAAATAAAGTGTGCTAAGTTTGTAGGGAGCTTCTTTGCACATATTTCTTCCTTCTCCTAGCTGTATTCATTCATTCACTCATTCATTTGTTAAATTCACACTGTGCCAAAGCAAAACCATGTCCCCTCAAACTAAGTAAGATAACCCTGTTAGAAACTCATTATGGTATTCCGTAGTTTTCCACAGTAATTTTACCACTCTTTTCAAATTAAGTATTTGTATGATGTCTCTGTCACTGGATCGAAAGCTGCAGTAGGCCAGGGTCCCTCAGTGTTGGGCACACTGCCTGACACATAGTAAGAATTCAAACTATCAGTGTTGAATGAATATATCTCTGTGTCCCCTTACAGAGTCTAGTACCTAACTGAGATTCATTCTATATCTGTTGTGAACAAGTAATCACTATGGAGTGCTGAAGGGGTAGAAAAAGAAGAAATACAACATGATCACTACCTCAGGGGGTGTACAGTTCAGCCAAGGTAAAGGAAGTATCAAACTCATAGCTCTCAGTGAAGTGCTGTGGGAGATGGAGAAAAGGGGAAAGGAGAGTGGGCAGCTAGATACAAGGGCTTCTCAGTGGAGGGAGGCCTGACGTGGAGAAGGATTTGTGAGGAGATACCATGTCAAGGTCACCTGAAGAGCAGGGTCAGCAAGAAATGTGATGCTGAAACCAACTCAAGGATAACATTAGAGTCTGCAGAATTTTCCCAATCGCTGTGCTGTCTCTGCCTCTCTCCTCATGGGAGAAACACGTACTTTGCCCAATGTCAGTAGGTGAAGAGCTGGAGCCATGGCGGGCTGGGGGACTGTTGGAAATTTGTGATGGGGACAAAGGTTTTCAAAAAGAAGAAAGGGCAGCACTGGGACCAATAGCAGGGCTCTGAGTGATAGCCTTGGAGCACAGGATGCCCCAGGGTGGAGAGCAGAGGAGGGCGAGACTTGTGTGGGAGCACAAGGGTGAGATGCTAAAAGAAATGCATAATGGCAGCTAGGCAAGTTCTGTTCTAGAAGGAGACAGAATACCCATGAGCCAAGCATCATCTCCGTGTCTCATAAACCTCAACAGGATGAAATTAGGGTGGCTGGGGAAGAAGCCAAGCCAGGGAAGGACCATCACTGTGCCCATGCTGGGAGAGGGGACTTTTGGAGTTGGGTGACCTGCATATGTGGTGGATACCGCAGTGTGACTAAAACCAAGACATCCCAGCAAAACCCCTCAGCATCCACTTCATGTCTATTTGGGGTAATTTCACCTTCTGTCCAGTAATTGTTTTCCCTCTAATCCCTTCCCCCCCACACACACACATATCCACCTCATGAGACCCAAGATAGCTCCCAGATACAACTGTTTTATACTCTCAAGGACAGAAACACTGACACCTTCATCCACTACAACTCCTAATCACAAACTTCCACAAGTTATAAAGTCCACTTTTCTGCTAGCAGTTTGTTATTTTCTCTCATCATTGCTCTTCCCCCCCCATATCACATTTCACAAGTGAAGCCTGATCTACAGGTTTCATTTCCCTTACTCTTCTTCTTCTTCTTTTTTTTTTTTCAGTCACAATTTTAAAAACAAAACAAGAATTACAACAAAAAACTCCAACAACTTACAAAAAAGGGAGGGGGTGCTTTGTAGAGTGAGAAACCACAGCACAGAAACTGAAGTTTACCAAAAATACCCTTAGAGAGCGTCATCAATAGTGTCAACAATAAAATCCTGGGAACTGGGAATCTGGTTCTGGTCATTCATTTTGCACAAAAATAATCATTTCTGTGGATGCCCGTTCCCAAGTGGTTGACGGTTCCTGGACTCAGTGTTCCAGATGAAAGCATCTGTGCTAAACCCCATTAAAAGTACTTCCAGAATTGCTTCTTCACATCCCCACATTTCAGTAAAGTAGCCAAAATGTAGCTCAAAGTAATTACTTCAGACTAAGCCCTGATAGTAATGGCACTACCTCATTAGCATTGTGGTTCAGTGAGCAGCCAGAGTGTTTTTTTAATGCCTTTAGAATGGTGATAAAATTAAAGTGGAATTGTTGGGCAGAAGGAATATGTAATCCTATTACACTAATGTCTCAACATAAAGGGAATAGTGACGGGGGGTTGTATAGGATTGTATCACTTTTGCTCGTCTCTGCCTTTAATATTCCTGGCTGCTTGAGCTCTTGCCCTTTGGGAAATGCACACCTCCCTCCCCATCTAAACCCCTCCCTTCCTGCAGGTGTCAGATCAGTTTCAGTCTCTCCATGAAGCTCTTCCTGACCACTAGATGCACCTTTCTCTGAAAGCTGCTGGTGGTGTTATTTGGGAACCAAAAACTCAGTTACTTGTTTCATGCCACAATTCTACCTCCCTCTGCGGTAGTGCCACACACAAAACAGCCTCAAAAATTGATTTTCTTTCTAGAAAGCATAGGAAGAGGATATGTAGAAAACAGGAGCAGCGTTCAATTTTGTTCAATATATTTTTGAGAAATTATTGTGTATAGAGCACAATAATTAATTTAATTAAATTAAAACAATTAATCTAAAGCTCTTACTCAAAATGTTATTGAATTAATAGATATGCAAATACATCACACTTTCCAGGACCCCATCCAGAAGTATGAAATCATCTTAATAAACATCATATGAACTCTCTTTAATGAGAGCACCATCAATGAACAATGAACAAAGGCCTGAAAGACATAAAATCATTCCTTCATTCACTCATTCATTCATCCATCCACCTATTTAGAAGCCTTAAGTGTTAGTGTTAGGTGCTGGGACACAGAAATAAAAAATTTCATGGATAGAGTCTTGCCCTCATGAAGATCCTGCCTCTATAAATGTAGGGAGACAGAAATGCTGCCAGAACCAAATCATGAAGGACTGTGTATACCTGTATACCATGGGAAGGCATTTGAATTTTATTCTGAATTCTATGGGAAAATGTAGAAGATGTTAAGCAAGGAAGTAATGAGAATGATTGATATTCTAGAAAGATCAAGAGTTTTTGAGACTAAAGATGTGGCAGAGAAAATTTTGATATAGGGAGATCAGAAAAAGATCATCAGATATTTAAGATAATTTCCCCTAACAGAACTCTTTAAGAATAGGTATCTGGACCACCAATTGGGGAGCTGGAAATATTTCTTGATGAATATTCTACCAGTTTAAAAGCTTCCTGGTCATGAATTAAAACAACTATGGACTTCTTGGCTTTTGAAAAGAAATTACTTTTGAAAATAAAATTTTGGTTATAATTATATGCATTTTTTTTTTTAAAGAAGATGTTGGGGGTAGGAGTTTATTTATTTATTTATTTATTTTTGCTATGTTGCATCTTCATTTCTGTGCGAGGGCTTTCTCTAGTTGTGGCAAGTGGGGGTCACTCTTCACCGCGGTGCGCAGGCCTCTCACTGTCGCGGCCTCTCTTGTTGCGGAGCACAGGCTCCAGACGCGCAGGCTCAGAAGATGTGGCTCATGGGCCTAGTTGCTCCGTGGCATGTGGGATCCTCCCAGACCAGGGCTCGAACCCGTGTCCCCTGCATTAGCAGGTAGATTCTCAACCACTGCACCACCAGGGAAGCCCTATATGCATTTTTTATTAAACTTTTGTGCAAAGAGAAGCTATATTTATCTAATTTGTTGAATTAAACATGGAGTCTTTCAAAATAAAGTGGCATTCAAAGGAATTTGAAAACACTTTATGGTTTAATAGAACTTTTTTGTTCTCTCATATAGGTTCTTATTTTATTAATAAAATACACTAAAATTTCATTTGTTTCCTTCATCTTTACTGTGTTCTCTGCCAAAAGTTGAAGTGCTATTTTCATGTAAAAGAATGTATACAAAACAATTTATAAAATTCAATGAAAGTAATAAAATCTTCTCTAGATGTGTAAAGGAAAGAACTTTGCATAAGCAAAGATTCTTTGGTTGACACACCAGAGAAATTTACAGACCTTGCTCTGCACAGCTGTTACCTGCCCTATTGTAAATTTGGTTAAAATAAAATAATTCCTTAGTCCATATCTAGTTCATCCATCTCCTCCCACTCCTACCTTGGAACAAATAGGACATTCCTAGGTTGAGCATCTTGTGGGGTCCATAAAGATTCTATTTGTGCACATAGCTTGTCCTCTCCAGTCTTAATGGTAGATTTATTACCCCACCTATCAAAGAGTCAAAATTCTGTTGCCTATTAGTCCTAATAAAGCAGCAGGAGTTTCCTGAAGGGAATGCTGACAAACCTAATTGTTCACAGCTGGAGGGTAGAGGGTACATTCCATCAATGAGATTTTAACCCTTTCTTTCCTCGCTTCCCTCTTGACTTTACAGAGCGGAGTTGGGCTCCAAGGATTCATAACAGAGGTATTCATATTTTCATGATAGTGAAAGACTGTGGCAAGACTGAGATATTTATTTGGATTTGGTAATATAGTGATGGGTAATATCAGAGGTCTGTGCAAGAGTGTCTGTGTCTGAGACAAGAGTCAGTGCTGAAGTGTGACTGTTTCAGAGGGTCAACTAAATGAGATACTGGATAAGCTATAGAAGAAAATTCTCTTCCTGGCTTTCCTATGAAGTTCTGTATAAAATATAAGAATGAAGAGTCAGCTTATATATAAATGTCTCCAGAAAAAAAATGTAACATGCAAGTCCTTGTAGAGATATACTCTTTGGACACCAAATCCTTTAGAAATATTAGAAAATCTTCACAATCTACACTTGCTGTCATCCACAAATAGTTCCTGAAATCTGTTGTGAGAGGATACTGTAGTGGACACTGGCAATGCAAAGAGAGTCTTATAATAGAAATCTAGAGAGGCAGGGCATGTTCATGTAAAGGTAGGAGACATATCAAGGTAGGTGCTATGCCAACTGCTACAAAACTAGAGGAAAAAGGGGGACCCATAGTAGAATCAAAGGAAATCACAGAGCAATGCTATGTATAGTACAAGGTCAGGAGAGGAAAGAATGGGAATTTCAGAAAGGAGTAGATGACCAGCACTATTGATTATTACCAGAAAGTTAATGAGACTAAAGGCTAAAAATGAGTAAGAAAATAGCACTTAGCTATTTGGAGGTCATCTGTGACAGGAACATGCAGTTTCAGTTGAATGGGGATGATGAATGTGAAGAAGTAAACATGACCTGAAGTGAGACAAATTCGAGTTTATAGTAATCATGAGTAACAAAGTATTAGCAAATTGAATTCAATCATACATATAAAGATAATACACCATCATGATCTAATGGGGTTTACCTCAACAAGGCAAGATGGTTGGTAAATACACACACACACAGACAGGCACACATACATGCAAATAGCTGGTTTATCTACTAACACCATATTAACATAATAAGATTAAAAATTTTAAAAGATACTCATATGATCTTCTTAATAGATGCAGAAATACATTTGACAAAAATCTGCGTTCATCCATGATTTAATGAAAAGACTCTCAGAAAATTAAAAATTAAAAGGAACTTTCCTGATGAAAGGCATCTACAAAACCTCTATAACTAGTATCTTACTTAAAGGGAATGTCTGAACAAAATTGAGAAAAAGATAAGAATGACTACTCTCATCATTTGTATTCAAAATTTTACTAGAGGTCCTAGCAAGTGTAATAAGACAAGGAAAAAATAAAACTGGAAAAATGGTACAGGTGAACTGGTTTGTAAGGCAGAAATAGAGACACAGATGTAGAGAACAAATGTATGGACACCATGGGGGTAAAGTGGCAGGAGGGGTGGTGGTGGTGGGATGAATTGGGAGATTGGGATTGACATGTATATACTAATATGTATAAAATAACTAATAAGAACCTGCTGTATAAAAAAAAAAAATTAAAAAAATCTGGCTTTACTCACAGACAACATGATCATGAAATTAGTAGATGTTCTAAAAGAATCTGTATATAAAAAAGTTGTTACAACTAAAAAGTGAGTTTAGGAAGGTGATAGGACAGAAAGTGTGTGAAGTATTTCCATATACTAGCAATAAACAACTGCAAAATGAAATTAAAATAATATCATTTACGATAGCCCAAACCATGAAATACTTAGGGATAATTTTATCAAAATACATGCCAAAGTTGTACACTGAAAGTTACAGAACTCTGTTGAGAGAAATCAAGGAAAACAAAATAAATGTAGAGAAATACCATGTTCATGATTCAAAATGTTAAATATGGTTAAGGTGTCAATTCACTTCAAATTGATCTAAAAATTCAATATCATTCTAATTAAAATCTCACCAGGCTTGTTTACAAAAATTTATTTTCAAATTTTACAATGCAAATTTTGGGAATTCAAGGATTTTGAATGGTTAGAGCAATTTTAATGAGAAGAAAAAGTTGGAGAACTTACAGTATGTGATTTCAAAACTTACTGATTTTGGCCTATGACAGACATATAGACCACGCAGCAGAATAGAGTCTAGAAGCAGACTCACACATGATTTGTCAGTTGATATACCAAAGTAATTTCATGGGGAAGGGATTGGTATGTCAGTACATTGTTCTGGGGAAATTGAATATCCTTATAGGGAGAAAACTCCAACATCAATCATTCCCTTATACCATATTCAGAAATTAATTATAAATGGATCATAGACATAAATGTAAAAGCAAAATCTATAAAACTTTTAGAAGAAAAATGTAGTATTTTTGTGATGTTGAAGTAGGCAAAGATTTCTTAGATAAGAGAGATAAAGCCCTAACCATAAAAGGAAAAAACTGATAAACTATCCTTCATCAAAGTGTAAAGCATTATGAAGGAAATAAAGATGAAAAGGCAAGCCTCAGACTGGAAGAAAATACCACAATACAGATATGTAGGACTTGTGTTCAAAATAGATAAAGAAAGCTTACAGCACAATAATAAGCCAAACAACCAATTTGAAAAAAAATAGGCATAAGATTTGAACAGGCATTTCACAAAACTAGATCTATAAATGGCCAAAAAACACAAAAAAGATGCTTAACGTCATGACTCACCAAGGAAATACAAATTAAAACCACGAGAGCACAATTTGCCCACTTGAATGGTCAAAATTAAAGTCTCATAATATTAAGTGTGAGCAGGTAAGGCAACTGGACCTCTCAGACATTCCTGGTAAAGTGTAAACTAGTATAAGTATTTAAAAAATAATTGGTAGTTTTTAATAAAGTTAAATATTCACTTACCATAAGACCCAGCAATGTCACTCCTTGGATATTTACCCAAGAGAAATGAAAACACATGTCCACAAAAAGAC
The DNA here is from genome assembly GCF_949987515.2 of Delphinus delphis. Lineage (NCBI taxonomy): Eukaryota > Metazoa > Chordata > Mammalia > Artiodactyla > Delphinidae > Delphinus > Delphinus delphis. The sequence goes on along the minus strand of NC_082693.1, from coordinate 25,318,453 downwards.
ATGTGAATGAATATTTATGAAAGATTCATTCATAATACCCAAAATGGAGACTATCTAAATGTCCATCAACAAGGGAATTTATAAACAAATTGTGGCATGTCCATGCAATAGAGTACTACTTAGCAACAAAAATCTATGAATTACTGATACATACACTGCTATGACTTCATCCTAAAAATATAACATTGAGTGAAAGAAGCCAGACACAAAAGGGTATATGCTGTATGCATTTCTAGAATAGTCAAACTTAAGGTATAGTGACAAAAAAGCTGATCTCCATGAAGGGGAAGGTAGGGAATGACTGCATAGGGACACTTTTGAGGGAGATAAAAATGTATATATCTGTCCAAATGTACCTAAATGTATGCATAAAAGTGTGCATTTTATGTAAATTATACCCAATAAAGTTGATTCATAAATAAAAACATGGTATATATACAAATTGTATGGTTTGTTTTGCTTTGTCTTTTAAAATTGGATTAATGGGGCTTCCCTGGTGGCGCAGTGGTTGAGAGTCTGCCTGCCGATGCGGGGGACACGGGTTCGTGCCCCGGTCCGGGAGGATCCCACGTGCCACAGAGCGGCTGGGCCTGTGAGCCATGGCCGCTGAGCCTGTGCGTCTGGAGCCTGTGCTCCGCAACGAGAGAGGCTACAACAGTGAGAGGCCCGCGTAAAGCAAAAAAAAAAAAAAAAAAAAAAAAAAAATTGGATTAATGTTATAGGTAGCACAGTGTCCAGTATAGCAAGATATAATGTAATTAAAACTAATGGTAGAATCCTTTTAGTCCATGATGTACGTTATATTTGAGTTCAGCTCTTAAAATATGAACGTCCACTGTAAATAATCAAGCAACTTTTTGGTTCACTAAGTAAAACTATTAAAACCCATTAGACTGTACATAATAGTTTATTCCAAATAGTCTTAGAACTTATTAAACTCTTGTTCCTCCCATTTCTTCTTGTTATTTTTAAAAAATGAAAATGTGAAGTATGTTATATTGGCTGATTTCAGTATGCTGAAAGAATTTGTCTGACAGTGATAAAGTATGGATGAGGAAATTCTAGTTCTCCTATTTTCAGAATGAAGGAGCTGAAACCAGTTAGTATTTATTTTTCACTGGAGAAACACTTGCTTTTGATACACTTTTTATAGACAGTGGATGAATTGTGGATCAAAAAGACCTGTTTAAGGGAAGATGAAGGAAGTGTTGTTGGGTTTTTATTTGCACTTTCGGTTAGTCTTTATTGCTTGATTCTTTTGCATTGTACCCACTTGTGGGAGGATGGCAGTTTAGTCTCACTTGTAAACTTTTCTTTCATAAATTCAGAAGGCTGAATTAAATGCTTACTGTGTAAAGCCCTGGGTTGGGATGGAAACACAAATGAATAAGACACTCACTGCTCCTATATAGCTAGAAACATTAAATGACCTTCTTTATTTGGACATTAATTTATATGGCTTGGTGATTGGAAATGCAGCAACAGTGTGATAGCACATCGGTGAGAAAATGAAATTGGCTGTAAACAAAATGGAAGCATTAGGTTAAACAAGTCTCTGTGTAGTCATTAGTAATATGAAGCTGTCTAGTCCCTAAGTGTTAAATAATAGTAAGATCAAGGCACCTGTATGTGCTTTAGAATGAAGTGTGGGCACAGAGCCCATGATTGCTGTGTGGAGGGCACATTTTTTACGTTGGTATGTAGGCTTCCCTTCCCCAGTACTGATGCAGTCTTCTGCCCTATTTGTCACCTAGCTGGGCACCCTTACACTACTGCACTGTAGTGGTCTGACCTCAGTATAAAAGCTGAATTAACAAGGAGAGTGTTGAAAGTCAAATTAAAGTTTTATTTTTTGAACAATATTGTGTTCCATTGTGCTTTTCCTTCCAGTGAAGAGGAGATTAACAGACTTTCTGAGAGCTTAGAATGAGAGGAAGCAGTAGAGATCACTCTGGAAACAGGACCAGAAGGACCAGACACTTGCCCAGACTCACAGAACACTAAAATTAAAAAGTTTGCCAAGAAGAAGAGTCCTGATTAACATATCTTAAGAACACAGCCTTCATTAGGAAGCCCAGTCAGTGAGTAGCTTGAACCAGTATGTAGTTACTATTTAGGGGCTAGAAAGAGACAGATCATTGCCATGGATAAGGGCTTGGGCTCGTGGGGTCAGCTGGGCCAGAGTGACATGCCAGGTCTACTGTTCACTTGCTGTGTGACTTTGGGCTGTGTGACCATCTCCATTTTCCAGTAGAGGATGGAATAATAGCTCCTACCTGCTTAGAGGAAAGATCATGTGGGGCCATCAGTGTATAATCATGACTATTATTTGCAGTCTGAGTCATACAGGAATCCAGAGACAATGTCTGAATAAGAAAACTCAAAAACCTACTTTTGACAAGAACACAAAGAGGTCTGGGGGATACATTTGGGGGTTTTTTGGTTTATTTTTGTCTGCATTTGTATTTTTGTGTGTGCCCTCTGGCAATGTGGCCATGTAATTACTATTCACTCCCACACCCAGACCACCTGAGGACCAGGGCAGGGGCAAGGGCCCTGCAGACAGGATTCCTCATTCTCAGGATACATCACAGATATGGACCTTCTGGACAATCTGTGGTATTTTCCACTGATTTCTGATTTTTGCGTTGGAAATATCTTACCCTTTGGTTGATTTGATTAGAAATGTTAAGTTAAAAGCAAATATGCAAACATATTGCATAAGAAAATAGACCAGAATTTCTAGATTTTTAGCAACTTTCCAATGTAAACTTCTTTTCCATGTCTTCAATATAGACTTATGGGTCTATGGAGGAATTAGGGGGTTTCAAAAATTACATAACCAAAAGAATTGTATATTTTATTTTTATATAAGCTGTGATTATGCTGTAACATTAATTCTACAATACTGATAGACATGGTAATCAAATTTTTATATCCTGACATGAATAATGTTTGTATATATGTCTTGAATACTCAGTGCTGGGATCAATGTGGTTCTTATTTCTACTCCAAAATGTTATTTATGGCATTCCCCTAAGGAGCTAGCTTTCCATTGAGTGAAAATTCAAAATAAAAAATCAAATTGAATACACATCAAATATTCTAGAAGTGAAGCCTTAGAAAAAATCTACAGGCTGTTTTTTAACATAACACAGTTCTTTGTTCTCAAGGTAAAAATAATCTGAGGTCCAAGTGAAGACCTACAGAGCACTTTGTCCAGGCAGCTCTCTCCTCTACATGCCCTTTGATCTCTGGTCACCATGACCTGCTGGGACTCCCAGCTCAAGTCCAGCCCAGGAGACCTCCCTCTATTTCTACTGTGGTCTGGAAACTTTCTCCAAGACAGTAAGCTGGGATGATTGTTTCCATCTCTCAGGGGTCGTTGGCCTTCATTGCCTAATGTTTTGTGTGGGCTTTTTTTTTTTTTTTTTTGGTAGGAAAAATGAACTTTGAAAGTGTTGGCAAGAGAGTGTAGAGAATGACTTATTTCCCATTTTCCAGCCCCATCTGCAAAGATGATTAATCATAGCACCTTAAATATAAAGCCACATTGAGAGTGGGAGGGGGACTGCAACCTGTTCTTTGGATGAGTCTTGTTTGGGCTAAAAAAGATTTATTTTCTCTTGTATCAGCATTATTTATACCCTTTAAATTGCACTGTGTTTTATTGGGGCCACTTACTCTGCGGAAGGGCTTTGACCTCAACTGTGAGGTGATCTCTTTGAGGAAGAGCAGTGGTCTGTGGGAAGCTGAGGCTGCAAAATGTCTTCCGTGGCCCCTGCATGAACTCAGCTCAAGAAACGCATGAGCTTTAATTTTTTTTAACTCTTTAGTTTGAAATCATTTTAGACAGAAAAATATTGAAAAAGATCTTACCAATTAGGAAATTAGCATTGATACAATGTTACTAGCTAATCTACAGGTCTTATCAAAACTTGCCACCATTTCCACTAATGTCCTCTCTTTGGTCCAACATCCAAGCTAGAATCCCACGTAAAAATGCATCCATCCTAAGTGTACATTTCAATGAAGAAATTTATGTGCCATGTAGCCACTACCAAAATTAGTAAGTAGAACGCTTTCACTAATCCCCAAAATATTCCTTATACTTCCATCACCCCACAAAACTTATTGTGTCCTTTCCTAGTCCATCTCCACACACTTGCAGCCCTGGCAACCACTGACCTGCTTTCTGTCACTGTAGATGATTTGTCAAGTATTTCAAATAGCTGGAATCATATAATGTATATGCCTCAGCATCTGGCTTTTTGTGTTCAATATAGTTCCTTGGAGATTCATCCATGTTGTGGTACCAGTAGTTCTTTTCCTTTATTGCCAAGTTTGGAAATACCCTACAATCTGTTTATTTGCTTACTTGCTGGTGAACGTTTGGCTTGTTCCTGGGTTTGAGGTATCCAGAGGCAGAATCATAGGAGGATGGACCCTTCCCTATCCTTCTGCTTATTCTTCCTTTAGGTAGAATTTTTGGTGCACCAAGGTAAATATAAAGAACAATAGCAGACTGGACATCAGAACACCATTAGATACCCCTGATTCAGGGCCTTCTCTTCAATGCTGCATGGATGAAATTGGTTTGGGCTTAAGGCTTAAGTGAGGCTTCTTCTTCCCCTGCTTTAAATCTGAGATATCTGGGGGTGAAATCCAGCCCCAGACTAAATTATTCACCCATTACAAGCACAAAACTGAGATAAAGAGAAAGAGAGCTAATGTTGAGAGTGTGGTCTCAGGAACTAGACCCATACAGGTCTGGTCTCTGTTCTGCTCATTACTGAACAGGTGACCCTGGGCAAGTGAATTCATGGCTCTGTGCCTCAATTTGCTTTTCTATAAAATGGGGATTACAATAGCACCTGCTTCCTAGTACTTTTGTGAGGATTAAAAATGTTGTACACACACGTGTTTAGAACAGAGTCTGGCCCCAGCATGCATTCCGTAATTTTTAGCTATTGTTTTTTAAATACTCAATGTGTGCATCTCTTTCAGGCTTCCCTGGATATTCCTGTGGTCAGAGATTCACAGATATTTTTTCTGCCTTTTGCATTACCTCTAGGTCCACCAAAGGGCTGGGCAGGTAGTGGCTTTTCATATAGAATATTGATGTCTGACTTGTTCACCAGTTTTTTTTCTTTTTATTTATTTTTTTTTTGCAGTATGTTAGCTTAATTGCACTAAAATTTATTGACTCATGTATCCTAACTGAAGATTCAGAAAATATGATTACAGCACCTTTGGCTGTTTTTAATCTTCTTAGTGCTAAGGTTACTTGTGCATGTGCATGAGTATGTGCTGCAAGTAGCAGTGATTTTATTTGCATGGATTCCTTGAGTCTGTGCTGTGAAACAAGTTTGGACAGATGGAGATCGAAAAAAAACTCACTAAATTCCACATATTTATGATCATGTATCTAAGAGAGCACTGAACTTCAGAAGACTCAAATTCTGGTTCATTGTTCACTGCCTCTGGCCACTTTACCTCTGTGAGCCTCATCTGTAATATGGGGACAGTGCTTGTCCTGCCAACTTCACAAGGATCTTTCACTCATTAAATAAGAACATGGATGGAAAAGCCCTATGTAACCTATGAAATACAAATACATAATGGGTCTATTTATGTGAGTGGTTAAATATTCTGGCAAATTAAATGTTCTGATAAGAGAGAATTCTCATACATAAGTTAATAACCAATTAGTAGAAGATTAAAGTGTATTGAGAAAATACTAAGCACCTAAATCATCTTGATATATATATATTATATACTTTTCTCATTTCATTCTTTTCCACAATTAAGGGAGTCTTTACTTCCTACAATTAGAGCATCCTCAAGATTTCTAAAAGTTCATCTGATTGTATCTCAGATGTTTCCCCAAAGCACTCTTGTCTACTTTTTATTCTGGCTCTCATCATTTATGTTTCCCTCTGGTCCTTGGGCCTTGCCTTGCCATCCTTTATCTTATACCACTGTGGTGCTTTCTGCCATGGATCTCAGAGTGCCTCTGTACAAATGTTATATGCTGCAGATGTTACCTTGCTTGAAATCTGATTGTGTCATCTGTCTGCTGAAAGCCTTTTCCTGGCTCCCCACTGCCTTCAGAATAAAGGTCAGACTCCTCAATAGGCCTCAAAAGTCCAGTTTCTTCTGACCCTTCTCTTTTTCTTTCTCCAGCCTCTCTTCTCACCTTTATGCCAGTGGTTGATACTCCCACTATATTTGATTTCCTTGAGTTTTTCCCCACATGCCCTGCTTTCTTTCAAGCCTAAGCTTTTGTGTATGCTCTTCCCTCCAAGTCACCTGCTGTTATCTCGTGAATTCTTCATCATCGTCCTTCTTGTGCTGGCTGCAGCCTGGGGTGTAGATTTGAGTCTTTGGGGCTGGTTGACTCTCAGAAATTACAATGCAGCCAGCTGGCCTAGGGTTTGCCCTCTCCTCCGTTATGTGCTCTTTTTCTGTGCTCAGCTGTTTTCACTTAGGGTTTCTGAATCAGCCTGTTCTACTTGGGGTTCTGTTTTACCGTTCAGTATCCAATATGTACATTTATATTTTAAAATATTTTGCAGAAATCCCTTTAGGCCTGTACACTGCCTAAGTTCATTCTTTTTTTGATGAACATTTATTTTGTACCAACAGTGTGCCAGGGACAATTCTAATTTAAGGAGACATCAAAGATACGTGAATGAGGTTGTTGATTTGCAACAACATGAATGGACCTGGAGAGCATGATGCTAAGTGAAATAAGTCAGATTGAAAAAGACAAATACTGTATGATATCACTTATATGTGGAATCTAAAAAATACAACAAACTATGAATATAACAAAAAAGAAACAGACTCACTGATATAGAGAACCAACTAGTGGTTACCAGTGGGGAGAGGGAAGGAGGGAGGGGCAATATAGGGGAAGGGAATTAAGAGGTACAAACTATTATGTATAAAATAAGCTATAAGGATATATTGTACAATGCAGAAAATATAGCCAATATTTTATAACTATAAATGCAGTATAACCTTTAAAAATTGTGAATCATCATACTGTACACTTGTAACTTATATAATATTGTACAACTATACTTCAATTAAAAACAAACAAACAAAAAAAATCACTGTATTACAGACACTCAGAAATACTAGTGAATAAAAGGTAGGTTGAAAATATGCTGAATAAATAAAACTTTATTTGTAGAGGGTATAGATTAGTTGATGGCTTTGGCTTTGGGTTTGGGTCCTACCTCTACCACTTTCCAGCTCTGGACTCCTGGATAAAAACCTCTCTCAGCCTCATCTGTAAAACAGAAAAGAGTTATGACTCAGATGGTTATTGTGAGGTTTAGATAAGATGAAACATACAATGTGCTTCACACAGGGACTAGTACATATTAAATACACTAAACATCAGATTTCATTATTAAAGTGAAACTTCTCTGAGGTTGTTAATGACAGAAGTGGTCAATAGCACCAAAACTGATTAAAGCTATTAAATTTTTTTTTTTGGCCGTGCCACACGATCTTAGTTCCCTGACCAGGGATCGAACCCGTGCCCCCTTCAATGGGAATCCTAACCACTGGACAGCCAGGGAATTCCCTAAAGCTATTAATCGGGAATAGAAATTATTACTCTGGCATCTCTCACTAAATTGCTCATATGGTATATTGAGAAAAACACTGGAATAAGCACAAAGAACCTGAACCCCAGTTGACTTTTCACACTTTGACATTAAATGACTAAGGCTTTATGCAAGTCATTTCATATCTCTGATTTCATTTTTCTTATCTGTAAAACTACAAGAGCTCATACAGTCCTTTCTAATTATACTATAATTTATCATCTCTTTAATAATTTTCAAATTGGTTTAGAGAACTGAAATTATATTCCTACTTGATTCTCACATCCCCTATTTCTACAATTCCCAGTATGATAAAGGGAAGTATTTTCTTGTACATAATCCTTTCTTTGTAAATAACATGCTAGAATAAGAATTTAACAGTTCAGGAGGAAAAGTTGTAGCTGCAGAACAGGATATTGAAGGTTAATTTGAGCTTTTGCACAGTGGAGACATTTATGAGTGCTTTCTTTGACTGGTTGGACAAGTCCTTTCCTTCAGAATCTGCCTTTGAAAATCAAAGGAGACATCAAATCTCATTCTGCCCCTCTGTAGATGCCATTGGTTATTAAGGTTTACATGAAGCACTTCATTTGTTCAAGGGAGTACATTCCAGAAAGAACCCATAGACACAAATGCTCTTTGCTGTTTTTGTTAAACTGTAATCTTTCCTGATGTACACTGTGTCTTTGCTATTTTGGTCAACTGAGAAATCTTTTTTCCTATTGTTTAAAAGGAAATAGGATTTTTGAACTTTTATTCTAAAATTTTTGAATTCAAATTCTTTCTTGAAGCTGTAAGTCTCTCTTCTCCTTTATTGTGTAAAAGAATAAGGAAAATTATCTTAGTATGATTAACATTGTAGAAGGAATTTTATATAAAGCTCTTTGCAATTTATGGGTGTAATGAAATAGTAACAATCCTTTGCAATGTGAATATTTTGGTCACTATAGCTAGTTTTTAGGCAAAAAGTTATCAAATGTTTACATATTCTGTGAAAGGCTTGAGACTCTAACAGGATATTTTCATTTAAAACACCAGAAATTAAGATGGGAAAATGATGGGCTTCCCTGGTGGTGCAGTGGTTGAGAGTCCACTTGCCAATGCAGGGGACACGGGTTCATGCCCCGGTCTGGGAAGATCCCACATGCCACGGAGCGGCTGGGCCGTGAGTCATGGCCGCTGAGCCTGCGTGTCCAGAGCCTGTGCTCCACAACGGGAGAGGCCACACAGTGAGAGGCCCGCGTACCGCAAAAAAAAAAAAAAAAAGGTGGGGAAATGATACATTCCAAGTGGTCTTTCTCCTCCATCCTGCTGTCCATATCCCAAACTGTGAGTATTTTCACTTTTCACCTTGGTTTAGTGCTAGATGGTAAGAAAAGAAAAAGGGAGAGCAAGAGAGAGAGAGTTAGCAGGGGTGGAGAGAGAAAGTTTTAATTGGAGGGGCAATAAAAGTTTCGTAAGTTCATTTCAGCTTGATAAATATTCACTGATCATCTTGCTATATGTAAGGTATATAGCTGTCATTTGGTACTACAAATGGATAAGAAAGAAAATTCCTTAATTATCCAGGCACTCACAAACTTGTGAGAGAGATGGATAGATGCGTTTTTTACTACTACCAGGCTGATTCTGATAAAGGCTATTATAGAGACAGTGAGGATGTGTATATACAAAGTTAAGAGCAGAGGCTCCCAAAGAAGACAGACCTGGCCAAGCCAAGCTCTGCTCTTTATATTTTGGTTAACCTTGGCCAAGGTATTGACTGTTCTAAAGACTCAGTTTCCTCATCTATGGGTGGAGATAATAATGTTTACCTCTAAGGGTCAGTGTGACGATCATAGGCATGGAGGGTTATATAATTATATGCATAGAGGATTGTATGCATAATTAGCTATATGCATTGGCACAATGTCAGACATATAGTAAGAGTTCACAAAATGGTTAACTCTGTGGTGTGAAAATCCAGAGAAGGAGAGATCAACTCTTACTGGGGGATTGCAGACACCCTCTTGGAGAACGTGAGATTTTATTTTTGTCTTAAATATTGAGCAGGTCTCTGCCAGGAGCCATGGAAAGGAAAGGAATTCAGGGCAGAGGAAGCTGTATATTCAGAGGTTGCAAAGTATACAGAAGGAGGACCTAGAGAGCATTGGTAGAGGAGATTTGGGCGTGTCTGTAGTGGGTGATCACCTGGATATGCAGCTCATGGTCAGATTTTGGAGGTTTTGAATGGTCAAGAAATTTGGACTTTAGTAAGAGCTACGTATCTGGAATGAATTTCATTGTTTTCAAAGAGCCTTCTCAAACATTCAAAAAAATCATTGTAGACTCTGAGGTAGGTCAGGCAAATATTACAAAAACTCATTATACACCTATAGAAATTTAGCTTCCAAGAGGTTAAACAAGCTGTTCCAGACCACAGAATCAGTAAGTGGTAGATCTAGAACTAGGTTTCAAATCCTTTGACCTAGACAAATGTCTTGCCCAAGGAGCTACCTATGATTGCAGTGAGGGCTACTGAAGGTATTAAGGGGAGACATAACCAGGACTTGAAATAAGGAAACTCCAGGGAAAGTAGAAAAGGAATGAAGAGCCTTTGTGAAGGTAGAATCAACAAGATGGAAGGGCTGATTTACTATGGAGGGTGAACTTTAAGAAGAAGCAATTTATGACTTTGAGGTTTTGAACCTGATTAACTGAGAAGGTGGATGTTAATGCTCAGAGAATTTGAGGTGCTTTTATTGTTGGTATGTTGGCTGTCTTTGCAGCAGCAAATCTTGGAGAACTTGGCAGAAATCGAAAAGTAACTAATGACATTTGAATAGTGCCTTATGTTTACATAGCACAATCAGGTTCTTTGTAGCTGAGAACACTTGATATAATGATTAAGTATTGTTTCTAGTTCTTTGATCTTCTCATCTATAAAATGGGGATTATAATGATTTGCCCCCTGGAATTATATTGCATGAGTTAATATATTTAAATTACAATAGTGTCTGACACATACAAATTGTTTTCCATTATTGTTTTTGGTTTTATTGTTGTTAAGTTCCAGTTCTGCAGCTCATTTATAATGGACAGATGAGGAAAATTGCACAGGCCAGTTTTTCAGGGGTGAGGAGCAGAGGAAGAGATTTAGAGAACTCAACTCCTGGAGTGTTCTCTGCGTTAATATATTAATTTCAGGCACTGACCTAGACAGGGGAAGCCAGATCACTTTTGGCTTATTTTCTGTTTTATTATGGGTTGAAAAAGAGAAATAGAAACCTTGAAATAGAGGTCATTTATATAACCACTGATCATTCTACTCATCATTGCTATGGAAAGCTAATTTTTAATTAAGAGTAAATTACTTGATCCCTTCAGATTCGCTTCTTGAGGAAATAGAATTTTTCATGGAGGAAGAATTAACAAACAAGGGATAGCCTCATACATAAAACTCCTCAAAATAACACCCCCCAATATACTTTCAGGGAAGTAGAATACAAGAAATTTACCTCAATATAACATTTTAAAAGAAATCCCCAAACGTGGAGTTTGTTGGTCTAGAAAAAGAGGAACCACTTCTGATTTCATCCGCTATGTTAAAATTAACAAACAGAAGAAGTTGAGGAAATGAGCCTTCAGGAACACTTTTCCATCCAGCACCAGCCTCCCGACACCTTCTCCACACTGTCATCAGTTCTCCCTTCCTACTGTTTCTTTTAATCCTGGAAAGGAATTTTGGGAATATCCAGAGTTTGGTCTTTGCGGGGCTGAGCTGAAAACAATACCCATAAGGGAGCCCGGGCTGAGAGGAAGAAGATGCTTAGCAGGATCTTAGCAATTTGGGATCACAGATCATATTCAGATTGAAAATCAAAGCTAGACTTTTACCACAGAAAAATATATTAATGCGCATATGTGCAAAATGTTACTTACCACTTCAAGGGCTGTGGACTCCCTTAAGACCATCTTGGGGCAGGAACTGTGCCTGTTTCGGGAGAGCTGACAGTACCTCTGGTCCCTAAATACTTGGACAGTTTTCTAAGTACATCCCACTTCTGCCAGAATTGTTGCTATAGTAACAGAGGACCTGATGTTAGGAGAGACAGGGAAGAAGAATGGGGAAAAAAGACACATGATCCAAGTTGGTCATTTCCTCTCTGTGCCATTTAGGCATATTTCACTGTTAGAGAATATATGAGGCCATGTATATCTTCTAAGTGTTTTGGAGTTGCTAATTCATTCCGTTAGGCCTTACAGAAGGATTTTCCCAGAAGATCTCATTCAAGTGCAAAATTTTGAGGGAGGTGGGGGAAAATCCTCTGAGGAAAAATTATATTGAAAAAAGAGTAAAAGGGTAGGGGAAAAGCAAAAGTCTGTGGAAAGTAAGGGTGACGGAAATGGTTGCAAGATTTTAGGACTAGATACAACTCTTTCTGTCTCCTCTCTGCCCTTTAATATGTAGTTAATTTGCATGTAGTTTGCACATGGAAATTACCTCTGGATATAACCAAAGAATTTATGCAAAATTTGATATTGAATAGAAAGTAAACAGTCACATAATCTAAAGTTGTGATGCTCACAGCCTCCTGCCTCTCCCCTTTACTTGTCCTTAGTCAGTCTGCCAGCCCATATACAGAACATGGACAGAGCCAGTGCACTATCGCAGACTCAGGGCCCTACACTGTCTGCCCATTCTGGAAGATCATATTCTGGTAACCAAGGAGAGTAATTACTTCTGTATATCATCAAAGAATTTATGCAAAAGTTGACATTGAAAAGAAAGTAAACAATCACATAATTTAAAATTGTGGCCTGAAGGTCATGAACAAAATGACACATGATGTAAAGCAGCTGGCCACTGACCCCACGTTTGATGCTTATTAACTTTGTGACTGTGGAAATCACATAACCTCACCGAACCATGGTATTTCCTCTCTTGTTTAGTATAAGAAATGGGTCTATTGTGGAGATATTCAATAACATAAAATAAATCATTTATTCTTCAGAGTAGAATTATGCAGTAGATACCATTTCATAGTTGAGAAAAATACAGAGGTGTAGAGAGATTATGAAACTTGCCCAAGATCTTCCAGACAGCGAGCAGCAGAGCTGGGAGGTTGAAAAGCAGGTGGTCTGGCTCCAGAGGACATGCTCTTAACTTTGGTCTTTGTTGGTTTGAAAATTGAACAAGGGGGAAAGGAGAGACTGAAGAAAGAGACAGACCACTCTAGATTGGAAGGTATCAAGTTTAATAAGCAAGGGAACTTAGGTATGAGGCTTGTCTTAAGTGGCTGCAAGATGAATAGATCTCTGCCCCCACCCACCAGAATCTTAAAAAAAAATAGAGAGAAAAGCCTTAACTGGGTTCAGTCCACATGGCCTCAACAACACTTTACTCTCTCAGGGCTGTGTCCTTGGAACATCTCTCACTGTGGGAACCAGGGGCAGAGTGTACATTCCAAGCACAGGGAGGGAGTGAGGAGCCGCTGACTTCCCAGGTCCAGTTCATGGGTCAACCAGCAGTTCCATCCTCTCGATGACCTCCTGCAATAGTCCTTTTCAGCTATCTGCAATCAATGCAGGTTGAATGAAACATTTCTCAAGACTAAGGCATATTTCTTTTGAAAGAAGACACTACATATGTGGTAGTTTCTTAGCATTGTTTGGGGGGAAATATTTTCCTTCCTGTTCAGGTATATGGCTAAAAGCAGCATGAGACCATTTTTTAAAAAAGGACTATTTTGGTCATAAGCTATGTAAGTACATATATGGTTTTGGACTTCCCGATAAAAGATGTTTTTAATTTAATTTGGCTCAGAGGCATGACCTGGAATATTTAATAAACTTTTCACTGGAGTCTAATAACATAATCTAATAGCAACGATATTTGCCCATCCACTTCAAGTTGTTAAATCAATAAATAGTCCCACAAACCCAGTCATTCTCTCATGCTGTTGGAGTCTCTTAATCGGCCAGTTCAGGGGGCCAGCCTTGTGGAATGGTGCTCTTTCTCATAAATTTCCTATTGAAAGTTATACATAAAAATATCTTTCTGGGGCTTCCCTGGTGGCGCAGTGGTTGAGAGTCTGCCTGCCAATGCAGGGGACACGGGTTCGTGCCCTGGTCCGGGAAGATCCCACATGCCGCGGAGCGGTTGGGCCCGTGAGCCATGGCCGCTGAGCCTGCGCATACGGAGCCTGTGCTCCGCAACGGGAGAGGCCACAACAGTGAGAGGAAAAATCTTTGTGGTTATTTGTAATGTTAGCCACTGACATAATGTGATTATTTATCCAACATTAAATATATTTGTGACAGAAGAGGATTATCCTAAAAATGGAATAAAATGGAGATCGGTTTTTTTAAAAAGAGGCAGAAACTTGTGTCTAGAGAATGCTCTTGTAGATAGAATTAAGATAACATTGCCTGCCCTAAAAGTCTTTATTTTTGTTGGTGTGTGTGTGTGATTTGGGAATTGGGTGTGTTACCATGATGAAAATTGTCAAATTTCAATCCATCTATTCATTGAATAATTTATGTCTCAAAAGCCTACTTTCTTTTTATTCATTATTTTTGTTTCCATTATCATATTTCTTTTCATACTATCTTCAGTGAAATCACGTTCTTTGAAGACACTTTTCCTACAAGTTTGGTAGCTGGTGTTGCCTCTAAAATGTCTTTAAGAATTTAAATTTAGGGCTTCCCTGGTGGCGCAGTGGTTGAGAGTCTGCCTGCCTTTGCAGGGGACACAGGTTCGTGCTCTGATCCGGGAAGATCCCACATGCTGCAGAGCGGCTGAGCCTGTGAGCCATGGCCGTTGAGCCTGCGCGTCCGGAGCCTGTGCTCCGCAACGGGAGAGACCACAACAGTGAGAGGTCCGCGTACCGCAAAAAAAAAAAAAAAAAAAAAAGAATTTAAATTTAGTCTGAAAATTTGCCAATTACCTTGATCTACCCTAAAAGAGGACATTGTATAAGTGTGAAATTGAGATGATGTTAAATTAATGCATACCCACTCTTACACTGATGAGATAATTGGACTGCTGCCACACGTTTATCCCAATTTTTGGATTTGGGCTACTTATTCAAATAAGTCCATGATATTCATTTTTAAATATCCAGCCATGACCACTTCAAAATATAGTTTTTTACTTTTACTCCAGCAAAGACCACCCAGTGACTTCAACAATGACGATGTAATTGGTCCTGACTGAAATGAGAAGAATGCCCAGATTTACCTATGAACAGAATTCATCACGGCATCACTGTCACTTCAGCCTCTGCAGTTCTCTTGGCCAAGGTAGCCGCAGGGCCCTGCTAGTGAATGAGATGAAAAAATGAAAAGAAAAATCTTTCCTTGGGTTCTGTTGAAATAAACTTTTGCTAGTGTTTTGTCTCAGGACATTCAAGAATTGGAGTTCTTCCAACTGTTTTCATGCAAAAAACAATATTATAAATCACATTAAAATAACTACCAGAGGCTGTGTGAGCAGAATGTTTGAGAGCTTAGTCTTTGAATTTTAAAGGCTAGCACCTGCAATTTATTAGCTGTGTGTCCCAGGACACATCAGTTAACTTCTCTCTGCCCTGATCTATTTGTAGGGAGGTGACAGAAACAATGATATTTATGTTCTAGAATGCTATGAGGATAAAATAAAATGTGAGGCATTTAGCACACTGACCACAAGGGCAGAGTGACCAGCAGCTGTTCCCTTTACTCAACTTTGCCTTTGTTCCATCACCTTATTACTGACTCTTCTTTTACGCAGATACTTCCACTCTTCCTATTCAGTTCATCATTGGAATAGAAATGATCCCCATAAGAAGTGTTTGTAAAGTGTCTTGAGATGTCCACTGGGTGGTTATTTTTTTTATTCCTATTTCTATTATCACTTAGACTACTGCAATAATAATATTATTTTATTATATTAATAGTAATTAATATAATAATCATTCTTTATTAACTCATTTAATTCTAACTGGTCTTGGCTGCTGGAAAACTCAGAGCACAATTTGTAGTTCACCTATGAAAAGTGAACATGCCTTGTGGTATGCATGGTTTTTTTTAGTTTTTTTTGGTTTTTTTGGGAACTGAATGTTTTTTGTTTTGTTTTTTATACAGCAGGTTCTTACTAGTAATCAATTTTATACACATCAATGTATACATGTCAATCCCAATCACCCAATTCATCACACCACCACCACCACCACTTCCCGCTGCTTTCCCCCCTTGGTGTCCATACATTTGTTCTCTACATCTCTGTCTCAATTTCTGCCCTGCAAACCAGTTCATCTGTACCATTTTTCTAGGTTACACATATATGCATTAATATACGATATTTGTTTTTCTGTTTCTGACTTACTTCACTCTGTATGACAGTCTCTAGACCCATCCATCTCACTACAAATAACTCAATTTCGTTCCTTTTTATGGCTGAGTAATATTCCATTGTATATATGTACCACAGCTTCTTTATCCATTCGTCTGTTGATGGGCATTTAGGTTGCTTCCATGACCTGGCTACTGTAAATAGTGCTGCAATGAACATTGGGGTGCATGTGTCTTTTTGAATCATGATTTTCTCAGGGTATATGCCCAGTAGTGGGATTGCTGGGTTATATGGTAGTTCTATTTTTAGTTTTTTAAGGAACCTCCATACTGTTCTCCATAGTGTCTGTATCAATTTACATTCCCACCAACAGTGTATGAGGGTTCTCCACACCCTCTCCAGCATTTGTTTGTAGATTTTCTGATGACGCCCATTCTAACTGGTGTGAGGTGATACCTCATTGTAGTTTTGATTTGCATTCCTCTAATAATTAGTGATGTTGATCAGCTTTTCATGTGCTTCTTGGCCATCTGTATGTCTTCTTTGGAGAAATGTCTATTTAGGTCTTCTGCCCATTTCTGGATTGGGTTGTTTGCTTTTTCAATATTGAGGTGCATGAGCTGTTTATATATTTTGGAGATTAATCCTTTGTCCGTTGATTCATTTGCAAATATTTTCTCCCATTCTGAGGGTTATCTTTTGGTCGTGTTTATGGTTTCCTTTGCTGTGAAAAAACTTTGAAGTTTCATTAGGTTCCATTTGTTTATTTTTGTGTTTATTTCCATTACTCTAGGAGGTGGATCAAAAAAGATCTTGCTGTGATTTATTGTCACAGAGTGTTCTTCCTGTGTTTTCCTCTAAGAGTTTTATAGTGTCTGGCCTTATATTTAGGTCTCTAATCCATTTTGAGTTTATTTTTGTGTATGGTGTTAGGGAATGTTCTAATTTCATTCTTTTACATGTAGCTGTCCAATTTTCCCAGCACCATTTATTGAAGAGACTGTCTTTTCTCCATTGTATATCCTTGCCTCCTTTGTCATGGATTAGTTGACCATAGGTGCATGGGTTTACCTCTGGGCTTTCTATCTTGTTCCATTGATCTATGTTTCTGTTTTTGTGCCAGTACCATATTGTCTTGATTATTGTAGCTTTATAGTGTAGTCTGAAGTCAGGGAGTCTGATTCCTCCAGCTCCATTTTTTTCCCTCAAGACTGCTTTGGCAATTTGGGGTCTTTTGTGACTCTATACAAATTTTAAGATTTTTTGTTCTAGTTCCATAAAAAATACCATTGGTAATTTGATAGGGATTGCATTGAATCTGATGATTGCTTTGGGTAGTAGAGTCATTTTCACAATGTTGATTCTTCCAATCCAAGAACATGGTATATCTATCCATCTATTGGTATCACCTTTAATTTCTTTCATCAGTGTCTTATAGTTTTCTGCATACAGGTCTTTTGTCTCCCTAGGTAGGTTTATTCCTAGATATTTTATTCTTTTTGTTGCAATGGTAAATGGGAGTGTTTCCTTAATTTCTCTTTCAGATTTTTCATCATTAGTGTATAGGAATGCAAGAGATTTTTGTGCATTAATTTTGTATCCTGCAACTTTACGAAATCCATTGATTAACTCTAGAAGTTTTATGGTGGCATCTTTAGTATTCTCTATGTATTGTATCATGTCATCTGCAAACAGTGACAGTTTTACTTCTTCTTTTCCAATTTGTATTCTTTTAATTCTTTTTCTTCTCTGATTGCCATGGCTAGGACTTCCAAAACTATGTTGAATAATAGTGGTGAGAGTGGACATCCTTGTCTTGTTCCTGATCTTAGAGGAAATGCTTTCAGTTTTTCACAATTGAGAATGATGTTTGCTGTGGGTTTGTCGTATATGGCCTTTATTTTGTTGAGGTAGGTTCCCTCTGTGTCCACTTTCTGGAGGGCTTTTTATCATAAATGGTGTTGAATTTTGTCAAAAGCTTTTTCTGCATGTATTGAGATGATCATATGGTTTTTATTCTTCAATTTGTTAATATGGTGTATCACATTGATTGATTTGCATATATTGAAGAATCCTTGCATCCCTGGGATAAATCCCAGTTGGTCATGTTGTATGATCCTTTTAATGTGTTGTTGGATTCTGTTTGCTAGTATTTTGTTGAGGATTTTTGCATCTATATTTATTAGTGATATTGGTCTGTAATTTTCTTTTCTTGTAGTATCTTTGTCTGGTTTTGGTATCAGGGTGATGGTGACCTCACAGAATGAGTTCGGGAGTGTTCCTTCCAGTGCAACTTTTTGGAAGAGCTTGAGAAAGATGGGTGTTAGCTCTTCTCTAAATGTTTGAAAGAATTCACCTGTGAAGACATCTGCTCCTGGACTTTTGTTTGTTGGAAGATTTTTAACCACAGTTTCAATTTCATTACTTGTGATTGATCTGTTCATATTTTCTGTTTCTTCCTGGTTCAGTCTTGGAAGTTTATACCTTTCTAAGAATTTGCCCATTTCTTCCAGGTTGTCCATTTTATTGACATAGAGTTGCTTGTAGTAGTCTCTTAGGATGTTTTGTATTTCTGTGGTGTCTTTTGTAACTTCTCCTTTTTCATTTCTAAGTTTATTGATTTGAGTCCTCTCCCTCTTTTTCTTGATGAGTCTGGCTAATGGTTTATCAATTTTATTTATCTACTCAAAGAACCAGCTTTTAGTTTTATTGATCTTTGCTATTGTTTTCTTCGTTTCTATTTCATTTATTTCTGCTCTGATCTTTATGATTCTTTTCCTTCTGCTAACATTGGGTTTTGTTTGGTCTTCTTTCTCTAGTTCTTTTAGGTGTAAGGTTAGATTGTTTATTTGAGATTTTTCTTGTTTATTGACGTAGGCTTGTATAGCTTAAACTTCCGTCTTAGAACTGCTTTAGCTGTACCTCATAGATTTTGGATCATCGTGTTTTCATTGTCATTTGTCTCTAGGTATATTTTGATTTCCTCTTTGATTTCTTCAGTGATTTCTTGGTTATTTAGTAACATATTGTTTAGCCTCCATGTGTTTGTGTTTTTTTATGTTTTTTTCCCTGTAATTCATTTCCAGTCTCACAGCGTTGTGGTCAGAGAAGATGCTTAACATGATTTCAATTTTCTTAAATTTACTGAGGCTTGATTTGTGACCCAAGATGTTATCTATCCTGGAGAATATTCCATGTGCACTTGAAAAGAAAGTGTAACCTGCTGTTTTTGGATGGAATGTCCTATAAATATCAATTAAATCTATCTGGTCTATTGTGTCATTTAAAGCTTCTGTTTCCTTATATATTTTCATTTTGGATGATCTGTCTATTGGTTTAAGTGAGGTGTTAAAGTCCCCCAGTAGCACTGTGTTACTGTCGATTTCCTCTTTTATAGCTGTTAGAAGTTGCCTTATGTATTGATGTGCTCCTATGTTGGGTGCATATATATTTATAATTGTTATATATTCTTCTTGGATTGATCCCCTGATCATTATGTAGTGTCCTTCTTTGTCTCTTGTAACATTCTTCATTTTAAAGTCTATTTTATCTGATATGAGTATTGCTCCTCCAACTTTCTTTTGATTTCCATTTGCATTGAATATCTTTTTCCATCCCCTCACTTTCAGTCTGAATGTGTCCACTGGTTGGTTATTTACTAACTAATTTTTTTTGTTGTTGTTCTCTGCAGTGACTGTGCTTATGCTGCTGTATTTCTGCCTGTGGATAATGTAAGGGTGGGTTCTACTCTTTTCAGAGCAAGAGAATCTGTTCTTCTTGACTTACATTTTTTCAAAGTCAGTAGAAATAACATTTTTGAAAACTCATCTTGGTATTCATTAGATAGTTTTTAAAAATCGTCCAATGTTATATTTTGGTTTTGTACTTTGAGGAAAGAACAATCACATCCTATTCAAGATCTGGAAATGTTAAAGTGGCAAATAGAAATGAATTGCTATTTTTGCAAAGATACATTTGATTATGTCACCACTTGTCTGCAAGCGTTCTAGATGTATTAGTACAAGGGGTAATGTTGTCTGATTCAATGATAAGGTTTTCATAGAAATCGATGGCATTGTTTGTTTGGTTAAGGGACTATTTAAACATTCCATTATATAGTATACATAACATACGGTATTTATATGGGAAGCTATTTAAATAATGCTAAACTAGTTTATTTTTTTAACATCTTTATTGGAGTATAATTGCTTTACAATTATGTGTTAGTTTCTGCTTTATAACAAAGTGAATCAGCTATACATATAAGTATATCCCTAAACTAGTTTATTTTGTGGTACTTTTTGTTTCTTTACATTTAACCTCACTTTGAGGTTTACCTTTAAAAAAATAGGAACTCAAGAGTTTTATTTGTGGAGGAGGTTATTGATTGCCACCACACTATCAATGATGATTGCAACAAAAATCATGAAAAATGTATTTAGAAGCATTTAATAAACTGTCTTTCATGTTCTTTTGAAACCTCTAAAATCAATTTTGAAGAGCATAGGGAGAGCTAGAGGCAGTTATTTGAAGTGAGACTAAAGCATAGTTGAATTTCACTTGAGAAAGTGAAATATTAATGAATATCGACATCTTAATTTCTACATCATTGAGACTGTTTATAAAAACACGGTATCTAATATAAATAACACGTCATGTTTAATAAAATGTCACACTTCAGATTCTTTCCCTTTTATCTTAAAGCCAGCTTCTTTGTTTTAGCTGTTTAGATGTTTGTTTTAGCTGCTTTAGAATGACTTAAATAAGTTTTTCTATTTGTCATCCAAATTTATCCTTTAAGAAAAGCCCCCAGCATGTTATGACAGCCTTCTACCCTTATTTTATTTGATAGGCCAATTTCTATCACATGTGACTTGGTGGAAGCTGAGAGTAATAAGTGGTATAGATAATGGAGAGTTGGAGGATAATGAGATAAAAATGAAAAGTGTCCAGCACTGTGACTGGTCTAGAGTGTTTCATATATGAGAGTTTTAATTGTTTCTTATTATTATTATATTTATAATTTTTTTGTCTCCAGAGCCTTGATAAATCCTCTTATGAAACACACACACACACACACACACACACACACACACACACACATGCAGAGCAAAGAAATTTGCCTTATTTGGGCTTTACTTCCACAGGACTATATTCTCTGTGATTTTTAATAAACTTAAGCAGCTCTATAGAAAAAAATAAAACAATGAGCCTTAGATTCTATTTATATCTTCTTAGCATTTACTATCCTATGATAATATTATATTACACAATATCAATGTATACCTAGTAGTATGTCTCTTATGCTATATGTAAATTTTATATATGCATATATATATCCTTTAAATAATACTTTATTGTAATCTGGATTTTTCCATGACATAGACATTAAGGGGATAATTTTTAAATGCTTACATAGAGCAATTTTAGAGTCTGCTTTTGTTATTTATAATATTGCAAGGTGATATAGGATATATAGATTTTCTCCCTTTCTGATACTTATTGTATTTTTCTTTTCTAAGCAATTCTAAAAAATTATATGAACTTAATTTAAAAAATGTTCTTCTGTCTTGTCATTAAATTTTTGCTATTACAGGGTTAGTTTTATGTCATTTATTACTTGATACAGTTTTTAAATTGTATCTTTATTCTTAATTTCATATTTACTAAATCTGACATTGTAAACTGATGAGGCTTCCAGGTACAACAATATTTTTCATTTTTAATCAATTTTTCTTCAGAGTATATTGTTACCATCTTGGTTGGAACTGACATATGTAATATTGTTAGATATTCTCTTGTTTTATATGACTTTATGAAACTTTATTTAATATAATAGTAGCCTTATTAATTTGTCCTAATTTTTGCCATAGTAGAAAACTCTAGATTTTTTCTTTTTGTATTTGCACAGATATTACAGACTTTAACTTATCCTGTAGTTTTTAACCCACTTATATTTTGTGTGTCTTGTATAGGCATTAGATTGTTGGATTTTGTTTTTTATGCCAATCAGTGAGCTATGCTTTATATTAGAGTTTAGTTCATTTGCTTTATATATTTTAATTCACTTTCTGCTAATTCCTTTGTCCTGTACGTTTTTCTTTATTGTGACTTTTTTTATTCCATTTTATTATAATGTTTCTGTAGCTGATTTTAAACTTTTTATTTCCCATTGAAAAGATTATGTATTTTCAACAACAATACATTTTGACACAATTGTTGTCATTACTTTTAATATATTTCAATTAAATAAGTTCATCTTGACTACTCTTTGGAGGGTGATATGATATCCAAATTCTTTGCTGACATTTCTGTTTAGCATAGTCTGGACCACTTTATTAAGTACTGTTTATATTTTATGCTTCTCAAAATGTGGTTGAATTAACTACTTTATGTGGTATTTCTAACCGTTCCTTTTATTAAGCTTGCAATCCATCAGTCCTTAACAGTTATCTGTCATTGTTTTTAGATATTCATTCCTCCTCATTGGAACATTTCTAGCTGTAAGACTTCATTGAGAATGTTTTTCAGGTTTTTGAAATAAGTACATTGATTATTTTCAAATTGGATATGCTTGGTTCTTTAGATTTCTCTTTCTTTACAATTGTATGACTGTGGTGTGCCTTTACCTGTTCTATTAATCTGTTTTTATTATCACAGTTTCTTCATTCTGGTTGTCAGTTCTTCTCCTAATGGACTCCTCTGATGCTTGACTTCTTTTATAGCATTTGTAAATTTGACACAACTTTTAACAGTGTCTTTGCACCTTGTTTTGGTAATAATTGTCTCTTAAAGTAGTGGGAGTATATTGCTCTACATTCATGTGAAGCAGTTTCAGATGATGGATGCTTTCTCTAACTTCCCATACCTTTAGTAGTTGCCCTACTACCAAAGCCTGGGTTTTCTAAAATCTTGTGTTCTATATGTAACTTGTTGATACTTGCTATTACATTTTCCTGTTTCAAATATATTTTCATGAATTTCTCTCTGAGCTTCCTTCTCTTTTGGATATTCTCTTTTTCTGAATTTAGCTAGGAGAAAGTACCCTGTCATTTGTTTGTTAGTCTTTCTTCAAAGTTTTTCTCTTTTGCTTTAACTGAACTGAGGAGAAAGAAAATTTTGGTATGCTTACATGAAAAGGCAGAGAGTACTCCCTCACAATTAATCTTTCCTTCATAGTCATCTCAAATGCATTTATGTGGTACCTTCTAGAATAATCCCTTCCACCATATTACTTTCAATGAAAAGGTCATGATAATAATAATAAAAATAGTACTTATGAAAATTTGTCAGCAATGAAAAATTACACAACTGTAGAGTGCTTTCCCAGTTATCATCTATGTTATAATCTTGGGTGGTAAATAAAATGGGCAAATGGTTTCCCAAATTTACCAATATGTAAACTGAATTCAACAGTGTATTGAAAAGATTATACACGATAATCAAGTGCGATTTATCACTGGGATGCAGGATGATTCAGCACACACATTAATGAGAGTGATATAGTCATTGGTAAATCTGTTTCAATGACTTGCTCTTGGTCACCCAGCATGGCCAGACTGTGAACTTATATATTCTGGCTGGAAAGCTTGATATCTTTCTACTATAACATCCTAATTTTAAGTTAATGCTAGGACTCACCACTAAGCAGAAAAGATTCTCTCTTAGTCCAGTAAAGATAATTTTTTTCCAGTGAGGTCTTTCTAAAGCCCTAACATGATGCTGAGCTGGTAACTAATCATGCTGCTTATGAGTAAGATAGTCTGAAGATCAGAAGCATAAGCCTTACCCAAAAAGAGAATAATTGAGAAATAATTTATATTATCAAAAGTTTGGATGCCTTTTGGAACTTGACTTCTTAATTTTGATCAGTTGGCCTGTCAAATCACACAGAGGACCACTACTAATTAGGGATCATCATTCAAGATATGCCAGTAACAAGAACCCTTTAATCTTTTACATTCCTATTTTATCTCCAGGGGCCAATTATAGGCTGTCAGCACTTCTGTGTGTTTGATCAATAAATTTTCTGACCTGGAGCGAATAAAGTGTGCTGATCAATTGAATGACATGACATTGAACAGCAAATGTGTCTATTTTCAAGTTGTGTAAGAACCTGTAATTAAAAGTTAGAGGATAAAGGAGTCATTATATTTTGATTGGAAGGAAAGTGAAAGGTAGCCTATGCATTAGAACCCTATGAGGAGAGAGGCACACTCTCTGAACAACTTCCCCACCCTATAGAAACCTCCAAGGTTC
This sequence comes from Delphinus delphis, assembly GCF_949987515.2. NCBI lineage: Eukaryota > Metazoa > Chordata > Mammalia > Artiodactyla > Delphinidae > Delphinus > Delphinus delphis. The sequence continues at coordinate 25,294,258 of NC_082693.1, read as the reverse complement.
AGATCACCTTACTAGTTGTTCAGGCCCAAACACCTGGCAATCATGTTGTCTACTGCCTCTCTTTCACCTGTCACAGTCAAGCAGTCACCAGGGCTTGTGGTTTTGATCATTCAGTTTCTCTAGAATTTGACCACTTATCTCCCCCTCACTGCCATCATCTTGGTTAAAGCCCTCATCAAGTCTTAACTTGGTTACTGCAAATAGTCTCCTAGCTTGTCTCCCTGCCCACAGTTTTGCACCCCTTCAGATCCATTTCCCACATTGCTGGCACTTGGTCTTCATAATTATCTTAAAATAGTAAGTGGTTTCCTGTAATATTTAGGGTGGAGACTAATATTCCTTGGCAATATATATGATTGTGATTTGGCCCTTGCTGATCTTTTTGGCCTTACCTCTTGATACCTGTCCTTTAATGTTAGGCGTTATCCATCCTAAATTACTCTCAGTTCCCCCAAATATACCAAATTCCATTTGGCTCAAAGCTTTTTCACAACCTTCTCCCTTTTTCTGGAATGCCCTTTCCTTTATCCTTAGCTCATGCTGCTTCTTTACGTATTGCTTTTAGGACTTCTTGCCTGAACTTTCTTATCCCCAGTGTTTGTTATGTCTGATGCCCCAACACCACATACTTACTTCTAGCTTATTACACTTATCATTGTTTATTAATGGCTGATGGCTCTTTTCTACTTTGATGTGAGGTCCTTGAGGGCTGGGACCATGCCTTCCTTTGTATCTCCAACAGATTTGATAGTGTTGAATCCAGAATAGACCTACAATAAGTGTAGCTTTATTGAGGTATAACTGATAAATAAAATTATATATATTTAAAGTGTACAATGTGATGATACATATACATTGTGAAATAGTTACAACAGTTAACCTAATTAACATATCCATCACCGTTACTTCATATAGCTAACTTTTTTGGGGGGAATGCAAATACTTAAGATCTACTTTCTTAGCAAGTTTCAAGTGTTCAGTACAGTGCAATATTATTAACTACAGTCACCATGCTGTGCATTAGATTTCCAGAACTTATTCATCTTAAAATGGAAAGATTTTACCCTTTGACCAACATCTTCCCATTTCACCAACTGCCCAACCCTTGGTAGCCCCCATTCTACTCTGTTTCTATGAGTTTGACTTTTTTTAGATTCTACATGTAAGTTAGATCATACAGAATTTTTCTTTCTTTGTCTGGCTTATTTCCTTTAGCATAGTGTCCTTTCGGCTCATCAGTATCATTGCACAGGGCATGATTTCCTTCTTTTATGGCTGAATACTATTCTATTCTGTATATATCTAAATCTATACATCTTCTTTATCCATTCATCCAATGATATGGACACCTAGGTTGTTTCCACGTCTTGGCTATCGTGAATAATGCTGCAATGAATGTGGAAGTGCAGATATCTCTTGGAGAGAGTGATTTCCTTTCCTTCAGATATACAGCCAGAAGTGGGATTGCTGGATGATATTAGCTGTGGATTTGTCATATGTGGCCTTTATTATGTTGAGGTACATTCCTTCCATACCTAATTTGTTGAGACTTTTTATCATGCTGAATTTTGTCAAATGTTTTTTCTGCATTGACTGGGATCGTCATCTGAATGTTAGGAGGTTTTTGATTTAATCTAAATTAATTTAATTTAATCTCCTTACTCATTATTGGTCTGTCCAGATTTTCTATTTCTTCATTATTCAGTCCTGGTTGGTTTTATGTTTTTAGGAATTTATTTGTTTCTTTTAGATTATCCAATTTGTTAGATGTTCCCATTTTTTAAAGTTTTTAGCCACCCCTGCCACAGGTGATTTCTTGTTGGTTGATTTTTTTTTTTCTGTAAGCCCTTTGACTTCCATATGTTGCCTGGCCTTTCCTTCTTGCCCTCAATTCCCTTCTCTGTGCTATGCCTTCCCAAATTCCTGCTAGTTTCTTATGCAGTGAGTTACTTTATATATTATCTCTTTGTTTAGTTCCAGACCATATAGGCTTTTCCAGGCTAAACTATCTTTAAAATCAACTCTACCTATGTGTTATTCAGGTTAGGATAGGCTACACCAAGGTATCAAGCAACTCCCAAATCTCAGGGAATTAACACATAAAGATTTCTATCTTGTTCACACAAGATCTACTTTGGGACATCAGAGCAACTCTTTTCTGAGCAGTGACCTGGGATTCCACACTGTGGTGTCCTATAGCTTTACCTCTGAAATAGGTGGCTTTTGGGTCACTACTGCAGGAGGGGAAAGTGAGAGGGTCTCACACCAGCTCATTTTTTGAAAACTTTTTATAATAGTAAATTTCAATTATATACAACAATAATCAATCCAGGGCCAATTGTGCTTGACTTGTGTCCCCACTCACCCTGCCTACTCTCACTGGACTATTTTGAAACTGGTCCCAGAAATTTCCTCTGTAAATATTCCAGTACCTACCTTTAAAAGATACAGATTCCTTCTAAAAGCACTATTGCAATACCATTATCACACCTAAAGATGACATAATTTCCTAATATCATTAAATATTCAGTTAGCCTCATCAGCTGTTAGGTATTTTAGCAAAGAAGTAACACGTAACATTTCTTCTCACATCTGTTGGCCAGAACTAGTCACATGGCTCCAACTCAATGCTGGGAAATGCTAGGAAATGAAGTCTTTTTGTGTACCCAGGAAAAGCATTATGAAGCAGGACTTGGTCAATACAACCTAACATCAGGTAAATTTCTGAGCTAAATTTGTTTCTTTTCAAGCATGTTTTTCTTCTCTTATATTTATATATCAATAAAGATTCTCAAGCATGTTGAGTGATGCTGGATTAACTACTGGCACAAGACATCTCAGAAATTTGGGACAGACACACAGACATACATTGTTTATTTAACCCATAGGTATTCCATTCTGATTCTGGCCCGTAAGTTTCACCCATTCACAAAGGCTCAATTCAAGTCTTAACCTCTTTCAGAGAAAGGTTTTCCTGACATAAAACTCACACTGACCTTTCACTTCCTAGTTGTTGAAACACGCTAGTTATTTGTACCCATTGTGAATCACTTCGATCGGATTGCTTTCTTTTTGAAGCACATTTAGGATCTGGTTCCTGAGCATCAAGGTGTTCTACCTGGTGATTTTGCTGCATGAGCCCTGTCTGGAGAGCAGGTCTAGGCACAGGTTGTGATGAGAGGTCTGGGGTAGGCATATGCTCTGAGGGGATGCAAGTCTTGAAGTCAAAAGAAGCTACCACCCATTCACAGAAATGTATCAGTAAGTTAGGTGGGAGGGTGTGCTAATGATAAACCTATTTTCCAGCTTTTCTTATATTCCTGGAAGTAGCAATAGCATTGGTGGCACTGAAAACTTCTTAACACACTTATTGGCTTTGGCTAAAGAAAATAGTTTAGCTGACCTGGCTCCAACAAAATTCCCTGTGTCTTATGCAATGAAGGATATGCCTGTGATACGCTTAGCACCAAGACAGGAGTGAGACTTGTCAAGGTATCTTCTGAAGGAGGGCCATCTACCTGCTGTTTCATGCTGCATCAGAGTTTTGATAATAATTTAAAATTTCATGCCTTATTTCTTGTACTGTTTTCTGTCTTAAAATATAGTATCTACAGAAGTTTGTACACTTGTAGGTTTTCTCGAGAGTTCCTGAACTTAAGCAGTGAAAAGGGAAACATGACTTTCTAATTAATTTAAACATAATTTTATACAAAACAAGATATAAATTCCCTAGAGAGTTGGTGAATCCCCTCTGGCTGACCTAGTCTGTCTCGAGTTTTGCTTTTGTCAGTCTGGTTCTCTGATACTCACCAAATGTGTTCTACACAGTTCTCCCATCTTGAAAGTCTGAAAAAGTGAAACTGCTTTTGTATAACAGTGTGTTTATATTAATCTCAGAGATTTCTCTCTATCTTGCATGTAGTTCTTCAATGGTTAGATATTAAGTCACCTTTTTTCTTAATTAAAAAGTTTAGCTCTCACATGTCCAAAGTCCTATATCTCTCCTACCACAGCAGGAATTACTATAGGAGCAGGTGCTAGAATAAAGTTTTCACCAAAAACAAAGGAAGTAAGTAGAGGCAAAGCAATGAAGCAAGAATGAGGGACAGAAAGCCAGGTTGTTGATTTGGAGACTATTGAGAGTGGAAGGAGGTGAAAGCCAGCTATTGAGAGTGAGTATAGAGTCAGTAATCCTGAACTTAAAAAGATGGGGAAAAAGGCATATAAAAATGGCCAAAGGTGGAAAATAAGGTTGAGGGCTGGGGCTATTGTCTAGAACAAGCTCTGGGGTGCTTGGCTTGACTTTATGAGCTGGAAAGAACTTGGTAAATGGGTGGGTTGGCAGGCAAAAAGGCCAGGTGGAGCAGATGCAGTGAACTTCATCCCCTATCTCCCTCTCGTTTGGATGTTCTATAATCTTCCAACTCATGTTTTGTTCAGCTTATTCTGAATGGTGGGAAGTTTGGGTTTCATTTCCACTTTTGTTGTGATGAATAACAGAATTTTAGCTCCATCTGAAAATGTTTCCTTCATCACCCATCCACATGGTGCTGTGTTACTTCCTGAGCCTGACCATGCAAGAGCATGCCCTAGCTGTAGCCATGCAGAGCTGTCTGGTTCACTTTCTACAATCCATAGTATACAGAGCAGTTCCCAAAGCTGGCTGGGCATCAGGGACACTAGGGGAGCATGTTAAAAGTACCAACTCTGGGTGCTGTGCCTGGAGATTCTGACTTAATACACGAGGTGGACTTGAATTCGGGAACTGATATCATAGATTCATTATGTAACTTGTCCTGTTCAAGTAGTGTCATGTATATTGCTGTGATTATTAATCTTTATAAGCAGGATACTTAGCTCTTAACTGTGTAGATCTGAGATTAAAAACAAACAAAGAGCCTGAGTTAACTATGAATCTCCAAAGGATTGCAGTCTGCAGTAGATGACACAGCTGGCATTTTTCTAGGTGTAGCCAATCTCTGCCTCCTAGTACTTGAAGGAGAGGAGTGATGCAGTGTATGCTTGACCAAAGATGTTCTGCTTTTATAATACAGAAAATCTTGGCTTCCATATCTATATAAATGGATAAAATTGGACCCATAGGGAAAGAAAGGAAAGATCCTTTGTCAGCATCATGTTATTTTCATGAGGTGTGGTATGGGAGAGGAGACAAAATAGATATATTTAAGTGGACAGGTCTGTTTTTGCTAGAGAGAAATGGAAGAAAAGACATGTGCTACTTTTTTAGGAAAACAATAAGATAGAAAGTGACCAAAAAGCCTATTTAAAACAAAATTCAACATTTTTCTTTCCAGAAAGCTTTCTCCTGACTTTTCAATTGCTATTGATGATATCACAGAGACTCAAACCCTCAGATTTTGTTTGTTACTGCCTTATTGGCTTTACGTTAGAGGGAGCTACCACCCACAGGACAATTCTGGCTCCTACCTGTTTGTGCAAGACCCCCAAAATTATTTTTACATTTTTAAATGGGTGGGAAAAACTCTAGATGAGTTTTATGAGTGATATTTCATGACATGTAAAAACTACATGAAATCCAAATGTTAGTACCCATAAATGTAATTTTGTTGGAATGCAGCCAAGCTCATTCATTTACATATTATCTCAGGCTCCCTTTACAATGGCAGACTGAATATCTCAGTGGTCCCCAACCTTTTTGGCATCAGGGACCGGTTACAGGGTCGGGGGAACAATGGCTCAGGCGGTGATGTCAGCGATGGGGAGGGGCAGATGAAGCTCCGCTCGCTTGCCCGCCATCACCTCCTGCTGTGCAGCCCGGTTCCTAACAGGCCGCTGACCCGTACTGGTCGGCAGCCCATGGCTTGGGGACCCCTGAAGTAGCTACACAGAGGCCAGGTGGCCCACAATGCCTGGAACACTTACTCTCTGGTCCTTTACAGAAAAAGTTTGTCTTAGTAGACTGTAAGCTCCTTGAGTCCAGGAACTGTATTTCAAATACCTATATCCTAAGAAACCTCTAACAGAGTGCTTGGCACAGAGGTAATTCTCAAGAAATGTTCGAAAAAATCTGCTTCGACAGTATAAAATGAGCTGCTTGTTGTTCCCTGCAGCACCTAATCCAGGGACTTTACTCAGCAGGGTGTCAGTATATGTTTTTTGAATTGAAATTTAATTATTCTTTTATTTAAGTCAGTGGCTCTCAAACTTCACTGTGCATCAAAACCACTTGAAGGACTTTAAAAAACACCGATTCTGGGACCCTGCCCATACAGTCTCTGATTCAGTAGGTCTGGGGCAGGACCTGGGAATTTTCATTTCTAAAATGTTCCCAAGTGATGCTGATGCTGCTAGTCCAGGGACCACATTTTGAGAACCACTGATTTCATTAATACTTCCCAAACCAGGGTGAAAATCAGAATCACCCAAGGAAGCGTGTTAAAAGTATAGATTCTAGGCTTCACTGACAGAAATTCTGACTCAGTGTATCTGGGATTGAGCCTGGGAATCTGTGTATTTAACAAAGCATTCAAGTGTTTTGGGGATTTCTGGAGGGATCACTTTTTTGGGGTCCACAGGTGTAACAACATCCTCTGAGGTGTGACTCCTACTTAATATTCTTAATGCTTCTACTTAATACTTATATACTTATAGCTTATATACTTAAAGCATATACTTAATGCTTTGTTCATAGAATAATAGTTTCATGGGTTTAGAAGAGATCATCTAGTTTGCTAGTTTGGTTTTCAAAACTCAAATGACAAAATGGTTGGGTGAAGTATTTAATTTAAAAAATATCTCAAACCTAGGAATGACAGGAAATAATATTAAGCAGCTGAGTAACCTATGTTGTCTCTGGGGATGGTGTCTGAAGAGGGAGTTGTTATGGCTGACAAATTGTGCCTTCCAGCAGTTGGAAAATACTGATTCAGTCTAACAATTGGCCTTTTACTTCTTGGAGAAAACGACATAATCCTACATACTAATATTTCCATTAAATTTTTAGCTGCTGAGAAACCAATGGAAGTTAATCCTTTTCTTCAAAAATTGGAACATAATGACAAAAATAGTATTTATAATGACAAAAATGCCAGGCTCTGGTGAACACTCTGTAAAGCTTTTAATTTACAGTTTTATTTCTGGCTGTGTGATGCTCAAACAAAAATTTTCAACAGTATAATCATCTATTGACCATGCTGTTCAAAGAGATCATACACTCATTGTAAGCTCATGTTAACCTTGATTTAGCCACGTGGAAGGTCAAGTTCACCTGGGCTGCACTGCTGAACAGCCTGGGGCTCAGGCAGGTGCTTCCGCAGAGGCAATATTTGACACAATATATTCCCTGTCCATTCTCCACATTAATAAAGAAGTGGGAATGAGAGGCCACCTGCAACAGCACAGAATTGGATTTGGAGCCAGACAACCCAGTGTCACGTGGGACTCTGCTGTGCACTTGTAGTGACCTTGAGAGAATCACAACAACCTCTTTGGGCTATCTCTTCTACCATAAGATTGAAGGGGTTTTGTTGGTATCACATGATTCTTATACAGAGGTGCTTCATAAACCAGACAGCACTGTCCCCACTTATGGCATGGTTGATGTGCTCGTGAATATGTTCATTAATAGATAAGAAAGATGCTTGTCTGGAAGTCTTGGAAACAGACTGGTGCCTGGTGCAGACTATGCAACCTGTATATGTTTCTTGAGTGAAACTGAGAGAATGATTGGTTTAAAATAAACCAATATATAAAACAAAACTTTAAAGAGAAGAGCTAGACTGTAGGTAAGAAATGAACCAAGTATATGTTTTGCAGAAGGGCTCATTTGCTTTTTGCAGATATGTGGTTTAGAATTCATTGTTAGCAGTGTTAGATGTAGAGATTTGCTTTTTTAAAATCCCTATGACTCTGTCTCTGTTAATAAGATAACTGTATTAACGTCATGTTAGAAGACTCAGAGAGTCTTAATGGCATTTCAGGTCCACTTTAGATTTATCCAGGGTAAGAAAAATTCCCATTTAAACGATGTTATTGTTCAATGTGAAATAAAAAAGAATCTGGTATAACTTTATTTATATGTTGATATTTCTGTAGCCTGTAAAAGGAACTGCATTCTCATTCATTCCTCACTGGTTAATGTCACTAGGCACTAAGGGGTTGTACAAAAGAAGCAGATTTTCAATGTGTGCCCTCTGCCAGATGCCTGAACAGCTGGAAGGATAGAAGGTGCTTTTATAGAAATGTCGAGATTTATAAGGGAGCCTCAGCAAGAACAAAATGTATAAACAAAGTATTTCTAGATTTGTAGGTATTTCTTTAATACAAGTTAATTTATCAAAACCCATCGAGTCCATGTTTATTTATTTAAAAAGCTGGGTGCTGGGGAGATAACTATACAAAGACATAGCTCCTGAGCCTGGAGCTTCTGTTTTAGTGGGAAGATAGGCACATTAACAGGCAGTTATTGGGCAGTTTGTAAGCCCTGAGCCTGTGGGAGTTCACAGTGGGGAAACCAGTCTGGCTAAGGAAGGGGCTGTGACAGGGAAGTTGGTCAGAGGAAGGGACATCTTTGCTGGAACTTGAAAGATAGAGAGGCGGTGGAGCTTAGCGACCTGTGAGACTTGATTCCAGATGAATTGAGCTAATCAGGTGCTTTTCTCAGGAATCTGAAACCTGGGAATGAGCTATGAAGACCGAAGTGACAGGTATGTGAAGACAAGAGAAGAGGAGAGGTCAGTGGAAGCCCAGAGGACCATGCTCCAGGTTCAGTTATGAAAAGTGTGAAGCCCATGAACAGAGGCAGGAAGTGAAGCATGGTGGCATGAAGGAGAGAGGGTGCTGCCTCGCCTCCGGGAGGGTTGCCCTGTCTGATTTCCAAGACTCCTGGAGTTACTATTATTTCCTGTCCTGGGCTTCTGTGAGATTTCTCAATTCTCAAAGCGACCTTATCTGTACTTGAACTAGCTTGAATGGGTCTTTGTGCTTCACGATCCAGAAGATCTTGAACTCAGTGGGAGGCCAGCCAGAATGTCTACCATGTTTCTTTCTGAACGGTCTTGCTTTCTCTACTCCTAGGTGTAGAAGCATTGTACTCCTGTTGGGTCAAAACCCTGGAAAAACCCCCTGAGAGAGCTACGCCTCTTGTCTGGACCTGTTACTCTCCTCCCATGGGTTCAAAAGGCTCTTCTGTGTCCTGTTAGGGGGACAGGTCACTGAGGAGCACCATCCTCTATCTTATCAATTGACTGGGAGTTGCCTGTCCTGTGACCCTGAGGTTTGGCCCTATTCCCAGTCAGTTCAACCTTGGCTTTATATCATTTTCCTCAAATGAGCCTCCTTTGTTGCACATTCATCATTTGCTCCCAGAGCTTTTCAAGCACCATGGTCTGTGCCCTTTTTCTTGATGCCTGCTTAGTGGTTACTGGAATTTGCCATGACTCTACATCACCTTGATCTATGATTGTCACCCCTTCTCAAGGTGACATTGTTGCTGCGATATTGCCATATGACTCTTAAAAAGTCACTAGGAGGGCTTCCCTGGTGGCGCAGTGGTTGAGAGTCCGCCTGCCGATGCAGGGGACACGGGTTCGTGCCCCGTTCCGGGAAGATCCCACATGCCGCGGAGCGGCTGGGCTCGTGAGCCATGGCCGCTGAGCCTGCGCGTCCGGAGCCTGTGCTCCGCAATGGGGGAGGCCACAACAGTGAGAGGCCCGCATACCGCAAAAAAAAAAAAAAAAAAAAAAAAGTCACTAGGAGGTAATCTGAGCACCCTTATTTCTCCAGTTTAACATTTGAATGTCAGTTGATTGAGGTTATTAGAATAAAAATTCCCAAATATATAAAGTGTTACTTTCATTTTTATATTTTCTTCCAAAATAAGAAGGGAACAAAAATGGTAACTGTCATTGGTCACTGCATGATGTGAGATAACGTCAGTGAATGGGGAATGGGTAGATGGGTGGAGGTGAGGCCAGCCAGCATAAAGACACAGAGTGAAGCTAATGGGACACTCCCAGTGACAAGAGGATGGAAATAAAATCTCATGGGTCACAAGAAGGGGGAAACCCCTATCCAATGGAAGCTGTGATTTGATTATCCATATTTGACAGGTTTTAGAACCTGGAGGTGATGAAGTTTTAGTCAGTAGCAGAACCCATGTCTTCTGGCTCTTGAAGTGACTCAGACTCCTGAGATAATCAGGAAAACAACTTCTCTAACTCAACACACATCAGCTACTGGACTAGACATACAAGAGTTAGGACCCTGGGGCAGATCTAGCCCCATTTGCTGCCTGAAGCAAATATTCTCACTACAACGAATGCCCTTCAGCAGCAAGCTTCTTGCCATATTCCTATAATTTCTGTTATTCCAAACTCAGGTTGCCAATAAGAGGACATTTTCTCCCCCAACGTGCTCTATTCTATAAACTTGAATCCCTTTCCCACAGGCTCTATTCTGACAATACGCTACCAATTTCCAGTCACCTAAGCCAGAAACGGCCATCTCTGATAACTCCCTTTCCTTTTCTGTGTGTTAATGACAGAATCCTGGTTTGTTTTGTTTTGATTTGTTTTTTCAAAGCAGTTTTTATCCTCTTCCTTTTTCTCTGTTATCACTCTCTTACCCCCATCAAGATCTTCATTATTTTGTGCTCTGTCAATAACTTTCACACCAGATCGATTTTTCTATCTCATTGATTTTGCCAGAGCTCTCCTCTGCTTTTCAAAATCTTCTCCAGAGAAAGGTGCAAAAATGAGCTTTATTGTGCCATTCTGGATTTTAAGTCTTTTTATAGCTTGCTACAAATGGCAACCTCTCCTACATAATTTCATAATTATTGCTACTGTATGGTCCACAGTCTGAACTGTAGTTCTACTGTTGTTAGAAAAATGCCACTTTTGTGCATAATATGAAGGCTTTTTTTATTCAGTGGTCCCTGCTGGACCTGACCCTGTCCCACCATTCCAACTAAATTCTGCCTAGAAAATTGACAGATCTTCTCATGTTCTTCCCTTCTTCATTGATCTCTCATTTCTTGAACTTCACTGACACTTGATGCTGGTGACACCAACCCATTCAGTCGTGCCGTGTGAGTATGTATGTGTATGGGATTATTACCACTGGAGTGTAAGCATAAACATATGGGGGGCAGGTTCTGCACATCTATTGAATTTAAGTGGGAGTTGTGGTTCTATTGAGGAGAAAAGTGCTGCGTAACTTTCTTTGATTTGTCCTGGAGAAGATAATTGACAAGGAAATGAGAAGGTAGAGATGTTCATGAGTAGAGGGCAGGTGATACCTGCATAGAGCTATTGTAGCTGGTGCTAGGAAAGACTTGGAGGCCCTCTGAAGCATCAGTGCTATCTCAGAAGGGTTGAGAGAAAAAATACGAGGATAGCCTTGGCAGACAGGTCAGATCTCCCACACCTAATAAGTAGAACAGAAGGGGTTGGGGCGGGGTGATAGACCACATACTTGTCTTAAAGGTGTTCGATATCGAGACTTCTGTCCTTCCCCAAGAAGGCAAGTTTTATGAAATAGACCAACCTACTGTGTCTTTATAGAAACAAGGAGTTTTTAAGTGAAAGAATCAGAGGAATCTTTTGGCTTTGAGCAGTAACATTCTGATATAGGACAAATCATTTTTGCTTTTGTTTTTTGATTTTTATACATACTTATCACAAGCATATTCCCATGCTGAGGAAGTATTTGGGGCTTCTGTTATTTCTTCCCTGAAAAGGTTTCTCAAAGGAAAAAGAACACAGCTCTGATTATATTTTTGAAGTTAATGCATTCTGGAAATTTAAAATTTTTTCTTGATTAAAATGACAGTTTGAATTTAAAGGGCCACACAATTTAATTAAGTGCCAGTTGATGGATGCCTGTTGCCCCATTGTGTCATCTTCCCTTTCCCATTCATGTGTCCTTGTTATGAATTTCTTTATTCCTTACTGATTAACCAATGAAAATGCATGACTAAACTGCTTAAGCTTGATTCAAGGCTTATTTTTGCTGTATATTCTATTTTGTTGGAAGATATTTTAATGGCTTTCCTCCCATTAGCAGAATTTATGGTAGAAAATTGCTTTTGCTTTGCAAAAGAGACCTGGCAGGGCAGACCTTTCAAGCTGATCACTTAGTTTCTGAAATCGTAGTAGAAATAAACAAGATGATTAGTTTGAAATGTAATTCATAGTCAATGAGTTAAAAAAATACTCGAGTTGTTGATTACAGCTAGCTCAAATAGACCTTCTAAAATGTAATTCACTTTTGGAGTGTTTCCAAATGGATTCTTTCCGCTTAAATTTGCAAAATTTCCCAATGTTGTGTCAATATTTCAAACAGTATTGAAAAAACTTTATAAGCAGCATTGATCTGACTTCAAATGCATTGAATTTGTAGGTGGTGTCTTGAATTTTCTGAGCACAGTATTCACAGATTGAAAAGAGACACGAGTTTGGATAAATAGTCCTGATTCTTGCTAGTGCATTTGCAGCTCTATTGCCCTTTTCCTGTAATGCTTTTCTTTTTTTTTCCCTTTTGAAAATTTTTATTATGCATAATTTCAAACATACACAAAAGAAAAGAGAATAGCATTATAAATGTCCAAGTAGCTAATACTCAGCTTCAAGAATCATCAACTCACGGCCAATCTTGTTTCATCTGTACTCCAACCTATTTTCTCCTTTTCCCTACAGTCAGTTATTCTGAAGCAAGTTCCAGACACTCAAGTCATTTCATGTGTAAATATTTTAGCATGATCTCTAAATTATGATTCCTTTAATATCATTACCACATCTTTAAAAATTGAGAGTGATTTCCTTCAGGAAATATCCAACTCAAATTCTCCATTTTGTCTCATATGGTTTTTATAGTATATTTATTCAAATCAGGATCTAAACAAGGTCTACATATAATATTTGGTCAATATTTCACTTAAATACCTTTTAATTATAGGTTTTCCCTTCCTCTTTTTATTCCTTGCAATACATTTTTTTGGAGAAACTGGTTATTTATTCTTGTAGATTTTCTCACAATATGGACTGTTTTCCCATATCTTTATTTAACGTCTTGCTCTGTCTCTTGCATTTCTTTACTAATCTGATCATCGCATGATCTGCCCCTGCCTGACTCTTCAATCTCATCTCATACAGAGCTGTCTGCACTCCACCCAGAACAGAATTTGCTCACCTGTACTTAGAATGGTCTTTTGGCTGCTCAGCTGAAATGTCTTTCTTAGGAAAGCCTTATCTGACCAGCACAGGAACCCATCATATCCTCATATAACACTTCTTTTCACTTAAGTTGGCCATTGATCATTTTGTATCAAAAAATGATGAATCTAATGATCACCTTAAATGAGTCAATTTAATGAATCCTATCCACCTTTATCTTATTAAATATTATTTAATACAAAGGAGGTAATCCTGAGTTGTGTTTCAGTTATTCTTTATCTGACTCCTACCTCCTGGCCTTCCACTTGTGGCTACTTTTTCTCCCACTATCCTGTGATACTACTGACAAGTGGTCAGTATTTTTCTGGCAGAGACCGTAATGGACATGCGGAATTTAGTCACCTTTCTTCAGGTGGTCTTAATGGCCTTGTAAGCTTATGTTGCTAGGCAGTCTTCATGGAGATTTTCTCAATATACAATTAACTCTGAGTTTAAAAGGAGATGATTAAACTCATGTATTAGTCTGCTTGGGCTGCCATGACAGAATACCACAGACTGGGGGGCTTAAACAACAGAAGTTTATTTTCTTACAGTTCTGGAATCTGGAAGTCCAAGATCAAGATGCTGGGAGAGTTGGTTTCTGTTGAGACCTCTCTTCTTGGCTTACAGACAGCTGCCGTCTCACTCTGCCCTCACATGGCTTTTCCTGTGGGCTTTTCCTTACATGGCTTTTCATGTAGAGGAGTCTCTGGTGTTGCTTTCCTTTTTTATAAGGAGATCAGTTCTATTGAATTAGGGCCTTACCTCATGACCTGATTTAACCCTAATTACTTCCTTAAAGATCCATCCCAAATAAATTCACACTGGGTGTTAGGACTTCAACACATGAGGGGACACAATTCAGTCCATAATAACGAAGTAACACTTTCCCCAGGGGTCTGGGTCTAAACTGAACCTACTCTGCTAACTACAAAACATTTGTTTCCTTTTATTCTTTAGTGAAATGTGACCTTTTTTTCATTTTAAAATTCAGTTTAATAATACACTTCCATAACTATTTTTTTCAGTAATTAAATTATCCAAACTTGTCCAAAGCAGCCTGTTCAAGGGGGTTCCCATTCTTTTTGACATAGCTCTTCCCACCACCTCTTTCTTATTCTTTAAGCAGTTCCTTTCTGGCACAAGATGTTCCAGGCTCAACTTCTAGTTTTCTCAGCCCCAACACTGGATTCAACCATTTCTCCAAGGAACCCTGATTCATTTTAGTGGAGAATGGTATTTAGAAACCAAGATCTGAGCACTGGGTGGGCTCACCATTACTGGGATGGCATTTAGTTAGTGAACAGAGATACAACTCTTTTTTGAATCATGGAGTCATAATGATAGCACCAGTTCAATCCAATACCACTGAATTACCTTCTTTCTTTCCATATTCTTATCTCCCCTTTTCCTACACTGAGAATCCTGATTTTCAACATCAGCATACTCATTCATCTGTTCAATCTATAACATCATACAGTACAGTTCCAGAATTACACCAATGTCACTACTAACAAGACTACTAAGTTTAAGATTTCTCTGTATTTTTTTTTGTCCTTAGAATATGTCCCATTCAGAGTGTGTAAAGGGCACCTCGATCATGCTGCTGAATCATGTCAGGTAGTTCTGCAACCCCAGAAATATGCACAGGTGCCAGGGAGGAATGTCTTGTACAGTGTAAATCACGTCCGATTTCTGGGGGTCTAGACTGCCAGGGCTATCCAAGCTCTCTTGGCGAGACAGCTCTTTTCTGTGATGCCATTTTCTGTTGTGTATATTGCCATGAGCTCGGTGTCTTCATCGTCGTGTTCACCACTGGATGTGGCACCTCCACTGAACACCACCAGAAGAGTAAAGAAAGCGAGGTGCTTCTCTTCATCTTCATCTTGCCTTCAGCTGAACTTCCAGCCTCCATGGATTGGGATGTAGTGTTTTTACCAATGCACATCATTAACAGAAAACGAGAAGCTTGGCCTTTGAACTGAAGTGGCTGCTAGTTAAGGCTTGTTCAAGGGAGGAGCCCAGGATCAGAGTCGGCTCTTCCAGTGCCTGAAACCCCTGATTCTTAGGCAGAGATGAGCCCCATAAGTGCCATCTCTTAGCACCTGGCTGCAGCTTTGGGGTGCCCACTGCCCCCTCCAGGTAACTCATATTTTAAAAGACTCTATCAGGGTTAAAAGCCCAGCTTAACTACAACATTCTTTCATCTGTTTCTACCATCCTAGGAAAATTGGATCAAAAGTTTAAAATTAATACATATGAATTTTATTTTTCTGTGATTATCAAATTTTTAAACAACTGATTTAATATAGTGGTTAAATTAGATAGTTTTAAATACTAAAATATATAGTTAAACACATACAAATAGAGTAAAAGTCAGGATAAATTTAGAACTAAGATTTGAGTACAAAACATAATATGTATTTCCGAGACTTTTTGTAAAGTACTTAAAAAAACATAATTACTTAAAAGGAATTCTGACATAAATACCTCTGTAAATCAATTTATAAATGGGCCTTTTAAAGATGATGTAAAAAAGTCAACCTCTAACAAACTCTCACATACCAGTTAGTTATGTGACCCAAAGTTCAACTTTTACCTACTCAGTAATGCAGACCCTGGCCACATTATTCATGCTTCTTCTCATCAATTCCCCATCTTCCTTTCATTGCTTTATGTTTTCAACAACAGATCGTCTTAAATACTTGATATCAGATGTGTCAAAATTTAATTTGCTTATTTTGTTTGTCTGCCTGCTTCAACTAGAAAGTAAGCTCCATGAGGTCAGAGTTTGTGTCTGTTTGTTCACTGCTGAATTTCCAGCCTCCAGAGCAATGCTTAGCACAGGATGGACCCTTAATACACATTGGATAAATAAATTAATAAATTCATAGTAGTCAAATTATTCTGTTCAATTGGATATTGACAGCCAGATTTTTTTTTTAATGTAAACTAAATAGAACTTATAAAGCAATGCATCAAAATCAACTGGAGAGCTTGTTACAGCACAGATTGTTGAACTTTACCCCCAAATTTTGGATTTTGTAGATCTGGCATGAGGCCTGAGGATTTACATTTCCAATGAGTTCCTAGATCATGCTGATGCTGGAGGTAGAGGAAACACTTCAAAAAATACAGTTTTACAGAAACCAAAACTCAAGAGCACCATGAAATATTGGGGATGGATATGAATTGCTAGCATCTGGCCTTAGCTCATGGCTTAGTACATCTGCTATATTGTAATTAACCTGCAAGAGCAAATGTGATGGAACATAGGATTGGTATGGCAGTAAGTAGTTTCCTTGACTCTCTCCCAACAAATTAGGGAGAGTGCTGAGTCCCCATAGTCTGTCATTTTGTTCAGGTGTGTTAAATATGGACCTTCATGATGGCAGTAGACTCACATAAAGCAAGCCCTGGCCCTCCCCAGGGTGTCTTTGTTAACATGATGAATGAATGGAAATTTTCCCTTTGGAAGACTGTTATGGCTTCTCTTTTGATGAAATCTTCTTAGAAGAGTCTTTAAAGCAGCATGAAAAAAGTAGCATTCCAATTACTGAGATAGTAAGATACAGCCCTTCTACAGTGGCTTTCATCCCGACAATTCTTTGCAAACATTAACTAATGCCTCAGGCAATCCTTGGAGGCAAGTTATACTCTACATTTTGTTCCTTTAGAGATTGGAGACAGAGGTTTGGCTTCTAGCTCATGTTTTTGTGGGCTGAACTCTCTCCTTTTTGGTCTGTTTATTCACTGGAAGGGAGATGAGAATCAGGCCTTAAAAGTAAGAGTCTCTGCAGCTTAGTAACCTCTTGAGGCAGGTTATTTCTTGCCGCAATCGTTATTTCCAACAATCCAATTTTTCATGTGCAATGATTAGTTACTAAGGCAATGATCTTAAGGACTATGACATTGTTTATTATCCAGTAGGGGTGAACTTATAGGAAAATAGAAGTCTTGGTTTTATAGATATTCTTCTGTGTTAAAAAAGAACAATGAAAGAAATACATGCAAAATTGTCAGCAAAATAAGCACAACTCTGTTGACCTAGAAGCGTTTTCAGTAACATGCTCACTTGTATTCAGTAAGTACTCTGTTAAATTTATCTTATAATCTCTAAATATGTTCTTAAATTTTGATAGTGTGGAAGTCCATTACCAGAAAGAGTATCTTTTATTGGATGAGAAAGCACATACACAGAGTCCAGAGTATCAGACAGAATATTTCTTTGATTCTCAATTATACTAAATCCACCTTTACCAGTAAAGGGAGGGCAGCCCCTTTTTCTAGTCTTTCTTCTTTTTCCTTCCTTTGTGTAATATTTGTTGAGTGCCTAATATAGGCTAGGAACTTGACCAGTTGCTGGGATTAAAGCAGTGAACAAAACAAATGTTCTGGCCTCATGGATTTAGATTATAGTAAAGGGGAATAGTTAAACGAATAGTTAAACAAAACTGTATGTGTGTATCAGAATGAAGAGTTGATAAATGCTGTGTAGACATCAAGAAGGAGCTCTCAAGTAAGATGACTCTTGGGACAGGAAGGAAGTGTGGGAGTGAGCCACTTGTATATTTGAGGGAAGAACATTCCAGCAGAGGGAAATTAGGTGCCAGTGCCTTGAGGGAGAAGCCTGGCTGACATATTCAGGAGCAACAGGGAAGAGATGGGGTGCAGTACAGTGAGTCAGGGTGGAGAGGCACTAGATGAAGTGAGAGAGGTGCAGGACTATACAGAGATACAGATCAAGCCTACTTTTCATTTTAAACTTCCCACAAACTAGTTGGAGGGTTAACATAAGTAGGAGACCCAATGAGTAGATATGTGAATTTTACAAGGCATTGTCCAGAATTGGGTAGAAGAACTAAGAATATGTTAGTTTTTCTCTAGAATAATTACAGATTGAAAATACAGATTGTTTTGAATTTGTGTTATTTTTTCATAGAATTAGAAATTTAAGACCTCAAGCTTAATTTCTTATTTATCAAAAAGCTCAGGTTGCATCTCTGAGGATTGTGCCCCTTAAAGGGAATCACAATGAGAATTTTTGTATAGAATTTGGCCCTTTCTGTGCCTTTCCATAATATCCTCCTACTATTCCCATTCTGCATGCACTAAGATTGAATTTGAAGTTATATTATCACATATAAACAATGATTTAGGAATTTAGTTTTGGATTGTATCCTTTGTTAACAATACATTTTTAAATGAACTCATTTGTCATTGACCATTATGATTAGAATAATCACCCCATTGGAATGTATGTACAGTAGAGATAAAGGGAATTAAAACTATGAAGGCTGATTATTCCATTTCCTTTTATGAATAGTTAATGTTATACCCCAGGAGGACCATAGTCTGAAAGCACACTAGGGTTTCCTTTATGACTTGTACAGATTTAAGCTGGACTAAACATGTTGGTTTGCAATAACTAGTAACATAAATCAGGAAAATAGCCAATCTAATTTTGATTGGCAGAATTAATGTCATTAAATCTATTTTTTATAGTTCTCTGTTTCCTATGTCTTCTAATGTGGTTTCTCTGCATAACACGAAGAAATATCATTGAATTTTATTTATGAGTAATTTATTTTGTATTGGTTTTTCATTACGTTCTCACAGGGTGTCTTGAGGTTTGAGGTTATTTTTATTATGCATTTCACATTCAAGTGGCATACTTCTAACTGGAGAACTCTGAGTGGGGTTGGGTGTGTAAGAGAAGATCTGACTTGCCTAAAACAATGATATGTTCTTTGGTATAATGATATGCTTCCAGCCTCTACCCCTACAACCCTAATTCCAGTCACCATCACACAGTGGTAACATACAAGACAAAATATTAGATATTTTGCTAACTGTGGCGAATAAAAATGGAATAAGACCTAATAGCTGTCTTGAGGAAATTGGCTTTCCCTACTTACATTCCATTCACCCTACTATGGATATGATCTAAACATACCACCCCCCTGCCAGGAAATTATCATGGTCTCTTTGTTCTCTATTAAGTCTATATTCCTTAGCAGAGCGTTCAAGGCCCTTCACAACCTGGGCCCTGCCACCCTTCCAGTTTCAGTTCTTCTTTCATCCCCTTATTTGTCCAACCTTCCAACAGCATAAGGAACAAAGTTCCAGATTGTGGGCTCTTCCTTTCACAGACTTTTCGCTTCAGGTCTATTTGTCTTTTCTCTTGCTCCATTGGTATAAATTCCCCGCCCCCCCACCCCCCCACACACAAATACATTTACACGTATGAACATACACACACACACACACACACACACACACACACACACACATACACACCTTCCTCTATTTAGAAAAATCCTTCTCATTGTACAAGGCCTGATTCAAAGATCACTTCTAAGGGCAGCATTCTTCTCTGACTTAAGCAGAATAAACTTCCCTTTCTATACTATCATGATACTTAATGCAGTCCTATTTGGATTTTAGTCTTTATGCTTTTGTCCATCAAGTATGAAGTCTGAGACCAAGGGTTGGGTCACATTTATCTTTTTGTCCAACAGACCCCCCACTCTTTCCATGTAACAATTTTCAGTTGAATGTTTATTGAAACAAAATAAAACTAAGGAAAAATAATGATTCTTCTTCTCTGTACTTTGAAGATATTGAATAGATTTTTTAAAAATTTAACTATGATGGTAATCAACACATTCTGACGTATAGTTATTTGCACTATAGGTACATTTACAGACATTCAACTATACTAGATCAATTTTTAAAAATCAGAAGCAAAAATAAATAGAGAAGGAGAAAAAGAGAGAGAGGAAAAAAATAATTTCAATAGTGTGGGGACAATTTCTCACTATTGCCCTCATTAAGCACAGTCCCAGGGGAGAGCAGGAGATGAGAGATATGGATTTGTCCTCTCAGTCAGTTTCAGTTTCAGTTCCTGTGATGCCTCATGCTGTGAGCATCTGCTGTGGTGAACAGGATTCTAATGTTTAAAGATGTGCATTTTTCATGCAACATTGTCTCTGAGAAGAGGCCAACTACTTTTTTTTGTACAGTCATCTGTCCCAGATCTGGACAGCAACCCATGTCTTTGGGACATTCTTAGAGATGGCATGTCCCTCTCCACCATCAAGACTTTCTAACAGGATTTAGGAGTCATTTTGACTTTATATAATTTTGCTTCATTTCCTGACTTTTGAACTCAACTCCTACACAAGATACTCAATTCCATAGTAATCTGTAAGCACCATGGTACAAAGAACAGGTCATATTTTGATAGGGTAACTAAATTTATGGCTTTTCTAACTTAAATAGGTAAAGGAAAAATCAGATGATTTCAAGTAGAGCCACAAAGATAGTTTTAACACTTATGAAAGATGAATATCTAAGAAAAATTTAATCATTATACTTATTCCTTCTGTTTTGGCAAAGAAGGTTAGATGGATGTCCCAATAAAGGTCTCTAAATGAATTATGATTTCTCACACAGAAAATGGTGAACAGCTGTTTTTCTTCTCCATTGAGTACACAACAGCAGGAAATGCTTAAAATGTAGCATGAGGATTTATCTCAGATACAGAAAGATTTCTGTTTGCTGGACACTTAGACAACTTCTTGAGAGATGTTATAGAATCTCCTACTGAGGAAACTTCTTTATAACCTCATTCTGCCTAGAATAGTTTATGTCAACATTTTTCAAAGTATGTTCTAGCATTTTATGGACTGTTAAGGGAAGTTAATCAAAATAAAGACTATATATTTGAAGGTGGTAAATTAAGTGAACTCTTGTGCAATGTTTAAAAATATTTCTCAATTACCGTATTCCTACTCTTAAAAACAACAAATATCTCTGCAAAAATACCTCACTTTTTAAAATTTGAATACAGGGGCTTCCCTGGTGGCACAGTCGTTGAGAATCTGCCTGCCAATGCAGGGGATATGGGTTTGAGCCCCGGTCTGGGAAGATCCCACATGCCACGGAGCAACTGGGCCCGTGAGCCACAACTACTGAGCCTGCGCATCTGGAGCCTGTGTTCCACAACAAGAGAGGCTGCAACAGTGAGAGGCCCACGCACCGCAATGAAGAGTGGCCCCTGCTTGCCACAACTAGAGAAAGCCCTTGCACAGAAACGAAGACCCAACACAGCCAAAAATAAATAAATTTATAAAAAAAAAAAATTTGAATACAGTTGACATATAATATTATGTTAGTATCAGTTGTACTACATACTGATTTGCCATTTGCATACTTTATGAGATAATCACCACCATATGTCTAATAACCATCGATCCCCATACAAAGTTATTACAATATTATTGACCATATTCCTTATGCTGTATATGACATCCCCATGATTATTAATTATATAATACAAACTGGAGGTTTGTATCTCTTAATCCCTTACACCTATTTCAGCCACCCCCAACCCCTCGCTTCAGGCAACCCATCCCATATTTGTTCTCTGCATCTGTGAGTCTGTTTTCATTTTGTTTTGTTTGTGGTTTGTTTTTTTTTTTAGATTCCAATTTAAGTGCAGCATTTGTCTTCCTCTGTCTGACTTATTTCACATATCATAATATCCTGTAGATTCATCCATGTTGCCATAAATGGCAAGATTTTTTCTTTGCAGCTGAGTAGTATTCCATTGTGCATGTATTACATACCACGTCTTCTTTATTCATTCATCTATTGATGAACACTTAGGTTGCTTCCATATGTTGGCTATTGTAAACAATGCTGCAGGGAACATTGGTGGGCACATGTCTTTTCAAATTAGTGTTTTTTGTTTTCTTTCTATAAATACCCAGAAGTGCAATTGTTGGATCATATACCAGTTCTATTTTTAATTTTTTAGAGGAGGCACTGTTTTCTATAGCGGTTGCACTAATTTGCAATCCCACCAACAATGCACAAGGATTCGTTTTTCTCATCCTCACCAACACACTTTCTATTTGATGTTATTTTGATAACAGCCATTTTGACAGGTGTGAGGTGATATCTCAGTGTGGTTTTAATTTGCATTCCCCTGATGATTAGTGATGTTGAGCATCTTTTTAAGTGTCTGTTGACCTTCTGTATGTCTTATTTGGAAAAATACATATTCAGGTTCACTGCCCATTTTTTAATTGATTTGTTCATGTTTTTGATGTTGAGTTGTATGAGTTTTTAGTATAATTTTAGAATATCAGTCCCTTGTTGGATATATCATTTGCAAATATCTTCTGTTCAGTAGGCTGCTTTTTCATTTTGTTGATAGTTTCCTTCACTGTGCAAAAGCTTTTTAGTTTGATGTGTTCCCATTTGTTTATTTTTGTTTTTCTTCCCTTGCCTGAGGAGACATCCAGAAAATTATTGCAAAGACCAATGTCAAAGAGCATTCTGCCTATGTTTTCTTCTAGGAGTTCTATGATTTCAGGTCTTACATTTAAGTCTTTCAACCAT
Organism: Delphinus delphis; assembly: GCF_949987515.2. NCBI lineage: Eukaryota > Metazoa > Chordata > Mammalia > Artiodactyla > Delphinidae > Delphinus > Delphinus delphis. Next base: position 25,271,651 of record NC_082693.1, on the reverse strand, counting down.
TTTGAGTTTATTTTTGTATATGGTGTGAGAAAGTAGTTCAGCTTGATTTTTTGCATATAGCAGTCCATTTTCCCATCATATAAGTCCGTTGCCCATGTTAGTGTGGGTTCATTTCTAGGCTCTCTATTCTGTCCTACTGATCTATGAGTCTGTTTTTGTGTGAGTAGCACCTTGTTTTGATTACTGCAGCTTTGTAGCATAGTTGGAAACCAAGAAGCATGGTACCTCCTGCTTTGTTCTTCTTTCTCAAGATTGTTTTGGCTATTGGAGGTCTTTTGTATTCCCATACAAATTTTAGAATTATTTGTTCTAGTTCTGTGAAAAATGCCATTGGTATTGCATTGAATATTGCATTAAAATGGTTATTTTAATAAGATTAATTATTCTAATCAATGAGTATGGTATATCTTTCCATTTGCTTGTATTATCTTTAATTCTTTCATCCATGTCTTGTAGTTTTCTGACTACAGGCCTTTTACCTAATTGGTTAGATTTATTCATAAGTATATTACTCTTTTTGGTGCAATTGTAAGTGGGATTCTTAATTTCTCTTTCTGATAATTTGTTTTTAGTGTATAGAAATGAAACAGATTTCTGTATATTCATTTTGTATCTTGCAAAATTACTGAATTCATTTATTAGTTCTAATAGTTTTTTGGTGGCAGCTTGAGGATTTTCTATATACAGCATGATGTCATCTAAACAGTGACAGTTTTAATTCTTCCTTTCCAATTTGGATTCCTTTTACTTCATTTTCTTGTCTGATTCCTATGACTAGGACTTCTAATACTATGTTGAATAAAAGTGGTGAGAGCGGGCATCCTTGTCTTTTTCCTAATATTAGAAGAAATGCATTCAGCTTTTCACCATTGAATATGATGCTGGCTATAGGTCTGTCATATATGGCCCTTATTGTGTTGAGGTATGTTCCTTCTATACCCACTTTGTTGAGAGTTTTTAATCATAAATGGATGTTGAATTTTTTCAAAAGCTTTTCCTGCATCTATTGAGATGGTCATATGATTTTTCTTCTTCAATTTGGTAATATTGCATATCACATTGATTGATTTGCAAGTATTGAACCATCCTTGCATCCCTATGATAAATCCCACTTGATCATATTGTATAATCTTATTAATGTATTGTTGAATTCAGTTTGCTAATATTTTGTTAAGCATTTTTGCATCTGTGCTCATTGGGGATATTGGCCTGTAATATTCTTTCCTTTTTTTTTTTTTTTTTTTTTTTTTGTAGTGTGTGGTTTTGGTATCAGGGTAATGCTAACTTCATAGAATGAGTTCTAAATCTTTCCTTCCTCTTGCATTTTTTGAATAATTTGAGAAGGATTGGTGTTAGCTCTTTAAATGTTTGGTGGAATTACCCCGTGAAGCTATTTAGCCCTGGACCTTTGTTTGTTGAGATGTCTTTTTATTATTGATTCAATTTCATTATTGGTAATTGGTCTTGTCAGATTTTCTATTTTTTCCTGATTTAGTCTTAGATTATTGTATGTTTCCAGGAATTTATCCATCTCTTCTAGGTTGTCCAATTTATTGGCATTAAATTGTGTACAGTAATCTCTTATAATTCTTTGTGTTCCTGTGGTATTGATTGTAACTTCTCCTTTTTCTATTCTGATTTTATTTATTTGGGTCCTCTTTCTTTTTTTCTTATACGTCCGGCTAACGGTTTATTTATTTGTTTATCTTTTCAAAGAATCAGCTCTCAGTTTCATTAATCTTTTCTATTTTTTTAGTCTCTATTACATTTTTTTTGGTTCTGATCTTTATTATTTCTTCCCTTATATTAACTTTTGATTTTGTTTGTTTTTCCTTTTCTAATTCTGTTAGGTGTATGGTTAGGTTATTTATTTGAGATTTTTTTGTTTGTTTTCTGAGGTAGGTTTGTAGCACTACAAATTTCCCTAAGCTGCTTTTGCTGCATACCATACCCATTGGTCACTTAGCATCATATTACTTAACCTTAAAGTGTTTATGTTTTTTGCAGTTTTTTCTTATAGTTGATTTCTAGTCTCATACTGTTGTGGTCAAAAAGATGCTTGATATGATTTCAATCTTTTAAAATTTACGGAGACTTTTTTTGTGGCCTAGCAAGTGATGTATCTGGACAATGTTCCATATATACTTTAAAAGAATGTATTCTTCTGTTTTGGGATGGAATGCTCTCTATATATTTATTAAGTCCATCTCATATAATGTGTCATTTAAGACCAGTGTTCCTTGATGATTTTCTGTATGGATGATCTGTTCATTGATGTGAACTGTTAAAGTCTCCTACCATTATTGTGTTACTGTCAGTTTCTCCCTTTGTGTCTGTTAACATTTGCCTTATATATTGAGGTACCCCTATATTCAGTGCATATATATTTACATTGTTATATCTTCTTCTTGGATAGATTCCTTTATCTTTATGTAATGTCCTTCTCTGTCACTTATTAGTTTTTGTTTTAAAGTCTATTTTGTCTGATATAAATAATGCTACCCCAGATTTCTTTTCATTTCCATTTGGATGACATACCTCTTTCCATCCCAGTCTGTGAATGTGTCTTTTGATCTGAAGTGGGTCTCTTGTCGGCAACATATATATGGGTCTTGTTTTTGTATCCATTCAGCCCCTTTATGTCTTTTGAATGTAACAATAATCCATTTACATTTAAAGTAATTATTGATAGGTATGTACTTATTGCTTTTTTTGTTAATTATTTTCTAGTTTTTTTGTTTCTTTGGTCATTGTCATTCCTTTCTTCTTTTGCTCTCTTCCCTTGTGATTTGATGACTATCTTTAGTGTTACATCTGGAGTCCTTCTCATTTATCTGTATATATCCATTATAAGTTTTGGGTGTGTGGTTACTATGAGGTGATATATACCAACCTATGTGTATACCTAATTATTTTAAGTTGCTGATCTCTTAAGCATTCTAACAACCCTCCATTTTTACTCCCCCCCCCCACCAGCTTTAATGTTTTTGACATAATATTTTAATTACTTTTATTTTTTGTGTCCCTACTTTTGTGTCCCTACTTTGTGTCCCTAGAAGACTACTTTTTCTGGATATAGATGATTTTATTACTTTTTGCCTTCTAGTCTTCTAACTAGCTTTATCAGTGTTTGATCTGCCAACTTTACTATATATTTTCCTTTACCAATGAAATTTTTCCTTTTGTAAATTTCATATTTCTACTTGTAGTATTTTCTTTTCCACTTAGCCAAAATCCCTTTAACAATTCTTGCAAAGCCAGTTTAGTGACACTAACATTTGCTTGTATGTAAAATGCTTCATCTCATTTTTCAAACCTGAATGATAGCCCTGCTCGTTAGATTATGCTTGGTTGTAGACTTTTTCCTTTCATCATTTTGTTTTTTTTGTTTGTTTTCTTTTTTTGTTAACTATAAATGCCTACTTAATTTTTTTATGTTTATTTTTTATTTATTTATTTTTTCTTATCAGTCATCCATTTTATACACATCAGTGTATACATGTCAATTCCAATCTCCGAATTCATCACACCACAAACCCCACCACCTGCCGCTTTCCACCCTTGTTGTCCATACGTTATTTATTTATTTATTTTTGTCTGTGTTAGGTCTTTGTTTCTGTGGCTTTCTCTAGTTGCAGTGAGCGGGGGCCACTCTTAATTGCGGTGCGCAGGCCTTTCACTGTCACGACCTCTCTTGTTGCGGAGCACAGGCTTCAGACGCACAGGGTCAGTAGTTGTGGCTCACGGGCCAAGTCACTCCGTGGCATGTGGGATCCTCCCAGACCAGGGCTTGAACCCATGTCCCCTGCATTGGCAGGCAGATTCTCAACCACTGTGCCACCAGGGAAGCCCAGTCCATACTTTTTTCCCTACTTCTGTGTCTCAATTTCTGCTCTGCAAACTGGTTAGTCTGTACCATTTCCTAGGTTCCATATATACTCCTTAATATCCAATATTTGTTTTTCTATTTCTGACTTACTTCACTCTGTATGACAGTTTCTAGATGTATCCACATCTCTATAAAGAAAACAATTTGGTTCCTTTTTATGGCTGAGTAATATTCCATTGTATATATGTACCACAGCTTCTTTATCCATTCGTCTGTCAATGGGCATTTAGGTTGCTTCCCTGACCTGGCTATTGTAAATAGTGCTGCAATGAACATTGGGGTGCATGTGTCTTTTTGAATTATGGTTTTCTCTGGGTATATGCCCAGTAGTGGGATTGCCTGGTCATATGGTAATTCTATTTTTAGTTCTTTAAGGAACCTCCATACTGTTCTCCATAGTGGCTGTATCAATTTACGTTCCCACCAACAGTGCAAGAGGGTTCCCTTTTCTCCACACCCTCTCCAGCGTTTGTTGTTTGTAGATTTTCTGATGATGCCCATTCTAATTGGTGTGAGGTGATACCTCACTGTAGTTTTGATTTGCATTTCTCTAATAACCAGTGATGTTGAGCAGCTTTTCATGTACTTCTTGACTATCTCTATGTCTTCTTTGGAGAAATGTCTATTTAGGTCTTCTGCCCATTTTTGGATTTTTTTTTTTTTTTTAATATTGAGGTGCATGAGCTGTTTATATATTTAGGAGATTAATCCTTTGTCCGATGTTCATTTGCAAAAATTTTCTCCCATTGGAGGGTTGTCTTTTCATCTTGCTTATGGTTTCCTTTGCTGTGCAAAAGCTTTTAAGTTTCATTAGGTCCCATTTGTTTATTTTTATTTCCATTTCTCTAGAAGGTGGGTCAAAAAGGATCTTGCTGTGATTTATGTCATAGAGTGTTCTGTCTATGTTTTCCTCCAAGAGATTTATAGTGTCTGGCCTTACATTTAGGTGTTTAATCCATTTTGAGTTTATTTTTGTGTTTGGTGTTAGAGATTGTTCTAATTTCATTCATCACATGTAGCTGTCCAGTTTTCTCAGCACCACTTATTGAAGATACTGTCTTTTCTCCATTGTATATCCTTGCCTCCTTTGTCAAAGATTCATTGACCATAGGTGCATGGGTTTATCTCTGGGCTTTCTATCCTGTTCCATTGATCTATATTTCTGTTTTAGTGCCAGTACCATATTGTCTTGATTACTGTATCTTTGTAATATAGTCTGAAGTCAGGAAATCTGATTCCTCCAGCTCTGTTTTTTTCCCCTCAAGACTGCTTTGGCTATTCGGGGTCTTTTGTTTCTCCATACAAATTTTAAGATATTTTTGTACCAGTTCTGTGAAAAATGCCATTGATAATTTGATAGGGCTTGCATTGAATCTGTAGATGGCTCTTGGTAGTATAGCCATTTGCACAATATTGATTCTTCCAATCCAAGAACATTGTATATCTCTCCATCTGTTTGTATCATCTTTAAATTCTTTCATCAATGTCTTATAGTTTTCTGCATACAGGTCTTTTGTCTCCCTAGGTAGGTTTATTCCTAGGTATTTATTCTTTTTATTGCAATGGTAAATGGGAGTGTTTCCTTAATTTCTCTTTCAGATTTTTCATCATTAGTGTATAGGAATGCAAGAGATTTCTGTGCATTAATTTTGTATCCTGCTACTGTACAAAATTCATTGATTAGCTCTAGTAGTTATCTGGTGGCATCTTTAGGATTCTCTATGTATAGTATCATGTCATCTTCAAACAGTGACAGTTTTACTTCTTCTTTTCCATTTTGTATTCCTTTTAATTCTTTTTCTTCTCTGATTGCCATGGCTAGGACTTCCAAAACTATGATGAATAACAGTGGTGAGAGTGGACATCCTCGTCTTGTTCCTGATCTTAGAGGAAATGCTTTCAGTTTTTTACAATTGAGAATGATGTTTGCTTCAGGCTTGTTGTATATGGTCTTTATTAAGCTGAAGTAGGTTCCCTCTATGCTCACTTTCTGGAGAGTTTTTTTCATAAATTGGTGTTGAATTTTAGCAAAAGCTTTTTCTGCATATATTGAGATGATCATATTGTTTTTATTCTTCAATTTGTTAATATGGTGTATCACATTGATTGATTTGCATATATTGAAGAATCCTTGCATCTTCAGGATAAATCCCACTTAATCATGGTGTATGATCCTTTTAATATGTTGTTGGATTCCGTCTGATAGGACTTTGTTGAGGATCTTTGCATATAAATTCATCAGTGATATTGGTCTGTAATTTTCTTCTCTTGTAGAACCTTTTCTGGTTTTGCTATCAGGGTGATGGTGGCCTCATAGAATGAGTTTAGGAGTTTTCCCTCCTCTATAATTTTTGGAAGAGTTTGAGAAGGATGGGTGTTAGCTTTTCTCTAAACGTTTGAAAGAATTCACCTGTGAAACCATCTAGTCCTGGACTTTTGTTTGTTGGAAGATTTTTAATCACAGTTTCAATTTCATTACTTGTGATTGGTCTGTTCGTATTTTCTGTTTCTTCCTGGTTCGGTCTTGGAAGTTTATACATTTCTAAGAATTTGTCCATTTCTTACAGGTTGTCCATTTTATTGATGTAGAGTTGCTTGTAGTAGTCTCTTAGGATGCTTTGTATCTCTACAGTGTCTGTTGTAACTTCTTTTTCATTTCTAGTTTTATTGATTTGAGTCCTCTCCTTCTTTTTCTTGATGAGTCTGGCTAATGGTTTATCAATTTTATTTATCTTCTCAAAGAACCAGCTTTTAATTTTATTGGTCTTTGCTACTGTTTTGTTTGTTTCTATTTCCTTTATTTCTGCTCTGATCTTTATGATTTCTTTCCTTCTGCTAATTTTGGGGGTTGTTTTGTTCTTCTTTCTCTAGTTCTTTTAGGTGCAAGGTTAGATTGTTTATTTGAGATTTTTCTTGTTTCTTCAGGTAAGCTTGTATAGTTATAAACTTCTGTCTTAGAGCTGCTTTTGCTGCATCCCATAGGTTTTGGATCATCGTGTTTTCATTGTCATTTGTCTCTAGGTATTTTTTTATTTCTCTTTGCTTTCTTCAGTGATCTCTTGGTTATTTAATAACATATTGTTTAGCCTCCATGTGTTTTTGTTTTTTACATTTTTTCCCCCAGTATTGATTTCTAATCTCATAGTGTTGTGTTCAGAAAAGATGTTTGATATGATTTCAATTTTCTTAAATTTACTGAGGCTTGAATTGTGACCCAAGATGTGATCTATCCTGGAGAATGTTCCATGCACACTTGAGAAGAAAGTGTAATCTGCTAGTTTTGGATGGAATGTCCTATAAATATCAATTACATCTATCTGGTCTATTGTGTCATATAAAGCTTCTGTTTCCTTATTACTTTTCTGTTTGGATGATCTGTCTATTGGTGTAAGTGAGGTGTTAAAGTCCCCTACTATTATTGCGTTACTGTCCATTTTCTCTTTTACAGCTGTTAGCAGTTGCCTTATGTATTGAGATGCTCCTATGTTGGGTTCATATATATTTATAATTGTTATATCTTCTTCTTGGATGATCCCTTGATCATTATCTAGTGTCCTTCCTTGTCCCTTGTAACATTCTTTATTTTAAAGTCTATTTTATCTGATATGAGTATTGCTACTCTAGCTTTCTTTTGATTTCCATTTGCATGGAATATCTTTTTCCATCCCCTCACTTTCAGTCTGTATGTGTCCCTAGGTCTGAAGTGGGTCTCTTGTAGACAACATATATATGGGTCTTGTTTTGGTATCCATTCAGCGAGCCTGTGTCTTTTGGTTGGAACATTTAATCCATTCACATTCAAGGTAATTATCGATATGTATGTTCCTATTATCATTTTCTTAATTGTTTTGGGGTTGTTTCTGTAGGTACTTTCTTCTCTTGTTTCCCATTTAAAGAAGTTCCTTTAGTATTTGCTGTAGAGCTGGTTTGGTGGTGCTGAATTCTCTTAGGTTTTGCTTGTCTGCAAAGCTTTTGATTTCTCCATCGAATCTGAATGAGATCCTTGCTGGGTAGAGTAATCTTCCTTGTAGGTTCTTCCCTTTCATCACTTTAAATATGTCCTGCCACTCCCTCTGGCTTGTAGAGTTTCTGCTGTGAAATCAGCTGTTAACCTTAATGCAGTTCCCTTGTATGTTGTCATTTTTCCCTTGCTGCTTTCAATAATTTTTCTTTGTCTTTAATTTTTGCCAATTTGATTACTATGTGTCTTTGTGTGTTTCTCCTTGGTTTTTCCTGTATGAGACTCTCTGTGTTTCCTGGACTTGGGTAGCTATTTCCTTTTCCATGTTAGGGAAGTTTTCGACTATAATCTCTTCAAATATTTTCTCGGGTTTTTCCCTCTCTCTTCTCCTTCTGGGACCCCTATAATGTGAATGTTGTTGCGTTTAATGTTGTCACAGAGGTCTCTTAAGCTGTTTTCAATTCTTTTCATTCTTTTTTCTTTGTTCTGTTCCACAGCAGTGAATTCCACCATTCTGTCTTCCAGGTCACTTATCCATTCTTCTGCCTCAGTTATTCTGCTATTGATTTCTTCTAGTGTACTTTTCATTTTAGTTATTGTATTGTTCATCTCTGTTTGTTTGTTCTTTAATTCTTCTAGATCTTTATTTAATATTTCTTACATCTTCTCAATGTTTGCCTCCATTCTTTTGTCGAGGTCTTGGATCATCTTCACTATCATTATTCTGAATTCTTTTTCTGAAAGATTGCCTCTCTCCATTTCATTAAGTAGTTTTTCTGGGGTTTTATCTTCTTCCTTCGTCTGGTACATAGTCCTCTGCCTTTTCATCTTGTCTATCTTTCTGTGAATGTGGTTTTTGTTCCACAGGTTGCAGGATTGTAGTTCTTCTTGCTTCTGCTGTCTGCCCTCTGGTGGATGAGGCTATCTCCTTTCATCATTTTGAACATATCATGTCACTCCCTCCTGGCCTGCAGAGTTTCTGCCAAAAAGTCAGCTGATAGACTTATGGGAGTGCCCTTGTATGTAATTGGTTACTTTTCCCTTGCTGCTTTTAATATTCTCTCTTTATCTTTAATTTTTGCTATTTTAATTATAATGTGTTTTGATGTGGATCTCTCTGGGTTCATCTTGTTTGAACTCACTGTGCATCCTGGACCTGAATGTCTCTTCTTTCCCATGTTAGGGAAGTTTTCAAGTACTATATTTTCAAATATGTTCTCTGCCCCTTTCTCTCTCTCTTCTCCTTTTGGGACCCCTATATAAGGCAAATGTTAGTACACTTAATGTTGTCTCAGAGGTTTCTTAAACTATTTTTACTTAAATTTTTTTTTCTTTTTTCTGTTCAGCTTGGGTGATTTCCATTACTCTGTCTTCCAGTTTGGAGATCCATTCCTTTATATAATCTAATCTACTGTTGTTTCCTTCTAGTGTATTTCTAAATATCTGTTATTGTATTCTTCAGTTCTGTTTGATCCTTCTTTATATTTACACACTCTTTGTTAAAATTCTCACTGTGTTCATCCATTCTTCTCCTGAGTTCATTGAGCATCTTTATAATCATTTTCTTGAACTCTTTATTGGGTATATTGCTTGTCTCCATTTTATTTAGTTCTTTTTCTGAGGTTTTGTCTTATTCCTTTGTTTGGGATATAGTCCTCTGTTGCCTCATTTTGCCCAATTATTTCTTTCTTTTTTCCATGTATTAGGTAAGTTTGTTACATTTCCTGATTTTGGAGAAGTGTCTATATATAGGAGCTATCCTATAGGGCACAGCGTCAGACCCAACTCTGGGCCGTATGGGTCCTTCTTTTGTGGCAGGGCCAACAAATATAGGTGTGCTGATAGGCAGGCATGACTCCCAGGCTTGTTGGCTGCCAGGTCTGACTTGTGTGGCTGTTGCTGAGTTCCAGTGTGACTGGGTGCATGGTCCAATGTTCCTGGGACTTATGTTGGCCTGCTCATGGGCAGGTAAGCTCCTGGCACTAGTAGGTTAGAGGGAGGATTCCAAATGGTATTTGTCAGCATCAGGATCTTTATGATAGAATTAGCTCCCCAAAATGGCTGGGTAGATTATCTCCACTTAGCGTTACTCTTCTTCTGAGGTTTTGTCTTGTTCCTTCATTTGGAACATACTTCTCTGTCTCCTCATTTTGCCTAAATCTGTGTGTTTATTTGTATATATTAGGTAGGTCAGTTACACTTCCTGATCTTGGAGAAGTGGCTTTGTGTGGGAGATGTTCTATGGGGCCAAGCAGAACACTCCTCTCTGGTCACTAGAGCTTTATAATCTAGGGGTAAACCCTGTGTAGGATGATTGGGCCCTTCTTTTGTGGTGAGACTGACAATTCTGAGCACACTGGTAGGTGGGGCTGGTCCCCAGCCTAGTTGGCTTCCTGGTCCTGCCTCATGCAGAGGTTGCCAGCTGCTGATGGGTGGGGCCAGGTCTCGTCACCACTGGCCATGGGGCCCAGGAAGTCCCAGTGCTGGAGTTGGCCTGCTGGTGCACAGGGTTGGGGCCTTGAAAGTCCCGGGGCTGGTGCTGGCCCACTGGTGGGTGGGACTATGTCCCCATGTGATTGGCTGCAGTGAAGGTCCCAGGACTAGTGGCAACCAGCTGTTAATACTCTAGAGGGATGACACCAAAATGGTGCTTTCCAGCACCAGTGTCCTCATTTTAGAGCAAGCTCCCAAAATGGCTGCTGACAGTGTCTTGTTCCCATGGGGAGTCACAGTGGCCTCCTCCCTCTCTGAGAGTTTTCTCCAAGATCAGTAAGTGGGTCTTACACAGATTCTTGCAAATTACTGCCTCTGTGCTGGGTCTCAGAGCGTGGGAGATTTTGTGTATGTTCTTTAAGAGTGGAGTCTCTGTTTCCTACAGCCCTCTGAGTCTCCCATTTGTAAGCTCTGCTGGCCTACAAAACCAGAGATTCTGGGGCTTGTCTTCCTGGAAGGACTCTTGAGCTAGGGAGTCCAATGTGAGACTTAGCCCCCTTGCTCTTTGGGGAGAACCTCTGCAATTGTGATTAATCTCTGGGGTTGTGGATCTTGACTATACTGAGTCTCTGCCCCTCCAATCCATCTTGTTGTGGTTCCTTTTTTATATCTTTAGTTGTGGAAAGTCTTTTCTGCCAATCTTTAGGTTGCTCATTGATAATTGCTCTGTAAATAGTTGTAATTGGTGTGCCTTTGGGAGGAGGTGAGTCAGGGTTGTCTTACTCTGCCACTTTCAGAAGGGATCCAAGATATCCTTTTCAAAAAAATCATTTAAATATGTATTCTTTTGGAATTATTTCTTTTATAGTTTTAGATATTGTCCAGTGAGCCATAGTGAAGTGACATCAATGAGTTTTCAGAATCAGAAGTTGATTCGTGGAATCTTAATTCTCATTTTGGTTTCTAAGTATATTATTTTTGTTTTCAGTGGAGGCAGAAGCTATAATTATAAATGTGCAGATTTCTTCTAGTGATGAATGCAACTCTGAAGGCTCCTAATGAAATGAGAGGTAAGTACAAGACCATCATGTGATGGAATAATTTTGGCAGGAGAATTTCTCCTTGAAATCTTACTCATCACTATATTAAGTGACAGCATCCCCATGGAAAGTGAAAGCATCACCTTACATAACTCTTCACATACTTCTATTTACCTTAGTCACATACTTCTAGTTACCTTAGTAAGTTCTCAAGTTTTTGAGTGAATCTTTCAGGAGCTATATATACATAACTGGAAATATGTACTGGGGAGGAGTTATCTTTACATCCATGTATATGTCAATTTGAAATGAGACAAAAAAATTAAATATTGCTAGAAGGGCTGATGAGGGAAGAGACCCACAGAACAAGGTGATGTATTGTCTGTGTGGTAGTTTACTAACACTATGTTGAATGTTTATGAGATTAGGTGAATTTTAATGTATACTCTAGAGGTGGTTAGTTAGCATTTGAAGTACCCAAATCAAGAGTCTGTGCTCCTTAGGCATCTACATTAGGTAGAGTTCCCCAGAAAAACAATATGTATATATATTTGTCTTTCTGGAAGGACTCCTGAGCTGGGGAGTCCAATATATTGGACTCCTTTATATATATTAAGGTTCTTTAGTATATATAAAATATATATTTTTAAAATATATATAATATATATATTTCCTTAAAATAAATCTCATATATATTATCTCATATATATATATGAGATTTATTTTAAGGAATTGGCTTATGTGATCATGGGGGCTGGGAAGTTTGAAATTTGTAGGGCAGGCTGTAAATTAAAGAGGAAGGGTTTCTATGTTGCAATCTTGAGGCAGAATTACTTTTTCCTCAGGAAACTTCAACTTTTGCTCTTAAGACCTTCAAATGATTGGATAAGGTCCATCCACATTATGAAGGGTGATCACATTTACTTACGGTCTACTGATTAGAAGTTTTAATCACATCTAAAAAACTAACTTCACAACAATTTCTTGACTGGTGTTTAACCAAACACTGTTCACTGTAACTTAGCCAAGTTGACCTATGGACACTATAGCAAGTCAAACATCACAGGGTTTACACAAGCACTTCCAATATTGTTGCCGAGATATATACCAGAGGTTTGTTCTTCATTATGAGGGTTGTTAGAAAATAATATTATATGATTGAAATAAATAGTGGTCAATCTAAGTGGTTGGCCAGAAAAAGTTACAGGCACTATTGCCCTGAAGTGGAAAAAGTCCAACTCTGGCAAACCCAACAGTCTTATGGCGCTAGAACCCCAGCTCTGTTTGGTTGTGTGTCCTTGCAGAAGAGACTCTGTCCACTGTCCTGACTAGAAGGTGAGCTGATCTTGCCTCAGGGTATTGGTCAACCTCCTCTGAGTGAATCTGTCATGCAAGGTTCTTGTGAGAGAGCCCAAAGACAGAGGAGGATTTCCTGAGCATCCAAGAGAAGGTGATGTAGATTCTTTGTATCTACTTGCTCATAAAAGTTTGCATTCCACAAATCAAAACCACAATGAGATATCATCTCACACCTGTTATGAATGCCTTTATCAAAAAGATAAGAAATAGCAAATGTTAGTGAAAATGTGGAGAAGCAAGAACTCTTATGCACTGCTGGTGGGCATGTAAATTGACACAGCCACTATGGTAAAGAATATGGTGATTCCCCCAAAAATTAAAAATTGAACTACAATATGATCTAACAATCCTGCTCCTGGGTGTACATCTGAAGAAATTGAAATCAGTGTCTCAAAGAGATATCTGCACACACATGTCCATTGTAACATTATTCACAATAGCCAAGATATAGAAACAGTTGAAGTTGAAGTGTCCTTCAACAGATGAATGGATAAAGAAGTTGTGAAATATATATATATGTGTGTGTGTGTAAATATATATATAATGGAATATTATTCAGCCATGAGAAGAAAAGGAAATCCTGCCATTTACAACAAGGACAGACCTTGAAGGCATTATACTAATTAAGCTAAGTCAGACAGAGAAGCATAAATACTGGTTGATACAACTTATACATGGAATCTTAAAAAACTGAGCTTGTAAAGACAGAGAGTAGAATGGTGGTTACCAAGGGCTGGAGGGTGGAAGAATTGGCGAGATGCTGTTTAGGGACACAAACTTACAACTAGTAGAAATATAAGTTCTGGAACTCTAATGCACAACAAAGTGATTGTAGTCAACAATGCTGTATTATAAACTTCAATGCTGCTAACAGACTAAATCTTAACTGTTCTCAACACAAAAAAGAAATAATAAATATGTGACATGGTAAAAGTGCTAACTAATGCTACTGAAGTAATCATATTGCAATGTATAAAGGTATCAAACCAACATGTTGTACACCTTGAACCTATACAGTGTTGTATGTCGATTATATCTCAGCAAAAAATGTTTGTTTTTCAGCAGAATTTTGTCTAACACTTGTTTCATGATTATGTCCCATCTGGCTCCTATCACTGGGAGCTTTTATAAAGGCTATGGGTGTTTGTAGATGGCCAAATTTACTTATCTTAGTTCCCAGCAGGACTCTGGAATTCAGTATTAAAAGGCAATCCATTGGGTGGGTTACTGGGATTTCCTCTCCATTGCAATCAACTGCAGTCCTTTTTTGATGTAAGTGACTTTGGTCATTGAACTCCAGTCTTCGGTTTCCTACAGATTTAGGTTCCTTATTATGAATATGTCTTCATGTAGGAATGATTGAATGCCAAGACTTGTAGGAAAAACAACTTCACTCTTTTTCCCCCCTGTTTGACACTCTTAAATTTTTTTTTTTTTTTTTTTTTTTTTGCGGTACGCGGGCCTCTCACTGCTGTGGCCTCTCCCGTTGCAGAGCATAGGCTCCAGACATGCAGGCTCAGCGGCCATGGCTCATGGGCCTAGCCGCTCCGCGGCATGTGGAATCTTCCCGGACCGGGGCACGAACCCATGTCCCCTGCATGGGCAGGCGGACTCTCAACCACTGCGCCACCGGGGAAGCCCACTCTTAAAATTTTTAAGGGAATTTTTCAGGGAAGAAATAACTCTCAGTTAATAATTTATGTGTTGGGCTTTCACTCTCAGCATTAATGTAATTTTAAGCATTATATGAAACATACAAACTTCCTCTTTTATATAGACTTAAGAGATGTAGATTGATGCCATTTGATGGAAAACAGTCCTTTTAAGAATGCATTTTCCATAACATGAAACAGTGCAAATAGTTGTGTGAATATTTGAATTCAGAATAATACAGATATTTGAACAATTTTAAGACACAGGACTTTTACTACATATTATTAGCCCATTAACACTTCCCTTTTAAGCTATGTAAGGTAGGCATTTGCACAGTTAAAAGTAGAGAAAGGGAACTGTTCACTCAAGTAAGTTTTCTCTAAAAGTAGTTTTTTAACCACCTCTTAAGAAGCTAAATAATTCATCATGCTTTATCACCATGAACTTGTAAGTAGGAAAGTGGATATTGTCCAAAGAGATACGCTCACTATATTTTGATTTAGAAGATATTTTACTTTTGAATGAATACATTATAACATGAATCAACTACACCATTAATAGTAGCTCCCCGCTAAGCTCCACTATACAAATAAATCTCTCACATCTTTTTAGCTGCTAAGATAGATGCTTACTAAATTTATCACTCCTTTCATATAATGTGGCCAAGAATTTTACTGCAACTTTGTTTGATAAAGCATAGTAAATTCTTATCTGCCTTTAGGAAATATTGCTCTAAACTATTCAGACCTTCACTGAGTGAAACTGTAGAGTTTTTGGTACTTTCCTTTGTTTATTTTAGATTATAGAATGAGAGCACCACTTTCCATGTGTCAAAATTTAGTGACAGATGAATAAGTCATTCTTTGAGTGAGGATAACTAGGAAGAGTTTGGTTGACAAATTTTTTCCTAAAACAGTGCTAAGCATTGGTAGAGGTTACATGTCCAGGTATGTACCTTTCTATAGAAATAAAACTATTCATACATGCACCTGATTTACACAAATATATATTAACTATCTTCTCATTTTCTCTTCCTCTGTTTTCTTCCTCAAAACTAACTTTGCTGATGACTCCACTTTCAAGTTTAAGTGTTCTGGACCTAGGAGTCCATGACCCCGACCTTACCTGAGCCACACTCATCTCCAACCAGGACTGAGGTGTGGTGAATGAGGTGCAAGCCTGGGCCTCTGAGAGGCCCTTGAATGGTTGCATACCCTCCTCTTCCCTGTCTGCTCTAGATTCGCTCTGAGTGCAGGAATGGGGCTTTACTTAGGTCTTCTCTCCTTAGTTCTCATGTGTTACCCTGTCTAGTGCCCTGCCTAGTGCTTATGCTCATGCCATAGCTTTCCCCTAAGTCAGGTGGGCCTGATGGGGATCCTGTTTGACCTTAGTTTACTCAGTTGGCTTTGGTCCTGCGTGCAAACACATCTCTCTTAGGCACTGCTTAGATTTTCCAACTCTGCCCACCAGAAAGAATACCCAGCATCGAATACTCTGAAATACTGACAACGCAGCCATCCTCACACAAGTGAAAATTGATAGCTGAGTGGATTTTCTCTCCCCACATCTTCCTGATTTCAGCTCCTCCCACAGCAGCTTCCTGTTGCCTTAGGAACCATACTGCTTGTGATGGTTGATTTTAATTGTTAACTTGGAGAGTGTTTTGGGATGAGACTAACATTTAAATTGATGAACTCTAAATAAAGCAGATTGTCCTCCATAATGTGGGTGGGCCTCACCTAATCCATTAAAAGCCTGAATAGGACAAAAGAGACCAGCCTCCCCAGGCAAGACGGAATTCTCCAGCAAACTACCTTTGGACTTCATCTGCACCACCAGCTCTCCTGGGTCTCAAGCCTGCCAACCCACACTGTGGGTTTGGACTTGCCAGCCTCCATAACTGCATAAGCCAGTTCTTTATACTAAATCTCTTCCTATAAACATGTACATCCTATTGGTTCTGTTTCTCTGGAGAGCCCTGACTAATACACTGCCTTGTGTTGTAGTACCTCAAACTCAACACTGTTATAAATGTATGTGTTTGTGTTTGTATTTGCCTCTGTGTGTGTGTGTGTGTGTGTGTGTGTGTGTGTGTGTGTGTGTGTATATATATATATATATATATATATGCTGTGGGAAAAATGAGGCTTCATGTTGACTTTGGATCAGAGCTCCAATAAGTGATTTTATTTACTGTAGTCATGGGAAAGAGTCAACCAAAAAGCCTTTTAACAGAAAGCTTTTGCAGTTGCTGTTCCCTCTGCCTGGAATGCTCTCCCCTGATAGTTGTAGGGTTTATTCCCGCATTTTAATTTAGGTCTATATTCAAATGCCCCTTCTCAAAGCAACGTTCCCCAACCACCATCTAAAATAACACTCTCTGTCATCCTCCATAGACTTACTTTAATTGATATTTTTTCATAGCACATACAACTACTTGACATTTTACTGTGCATACATTAATTTCTTTGATGTCTAGCTCTTCGTTAGCATGTGAAATCTATGGACTTTGCTTTATTCACTGCTGGATCCCTGATGGCAAGACAGGGACTTGCACAGACTAGATGGCTTTTTTTTTGAGTGAATGAATTTGTTGAGTGAATGAATAAATATTCTATATAGTAATAGAGGAATGCACATAACGCTTGTGAGTTTATGTACTACTTAATTTGAGCAAAGTCAGAATCCTATAGCATACATTATATTACATCAGTGAAAAATATAATTTCCTGTAGCAAATACAAGTTTGAGAGGTCATGATAAGATGACATTACTGAGGAGTTAATAGAAAATTTTATGGAGTATAGAATTGTGTATTAAAGAGAAACATTGTGGTTGTGATGACAAGGAATAGAGTATGTGTGGGCTTAGAGTTTAAGAAGACCTTCGACCCACCTGGCAGATTTCCAACTGTGCTGTTTGTTCATGAGCCCTCTGTGGTCCCTGGAATGTGAATGTTCTCCAGCTTTCTCTGGCTTTTCTCACTGTGAAGGGCAATTTCAACAGAGCATTTGAATGCTTATGTTAAAATAAACAGGGAGAGACAGATGTTAGTATGCAATTATTTTTCCCCTAAGGGAACATATTGTGACTAGTGCACATCACGTGTCTAGTCTCTCAGATGCTGAGTGCTAGCATAAGCAAGTGGTCCATATAAAATAATGGGATAGACTAAATGGTATCTCATATTCTCTATTTGTATCTCTCTAGGTTATAAAATAGCTATGTCTCCGTTCAGCTGGCAAAGTGAAGAAGTGATGCCTTATGTTAGAGACCCAGAGGGTAGAGGTAGTTCTAAAACACCATTGCAGTCTTACCTTGCATGATGAAGAAATTTCATGTTATCAGATACTCCCCAGATTGCTGTAAAGCCCTATAATGGTTTCTTTCCAGTTGGAAAAAGATTTATTTATGGTTGTAATTCCCTAAAACCCTCTTTCTCTCTAGCAATTGCTTGCCTCACACCATAAGTGGAGCTCAGCATTAGTCCCTGTGTTTTTCCAATCTTGCTGCTTCCAGAAAAGTGATTTTTAAAGGGTTTTGACTTGTTTTCCTTTGAACATTTCAAAACATATAAACAGAGAGTAGCCCACATTTCCAAATAGAGATTGTTCATTCATGTTCATAGTAAAAACATTTTGTTCATGAATTTGTTCATTCATGTTTATAGTAAAAACAAAAAAATCTTAGAGCTGCAGTATTCCACCCCACTTAACCCAGGATAGTAAAATTTTGTTCTTGTAAGATTAAAGAGTTCTACTTTTAACTGAGATATAATTTACACACAATAAAATGCACTGATCATAATTTTTATGAGATTAGAATTTTTAAACTCACGGCCTAGTTTGTGAGAAATTTAAGACTATCAATTAAAAACAAAACAAAACAACACTAAAAGGGCCATTCAAAAGATTTAGTTCAGAACTCAAAAACCAAAAATGCAAAATAGTATATGAACACTCTGAATTTCCCTCTACTTTCAGCTTCTTGATCATTACTACATAGGGTAGCACCTCTTGCAGAAGAAATTGGCCTTTGAAGAGGCCAAATTGTAAAATTTGTAAATTGTAAAGGCTTACTGTAATTCTAATTAGCTTCACCATTGGTACTATTAACAAGTATAAAGACTTTCTTGGATTCAAAGTTCTGTGCTATTTTAAGTAAACCTGGCCCTCTGACTTACTCCATTAACAACTTTTCATTTCATTTTCTGCAGTCAACTGGAAAGGTTGCAGAAAATTCTTAACAAGCACTTGGTAATTCCTGAGTTTTTGCTGTTTGCATACCCTTCAGAGTCTTCACATTTGCTGGCTTGATGTTTGTTATTAAAATTATTTGTGAGGGACCCAAAGGTCTAAGATATATATTGATTTTGAATGGGGATGATAATACTTACCTCCATCACAGTGCTATGAGGATGATATGAGCATTTTTTGGTACCTGGTATGAGTTTGGATTGCTATGCTCAAGATTCACACATGGGAAGTGTTTAACTAGTGAATGCCTATCTGATGGCCCACTTTTTAAGAATTAAAAAAAAAATTTATATCCTTTCCTTTACTGAATCCTCTTAACAGCCCCAAGAATTAAAAATGGTGCAACACCCTCACCCATGTAACTGGGATGTGAACACATTTCTCAGGGATGTCAAAGGACTGTGCAATCAGATGATGTATACGGGTTTCAGTTGATTACAAAGACTTAGCATTCTCTATTTAAAATTTATTTTAACAATGAAAACAGTAAATATCTCTGAAATATGTTGATTACTCCAAGCAAGAAAATTATTACAGTCATCAGAGAACAAATAGTAACAAAGAGTAATGAATGTAATTAAAGAATTTCAGACAGCGGACAATGTATCCTGATGAAAAACTCTCCTGCAAGTGTAAAAGCTGTCAGACCATCTGAAACACTCTTGTGTGCTCAGAGCCTGAGAACTTGCCACCTCAACTTCCTGTCCCATCTACTGTGGTGTCAGTGGGTTATCAGAGATAGATTACCTTCATGGGAAGGCCCATAAAGCCACACAAGTGCCCGAAAAAATCCCTGTGATAAACATGCAGCCCTAATTGTGAATTTTTCTGAACACATCACATTTTTATCAAGTACCTATTCTGTATGTGCCTGGTCCTGAGATGACAGATCTGAATATACTGGGCATATTCCTAAGGAATTTGAGTATAATGTGAAAAACAGCCACATAAACAGATACAAAAAAATGAGTTAAAGATGAGGCAGGAGAGGAAAGCCTAGTGGCTCAAGGCATGGAGGCTTCCTATCAGAATACTGCCTGGGAGAGACCTTAAAGATGACGGAGGAGTAAGATGTGAAGATCACCTTCCTCCCCACAAATACATCAGAAATACATCTACATTTGGAACAACTCCTACAGAACACCTACTGAACACTGGCAGAAGACCTCAGACTTCCCAAAAGGCAAGAAACTCCCCACGTACCTGGGTAGGGAAAAAAAAAAAGAAAAAACAGAGACAAAAGAATAGGGATGGGACCTGCACCTCTGGGAGGGAGCTGTGAAGGAGGAAAGGTTTCCACACACTAGGAAGCCCTTTTGCAGGCGGAGATGGGGGTTGGGCAGGGGGGAAGCTTAAGAGCCACGAAGGAAAGTGCAGCCACAGGGGTGCAGAGGGCAAAGTGGAGAGATTCCCGCACAGAAGATTGGTGCCGACCAGCACTCACCAGCACGAGAGGCTTGTCTGCTCACCCGCTGGGATGGGTCGGGGCTGGGAGCTGAGGCTCGGGCTTCGGTCGGATCCCAGGGAGAGGACTGGGGTTGGCTGGGTGAACACAGCCTCAAGGGGGCTAGTACGCCACAGCTAGCCAGAAGGGAGTCGGGGAAAAAGTCTGGAACTGCCGAAGAGGCAAGAGACCATTATTTCAGGGTGCACGAGGACAGGGGATTCAGCGCACCACCTAAACGAGCTCCAGAGATGCACACAAGCCGCAGCTATCAGCACGAACATCAGAGATGGGCATGAGACGCTAAGGCTGCTGCTGCAGCCACCAAGAAGCCTGTGTGCAAGCACAGGTCACTATCCACACCTCCCCTCCCAGGACCCTGTGCAGCCCACCACTGCCAGGATCCTGTGATCCAGGGACAACTTCCCCAGGAGAACACACGGTGCACCTCAGGCTGTTGCAACATCACGTTGGCCTCTGTTGCCACAGGCTTGACCAGCATTCTGTACCCCTTCCCCCCACGGCCTGAGTGAGCCAGAGCTCCCTAATCAGCTGCTTCTTTAACCTTGTTCTGTGGAATGAAAAACTGACGCCCTCAGGAACCTACAAGCAAGGGCAGGGCCAAATCCAAAGCTAAACCCCAGGAGCTGTGCAAACAAAGAAGAGAAAGGGAAATCTCCCCCAGCAGCCTCAGGAGCAGCAGATTAAATCTCTGCAATCAACTTGATGTATGTATCCTGCATCTGTGGAATACCTGAATAGACAATGAATCATCCCAAGATTGAGGTGGTAGACTTTGGGAGCAACTGGAAACTTGGGGTTTGCTTTCTGCATCTAATTTGTTCCTGGTTTTATGTTTATCTTAGTTTAGTATTAGAGTTTATTATCATTGGTAGATTTGTATTGATTTGGTGGCTTTCTTCCTCCTCTTTTTTCTTTTTCTCTTTATGTGAGTGTGTACAAGTATGTGTCTTTGTGTGATTTTGTCTGTGTAGCTTTGCTTTTACCATTTGTTCTAGGGTTGTCTTTTTTTTTTTAGTACAGTTTTTAGTTCTGATTATCAATGGTGGATTTGTTTTTTGGTTTGATTACTCACTTCTTTCTTTCTTTTTTTTCTTTCTTTTTTTATTACTTTCTAATTTTTAATATTTCTTTTACTTTTTATTTTAATAACTTTATTTATTTTTTCTTTCTTTCTTTTTTTCTCACTTTTCTTCTGAGCCATGACAGGGTCTTGGTGCTCCGGGCGGGTGTCATGCCTGTGCCTCTGAGGTGGGAGAGATGAGTTCAGGACACTGGTCCACCAGAAACCTCCCGGTTCCACATAATATCAAACAGCAAAAGCTTGCCCAGAAATCTTCATCTCAACGCTAAGACCCAGCTCCATTCAATGACCAGCAAGCTACAGTGCTGGACACCCTATACTAAACAATTAGCAAGACAGGAACACAACCCCACCCATTAGCAGAGAGGCTGCGAAAATTATAATAAGGTACCCAAATTATAATAAGGTACCCAAATTATAATAAGGCACCCAAAAACACACCATCAAATGTGATGTTGCTCACCAGAAAGACAAGATCCAACCTCATCCACCAGAACACAGGCACCAGTCCCCTCCACCAGGAAGCCTACAAAACTCACTGAACCAACCTTAGCCACTGGGGGCGGACACCAAAAAAATGGGAACTACGAACTTGCAGCCTGCAAAAAGGAGTCCTGAAACACAGTAAGTTAAGCAAAAAGAGAAGATAGAGAAACACAAAGCAGATGAAGGAGCAAGGAAAAACTCATGAGACCAAACAAAAGAAGAGGATATAGGCAGTCTACCTGAAAAAGAATTCAGAGTAATGATAGTAAAGATGATACAAAATCTTGGAAATAGAATGGACAAAACACAAGAAAAGTTTAACAAGGACCTAGAAGAGCTAAAGAGCAAACAAACAACGATGAACAACACAATAAATGAAAATAAAAATTCCCTAGAAGGAATCAATAGCAGAATAACTGAGGCAGAAGAATGGATAAGTTACCTGGAAGGTAAAATAGTGGAAATAACTACTGCACAGCAGAATAAAGCAAAAAGAGTGAAAAGACTTGAGGACAGTCTCAGAGACCTCTGGGACAACTTTAAACACACGAACATTCAAAATATAAGGGCCCCAGAAGAAGAAGAAGGAAAAAGAAAGGGACTGAAAAAATACTTGAAGAGATTATAGTTGAAAACTTCCCTAATATGGGAAAGGAAATAGCCAATCAAGTCCAGGAGCACAGAGAGTCCCATACAGGATAAATCCAAGGAAAAACACACTAAGACATATATTAATCAAACTATCAAAAATTAAATACAAAGAAAAAATATTAAAAACAGCAAGAGGAAAACAACAAATAACATACAAGGGAATCCACATCAGGTTAACAGCTGATCTTTCAGCAACTCTGCAAGCCAGAAGGGAGTAGCAGGAAATATTTAAAGTGATGAAAGGGAAAAACTACAACCAAGATTACTCTACCCAGCAAGGATCTCATTCAGATTCAATGGAGAAATTAAAAGCTTTACAGACAAGCAAAAGCTGAGAATTCAGCACCACTAAGCCAGCTTCACAACAAATGCTAAAGGAACTTCTCTAGGCAGGAAACACAAGAGAAGGAAAAGACCTACAATAAAAAAACCCCAAAACAATTAAGAAAATGGTCATAAGAACATACATATCGATACTTACATTATATGTAAATGGATTAAATGCACCAACCAAAAGACATAGACTGGCTGATGGATACAAAAACAAGATCCACATATATGCTGTCTACAAGAGACCCAGTTCAGACCTAGGGACACATACAGAATGAAAGTGAGGGGTTGGAAAAAGATATTCCATGCAAATGGAAATCAAAAGAAAGCTGGAATAGCAATTCTCATGTCAGACAAAATAGACTTCAAAATAAAGACTATTACAAGAAACAAAGGAGGACATTACATAATGATCAAGGGATCAATCCAAGAAGAAGATATAACAGTTGTAAATATTTATGCACCCAACATAGGAGCACCTCAATACATCAGGCAAATGCTAACACCATAAAAGGGGAAATCGACAGTAACACAATCATAGTAGGGGACTTTAACACCCTACTTTCACCAATGGACATATCATCCAAACAGAAAAGAAATAAGTAAACACAAGCTTTAAATGACACATTAGACAAGATGAACTTAATTGATATTTATAGGACATTCCATTCAAAAACAATAGAACACACTTTCTTCTCAAATGCTCATGGAACATTCTCCAGGATAGATCATATCTTGGGTCACAAATCAAGCCTTGGTAAATTTAAGAAAATTGAAATCATATGAAGTATCTTTTTGACTACAATGCTATGAGACTAGATATCAATTATGGGGAAAAATCTGTAAAAAATACAAACACATGGAGGCTAAACAATACGCTACTTAATAACCAAGAGATCACTGAAGAAATCAAAGAGGAAATGAAAAACTACCTATAAACAAATGACACTGAAAACACAACAACTCAAAACCCATGAGATGGAGTCAAAGCAGTTCTAAGAGAGTTTATAGCAATACAATCCTACCTCAAAAACAAGGAACATCTCAAATAAAGAACCTAACCTTACACCTAAAGCAATTAGAGAAAGAAGAACAAAAAAACCCAAAGTTAACAGAAGGAAAAAAATCATAAAGATCAGAGCAGAAATAAATGAAAAAGAAATGAAGGAAATGAAGCAAATATCAAAAAAACTAAGAGCTGGTTCTTTGAGAAGATAAACAAAATTGATAAACCATTAGCCAAACTCATCAAGAAAAAAGGGGAGAAGACTCAAAACAAAAGAATTAGAAATGAAAAAAGAGACATAACAACTGACATTGCAGAAATACAAAGGATCATGAGAGATTACTACAAGCAACTATATGCCAAAACAATGGACAACCTGGAAGAAATGGACAAATTCTTAGAAATGCACAACCTTCCGAGACTGAACCAGGAAGAAATAGAAAATATGAACAGACTAATCACAAGCACTGAAATTGAAACTGTGATTAAAAATCTTCCAACAAACCAAATCCCAGGACAAGATGGCTTCACATGCGAATTCTATCAAACATTCAGAGAAGAGCTAACACCTATCCTTCTCAAACCCTAACAAAATATAGCAGAGGGAGGAACACTCCCAAACTCATTCTATGAGACCACCATCACCCTGATACCAAAACCAGAGAAAGATGTCACAAAGAAAGAAAACTACAGGCCAATATCACTGATGAACATAGATGCATAAATCCTGAACAAAATACTAGCAAACAAAATCCAACAACACACTAAAAGGGTCTTACAACGTGATCAAGTGGGGTTTATCACAGGAATGTAAGGATTCTTCAACATACGCAAATCAATCAATGTGATTCACCATATTAACAAATTGAAGGATAAAAAAACATATGATCATCTCAATAGATGCAGAAAAAGCTTTCAACAAAATTCAACACCCCTTTATGATAAAAACCCTGCAGAAAGTAGGCATAGAGGAAACTTACCTCAACATACTAAAGGCCATATATGACAAACCCACAGCCAACATCGTCCCCAATAGTAAAAAACTGGAAACCATTTCCTCTAAGATCAGGAAAAAGACAAGGATGTCCATTCTCACCACTCTTATTCAACATAGTTTTGGAAGTTTTAGCCATAGCAATCAGAGAAGAAAAAGAAATAAAAGGAATCCAAATTGGAAGAGAAGTAAAGCTGGCACTGTTTGCAGATGACAGGGTACTATACATATATAATCCTAAAGATGCTACCAGAAGACTACTAGAAGTAATCAATGAATTTGGTAAAGTGACAGGATACAAAATTAATGCACAGAAATCCCTTACATTCTTATACACTAATGATGAAAAATCTGAAAGAAAAATTAAGGAAACACTCCCATTTACCATTGCAAGAAAAAGAATAAAATACCTAGGAATAAACCTACCTAGGGAGACAAAAGACCTGTATGCAGAAAACTATAAGACACTGATGAAAGAAATTAAAGATGATACAAACAGATGGAGAGATATACCATATCCTTGGAGTAGAAGAGTCAACATTGTGAAAATGACTCTACTACCCAAAGCAATCTACAGATTCAATGCAATCCTTATCAAACGACCACTGGCAATTTTTCACAGAACTAGAACAAAAAATTTCACAATTTGTATGACCCCTAATAGCCAAAGCAATCTTGAGAAAGAAAAATGGAGTGGAGGAAACAGGCTCCCTGACTTCAGACTATACTACAAAGCAACAGTAATCAAGACAGTATGGTACTGGCACAAAAACAGAAATATAGATCAATGGAATAGGATGGAAAGCCCAGAAATAAACCAGGCACATATGGTCACCTTGTCTTTGATAAAGGAGGCAAGAATATACAATGAAGAAAAGACAGCCTCTTCAATAAGTGGTGATGGGAAAACTGGACAGCTACATTTAAAAAAATGAAATTTGAACACTCCCTAACACCATACACAAAATAAACTCAAAATGGTTTAAAGACCTAAATGTAAGGCCAGACACTATAAAACTCTAGGAGGAAAACATAGGCAGAACACTCTATGACATAAATCACAGCAAGATCGTTTTTGACCCACCTCCTAGAGAATGGAAATAAAAACAAAATAAACAAATAGGACCTAATGAAACTTAAAAGCTTTTGCACAACAAAGGAAACCATAAACAAGACAAAAGGACAACCCTCAGAATGGGAGAAAATATTTGCAAATAAAGCAACTGACAAAGGATTAATCTCCAAAATATACAAGCAGCTCATGCAGCTCAATATCAAAAAAAACAAACAACCCAATCCAAAACTGGGCAGAAGACCTAAATAGACATTTCTCCAAAGAAGATATACATATTGCCAACAAACACATGATTGGATACTCAACATCACTAATCATTAGAGAAATGCAAATCAAAACTACAATGAGGTATCAGCTCACACCAGTAAGAATGGCCATCATCAAAAAATCTAGAAACAATAAATGCTGGAGAGGGTGTGGAGAAAATGGAACACTGTTGCACTGCTGGTGGGAATGGGAATTGGTACAGCCACTATGGAGAACAGTATGGAGGTTCCTTAAAAACTAATAATAGAACTACCATATGACCCAGCAATCCCACTACTGGGCCTATACCCTGAGAAAACCATAATTCAAAAAGAGTCATGGGGCTTCCCTGGTGGTGCAGTGGTTGAGAGTCTGCCTGCCGATGCAGGGGACGTGGGTTCGTGCCCCGGTGCCGGAAGATCCCACGTGCCACAGAGTGGCTGAGCCCGTGAGCCATGGCCACCGAGCCTGCACGTCTGGAGCCTGTGCTCCACAATGGGAGAAGCCACAACAGCGAGAGGTCCGCGTACCGAAAAATAAAGAGTCATGTACCACAATGTTCATTGCAGCTCTATTTACAATAGCCAGCACATGGAGGCAATCTAAGTGTCCATCGACAGATGAATGGATAAAGAAGATGTGGCACATATATACAATGGAATATTATTCAGCGATAAAAAGAAACGAAAATTGAGTTATTTGTAGTGAGCTGGATGGACCTAGAGAATGTCATACATAGTGAACTAAGTCAGAAAGAGAAAAACAAATACTGCATGCTAATACATATACATGAAATCTAAAAAAAAGAAAGAAAGAAAATAATTCAGAAGAACCCAGGGGCAGGACAGGAATAAAGATGAAGACGTAGAGAATGGACTTGAGGACCCGGGAGGGGAAAGAGTAAGTGGGATGAAGTGAGAGAGTGGTGTGGACATATATACATTACCAAATCTAAAATAGATAGCTAGCAGGAAGCATCCACATAGCAAAGGGAGATCAACTCAGTGTTTTGTGACCACCTAGAGGGGTGTGATAGGGAGGGTGGGAAGCAGACACAAGAGGGAGGAGATATGGGAATATATGTATATGATTCACTTTGTTATAAAGCAGAAATTAACACACCATTGTAAAGCAATTATACTCCAATAAAGATGTTAAAAAAAAAAAAAAAAGATGAGGCAGGAGATAGATGGGCCCCATGCTGAGAAGTTGGAGGGTGTCCCCTACTGACAGATATTCCAAGATGAAGATAACAGGAGGATAATAGGAGAGGCTGAGCCCTGCCCACATAAGAGATAAAAGACCACATATTACTCATTCTTGAGATCAAGGAGACCTTCCCAAGTACACATTTGCAGAAAGGCTCCTTGGAGTTCAAAAGGGGAGAAATGTCAGCCTACCCATAAGCCTGTTCGCTGGAATCCATCTTGGTTAAGAGATGCACGGGCACACCTGGGAGGATCCTGAGATATACCAAATACGGACTCAGAACTAGGCAAAGCAAGATGATTGGCCAAGGGAAGCGTGGAAGAACTGCCCCATAAAAGTGATTTAAGCTACCACGAGGGTGCGACTCTCTCTCTGAGTCCGCCTGTGTGTCTATCCACACGTAATCTTTTTCCTCCTAATAAACACTTTGCTTCACTACTTTCCGTCTTTGTGGGAATTCATTTCTGCAAAGCCAAATGGCCAGGGCCTTGTCACTGGTCACTGGTCTACTGGCTAGGATTCACCTTTCTCACTGCCACGGCCTGATGTCAAGCTCTGGCCGGGAACCGAAATCCTGCTTCAAGCTGCTGCTGGCCGAGGCCACCCGAGATCGAGGACAACGACAGAATTTTGTAGAGGGTATTGGAATTTTCCAGGAGAGGGACATCTAACCTAGGCAATGGGAAGAGAGGTGTGTGTAGAGCAGTCAAGGAAGCTTTCTTGGAGAAGAGGAACACGTCTTAAAGAGTGACTAAGAGATCTGAAATACTACAAATCGCCAACTGTCTTGCAACAGCATAAAAACGCAAACACAGTGATAGAAAACACCCATACGTTTAGATCTGTGTCTCCTGCGTTTCACTCTCTGGATTGTAATTGAAAGCATGAGGAAAGACACAGTATATTTATTGAGGGAGGAGAGGCAGAAAGGAGAGGAAGCCTCAAAGAGGGATGCTTAGACCCCCCTAATTGCAGACTTCACTGTTTCCCGGTTTGCCTCACACCTGTTGGGCATGCCTTTTCTGGATGGCTGTGTCTAATACTTTTCATTGGGAAGGATTATGAATTTTCAGAATATGTGGCCTCTGATGTGAATGCAGCAGGGAGTCTAAGAGATGCAGAGATGCAGCCCTGCCAGTTGTCAGCTTGGCAAGTGTCTTAATCCAGGGCTGAAGTGGGGAGCTTGACTGTCATCAGCTTCTCCGAAGATTTATAAATTACATGCAGACAGCCAGGGCCTCAGGCTGTCAAACAGATCTTTAGGATCGAAATATAGCTGCTATGTGTGGAACTCTGAGAAACACCCTCATGCCCCAAACACATCAGGATCCTATTTAGAGGTAGAACATGTTAACAGCCTGCAGGGGAGGGAGTCTGCACTGGATGGGTAGGAGGCCTCTTCCTCTCATGTACACTCAACCCCACACTGCCCGCCACAGCAGAGTCTGGAGAGAATGCCTCACATCGGTGTACATGTGGATTTGTGTGTGTCTGTCTTTGTCTTTGTGTATGTGTATGCGGGGTGTGTGTGTGTATCTGTCTGTGTACACATGTGGGTATGTATGTGTGTGTGTGTGTCCGTCCATGTCTGCCTTGTCTATGTGTGTGTGTGCATCTGTGTGTGTGTGTCTTTATGGACTGGGCATACATCTGTGTATTTGTCTTCATATACATGTGTGGGTGTGTGTGACCCTGTCTCTGTCTTGTTTGTGGATAAGTGTGGAGGACTGTGTGAGTATCTGTGTGTGTATTTCCCCCACTTTGCCGCATGCTCTGGAAGCCAGGCTTCTAGGCTACACTTAAGCGGCAGGCTGGGTTTCCTCTGTGGTCATTTATAGCACCGAGCAAGGCCACTGCTGTCTGTTAGCTGCTTGACCAGATGCATGGCTGTGCCGATGGCAGCTAAGGCACTTTCTGTGCTGACACTCAGTCACCTCAGAGACTCTAACAGGAGTGTTGAGAAAAGATGCTTACCTCCTTGCAGCTCAGGAAGACCTGCCCAAGCCAGAAAATGAAATTCAGGCTCAGTAATACCTACTGTGGGAATCTATTAACGTCCCACCAATTGTTTTCACAAGTTTGCTAGGAGGTAGAATAGGTCTGTAATTACTGTATTTTTTAACATATACTATGTGACAGATTAAAATATAGAAAAGTCTAAAGCCACGTAGTTAATCAAAGGCAGAAATACTATGTGTCGTCGGTGGCAGTGTCATTAGCTGTCTTAATTCTCACGTCTCTTCTGTTCCTTGTAATCGGGAATATGTACCTTTCCACTGGCCTCTTTTCCTAGAAACGAATGCACTATGTTTGTTTTGGAAAATGTCACAAATGCCTCGTTTATGGTCCTTTGCATTGTGTTTGAGTTTCATCTGAATTTATTTGGCTAAAATAAACTATATTTTTAAAGACAATTTTGTCAAATAAGCTACAAAAAAGTTTAGCCAATTTTTGATTTCCAGTTTCAAAACTGGGCTGCTTTCCCAGTCTTTCTTGCCCTTAGAAATTCAGACTCATCTCAGTGACATATTTTTGCCTAATTTTCCAACTTTCTACTTCGCAGATGGATGTGCAATTTAAAGAAATATCATCTTAAATATTTTAAATCCAACTTGGCTGACCGGGGAGGAGGGAGGGAAAATAGTGTTATGAACAGTAGAATTTGAAGCTAAAGAAATTTGACTATTATTTTCAAATTTAACCTCACGGAGTGTGGGCATTTTGTCATGGTCTTGAATTGAATATTTTAAAAATAAAGAAAAGCATGGATCTGCTCCTCACCCGTCAGGCAGGTGCCCCTGGAAGGTGTAGCTCGCAGCTCGTGCTGCTGTGGAATCTCCACCTCCATCACCCCATGATGGTCCCCTGTCTCAGGGTACAGTAGCTCAGATAACGTGGACTCTCAGAGCTGGAGAATCTTTGCAGTGACTCAGCCCCACTGAGCCCTGAGCCTTATCAGGCCCCTAAAACAGGAAGAGCCATGAGTTGATTTCCAGTCTGCTGACCCCTGACCTGGGGAATTTTCCTCCCCTGCTCCTGGGACTCTTCTGTAGCTTACCACTGGCTTCTCGGTGAGGGTTGACTGCAAGCAGGGCATGCGAAACCCTCACTTTCAGTCTCCTGCCTGCACGTCTGGTCTGATTTCCTGCCATTCCTCCCTCGCCCCTATACACTCAAGAAATACAGAATGGCTTGTAAAAACACTGTGGCATTCTACATCTTCCTGTTTTTGTATTTTCTGGAACTTCTGCCTAGAATGCTGCTGGTAAAATTTGAAAAATGCCAAGGAAACTCTCCGGCTTAAATAGTCTCCTACTCAGGCCCCTGAAACACACATTAATTCCCTTTATACTCAGCTTTGCTTCTCTTTGTGCTTCCCCCCTCCCCACCCCATAATTCATCTCATTTCTGAGAAGACAACAGCTTAAAATTCTGTTGGTACCTTCCTGTGACTGGCTTTTCCAGCTGCTTTGTTGCCGGGGAGGACTAGGTGCCTGGGTGACAGGGATGCTCAAAGGGGCAGAAAGCAAAGAACAGGGGCTACTGAAGGCAGGCTCCTCTGGTTAGGGTTTTGCTTAGGCCCAGCCCAGTGACTGCACCATAGAAATATCAGATGTTTCTGGATGGCAGTCGAGTCAGAGGTGCAACATGTAGATATTTTGACCTGTGGGCTTTCTCTGTTATATTCAGCACGCCGATCTACAAATGTTCACACTGGTCGAATCTGTTCATTCCTTCAATGAGAATTTGAAAGTGAGAGAGATAATTAAAAGCCAATAGAATAGAATTAAATGAAAATTAGTTTGTACTTTGTGATCGTGCCTTTCAAAAAATGGATGCTCTGGTCATCTCTTGCTGAGTAGCAGACCACAAAAGCGGTGGCTTACGATGACGTTTACTTTGCTTAGGAATCTTCAAGTTGAGCTGGGCTCAGTGGGGCTAGCTCATCGCTGCTCCACTTGGTGTCAGCCAGGCAGCTTAGTCTGGGGTTGAATTACCCGAAGGCTCCCTCCTCATGTTTCAGCAGCTGATGCCGACCATAAGCTAAGAGCTCAGCTGGAGCTGTCACCTGTGTCACCTACAGGTGACCCCTTTCTGTGGCCTGTGCCTCCTCACACATTGTGGCTGGGTTCCAAGATGAGCGTCCTGAGACCAGGAGCCAGGCAGAAACATATCTCCTTTATGACCTAGCCTGAGAAACTATGCAGAATCACTTCTGCCACTTCCATTCATTCTGGCTGCCACAAAGCACTGCTCAAATTCAAGAAGGAACATGAGGGACCAGAAATATTGCTATGGCCATTTTTAGAAATCACAATCTGCTACAATGGAGCATAAAGAAATTTTAATTGACTTGTTATTCCTGGTTTTCCCATTCTTTCCAGCCAGCAAACTCTTTTTCAGGGTGGGTTTCGTGGTGGCCCAGAAAGTTTTTTACATACCTAAGTGATTACGGTATTTGGTTTCTTTTTTAATGAGACCTGCCCTCCGTCACCAACATCTTTTTGTTCAGAGAGGAAAAAAATCTTTGTACATAGAACAGATTCACTTGGATCTAAGGTTTTTATTACAACAGCTTTAAAAACAACCTCACAAGCTATTGTACAAGATTAAATTCAGGCCCACCCACTTTAGTTTTTAAGGCTTTTGTACTATTGAAAGATTTCCAGGAAATTTTAAATATTGATTTGGGTACATATAGGTTCTTAGCAGCAACAGCTTAGCACAAAGTCTTTGACCAAATATCTACGTTTTCTGGAATATAATTAAAGTAGTTGTCTAGAAATGGGTTGATTTGCATAAAATCATTAATTGTGTTTAATTGCAGAACCTAGTTTCAATGAAATTTTTCCTCTTTAAAAAATTAAAGATAAGGAACTTTCATAAGAATTTGGCCTTGAGAAAAATAGTATAAAGTTGAAAGTTTTTTAACAGTATTCAAGTATTTATGATTAGATAATGCCATTTCGTTTTTGGATATTTGAACTCTTTTGAAGCTCTTCTTTTCTATTATTCAACCTGCATCATTCTGAGGATGTGTTTTATTTCAGATGCCTAGAAACTCCCTAAATCTGGAGAGAGACTTGGTTCTGCCACTAATCAGTTGTGTGACTATAAGATGATACAAAATTTGTTTGTACCTCATTTGCAGAATGGAGGCATTTCACTGAACAATATATAAAATTATTTACTTTATGAAAAATATATAATAATGACATTTACTGGAAGGGAATGTAATAAATCCAAATAATATAAAGAAATAATAAGTTTTTTTCTTTTTTGATTAGAAATTATCACAACCATATATTTTATTTAGAAATGCATTTCAAAATCTTATTTCCCCAAAACCTACAATTCAAGTTCTCTTGAGACAATTCAGGGTCTTGTTCGATTGGGCTTGATTAAGAAAGCAATCATCCCTTGGCTTGCTTTATATGACTTCATTACAATTTGAGAATCAGGTGGTTACTTAATAAATACTATTTGATAAAGGCAAAGCTAGGCAAAGCCCTTTGCATCTTGAATGGGTCTTAAAATAACAGTCTTATGAAGCCTTGCCATAGTGAGGGCTATAGCCATGTTACAGAGAGGCAAAAGAAGGCAGGGACCTTTGTTGTAGGCCAGTTGTTAATGCCAAGGTCTTCTTTAGGGGTTTTGATTATTGTGATAGATTAAATATGGACTTCATTAAATACTCATGATCATTCTGAACAGCTTTTAATTCAACTGATGTTTATAGACCACCTTCACTAAAGTAGGTGCTTAGTATTAGAATCTGAGCAACAAAAGTAAATGTCATTCTGTGTGTGTCCCCAAGGAACCTAGTCATTGTCAGTGTTTAAGCAGAATACTCTATAAGCTGTAATATCCCTCAGAATGTTATTATATTAATTCTCCTTCATATTAATTGAAACATTCTTTTGATATTAACAAAAAATAGCAAAGTTTTACTGATTCCTTATAATATGTCAGATATGCTATGCACATTGCCTCATACAATACTCATTTTAAGTCATCTTTTTCAGTATGGCTTCTACAGTCAGAGATTCCAGATTTGAATTCCATCTTAAACACTAACTGTGATAACTTCAAGCTTCATTGTACTGAAGTGTTTTGAGAATTAAGTGAGATCATCATGTAAAATATTTCATAATATCTGGAATAGTAAATGTTTAATAGATGTTAGTTATTTATCATTACTGTTGTCACTCTCAGCTCTATCAGATAGGTAATACAGAAAAGTATAGCTTTGAATACTAAAGTAACTTGCCCAGTCACACAGCTCTTAAGCAGCAGAGATAACTGGTGTTTAATGCCAAATTTCTTACCTTCTAAAGTATATTTCTATCTAATAGTTAAAAATGATAAAACTTAGTAAAATATTTCAGTTCTTTTAATTCTGTTAAGTGATCAAAATTTGATACTTCCAAGAATCCTGCCATCAAAATCACAGTGGTCTAGTTTTGTGTAACAAAGATTTGCAAGTGAAGAAACTCAGTTTTCTCATATAGAGTTTCTGGAACCAGGAAAATATTTAGTTTGTGACAGGGGGAAAAGGGCAGAAAAAAAGAACAGGGATTATAGGTGCCCTTTTTGAATAGGCAGGAGTCTTTGTGGTTTGTATTATTCTTCCTGAAACTTTTGATCTCTTATTATTTTCCTAAGAATAGCATATATTTATGCTCCTTTTTTGTCTTTTATAAAACCCATGTTAGAATGGGTCGAATGTCTAAAATTTCTTAGGATTAGTGAAACTGAAATAGCTGCTGAGAGCTTTCAAAATAAAGTCATAGAATGTGAACAGATATTCATTCACATGCCAGATTAAGGGTGATTTATTCACTTTAGGGCCCAAGAGCAAATTCCTAAACTACTTTAGGAAAACATGAATGAGAAGAATGTGGAAAAATAGACTGGAAAGAGAAAAGCTGAATTCATATCTTAGGATAGAACTACTCAAAAATAACACAGACTATGGGAGTAGAAATTGGATAATGTTAGGGAAAGAGGGGAAAATTAAAAATAGCTCTAAGCTTACAAAGTGATGCTGTTTGACTGCTCAGTCCCTGAGCTTGCACACACATGGGATATGAAAAAATTTGAAAAGAGTGGCCTCTGTTATTTTTAGTTTTGAGTAAAATCTTCAAATCAAAGCACTCAATTTAAAAAGCAAATTTTTATTAAATAAGAATCGCTACTAAAATGATGCTACAGTATTTATTTCTTGGAATTACAAAACCAGGGGAGCTGCTATTGAAGTCACACTACTTCTTGTATCTGATATGCGAGATCCCTTCTGGTGAGACATCTATGGACATGAACTCTAAGATTCTCAGAGTCTCAGCAGTTCTAGAGGAGAGAGATGGTTAATTGAGATTAAATATAGTTGTTGATCATTTAACGTGACCAGAAACTTAACTTAGCAAATGTAGTGAAAGGAACATTGAACCAGAAATCATTATGCCCCATATGCCATTGATTGGTTAGTAACCTTGGGTAAATCAGTCAATTTCTCATCTGTGAAACCAGAGCCTTGGGCCTACTCAGTGATTCCCAAATACTGGTTAGGCCCATGAAAGAGTTTTCATGAATATGAGACCAAATAAGACAAAAAAAGAAGAATGAGGACAGATGGTTACTAGACTTGTCATGGTAATCATTTCATAATGTATGCAAATATCAAATCACTATGTAGTACACCTGAAACTAACATAATAGTGTATGTCAACTACATTTCAATTTTTAAATTGACAGAGGCAGTTTTGTCTGGGATTTTCGGCTGGAGTAGGGTAATTATTGTGTCATAGTGTCCTGTCTTGTCAGGACACCCCTTCCTGGTCCTTTAGCTGGAGAGAACAGGTTCTAGTGGGCCTTTTGTGTCTGCACTGTTGGAATTTCTGAGTTGCTGGCTTCCCCATTTCTAAATCAGGGATACAGAAGGCAAAGAGAGAACCAGGGAACTTACCACTGGGCCATTCCTTGGGTCCTGAATGGACCTAGATGGTCTGCCTTCTTCTTACCACCCTTCAGACTTTATAAAGTCCAGGGATTTTAGTTGTACTTAACAAGCAGAATAGGGAAAAGTATGTATATTCCACTTTCCCAGAAGTGGAAGTCAGTTGCTTACATCTGATATGAAATTAGTTAAAAGACCCATCCTTCTCCTTGCATTGTTCATTTACTTGCTCAGTCACTCTGGAGCGCTGAGTGGGAGCCGCACATGTCGTACAGGAAGGCTTCCAGCTGGGAGGAGCGGCCCCGGGAAGCGGGGAGGCCATGGCCTGGGCTCTTTCTTCCCAAGCTTCTCCTCGGCGTCTCCAGCTCTGTCACCAGATGCCATAGTGACTTGGCCAGGTTTCCCCAGACTCAGCTGGAATCAACAGGATTATAGTAAGGCCATGAAAGTAAATATTAAATACCAATTATAGTACATAGCTAAGCTTGTGAATAATACATGAAAGAATTTTCCAGGGGAAAAAGTTCTAACAGAGCTTTTTCTTTGTAACATGCCATTTAAAAAACTTTTTATTAGAAAATAATCTCCAACTTACCAAAACGTTGCAAAAATAAGAATAATAAAAGGGCACCCATATCCCCTTACCCAGGTTCACCTCTTGCTGTTAAACTTTATTGTTTTCTTTATTAGTTGCATGCTCTCACGTTCTACAAACACACACACACACACACACACACACACACACACACACACACACACACACACACTAATTCCATATGCCACCTGCACTCCAATTGTGTCAACTGATTCAATAATGTCCTTCATAGCACTGTCTGCTCTGGTACAGGGCCCAGTACAGCATCAAGTATTGCACATATTTGTAGAGTCTCTTTAGTGTCCTTTAATCTGGAAAAGTACCTGTGATTGTTTTAAACAATAAGGTGGTAAAACTGTATCTGTCTCATATCATTAATGTTATTTATAGGTACTCTCAGCAGATTGTGAGCTTATTAACATGCAAAAAGGTAGAAGTTCAGTACTCTGTAGCAGAAAAGAGGATCTTTTAGCAGCATGTAATTAAATCAAAAAGTGAAGCCACAGCAAAATCATAAAAACCATAATATGGTTGACCCAAAATTAGAAAGTTGTTTATGTTATTAAGTCAGAATGGAAAGTATTGTTCTTTCATCACTTAAAAGCTTCTGGGGTGATTAATGAAAGTGCATCTGTACAATCTACACAGAAATTAAATGCTCAGAAAGTTCTAAAATGACAGGTTTTAAAGCTTAGCTAGAAAATTGGTTTTACTCTAACTTGAACAGTCAAATATTCCTAACTTGCCTGTCATGATAAATCCCCTTTGGACATGCACAATAAAAGTATAAGTGAGAGAAGCACAGTATCTTTACTTATTCTAAGCATTGAATTCTGAACTGCCTGTCAATAAAATTATGTTCAAAATTGGAGGGACCATTAGTCTGCAAAAGAATCTTCACCTTTATGTGTCAGAGACAAGTTCCATTCCCTGAGACTTCAGTGGTACTTCTCAACATGCTTTGAAAGTACATGTTTGAAAGTGCAAACATATATTCTTAGTATGGAGCAAAACCAAACATTTGCAACCAGACTTTATCTTATGGTTCTCATGTGTCAGTGGCTTGCACTGGCTCTTTTGTGCTCTGGACAAAGATCTCTGGACAGAGCCCAGGTTTTTCCTCACAATCAGGACCCGCTGAACTCTGGTTTCATCTCCCGAGGGGCCAGAAAAGCACACTGTTTCTTATTCACTTGAATTTCCATTTTAAAACAGAGGTCTCGCCCTGCTCCTTAGAGGTGAAGAGAGAGTACTCTTCTCAATACCTTGGACTGATGAGGTGTGGATTAAACCAGATATTGAAACATCTTTCCTTTTGGGGAAGCATCTTAATCTCTATACTATTTATGCTAATGTGACACCTGTCAAGATATTTTCAAAACTGAGTAGTGATTATTTTGGATGAATTATAGCTTCTTTAAACCATATCTCATTTCAGTGATTTTGAAAAAGTTATCTCACTTTTATTTTATATAGATATCTCTGGGCTACTGTATTGTGTTAGGGACAGGCTCCAGAGGCAAGAATGCCCTGATTTCATCCCATTACTAGAGGGCAAGTTACAGAACCCTCTAAGTCTCAGTTTCCTCATCTGTAAGCCGATAACAGTCACAACTTCATGGGATTTTAGGAGCAGTAAAATTTAAAATTAGATGATACACTTAAAGCCAGTATACCTCAGACCCAGGCACGAGGCTCCCATCCTGGACCCTAGACTCTAGGGGACTCTACTCTAGCTCTCCTATAACAGGGTTCTTTCCTACAAAGAGAGGAATCTGGGAAGGGTGGAGGGGTGGCAAGGAAGTGGCCTCTCCCCTCCCTGTCTCCAGTTCACACTGTCCCACCTAGAAAAAATTTGAGCATCAAGATTTGGCAGGGACCCAAATGTCCCCACATCCCCTTGCAGGGACCCAGATGTTCCCACGTCCCCAGGGCCTTTGCAGCCTTCTTTTCTGCACCCTTCCTCCTGAAGGCTGAGCTCTTGCTGGTGTGAGCATCTCCCCTCCTGAGGGGGCCCAGAGAGTGGCAGTTAGTAAGGCTGGGGGGACTTGGCCCTGTGATATGGGATATTCATATGTCTCACAGTGAGTAGGAAGGGGGTGAGCTAGGAGCTGACTTTTCCTGGGCTTCCACGTTCTTACACAGAATGTCGGGGAGCCTGAGCCTTAGGTTCTCCAAGTTGCTATGAAGGAATATTTGTCAAATAGGAGAACAGACTTATTTTAAGTGTTTAGCTTGAATAGTATTTTTAATATGCAAACACAGAGCATATGACCTCTGTTTGTACACTTGCCCTGGGCCCCGCAAATGTGGGGCGTGAGGATGTGTTGAGGCAGTGACTGACACGTAGTGAGAACTCAATAAACGCCAGCCACCACCATCGTCATTGTCATCGTCATTGTTGCCTCTGCCATGTATAGCATGTAGTCATTTCTCTGAAACGGGTGGGAAACCAGCTTCTTCCCTCAGCCCTGCATCGTGAGATGCCAGCTCAGTTTCTTACAAGAGGCACTAAAGAGACTTTAGACTTTACGGATGGAGTCTTTGGGGTGGCAGCAGGGAAGCAGTGTAACAGTAGCAGGGGTGAGCAGATCACCCAAGACACCTCATGCCTCAAGACACAACAGCCCTTTGCTGTTGGCTCCGTTCAGTCACTATCATCCTACAGGTCCCCACTCCGCACAGTTCTCACAAACTCTAATGGCCTCGTTCCCTTAGACCAGGGGTCCCCAACCTCCGGGCCAAGGACTGCTATAGGTCCAAGGCCTGTTAGGAACTGGGCTGCGCAGCAGGAGGTGAGGCCCGGGGAAGCGAGCGAAGCTTCATCTGCCGCTTCCCATCGCTCCCCGTCACTCCCCGTCGCTCGCCATCACTCCCCGTCGCTTGCATTACCGCCTGAATCATCCCTCCCATGCCGTCTGTGGAAAAATTGTCTTCCACAAAACTGGTCCCTGGTGCCGAAAAGGTTGGGAACCACTGCCTTAGACTATGCATTAACCAAGGTCATTCGGTAAACACAGGTGCGCTGACATTCAGCACTTCAACTTCCTCTTAGCCTCTGCTTCATTTTTCTTTCATCTTTTAAATGTGAGCAATTTTTAAAGAAACTTGAAGGTCGTTCTGTCCTGGGGCAGGCTGCTGCTTAATAAAAGTACCCACAGTCTAATAGCAGCATTTCCATGGGGACTGTATCTTTGTCAGATAGCATTTTATTTCAAGGATTAAGGATTGGTGCTCAAACCCTCCACAGATGATGCCAATAGCCCAAAGATATCTCACTGACTTGCATCTAGGATGGTCTGTACTGGAAGCAATCTTACAGAATGTCCTAGCATAAGCCTTTGTGTTAGAGAAAACACAAATTTTTTTCAAGTCCCAGCTTTTTCAAATGACCTTCTTTGTACGAAAGAAATCCTACCGTCTGGTGCATTTTCAGGAGAAACAGATACAAGGTCTGTCTCCTCAGCTTTGTGAGTGATGTGCCTCCATTTGCAAGAACAATGAGGACCACAGGAATACAGCGCTTGGGTTTCATCAAGCTGGGTAATGCTAATGACAGAGACCATTTATAAGGGTGCCTGCCAGCATTCTAATCAATGATATACATACAGTGTTTAATCAATGAGGGCAACTAGTGGTCCAAATTAACAAACCTAGTAAAACAGGAAGCCAAGATTTGAACCCACATCTGATTTAAAAGCTAAAAGATGTTAAACTCCACCCCATTTTTGTTTGGGAGAGAAGGACATTTTCCAACCTAATTTATGTCCAATATAAATAAGAGATGTTTATAATTATATCATCAAGAAATTAATTTCTATTAACAAGAAGAGTGTTATATCCTGGAAACAGTGATGACTGCAGTGTCCAGCCAGGGACAATTACACTTTATAGTACCTTACATTTGTTTGCAATAAAATAACACCATAACAATATGATTTGATAAACCCTCTCCAATCTTCAAAATACCAAATAACATGGATTAATACATTCTCAATTCTTTCCACTATTTTATCTTCCTTCCTGGCTGCTCTCTTCACTACCTCAGTCCAGACCAGGGAACAGATTGTAGAACCAAACTCCTTGGGTTGGACTTCCAGCTCTGCTGCGTACCAGCTGTGTGACCTCAAGACAAATAACTCAACATCTCTGTGTTTTTTCAATCAGTAATTTGGGAATTACAGTACATAGTTCATAGGGTTACAGAGATGAAAGAAGATAGATAATAAATTAAAAGTACTAAAAATAATGATGATACACATAAGGCTACTGTCATTAGCCTCAGAACTACATTCTTGTTAAATCAACTACCTCCTCAGAGTCATTTTCATTTTCACCTCATTTTGTCAGGAAAATTATCCCAGACTTATAAATGGGCAAAAAGGTTTGCTGGCTATCCTTTCAGTGGAGTGCTTGTATCTTGTCCAGTGGACCCTCCAGGGATTATCTGACTCTGTAGCTGTGGACAACTTTGACCATCTTTGCCTTGATTAGACTATTTTACAATATTGCATGGATAAAGGTTATGAAAAACTCATAGTAATCCAAACATCTTTGTCGTAAAAAGTGCCCTCAAATTTTGTGTTATGAATATACAATTGACTTCTACCCTGTGGAAAAGAAAACCTCAAAATATTACATTTTCCCGCCCTATATGGTACCAACCACTTTTGACTGTTAGCAAATATATTTCATCATCCCTGATTTATGGGTGTGTGTCTTTGTATGTGTGTTCATGGAATTCTCCTTTGAGATAGTTTTAACATCTACTAGTACCTTCATTAATTATTGAGTTAAATAATATATATATATATATATATATATATATATATATATATATATATATTTTTTTTTTTTTTTGCGTTATGCGGGCCTCTCACTGTTGTGGCCTCTCCCGTTGCGGAGCATAGGCTCCGGACGCACAGGCTCAGCGGCCATGGCTTACGGGCCCAGCCGCTCCACAGCATGTGGGATCTTCCCAGACCGGGGCAAGAACCCGTGTCCCCTGCACCGGCAGGCGGACTCTCAACCATTGCGCCACCAGGGAAGCCCTAAATAAAATATTTGAAATGCGTAAAGCTCCCAAACAAAACTCAGCCAAATGAGTGCCTCTAATATTAAAAGTTTTAAAAAACTTCTCTTTTTCTCATCATTTTCTAAACCCAAGAAAGGGCCCCAAGACGGACTTAAGGCAACACTGAGAACTGATAAACTTGTTGCTAGTATTTCCTTCTCCCTTTCTCTTCTCTACTCCTTCCTGCCAACTAAAAATTGGCACTTGTCATCTGCCTCTACAAAAATTAAGTCACAAGCTGCTGTAGCTGCTGACATTCAACACACCCTGAAAGGAGTTCAGAGTGGAGACCAGGAATGACACACTCTGTGTTCTGGAAAAAACTGGCAGAACAGGCCTTCAGATAGTTAGATATTTTCAGGAGAAGATTCTATGAGCCCAATTCTTCCATCTCCTCATTTAGAAAAGCACTAAAATCATTAACAGTGACATCTGTTCCTCATGACAAGCAGCAAGTCTCTGCCAAAATGTGTGCTTGACTGCATGTACCCCCTTCACCAAAATCATATATACTACTACTTTCTCCCCCTCCCTCTTCGGAGCAGTTTGTCAGAGGTATCTGAAATACTATCTCCGGGCTATAGCTCTTATTTCACCCCAAATAAAATTTAATTCAC
This sequence comes from Delphinus delphis, assembly GCF_949987515.2. Lineage (NCBI taxonomy): Eukaryota > Metazoa > Chordata > Mammalia > Artiodactyla > Delphinidae > Delphinus > Delphinus delphis. Next base: position 25,230,271 of record NC_082693.1, on the reverse strand, counting down.
AACTCTAAGGTTGTGCTCTTTTTTTTTCAGTCGACATTCTAATGCCGCCCCCTCACCATCATAACAGGTGCCCAGTATCCTATGGGGCTGGAGAACACCCATTCACTGCAGCACCCCCTCTACCCAAACCCCACCATATGTTTCTCCATGATCCTCACCTTAATAGCATTTAAAAAAGTTTTTTTAACATCTTTATTAGAGTATAATTGCTTTACAATGGTGTGTCAATTTCTGCTTTATAACAAAGTGAATCAGTTATACATATACATATGTCCCCATATCTCTTCCCTCTTGCATCTCCCTCGCTCCCACCCTCCCTATCCCACTCCTCTAGGTGGTCACTAAGCACCGAGCTGATCTCCCTGTGCTATGCAGCTGCTTCCCACTAGCTATCTATTTTACTTTTGGTAGTGTTTATATGTCCATGCCACTCTCTCACTTTGTCCCAGCTTACCCTTCCCTGTATCCTCAAGTCCATTCTCTAGTAGGTCTGCATCTTTACTCCCATCTTGTCCCTAGTTTCTTCTGACCATTTTCTTTTTTTTCTTTCTTTTTTAGATTCCATATATATGTGTTAGCATACAGTATTTGTTTTTCTCTTTCTTACTTACTTCACTCTGTATGACAGTCTCCATCCACCTCACTACAAATAACTCAGTTTTGTTCCTTTTTATGGTTGAGTAATATTCCATTGTATATATGTGCCACATCTTTATCCATTCATCTGATGATGGACACTTAGGTTGCTTCCATGTCCTGGGTATTGTAAATAGAGCTGCAATGAACATTTTGGTACGTGACTCTTTTTGAATTATGGTTTTCTCAGGGTATATGTCCAGTAGTGGGATTCCTGGGTTGTATGGTAGTCCTATTTATAGTTTTTTAAGGAACCTCCATACTGTTCTCCATAGTGGCTGTATCAATTTACATTCCCACCAACAGTGCAAGAGTGTTTCCTTTTCTCCACACCCTCTCCAGCATTTATTGTTTGTAGATTTTTTGATGATGGCCATTCTGACCGGTGTGAGATAATATCTCATTGTAGTTTTGATTTGCATTTCTCTAATGATTAATGATGTTGAGCATTCTTTCATGTGTTTGTTAGCAATCTTATATCCTTTTTGGAGGAATGTCTATTTAGATCTTCTGCCCATTTTTGGATTGGGTTCTTTGTTTTTTTGATATAGAGCTGTATGAGTTGCTTGTATATTTTGGAGATTAATCCTTTGCTTCATTTGCAAATATTTTCTCCTATTCTGAGTGTTATCTTTTCGTCTTGTTTATGGCTTCCTTTGCTGTGCCAAAGTTTTAAGTTTCGTTATGTTCCATTTGTTTATTTTTGTTTTTATTTCCTTTTCTCTAGGAGGTGGGTCAAAAAGGATCTTTCTGTGATTTATGTCATAGAGTGATCTGCCTATGTTTTCCTCTAAGAGTTTGATAGTGTCTGGCTTTACATTTAGGTCTTTAATCCATTTTGAGTTTATTTTTGTGTATGGTGTTAAGGAGTGTTCTCGTTTCATTCTTTTATGTGTAGCTGTCCAGTTTTCCCAGCACCACTTATTGAAGAGGCGTCTTTTCTCCACTGTATATTCTTGCCTCCCTTATCAAAGATAAGGTGACCATATGTGTGTAGGTTTATCTCTGGGCTTTCTATCCTGTTCCATTGATCTATATTTCTGTTTTTGTGCCAGTACCATACTGTCTTGATTACTGTAGTTTTGTAGTATAGTCAGAAGTCAGGGAGCCTGATTCCTCCATCTCCGTTTTTCTTTCTCAAGATTGCTTTGGCTATTTGGGGTCTTTTGTTTCTCCATACAAATTGTGAAATTTTTTTTTCTATTTCTGTGAAAAATGCCACTGGTAGTTTGATAGGGATTGCATTGAATCTATAGATTGTTTGGGTAGTATAGTCATTTTCACAATGTTGATTCTTCCAATCCAAGAACATGGTATATCTCTCCATCTATTTGTATCATCTTTAATTTCTTTCATCAGTGCCTTGTAATTTTTTGCATACAGGTCTTTTGTCTCCTTAGGTAGGTTTATTCCGAGATATTTTATTCTTTTTGTTGCAATGGTAAATGGGAGTATTTTCTTGATTTCACTTTCAGATTTTTCATCATTAGTGTATAGGAATGCAAGAGATTTTTGTGCATTAATTTTGTATCCTGCTACTTTACCAAATTCATTGATTAGCTCTAATAGTTTTCTGGTGGCATCTTTAGTATTCTCTATGTATAGTATCATGTCATCTGCAAACAGTGACAGCTTTACTTCTTCTTTTCCAGTTTGGATTTCTTTTATTTCTTTTTCTTCTCTGATTGCTATGGCTAAAACTTCCAAAACTATGTTTAATAAGAGTGATGAGAGTGGGCAACCTTGTCTTGTTCCTGATCTTAGTGGAAATGGTTTCAGTTTTTCACCATTGAGGGCGATGTTGGCTGTGGGTTTGTCATATATGAACTTTATTATGTTGACCTTTATTACATATGACCTTTATTATGTTATTATGCCTACTTTGGCCCTTTTTTTAATTGGATTGTTTGTTTATTTGATCAGGTTGTATGAGTTCTTTGAATATTGTGGATATTAACCCCATATTGGATAAATTGTTTGCAAATATATCTAAAGGTGCAGCTGAATCCAGGTGAAACCCCTGACTGAATGAGTCACCTCCTAACAGGTTGAGGAGTTAAGGATGTTCACAGGTGAAGTCCAACAGCTCAATACAGGGTAAGAAAGGTCTGTTAAGAGCAGGAAAATGAGGTGGATTAGGGCCCAAGAAGTAAGCAATACATATTTAGATTATTGTATTGGACAAGTCAAAAGATAGGTAGTAGAAAGTGAAGAAAAATCTGAGCAGAACTGATCTCTAAAATGAAATGGGGAACCATGGCATTATGGCGTGTTATGCTATTCAAGTATTTAGGTTTCCCCAACACTGTTTGACCACTGAGGAGAAAGCAGAAAGTTGGGCTGTTTCAGAGTTTGTGACTGGTCAGGCTTGTGCTGCAGAAAATCAGGCGGGAGTTTTCTGCTTATGCCACAGTGTGTGATTTCAATGTTTAGTGTTTTTTTAGGTGGTGGTGGCTACCTTCCCATAGCCACCCTAGATAAAGCTATCTAGCTGTATTAGCGTGAATGTGTGTGATTGTGTGTGACAAAAAAACTCAAACCGACTGAGATAATAGAGGCAATTTGTTTATTTACACAACAGGATTCAAGTTGGCAACATACCTTATAGGATTTTTATGGGGATTAAATAAATTAATCCTGTAATGTAAATAAAATAGCTTCTAGCACATAATGGGTGCTCGAAGCCATATCTTTGCCTTCTGCCTACCATGTTGTTAGCTTCCTCCTTGTTCACATCCAGTAGGAAGGTACCTGCCTTCTAATTTCTCTCCCAGGATGGAGAACCATCTTTCTCAAACATCTTACAGCTCATTCGTCTGATTTGGGTCTATACTAACTTCTTTGGCAAAGGGAATGCCATTTACTTATTAACATAGTCTGCCTTTACTAGGACAGTCACTGTGGTTGGAGAAATGGGTTTTCAACCTGGATAGGTAAAGAAGAGCTTACCCTAAGTTTGGGGATGGGGTCCACTTTCTTATCCAGATTACATGTCTATTACATCTCAGGGAGCAGTGGGATATTTGCTACAGAGACAAACACAAAATTCACTCTGATCACTGAAATAGTCAAGAAAAATATATAGTTACCTTAATTAGGATTGAACATTCTCCTAGGCATCCAGGGAATTGTTTTATAGTCACAAGACAGAGGTAGGATTGTTCTAAACACACAGCTGGTCCTGCTGCACAATTACTATCAGGAAAACTTGTATTAGTTTTCTTTGGCTGCTATAACAAATTACCCCAAACTTGGTGGCTTAAATTTATTCCCTCATAGTTCTCTAGACTAAAAATTCAAAATCAGTATCACTGGGCTGAATGAAGGTGTCAACAGGGCTACACTCCCTCTGGAGTCTCAAGGGAAGATTGTTTCTTGTATTTTTCAACTTCTGGTGTCTGCAGGCATTCCTTGGCTAGTGGCTGCATCACTTCAGTCTTCAAGGTCAGCATCCTCAAATCGCTCTCTGCTCTGTCTTCACATCAAATCTCTCTCTTATAAGACTACATGGGTTACATTTAGCCACACCCCTCCCATACCCAGTTATTCAGGATAGTCTCCCTGTCTCAAGACCATTAACTTAATTACATCTGCAAAGATTTTGCCACATGAAGTAATATTTACAGTTTCTAGGGATGGGAATCTGATATCTTTGTGGGCCATTATTCAGCCTATTGACTACCTTTAGATCAATTACTCTAAAATAATTATATTCAGTTTCACAGAAACTCTTATATAACCAGTAGCCCAGTATAGCAGGACAACTTTTAGAAGGACATTTCATAATTACTGTATTTCCTTAATTGTAAGACAACCTCAGCTGAAAATAGATTTTGAGAGGAAAAAACTAATAACTATAGTATATGTTTACATCCATCCTGATTTTAGAAACATTAGAGTGTGGGGAAATTGTGCATTTTAGAATTGAGGAAATGTGGTAATTTATCTTGGTAATAGCACCAGGAAGTTACATCATTTAAACCTAGATGTTTTATGGGTAATTACTGAGATTCTTCTGAAGAGTTATCAAAGATGAGTGGTAATGTTTCCTTGAAAATTTCCCAGAGTAAAATCATCATGACTATGAGTAAAGCATAGAAATCACTCCCTTGTTAGGAATCTCAGAACTATTTCTAGAGATAAATTTTGCTCATTTACTCAGATTTTTCCTTGAGCCACTTCTGCTCTGATCTGTTTTTCCCCTTTTGTAATGATACATTTCTGTCAGCCACCTTGATTTTCTTTCCCTCATATACTGCAAGGCTATAGGTGAATGAAGGAAATAAGAGAGGACAAAAACAAATTGACTGAGCATACAAGGTTGATTCCTGAGGAAGCATTTATCACCAAGTGGTATTACTTCAGTTTCCTGAATATCTCCTGAATCCTTCTCCCAGTGCCCACTGTGGCGGACAGGATAATCATCACCCAAAGATGCTGACATCCTGATCCCCAGTCTTTGGATGTATGTTGCATGGTAAGGGGAGATTAAGGCTAAAGATGGAATTAATATTGCTAATCAGCTGACCTTAAAATAAAGAAATTCACCTGGATTATCCAGTTAGGCTCAATGTAATTACAAGGGCCCTTAAATGGGAAGAGGGAGAGAGAGGATTCAGGACCAGAGAGATGACAATATGGAAAAGATCAGCCATGCTGGACTTGAAGATGGAGGAAGGGGGCCATGGCACAAGGAATGGGTCAGCCTCCAGAGACTAGTAAAGGTAAGGAAACAGATTCTTACATCAAGCCTCCAGAAAGGAACACAGCCCTGCCGACTGCTTGCTTATAGCTCTAGGGGACCCATTTTGAACTTGAGACCTCCAGAATTGTAAGATCATACATTTGTGTGGTTTTAAGCTGCTAAGGTTGTAGTAATTCTTTATAGCAGCACTACTGTGGCTCTGGACAGTCTCCCCCTTTCCTAAGTTATGGAAACACAACCCTGATATGACTTCCAGTCTCGCCTCCTTCTGCTCTGTTTCCACTCGGAACTCAGAGCTGTCTTTCTAAAATGCTATACAATTGGTCTCACTCATCTATTTATCACCTTCCAGTGACTTTCCACTGCTCTTAAAACAAAGCCCAAGGTCTCTAATGTGACCACAAGGCTCCTTCATGACTGTTCTACTTCCAGACTTCCCTCTATGAGCCAGCCAGCCTGAATTTCTCAATCTCTCAAAAGCCCCACACTCTCTTCTCTCTGGATTCCCTGTTTAGGGGATGCTTCTCCCTCCCTGGGTGCTCCTCCTTCTCCAGAGGCTAATTTCTACCTATTCTTAGAGTTTCAGCTTAGCTATCACTGCCTCCTGAAAGATTTTCCTGGTCCCCACATCTAACTAGATGTCCCTCTCTTTGCTCCCATTAGACTCTGGTCACCACTCTTACAGCCATGTTGTAGTTGCCCAGATTTTCTGCCCTCCTGTAAGCTCCTTGAGGGCAGGAACTCAGACTGTCCCCAGTGCCTAGCACAGTGCTTGGCACATAGCAGGCCCTGCAAAAATATTGGATGACTATACCTATTACTCAGATCACAGAAATGCTTGAAATTAATTTGACCAAAACATTTCAGCTCAGGAATTTCAACTTTTAATGGTTTTGTGTTGGCTCACACATACTTTTTTTACCTTTTCCCCTCCTTCCTCCATTACTTAGAACTGTACTCTCTCCACTTTTTCCAGACCAGGCTTGTGATAATTATCTCAGCTAAGCCCAGCTCTATCCACCATCATACTTTTGTGCTTGAAGAGTTTTACAAATCCCCATGCACAGCCTCCAGGTCTCGAATGTGTTTTCCTTCCAAGCACGAACCCCCTGAGATTTATGCAAACAAAAGTGAAAACATGGAGAGAGGGAGAGAGTCCTTGAACCTCGCAAATATGCCAACTGAATTGAGTCTAATGTTGAAGGAACTAGAATGGAGGAAGTAATGAAGGTAAAGAAAGCAGAGAATGAAGACATACTGCTCATTTTTAGTTTGCAGAGGAAGTTGTGATTTTAGGCTATTTTCATGTTGTAAAAACCAATTAATCCTCTTTTTATTGTGCTCACATTGTTCAACTGGGGCTATTCTTCAAAGCTCCATAATTAAAAAGCTATCCTTTTTAAATGGATAGATATGAAAGGAAGAAAGGGTTTGCCTAATGCTGGCTCCCCTAGCAGGATGAGTGCCTGTCATTGTCCTCTGTGGAGTCTAGCTTTGCAGCAGTGCGGACCCAGTGTCATCATCACATTTTCTGCCCACCACACCCTAAATCAGGAAAGCCAGATTGGCCAGATGATTTTGAGTTACATGTTTCCCTGGTTGCATTATGAGCCCTCGGTTCTCTAATTGGGCCCTCCTCTGCTCCTGAAGATGCTCAGGAGATACTTGGGTGAGACGACAGAGCCCTGAAGAGGCTCCAAGTGTGTTTCTGGCACATACAAACCCTTATGTTTTACATGCTAACAGCATTTGTTTCGTATGCACTCAGCATATTTGTTCAGATGGGTACTCTTGCCTTCTCCATAGTTTTGAGTATAGGTGTGTTTAATAATTCATGTAGTTCACTTCTTTTGGAAGACTTGCCTTAAAGATATGAATCATTTCAAATATAAGTTCACAAAGCCATGAATTTAAAAATGAGGTAAAATGACAACTTCCTAATTTCACTCTTTGTTTTCATTATTTTCAGCTCAGAAGTCAATTCTGTCTCACGAGGCCTACGTATACTACTTATATGATAATTTCATGAAAGCTCAAGGTTGGAACAGCAAAGTAACCTTCCACTATCCTCATATAAGTACATGATACACATTAATGCTTTTCAGACATTATTTCACTTGTCTCCTATCAGTTTAGGAGTGGTTTTGTTTGTTTCCCTTGGAGATGGTATAGTTCTTGGGCCCCAAGTCTTTTGCTCAAGTTTCAAGCCTGTTATTAAATACAGCAACTTTAAATTGTATTTTAGTTCTTTATATTTACTTTAAAAAGCTTCTGTAGTTCTATCTTAAGAAATGAAAAAGTAACAGTTTAATATATGGAAGTAAACAGAAAGCGGTTGTCAAAATATTTTGGTGAGTTCTTAGGATATTTTTTCTGAAAATCACTAATAACACATATCTGATATAGTCTAGGCTTCCACAGTTTGAGAAGGATTTCTGTGGAGACATTTAAAAGCAATTGAAATATTCTACCTTGTTAGTTATATTAAATTGAGAATAAACTGAGATAGCACTTTATTGCCATGTTGGGAATGTGAAACTTAAAAATTTATATTTACTCTTATAAAAATACATAATTCTTATACTCCCCTTATATTCTTCATTGGGTGGCAGGACACCAAGCATGCTCTGACTTTATTGGGGAAGCAAAGATTTAAATACTGTGTTAATCCACAGCTGGATGTAGTGGTTGCAGGCACCTTGCTCACATCACAACATTGACTTTTCACAATGATCATCTCAGAAAGGTTTCAGATTAGAAATGTATTTACCCTTAAACATGTTAGAGACTTGGTAAATAAACGTTGCCTCTGGATCTTGCAAATATGAGCAAGACAAAGCAAGGTAAGTCCTCTTCTGTACTTAACAATAATAATAGTATATGATAAGTCATCATCTATACCTAATAATAATAATAATACATGTATATATGGTAAACAGTAGAGCAGTCCTTAAAAGTGAAAAACAAAGAGCTAACATGCCAAAAGAGGAAATGCAGTAGAATTCAAAAGAGGATCGATTATTTCAACAGAAAGCAGGAAAAGTTGGGGGAGGAGAGCAAGGAACAGAAGAAACAAATAGAAAGTATAGCAAGATAATAAATTTAAATCCAAAAAAATGATAATCTCTAGAGGAAAACAGTCTAAATACTTCAATTAAAAGGCAGGTATTATAAGATTGGGCTTTTGTTAAATCAAGGCAAACTATATGATACCCATTAAAAACCTACTTTGACTATAAAGATACAGGTAGGTTAAAAGTAAAAGAATGTAAAGAGGTGTACTGTACACATATAATCAAAATAAAACTGGAGTGACATTATTAAAATCAGACAAAAGAGTTTAGAGCAAGGAATGTTACTAGAGATAAAGAAGGAAACTTCAGAAATGATAACTGGATCAATTCAGAAGACATAAAAAATCTAAATGACTTTGCACCTAATAAAAGAAAATTAAAAGAAGAAATTAGATGAATCATAACTTTAGCTGGAGACTTCAGCTCTCCTCTATCAATCAATATTTGTTAGAGTAAATAGACAAAAAATAAATTCTTGATAGGTAAAATGAAAAACACAATCAAGCAATTTTATGTCATGGACATTAATAGTATCCTTTCCTCAGCAATAGCAGAAAACAAATTCTTTTCAAGTGCATATATAAATTCTCTAATAAAGTACATATTCTGGGCCATAAAATGATTCTCAAGAAATTTAAAATAATCAAAATTATATACAGTATGTTCTTTTACCATATCAGAATCAAATTAGATGCCAATAGCAGAAAGATATCTAAAATTACCTACATATTTCAAAATTAAATTATTTACTTCTAAATGATCTATGTGTCAGTTTTTAAATATTTCAAAGCAAGTGATTAAGAAAAATAAACAGCACATCACAATTTGTGTTAAATGGGAAATTTATAATGTTAATTACTTATATTAGAAAAGAAAAAAAGTCTAAAATTAAATATCTAAAATTTCACCTTAACAAACTATAGAACATTGAACCCAGAAAAGGTAGAAAAAAATAAGAAAAATGAAAAGAAATATCAATGAAATAGAAAATGAACCAAAAAAAAAAAAAAGGTGGAGAAGTGTCAGAGAAACCAAAAGTTAGTTCTTTAAAAAGATCATTAAAATTTATACACATCTAGCCAGACTGATGAAGGAAAAATGTGAGAAAACACAAATTACCAAGAATGAAAGAGAGGGTATCATTTACAATCTTAAAAGACTATTAAGGGAATGTTATAAACAATTTTATGACAAATAAATTCACAAATTGTATGACATGAACAAACTTCTTGAAAGACACAAACTATCAATGTTCATTCAAGATTAAATGGATAATTTAAATAGCTCTATACTTATTACAGGAATTGGATTCATTGCTTAATATCTTCCCAAGAAGAAACCACCAGGCCCAGATGACTTTACTGGTGAATTCTATATAAAAATTCATATAAAAATATATAATCTCATTTCTTCACAAAATCTTTCAGAAAAATAGAAGAGGACGGAATTCCCAACTTATTTTATAAGGTCAACATTTCTCTGATAACAAAAGTAGACCTAGACTGTTCCAGAAAAGGGAACTACAGTAAATATCCTTGTGAATATGAATGCTGTATATTAATTTTTAAAAAATCAAACTAAATCCAACAACACAGAAAAAGACTGATGCATTTAGAACAAGTGGGGTTTATCACAGGTATGCAAAGTTGGTTTACAATGTATAACTAAATCATAGTTCAACATTTTAACAGATTAAGAAAGAAATGTCATACAATCATCTCAATAGATACAGAAAAGGCACTTGGAAAAATTCAACACTTATTCATGAAAAAATTCTCAACAAACTAGGAACAGAAAATAATTTCCTCAACTTGATGAAGAATATTAAAAAAAAAACACACAGATAACCACCTAAGAGTAACAGACTCAATATTTTCTTGATAAGGTCCAGAAGAAGGTCAGGATGTGTGCTCTTTCTACTTTTATTCAACCTTCTCTGGAGTTCCTAGCCAGTGCAATGAGGCAAGAAAAAGAAATGGCATGCATATGTATTTGAAAGGCAGAAAAGGTGACTGTCTATGTACAAAATCCTAAGAACTAAAAAGTCAGTTTATCAAGGTAATGGGACACAAGATCAGTGTACAGAAATCAATATTATTATATATTAGCAACAAATATTTGGAAATTGCAATTAAAGAATAACCTTTATCATAGTACCAAAAATGAATAATTAGGGTATATTTAACAAAATATATGCAAAACTTGTACATTGAAAATTATAAAACATTGTTGAGAAAAATTAAAGTAAACCTAAAGAAATGGAATAATATAACATATTCATTGAAGAAGGGTCAATTTTATTAAGGTGTCATAAATTCCCAGATTGATTTATAAATTTAATGCAGTCACAATAAAAATCTCAGCAGGTTTTTCTGAAGAAATTTACAAGGTGAATGTAAAACCTATATAGAAATACAAAGAACCTGGAATAGACAAAATCATTTTGAAAAACAAGAAAAAAATTGGAAGAATTACACTACCTAGTTTAAAGACTTCTGTTGAAGTCACATTAGTTAATAGAGTGTGGTATTGCTTTAATCATGGACATATAGATCAATGAAACAGAATAAAGCAACCAGAGATAGATCCAAACATATAGGGTCAATGGATTTTTGATAAAGGTCCAGAGTAACTGAATGAGGGAAAAGTTCATCTTTTTGATAAATGGTGCTGGTAAATTGGGTATCCGTATGAAAACAATGAACCTTAACCTTTACTTCACACCATATATAAAAATTAACCAAAGAAGAGATATCAATGGCCAATAAGCACATGAATAATTCTCAACATCATTAGTTGTTAGGTAAATTCAAATTAAAACCCTAATGATACAGCACTATACACCCACCAAAACGGCTACAAGTTTGGGGGAATATTCTAACAAAATAGTTCTGATGAGAATGTAAATGGTTTGCATCATTTTGGAAAACACTTTGTCAGCTTTTTATCTAGTCAAACATATATTTACCCAGTATTTCCACCCAGCAATCCCACTCTTAAGTATTTATTTACCCAAGAGAATGAAACACATCTCCACACAGAACTTTTTACACAAATGTTGATAGTAGCTTTAAACATAATAGTCCTAAACTGGAAACAACATAAATGTCCATCAACTGGTGAATAAACAAACCATTGTATAACCATATAATGGACTACTACTTACTAATGAAAATAACATTGTACTGTTGCATACAACAATATAGATGAATCTCAAAACTATTGTTAAGGGAAAGAAGGCAGACACAAAAGATCATATCCTGTCTGATTCCATTTATGTGAAACTCTAGAAAAGACAAAGCTATAGCAATAAATGGCAGATCAATTGTTGCCTGGTGCCGTGGATGAGCAAAAGAGATTGGCTGTAAAAAGGCACAAAGGAATTTACAGGCGTGATGGAAATGTTTTATGTCTCAATTGTGTTGTGATTACATGAGTATATCAGGAGTTATCCTCTTCCACCATATTCCACACAGGGTGTTGCTCATCACTAGCTTAACACTCAGCCTGGCAAATAATTTAAAACGGCATCCATCAAAAACTTTCCCAAAGATTTCAAGAAATATAAATTACAAAGAGATAATCAGACCAAAGTTTGATGTTTTACTGAGGAACAGAAGATATGCTTAAGATTGAATAAACATTCATATTCCTTCACCGGGAGACAGTTTACCAAAATTTACAGTGATTATCTCTGGATCATGAGACTATTCTCGACTTTTATTTTCTTTTTAAGATTTTCTTATCTGCAAAATGTTCTATAATGAATGTCATTACTTTAGCTATTGGAAAATGTCACTTTGAAGTGAAAGGACACAGATTAGTGATGTTGATCTTAATTAACATTTAGTAACTTTAGATGACATTCTAGAATGAAAAAAGAGTTCTAAGTTTATCTGAAAACTGTAGGATGGAAAGAAATGTTTTAGTAATTTCTTTTTATTCTAAAAGTTTATTTTTCTGTTAGACTCAAACAGAAAAATAAAACAGTCCTTAAAGCAAAGCTCAGAATAAGGATATGAAATGAACAAAAATCACTGGCAGTTAATTTTACAGAATTATTGAAGCTGGCTAGGTACTTCCATCTCCTCTCTGGTGAGATTATAAAAATAAATCATGTTTTATCAACTGTGCTTCTGGAAGAAACATGTCTCTTGAGAAAAGAAAAAAAAATAAAGCTACAAAAATACTGCATAGTAATTTTTGAAATATTTTATCTTCTCATACCAGGCTGAAAGCACTTTCTGCTTTGAAAATATTAACATTTTGGTGTGAAGACCCCTTCTGCAAATATTCAAAGAATGTTGGTCATTTTTAAATAAATTGTCATTTTTTAATGTGCACTGGAGAGAAAGGGGAAAATGCAGATGGTTCATCATTTTAATGATTATTAACACAAATGATTGGAAGATTGTTTTTACTTCCATATTGCTGTTTTTTGTAGCAGTTCCTGAGGGAGGGATTCCTCTTTTCCCATTTGTCCCATTCCCACTCTAAGTGCAGGTTTCTAGCGTTTTCCATATTCATATACAGCAGGGGGGAGAATAATTTGGGAAATACAGGGATAAGGTGATAGTATGAAATCACTTCTAACAATGGTCTTTTGCTGCTGCCATGAGCACATTGATTCCAAAGACAATAGTTACATTTGTCATCAGGGCTGTATTTATCTATAACAACCAGTCTGTTTTGTCTGACTTATATTTTTCAAATGAGTACAGTATTAAATTGGTATTCATAGATTACCTAACTGTTCTGCCTCTTCATCTTTTTGTTTTACTTTTAAAATAATGTAGAACTAGCACTGCACTTTCTCTTTTTAGCGTAGCATATTTTATTTCTGCAGTATGAGCAAAATCATCCCTGGAAAATGCTGCTTCTAAGGTTATAGATTTAATTTTAAGCCTGAATCAAAGAAAAATGTCAGAACCCCTTTCTTAAAGCTTCAACAAACACGAGTGCTAGCTTTCTTTTTTAGTGTGGAGGCGGCTTTCTTATTTTTACTATAGCTGGTGCATTAAGGCTTGTGATCATATATTTCTGTACACCAGAGAAGAACTGGGACATCTGCCATCGGCTTCCAAAGTTTTGTGGCCATTCAGTTTTGTGACAGTTACTTATTATTGTGTAACAAACTGTCCCCCAAATCAGCAGCCTAAAATAACAACAATCATTTATTTGCTCAAAATTCTGCAAACAGGCGGGGCTCAGTCAGGCAGCTTGTTTCTGCTCCATGTGGTATCAGCTGGGCAAACTCATGTGTTTGCAGTCAGCTGGTGTTGTGACTGGGTTTGGAGCATCCAAGATGGACTTAAAACGTATGTTTCACATCTCATCTGTGATGGCTGGAACAAATGGGTGCTGGTTTGGCCTCTCTTTCTTCAAACAGGTCTTTTATCTTCCATACTCTCCCTCTTTACATGGCTTGCAGTCCATGAGGACGCTGGCTTGGGCTTCCTTGTATGGCATCTCGTGACAGCAAGAGAACAAAAAGTTTGAGGCTTCTTAAAGCCAAGGCCCAGTTGTGCAGCACTGCTTTTGCCATATTCTGTCTGCCCAAGAAATTAACATTGGAAGATCGTTACACCAAGGGTATGAAATCAAAGAGGAGTAACTCAGTTGGAGCCATTTTGTAACAATAAACCCCCGTTATCTTGAGGAATGTTTCTATCATTTCATTAAAGTGGATGCAAATCAGAAGTTATACATATTTTCTCCTTCAGTGACCATACAAAATCAGCTCACTATTCCTACATGGAGCAGTCCTCCAACAAAACCACAGAAGAAATTCAGTGAGGCTGCCTGAATAAAGTACAGAAATAACCTCTAAGTGACTGGGTACTTGGCTGATTAATTTTAAAAGTCAGTTAAAAATGAAGAATCATAAAACAAATTGCACATAATCTTACACATTTTGTTTTAACCTAAAATGAGCAAATATGCATTCATTCATCAATATTTTAATGTTAAACCAAGGGCTTTTCTCTAAGAGCCCACTGCTTAGAATACACTTCATTTTTCTTGTATAAACCCACTAATAATGATAATTAGTCATTATGAATCTTGATAGCTTTGAAGCAGAAGGAAAACTTAAACACAGTTGCATATCAATCTATTTAGAGAATCTGAGATTTTTATATTTTCTTCCAGTTTCTTACAGTTGTTTTCCCCATACCTTATTCACTAGCAATTATTTGAGCAATCATGACCTTATCTTTCCACATCACTTACGTAGTTTTTGTAAAAATAACAACTAGTCCTTTTCATACGTGTATTTTATCAATTTATAGATCCTTTAATTTATGCAATTTTGATCAAAAAGTACAACCAGGATAAATTTGGGAATAAACTCAGCTGCCACTGACCAGTCATGCAATTTTGGGAGCAGAAGTGCACAGGCTACTAGAGAATGTTTACTAGGTTGTGGATATCCACTGATACGTTTTACAGAGGAAATGGGGAATGTTTATTAACCTGGTGACATGATGAAGTGGAGATTGTTTAAAAGAGTTTCTGCTGTAGGTGAAATATATCTATCATAGGTAAATTAGTACCAACTGTGAATTTTACTATTATTCACACTCCCTGCATGACTTAATTATTGATTGATTAATGTGGGCTGGTCATCAAAAACCCTGCATCTAAGAATGTAAAATAGAATTCTTTATTGCCTGGTGGTTTGGAGGGTCTCAGTGCTGTCACCAGAAAATTATCCATGTTCCCTTGAATGTTTGTTCACCTAGACGCCCTTTCTCCAACCCCATTCCCATATGGCCTTGCTGCACCCGGTGGTCTGAGGCCTGCTGATGTGTCCCAGTTGTTTGGTTACCAGCCATGTGCAGGATTCCTACCTGATAAAAGGGCTGTGATCCTCAGTTAAACGCGAAGGCCATTTTCTTCTGCCAAAGTATTGGTTTTAGGATTAAAATGTATAAATCAAATAAGATTTCTTTCCTCCCTGCTGTTTTGGACAAACAAGATGTTGCCACGTCCTGAAGGAAACACAAATGTACTTACACAGTCATCGGACTGTGGAAATGACTGGTCAATTTTAGTAGAAACTACAAACTGAAAGAAAAATGTGTTCAAAGAGTTTGAAATTCTTACCTTTCTATTGGTAAACTAAAGGAAGGAATGTGCTTCTGCACAAAAGGAATCCTCACTCAATTTTTAATTTGCTAACCCAGGGGAAAGGAAAGGATTCAAAGAGTTTTGATTAAAACTCATTTAATACATAGAGACTTCTCCTGAGAATGGTATCTGCTAATGTCCTATTGTGTCATCCCTCCTGTATGGAAACTTCACTAGACTCTGATAAATGGACTTTGAGTAAACTAAGTAACATATAAATGGATATTGAAGAACCACTACTGTTTGTATTGTAATGAAATCCACAAAAACATACCTAATCTCAGCTATATATTACCCTACTGTTCAATTATATCTTATGATATCATTTAATAAGATTATTTTATTATAATTCCAAATGGAAAGTGTAGTCAATAAAATTAAAAATAAAATTAGAATTTATTGAATAATTCAAAAAAGCACACTTCTTTACATTGCTTATTTGAAAGAACATTTGAAATAGCTCTCTCATGGTTACAGGTAGCCTTGGAGACCAACTGCCATATATTTCTGGAAGAATTAAAATACCGATGCCATTTGTTACCTGTGTTTAATAAGTAGAGAGAGGTTCCTCTGCTGGAGTGGTGTTGTTATTTTGGGACTTTGTGATAGAGTCCCCAAAATATCCTTTTAATATCACAATTAGAAACTTGAATTTATTTGTCTCTTCTTGTTAATAAAATTACATTCTCACTATGTATGCTGTATTAATTAAGTCAGTAAAGTAACAAATGTATGTTCATTAAATCAAAGAAATTAAATATTATTTAATTTTAAAAATGTACAAGCATTTTAATTCATAGTGATCATATTTATAAATTAAATTTCAAAATCAAAGCACAATTATTTTTATTCAAAAAGGATTTTGTCCATAATGGGAAAGAATATGAAAAAGAATATATATATATGTATAACTGAATCACTTTGCTGTACAGCAGAAATTAACACAACATTGTAAATCAACTAGACTTCAATAAAATTTAAGAAAATAAAAAAAAATTTTAAAGTGTTTTGTTTTGTTTTTGGCTTCATACCTCTCGTACACTTCAAAAATAGCTTAGTTGATATTCTGTTCTGTAAGTCAGTATGGCAGTTTGGGCAGGATATTCTTTAGACTGTTAAAATGGAGTTAGTTGTGGTACCCACCTCACAGAGTTATTGTGACAATTAAATGAGTTAATTCATGGGTAGCTCTGGGAAGAGTCACTGGTACTAGTAAACTTTGTGCAAGTGTTAGTTATTACTATTTCCAGAATCCAGACCCATCTCCACCACTGCCCCCACTGGAGCCGCCAGGATCCCCTGCTGGATCACAGTATAACTTCTGCTGGTCTTCCCACCTCCACTTTTGTCTCTACCCCATCATTTCTCACCTGGGCAGCCTCAGAGATTCCTGGGTCCTTGGTTCAAGTCATTCGTCTGCTCAAAGCCTGGTACCAGTTGATGCCCTCACAAGGTCCAGCCCATCTTCTGTCCCCACCGCCTGTTGCTCCCTCTTGTTGCTTTAGCTTCAGCCATATTGGACTCCACAGGCCCTGCCTATCTGGGTTTTGGTGCTTAATGTTCCCACTGCCTAGAGGGCTTTTCCCTCACATCTGCATGGCTCACCACTTCCTTCTCCATGAGGCCTTCCCCTACCACCCTACAGAAATCACAACTCCCCACCCCCAGCACTTCCTCCCCTTCTTCCCTGATTTGTTATCCTCTGTAGCTCTCATCACCCTCTTACTGTTTTGTTAATTATCAGACACTTTTGTTTATATCCCAGTACATAGGACAGCATCAGGCCTACAACCAATATCTGTTGAATGAACGAATGTTGCACATTACACACATCACTAGTACTGTTTTGATTTTGTAATGTATGAATTGTCTGAAATAAGAAGTGTGTTTAACTGGTACACCCAGGGAATCAAAGTCATTGTAGGAGGAGATCCTCAGCTTCCTCATGGCAAATCCATAAATACATCCGCCTTCATTGCTCTCCTCCCCTCCTCCCTCCTGTGCTTAGGATTCCAAGCTCTGGGTTCTGGGGAGGGTAAGGGGGACCTCACTTAGCAGTTCTACTCCCCCCTTTAAAATTGAATGGCTCCTTCCCATTAGTATTTAAATACTCTCAAGTTTCCCTCATCTTTAAATGAACAAATAAACACAGGTCTCTGCACCTCTTTCTTCCCTCCAGCTACTCCTCCACACCCTCTCTCTTTTTCTATGTCGTGTCTACCTTTCTGGGGCGGTCGACTCTTCCCTGAGAGAGTTGCAGTGTCCTCTTCCTCTGTTCCTCTCATTGCTCAGCCACCTGCAGCCTCACTCCTGTTCCCAGCCCACCTCTGAAATGTCCCTCCAAGGGTCCCAGCTATCCCTGGTTGCTGAATCCAGCTGACACTTCCTAGGAATCAGCCTCCTGACTGCTTAGCAGACTGTGACACCATTGACACTCTCTCCTCCTTCAAACTCCCTCTTCTCTTGGCTTAAGATACATCACAATCTCTCCAACTACTGTTTTTTTTTTTTTCTTTTCCATTCTAGTTTATTACAAGATATTGAATATAGTCCCCTGTGCCATACAGTAAGACCTTATTGCTTATCTATTTTATATATAGTGTTTGTATCTGCTAATCCCAAACTCCTAATTTATCCCTTCTCTACCCCTCTCCCCTTTTGTAACCATGTTTGTTTTCTATGTCTGTGAGTCTGCTTTTGTTTTATAAATAAGTTCATTTGTATCATATTTTAGATTCCACATATAAATGATATCATATGATATTTGTCTTTTTCTGTCTGACTTATTTCACTTAGTATGATAACCTCTAGGTCCATCCATGTTGCTGAAAATGGCATAATTCCATTCCTTTTTATGGCTGAGTAATATTCCATTATATATATCTATATATCTATCTATATAGATATAGATAGATATAGATATAGATATACCACATCTTTATCCACTCACCTGTTGATGGACACTTAGGTTGCTTCCATGTCTTGGCTACTGTAAATAGTGCTACCATGAACATTGAAGTGCATGTGTCTTTTTGAGTTAGAGTTATCTCCAGATATATGCCCAGGAATGGGATCAGTGGGTTCTATGGCAACTCTATTTTGAGTTTTTTAAGGAACCTCCATACTATTTTCCATAGTGGCTGCCCCAATTTACATCCCCACTAACAGTGTAGAAGGGTTCCCTTTTCTCCACACCCTCTCCAGAATTTGTTATTTGTAGACTTTTTAATGATGACAATTCTGACAGGTGTGAGGTGGTACCTCATTGTAGTTTTGATTTGCATTTCTCTAATAATTAGCGATGTTGAGCATCTTTTCATATGCCTATTGGCCATCTGTATGTCTTCTTCTCTCCAACTACTCTTAATCCTCTTTCTCAGTTGCTTTGTCAACTGTCTTCTCTCACACTAAAATCCTTCTTCTCAAGCTTGTTTTTCTTGAGAGATCTCTTTAGTTTCAACAGCTTCTGTTACAATTTATGGGATGACCAAATTTCAAATCTTTATTTTCACCCCATAACTTTCTCCAAATGTCAGAGCCATGTATCCATCTAAAGTTTGCCCTCTGCACTTCAACCCAGAATATCTAAAACTAAGCTCATCATCTTCTTTCCAAAGCCTGCTTTTTGTCCTTTGTTCTCCTCACACCTACCCTGTGCCTCACCAGAGTGAAATGTTTTCAGTTGCCTGAGTTTTGCTTGGGTGTTGCTTTCTCTTTGGAAAGCCTTCCTTCCTCCTCCTCCTTCTCCTTTTACTCCCTGACCCCGCCCTAGCTCCAACTCTTCTGCCTCTCCTGGTCCAGCATCATCTCCTCCGCAAAAACCTTGGTGAGTGCCTGGTCCTCACCTGTGTTACTCTCTGTTTCAGCCTTCATCACACTGTGTTGAAATAAATTGGTTTTCTTGTTTTTCTTCCACCATGGATGCTTCTTGAGGACAGGGACTGCATTCTTTTTTCTTCTGTGTCCTTTGCACCTAGCAGAGGCCCACCATTTTGTAGGTGCTTGATAATTGCTTGTTGAAAGAAAGACTGAATGAGCATGAATGCATAAGGGCCACATGGCCCTTAGGACAGAGGACAACTTGGTAATATTAAGCAGTATCTCAATGGGACACCTGTTGACATTTTGGGTGGAACAGCTCTTTATTTGGTGAGACTGTTCAAGTCACCCGGCTGCTCAGAGCCTGGCTCCTGTCCTAAGCATTGCAGGATGGTTAACACTACGGGCTCCTGCTCACTCTATGCTAGTCATGCCCCCAAACACTGGAAAACCAGAAATGCCCCCACACATTTCTGATGCTTCTTATGGAGACAGCTTGCCTTGGGCTGGGAAGCTCTGAGCTAAGATTGTACTCCAGGTGGTGGAGTGGGAATACTTGGAGAATCAAAAAGAATTAGGCCCCTCATTGAAACTCTCAGATTGTATAGATCTCAACTGCTCTACTAGAAATCGGAAGGCTGATGCTTAAAGAAAAAAATGTACATCTCCACTAGAAATTGATAAGGACATTAAACTATCACAGAATTAGTTAGTTATTGGCACATATTAACCTTATGAGACCTGGTCTCAGAAAAGGCATCTGTGCCTTTTCTCTTCCCTGAGTCTATCCACCAACCAGAGAGCTAGCCATGCTTTGAAGTATTATAACAGGGATTCCATGAGCACCTTGATCAATCACACAGGCACCTCACAGAACTTTGAATGTTATTATAACCTTAGACGTAGATATTTAGATTGAGCAGGCCTGTAATTCTATTTGCTGTTGGCATTTCAGAGAGTCTTTAAGAAAAACCACTCAACTGTCCATAAGATCATCTGCCCTGGATGATGAAGGATGACAAATTTTGGAGTGAACTCTCAACACGCACTTTCTTACTGTCATGAAATAGAGACAGTCACTCATCTTTCACAAACAAAAAGCACTTAGTAGAAGAGAAAGTTGTCTTGTGTGTCACTGGGTTAGTGTTGGAGAAATAATGGATGATACCTTGACTGATGTGAGCAAGTAGAAGGTCGTTGACAGCAGTGAAGAAAATAGTTTGGGGGAAAATAAATAAAGACTGGGGGAGAAGCAGAGCCAGGTGTATCAGCCTGGCACGGGCTCATCAGTGCTGTGGAGTCAGCTGAGCACCACTGCCCAGGGGTCCTGCAGTTGTCCAGGTGACACAGCCAAGTGTCTTCCCACTCCCGGGGAGCAGGTTCAGAATGAAGACAACCACATTTAATGCACAGATTGTAAATGTGTAAGAGGGAGTGGTTTTACATAAATCATTTCATTTGTTCACATAGCAGCCCAATGAGATATCATTGGCCCTATTTTTCAGGGAAACGGTCTAAATCACAAACATAAACCCAAATCATGCAGCTATTAAGTGCCATAGTCAGAAAACTCACTTAGGACTTCAGAATCCGAATCCAATTTCCATTTTACGTGTTTATTATGCATTTAAGTTTTCTAATGTTTTAATTAAAAGGCTTAAAATTCTCAGTGGATTAGAGATTATTTCCATGACAACTAATTTCTTCCTTTTCCCTTCAGCACATTAAACTATATTTCTGTATTTATTTTGTCTTTTAAACAAAAATTAACTTTTTTCGACCTCAGAACTACTTAAAACATCAAACACAGCACTGTATAATGAATTTTAAAAATTCAATTTACAGAAAAAAGTGAAAAAATAATAGCAAGAGAGTCCCCATAAACAATACAAATGCTGAGTAAGACTGTAAGGTGGAAAATACAGTGGCTATTCACACTGGTCTTCAAAAGAGGGCGTGAAAACCTCCAGTCTGCTGCAGTTCGGTGAAGCTTATGTTGAGTTATATCAATGAGGCTCTGTTCTTTTGTGATGGGGTAGGAAATAAGTAACAGCAGGAATTTTTGTATGACACACCTATAGAAATCAAAATCAAGATGAGCTTAAATGTATTCAAAAGATATCTCTTGAATTATTCATCTTTCCAAAAGAAAATACCCTTACTTGACTCTTCTTGGAGACCTCAAGCCCTACTCCAGCTCAAACATGTTTAAAAGGGAAACACACAAAGTGTGTTTTGTTTCTGCCTGAGTCTGTGGTAAATAAATAAATGTATGTATGTATATGTTTTAAGAAAACATTACTTTATAGAAAATTTAAAAAAGTGATACTTTTCCTAAACTGATAGTTAAGAATTATTTTAATGAGATAGAGCTTGGTTTCATAACTAATGCAATGCTTTCACATGATTAGATGAACCCCAAAGGAATTTTCACCTAATGAGATACCTGGTAAGAAGCCATTGCTTCCAGACATTTACAATTACCAGAAACAAAAAATATCTGCACTTTATCCATGTGGAGAGCTACACTTGATAATAGAATCAGTAAGTTGCTATGAATACTAGCAATTCCATTCTTTGACACTCTGAGGCTGTTGAAACAAGTCTCTCCTTCACTGTGACCATCCTGAAGTCCTCTCCCTGTAAATTTCATGATTCTGCAGCTGCAGACAGAGTCTTTGTGCATAGGTTACATGAAAGGCCTTCTCTGCTTTCAGAGTTTATATTTGTTTCCCTCTCCTAAGGAAAGGATCAGGCTTTAAGAAATTACTTCTGTGATGAGGGAGCAAAAGGTCCCAGGTAGGCTTGTATTACTGCTTGTCATCAAGGAAGCTGTCAGCATGGGAATAGCCTCACTGTGTTCACTGAACATTTCTTAAATCTGTCATTGGTCAGAGAGCTTAGCCTAGCTAGGTAAGTAGATTGAGATAGATAGATAGAGAGTAGATAGAGATAGATAGTTAGATAGTAGATAGATAGATGATAGATAGTTAGGACAAACTTCTGAATTGCATTCCTGGCTGTGTGGTGTTCTTATAACCACTTCCAAGATACAGCAAAGTAATTCTTAGACATAAACTGTTCAGGAGAGTTTCTAGGGCAAGGCTTGAGTGGTTTAGCACAAGGGTATTTTGTGCTACAGTCATAGTTATGATATCCACTAGTCGCCTCTCAAAGACAGCACCTGAGATTTGCTGTTCCCTAGTTACTGCCTACAGTGTGATTGGGAGAATAAGAAGGCTCTTGAACTGTCTTTGTCAATTAAAGATGTCCAGAGAGAAGCAGTGGGGCCTTCTGAGGCTCAGTGTGCTTTCTTTGTCCAGCTGCCCCTTATATGTCTCTCAAAATGGTTTCCTAAGCTTTTGTGGGGACCTTTCAAGCTAATGCAACATGTCTTCCCTGGACTTTCCATAGAAACTGGTTCTGCTCCTTGTTAAATTGATCCTCTTAGATGGGGCAATACAGGGGAGCAAGCTTGGCATTTAATTGTCCAGAGACTTGACAAGCACTGATGCTGTTTTTATTACTTGGTCATTGTCTGTCTTGGCTTGTCTACATTAAAAGCCTTATTTCTACTACCTTGAGAGAGAGAGAGAGATGGGGAGAAACCATTAAATGCCGAATATGTCTACACTAAATGTAACAAAACAGCTAAGTCATGTAGGAGTGCTGATTTGGCTTTTTTATAGTTTAGAATTAAGGAAGTAAGCTAATTCTCTTCCTTCCTTAATTGGTACAAACTTTCTTTACTGATGTACATACAACCAGTCCTCCTTTGCAACTGCTTCTGAACTTGGCGAATGTTGACCTAGTTTGGGTTTTGTTTTTATTTTTTTGGTTTTGTTTTGTTTCCACATAATTGTGCATTGCTTAAATATTTTTAATAGTGTTTTGCCAGGATTTCAATGCTAAAAACTATATCATGCCAGGCAGAGTCTCTTGGCAGAAGAAGAGGGAAATAAAACAAAACAGAATAGGAAATCAAGAGAAAAGAACCATTTTGGCAGAAACTTTGGCCATTTTCTTTTCTTCGTAATATACTTTCTTTACCCAAGGAATTTCCACCATCTTGTGCAAAGAGAGAGCACTGTATGAACAGGTGGCCAGCAGCCCCCAAAAGCCAGAAACTCAGAATCTGAGGCCAGGAGGACTTTCTAATGAAAGAACTTGATAGTAATTTTAACCCCAAGTGAACTAAAATTTATTTAATACTGGTAGCTTTGGCCAAGTATCTCCAAATCATGTATTATTGGATGGTTATTTAAAACTGTAAAATACACAGTATTTTAAAACTGTGTCAAAGGTTTTCTTATTGAGGGAAAGTTTACCAATGTTTGATTTTAATAGTGGAATATCTGGGGACAAAAGAACAAGCAAGCCGTGCCTAACTTAGAGCTTTTTGTACAATCAAATGACTTACCATATTTATTTTGTCAGGGTATATCTCCCCATGCAAGTGCCCTGAACAACCATGGACACCTTAGAGAAAAGAAGGTACCATCAGAGAGCTCCCCAGCTAGATCCATAGCACGACCAGTCCATTTAAATCTTGCAAATATCCTTCAAGAAGTGGAAGGTCAAGGGGCACTGTAATTTAAACACCTTTTTAGTTATGGTGACACAGCCTCTTCCTAGGGCAGAATAATTGGGGTTTTCAAGCTTTAGGAGGATGTGATGTTCATCTGAATTTATTCCTTCCCTTGTGGATCAGTGACATTTCTCAAAATGTCTTCCTGAAAATACTAGTTTTGAGGGATTTCCATAGCAGTTCTTTAAGGGGTGGAGTGGGAGGGGGGAGTTCGCCTGTCAAAGAAAGTTAGAAAATGTTGGGTTAAGCAAAGATAAGTAGATTCCTTTATTGCAGGAGCCTTTAGAGTGCTAATGAACTGTGGAACTTTAAGAAATAGAGACACAGGGTTTCCTGAAGAGTGATTTTTTTAAAAAAAAATCTTTATCAGAGTATAATTGCTTTACATTGTTGTGTTAGTTTCTGCTGTATAACAAAGTGAATCAGCTATACGTATACTTATATCCCCATAACCCCTCCCTCTTGCACCTCCCTCCCATCCTCCCTATCCCACCCCTCTAGGTGGTCACAAAGCACCGATCTGATCTCCCTGTGCTATGCGGCTGCTTCCCACTAGCTATACGTTTTACATTTGATAGTGTATATATGTCCACGCCACTTCCTCACTTCGTCCCAGCTTACCCTTCCCCCTCACTGTGTCCTTAAGTCCGTTCTCTATCTCTGCATCTTTATTCCTGTCCTGCCCTAGGTTCTTCAGAACCATTTTATTTTTTTAGGTTCCATATATATGTGTTAGCATACGGTATTGTTTTTCTCTTTCTGACTTACTTCACTCTGTATGACAGATTCTAGGTCCATACACTTCACTACAAATATCTCAATTTTGTTTCTTTTTATGGCTGAGTAATAATCAATTGTATATTCCTTATTCATTCATCTGTTGATGGACACTTAGGTTGCTTCCATGTCCTGGCTATTGTAAATAGATATGTAATGAACATTGTGGTACATGACTCCTTTTGAGTTACGGTTTTCTCAGGGTAGATGCCCAGTAGTGGGCATACTACTGGGCTGGGTCATATGGTAGTTCTATTTTCAGTTTTTTAAGGAACCTCCATACTGTTCTCCACAGTGGCTATATCAATTTACATTCCCACCAACAGTGCAAGAGTGATCCCTTTTCTCCACACCATCTCCAGCATTTATTGTTTGTAGATTTTTTGATGATGGTCATTTTGACTGGTGTGAGGTGATACTTCACTGTAGTTTTGGTTTGCATTTCTCTAATGATTAGTGATGTTGAACATCCTTTCATGTGTTTGTTGACAATCTGTATATCTTCTTTGGAGAAATGTCTGTCTAGGTCTTCTGCTCATTTTTGGATTGGGTTTTTTGTTTTTTGATATTGAGCTGCATGAGCTGCTTGTATATTTTGGAGATTAATCCTTTGTCAGTTGCTTCATTTGCAAATATTTTCTCCCATTCTGAGGGTTGTCTTTTCGTTTTGTTTATGGTTTCCTTTGCTGTACAAAAGCTTTTAAGTTTCATTAGGTCCCATTTGTTTATTTTTGTTTTTATTTCCATTTCTCTAGGAGGTGGATCAAAAAGGATCTTGCTGTGATTTATGTCATAGAGTGTTCTGCCCTTGTTTTCCTCTAAAAGTTTGATAGTGTCTGGCCTTACATTTAGGTCTTTAATCCATTTTGAGTTTATTTTTTTGTATGGTGTTAGAGAATGTTCTAATTTCATTCTTTTACATGTAGCTGTCCAGTTTTCCCAGCACCGCTTATTGAAAAGGCTGTCTTTTCTCCATTGTATATTCTTGCCTCCTTTATCAAAGACAAGGTGACCATATGTGCATGGGTTTATCTCTGGGCTTTCTATCCTGTTCCATGGAGCTATATTTCTGTTTTTGTGCCAGTACCATACTGTCTTGATTACTGTAGCTTTGAAGTCCAGGAGCCTGATTCCTCTAGCTGGTTCTTTCTCAAGATTGCTTTGGGGCTTCCCTGGTGGCACAGTGGTTAAGAATCTGCCTGCCAATGCAGAGGAAACGGGTTCAAGCCCTCATCTGGGAAGATCTCAAATGCCATGGAGCAACAAAGTCTGTGTGCCACAATTACTGAGCCTGTGCTCTAGAGCCTGCAAGCCACAGCTACTAAGCTCACGTGCCATAATTACTGAAGCCTACGCACCTAGAGCTCATGCACCGCAACAAAGACCCAATGCAGCCATAAATAAATAAATAAATGAATAAATAAATAAAGATTGCTTTGGCTATTCAGGTTCTTTTGTGTTTCCATATAAATTGTAAAATTTTTTGTTCTAGTTCTGTGAAAAATGCCATTGGTAGTTTGATAGGAATTGCATTAAATCTGTAGATTGCTTTGGGTAGTATAATCATTTTCACACTGTTGATTCTGAAGAGTGATTTTTAAGGAAAGACATTTCTCAAGACCAGCATTCCATTTGGGGAAACATGTAGGATTATAACTCATTTATAATGCCTAGTTTATGCCATAAATATTCTGCTTTATCTACAAAGAGGAAAAACTAAAATTAAATTTTTTCTAAAATATTTTAAGTTTAAAGTTTCAGAAATAAAAATTAAAACATTTTGAAAGATTTTCTTTTGAAATTTGAAAGTTACTAAACTAATTTTAATGAGACAATAAGATTACTTTTCATTTTTTGTTTATAAATGCTTTTGTCCCATCGGTATGAGATATAATCCTAAACATTCTGGTTATTCTAAACAGACATAATCCTATTTTATTGTTTCTTATAAAGTTACGGTTGACCAGCTGAGCATATATATACGTTGTTTGACATAGTTGCCTTCAGTTCTGTCTTTCATGAATGCTTTGTCAAGGGCTCTCTTCAAATAGCCCTTAAAGTTAAAAGTTTACTTGTGTTCTTCTAGCCTTTCTGTAATAGAACTGGGTAACTGCAGTATAACGCATCTGCCAATTTACCCTATGAATCTTGGGGTCATATTTACAGAGAGACTTGTGCCTTTTTATACATGTATGTGTGTCCATGTTTTTCTTTAATCCTATCAAATGGAAGCATTGATTTTGGTCAGTTATGGGATAATTGTAACATAGTATATGGTGATAACATTCATCATGGGTATGAAGTAAGTTGTATGCTCAGAATGACCTTAGGTTTCATGATGGAATACAAAATGAAGGGGACTTACAACACAAAAAGTGAATGCCATTACTGTTTTATTGAAGAATACTTTAAAAGTAAAAATCAGTAAAAAAAACTTTTTTAACTTAATTTGAATACTAGGTACTAATATTTAATAGAAATTGCAAAAGATGAACGCTGAGGATGATTGAAGAAGTAGATACTGAGACAGAACCGCCATTTTAGCACCATGAAGCTCCTTAAGAAAATAAAAAGAAATCAAAAAATGAAAGAAAAATGAGTATAGGTATTATAGTATTTACTTAGAATTCAGGACTAGATGGTATTTATTATTTTATTCCACTAGTTTTGGATTTTTACGGTCACTTATTTCTTCATGTGTAGTTCTAAGGACTCATTTTTTTAAAGTTATTACTGTTTTTCAATCTGTTTTACTTAAAGCTGAAATAACAGAAAGTCTGGGAAAATTCCTTCTTATACCTTTTTGGGTCCCTGGATCATATAATACAATAAAAACTGATTTCAAGTATCATGTAGATGTGTATTTTTTTCTTTGCTAATTTTTTTCAAGAAAAGGAGCCTGCCTACAAAACGATGTTTCATTCTTATGAAAGATACCCTGCAGTTATGTTATAACATTGTGCTGAATGTGGCTCTACACAAGAAGAATGGCAGAGATTCTTTTAAATTTCATTTTCCAAGACGTAAACAAGATATCAACACAATAATCTTCCCTTTTCAAGTCACATAAGTTTCCAGTAACTGTTTTGTTGAATTGGTAC
Source organism: Delphinus delphis (assembly GCF_949987515.2). NCBI lineage: Eukaryota > Metazoa > Chordata > Mammalia > Artiodactyla > Delphinidae > Delphinus > Delphinus delphis. The sequence goes on along the minus strand of NC_082693.1, from coordinate 25,202,440 downwards.
ATATGAGTTCAATTTAGGAAAAAAAATCATTTTGAAGGGTGGAAATGACTCCTTTTCGCAATAAAAGGGGTTCAAGAAAAACCAACATAGGAATTCTTTTCTCCAATTCCACTGCAGTAAGTTCAGCTCCTGATGACTATCCCAGCTAATGACTATGCCTTACATTTGTTTGGTACTTTGTTTTCAAAGTATGGTCTTTTCTTTATTTCATGAGAACTGCACAATGAGTGTGTGAAGCAGCTCAGAATGAAGAGAAAGTGAAGTCCTGAGAGATGAAATGGCTTGTAGAAGGCCACACAGCTAACTGATGACAAGACGTGGATTGCCACCCTGCTTTAAAGTCTGTTCTTTTGCTTGTTTGTTTGTTGCAAGCAGAATGGCTACATTCTAGGGTAGTTAATTCAATTCAGTAGTTTAAAATAATTATAATTGTTAACATCTGTAAATACCTTCCACTTTACAGCATTTGTCTTATTTAATTTTTAGGGTAACTTTAGCCATACCTATTTTTATCATCCTCATCCCCATTTTACAGATGAGGAAACCAAGGTTCAGAGATCTCATATGACCTTAGCCTAGGCTAGAGCAGAGCCAGGGTTGAACTCCTGCCCTTAAAACTTCTGTTCACTTTCCATTACCCATGCTGGCCAATAGCTCAGCAATCCAAAAAGTGCTTCTGTTCAAATTTAATGATTTGTGTTTCCCATATTGGAGAAAAGCACACTCCTAACTGTGTCTCTCTGAAGGAGATATTAAATTTGGTTTACATTCCTCTGATCCAGTATCTCTAAGTGCAGAGAGGAGTGACCCAGAAAACAGCAGGGTTAATCCACATTTAGATAACTTTGAGCTTTACTTCCACTTTCCTTAAGATATTTATGTTTCTAAGTAGCAGTGGGTCAAAGTCTGGAAGCAGGGAATAATATTTTAACTTTGAGTTGATTTGTTTTAGATGTGTTTTGTCTCCCTGCCTTACAACACCATACTGTTTTATTTTTTTTAAGTATGTCCTTTAAAATCATTGTTCTTTTTTAAAAATTTTTGAAACAATGTTCATTCCAAGAATCAAAGTTAACTCTTTTGATGTGAACAAATTAGATTAGATGTGGGCACCTCTACAAGGTAGAGACTGTCTTTATTCCTATTCTGTAAACAAGCAAACTATTCCCCAAGACCCCAGAAAGAAGACCTGGGAATGAACCCAGACCTGTTCGCTCTGAGGACTCATATTCTTTTTTTTTTTTTTTTGAGGTACGCAGGCCTCTCACCGCTGTGGCCTCTCCTGTTGCGGAGCACAGGCTCCGGACGCGCAGGCCCAGCGGCCATGGCTTACGGGCCCAGTCGCTCCACAGCACGTGGGATCTTCCCGGATGGGGGCACGAACCTGTGTCCCCCGCATCGGCAGGCGGACTCTCAACCACTGCGCCACCAGGGAAGCCCCCTGAGGGCTCATATTCTTCACCACCTCATTCCACTGCTTCCCGGGAGCCACCTCAGAGCTGGAGTATTCCCCAGAATCCTTTATTAATGACTCTCATTGAAATAACCATCCTAAAACCTCTAAAAATAAGGGGCTAACAGAAAGTTCCATTCCTGTGGGGAAAGTGCTATAGTGCTGGGGACACATTGTATTTGAATCCTTGGACCCATAAGACAGTTCACTATGTTTGAGTCTTTTCACATCAAAAGAACTCTCTGAATCTTAGTACTTTGACTTCTTCCACAAACATTTGTGTTCTTCCATGAAACTGGAAGGTGATCAGCCAAGATTCTATGCAGCATAGTTCCTGTGGAGAGATTGATAAGGAATAAGCTTTCATGAGATATTCTTAATTTATATTAATTACCATTAGCTTTGTTTAGAAATTTAAATATAAAGGTTTTTTTTCCTGAAAATAGGCAAAATTAGGATTCGTTTTTGTAGATGAGCAGAAGTCCGTAAATGCCCAGATTAATGTAATAGAATATTGCACATTGGGATACTAGAAAAAGTATTGTTGTGGATCCTTGGATAAAGTGTTGATGTTTGTTTTTGAAACCAAAGATGAAGAGTTCATGGTAGCATCATATCTTTCCCCATCCCTAAAACTATCTTTTCACTACATGAAATGTGGTTGTTATAATAAACCTTAGAAGCAAAACTCAGAACGAAATGTAGTAGTTTAATAATTGAAAAGTACAGGCATACCTCATTTTATTGTGCTTTGCAGATATTGAAATTTTTACAAATTGGGTTTTGTGGCAACCCCGCATCGAGCAAGTCTATTGGCACCATTTTTCCAATAGCATTTGCTCACTTCATGTCTCTGTGTTACATTTTGGTAATTATTATAGTATATCAAACTTTTTCATTATTATTATATTTGTTACAGTGATCCATGATCAATGATCTTTGATGTTACTATTATAATTATTTTGGGGGCACCCTGAACTGCACCCACATCTGATGGCAAACTTAATCAATTTGTATGTGTTCTGACTACTCCACCAACTGGCCATTCCTCTGTCTCTCTCTCCTCCTTGGGCCTCCCTATATCCTGAGACACACAATATTGGAATCAGGCCAGTTAGTAACCCTACAATGACCTCTAAGCATTTAAGTGAAAATAGTTGCACATCGCCCATTTTAAATTTATTTATTTATTTATTTTTGCTGTGTTGGGTCTTCGTTTCTGTGCAAGGGCTTTCTCTAGTTGCAGCGAGCGGGGGCCTCTCACTCTCGTGGCCTCTCCTGTTGCGGAGCACAAGCTCCAGACATGCAGGCTCAGTAGTTGTGGCACACAGGCCTAGTTGCTCCGTGGCATGTGGGATCTTCCCAGACCAGGGCTCAAACCCATGTCCCCTGCATTGGCAGGCAGATTCTCAACCACTGCACCACCAGGGAAGCCCCCAACACATCGCCCATTTTAAATCAAAAGTTAGAAATGATCAAGTTTAGTGAGGAAGGCCTGTCGAAAGCTGAGATAGGCTGAAAGCTAGGCCTCTTGCACCAAACAGTTAACCAAGTTGTGAATGCAAAGGAAAAGTTCTTGAAGGAAATTAAAAGTGTTATTCCAGTGAACATACAAATGATAAAAAAGTGATATTGTTGATATGGAGAAAGCTGTAGTAATCTGGATAGAAGATCAAACTCGCCACAGCATTCCCCTGAACAAAAGCCTAATCCAGAGCAAGATTCTAACTCCCTTCAATACTATGAAGGCTGAGAGGTGAGGAAGCTGCAGAAGAAAAGTCTGAAGCTAGCAGAGGTTTGTTCATGAGGTTTAAGGAAAGAAGCCATCTCCATAACATTAAAGTTCAAGATGGGGCTTCCCTGGTGGCACAGTGGTTGAGAGTCTGCCTGCCAGTGCAGAGGACGTGGGTTCGTGCCCCAGTCTGGGAAGATCCCACATGCCGTGAAGTGGCTGGGCCCGTGAGACATGGCTGCTGGGCCTGCACGTCCGGAGCCTGTGCTCTGCAACGGGAGAGGCCACAACAGTGAGAGGCCCGTGTACCGCAAAAAAAAAAAAAAGAAAGAAAAAAAAGAAGTACATTTCAGTAGTCTAAAGCTGCCATAGATAGTGATTCTCTGATGGATCTGGGCAAAGTAAACTGAAAACCTGGAAAGGATTCACCATTCTAGCTGCCATTTAGAACATTTGTGATTCATGGGAATAAGTCAAAATATCAACATTCACAGGAGTTTGGAAGAAGTTAATTTCAATCTTCATGGATGACTTTGAGGGGTTTAAGACTTCAGTGAAGGAAATCACTGCAGATGTGCTGGAAATATCAAGAGAAGTAGGATTAGAAGTGAAGCCTCAAGGTGTGATTGAGTTACTGTAATCTCATGATAAAACTTGAATGGATGAGAAGTTATCAATACTTCTAATGGATGAGCAAAGAAAGTGGTTTCTTGAGATGGAATCTACTCCTGGTGAAGATACTGTTGAAATGACAATGAAGTACCTAGAATATTATTTAAACTTGGTTAATAAAGCAGTGACAGGATTTGAGAAAATTGACTCTAATTCTGAAAGAAATTCTACTGTGGGTCAAATGCTATCAAACAGCATTGCATGCTACAGAGAAATTATTTGTGAAAGGAGGAGTCAATAGATGCAGCCAACTTCACTGCTGTCTTATTTTAAGAAACTGCCACAGCCACCCCAGCCTCCAGTAATCACCATTCTGATTGGTCAGCAGCCATCAACATAGAGACAAGACCCTCCATCTGCAAAAAGATTTCTACTCGCTGAAGGCTCAGATGATGTTTACCATTTTTTAGCAATAAAGTATTTTTAAATTAAGGTATGTATGTTATTTTCTTAGACATGATACAATTGCACATTTAATAGACTATAGTATAATGTAAATGTAACTTTTATATGCACTGGAGAACCAAAACATTTGTCTGACTCACTTTATTGCCATATCCACTTTATTGTGATGGTCTGGAACCAAACTCGCAATATATCTGAGGTATGCCTGTATAGAAAATTGATTTGATAATGAGATATATTTAATGTTTCTTAATCTAATTCTTTGGCAAATTGATTTTCAAGCCAAAAGATTGTGAAAAGAATGACAACCATTATATTTGGGGGAATATTTTTCTTTATATCTTTGGAACAAGCCACACAACTTTTCATTCTAAAAATGGATATTCAGAGACTCAAAATAGCAGATCTCTCTTTTCCAGCTCTCTTCCCAAAGCCCCAAAGAATCTAAAACTCCAGTCCCAACTGATATGACCACGCTGTAATGTTGATACTCCAATTAGAATCTGGGGTTGGCAAGTTATGCACACGTGCCACCCCTTGATGGTAACACACTAATATTAAGCTTACCTCCTTCCTTATCCTTCATCTCACCCTCATTATGTTCTTCTCATCTCTTCCCTGTCCAAATTGTACATGGCCCTTTCCAGGGCTTTTTGCCCAAGTTTTTGAAGATTGCACCCCAAAGCACACACACCATCCTCCTTGATGTCACCTCACAGTGTCCTGAACTTTCTCCCATATATTACAGCACTTAAGCCACAGGGCCACCATTTTCTGTTGTTATCTATCTTATGCTGTTGTCCTTGGTGACTGTCAATACTGATCCCCCAGCTCCTCTTCACACTTCACTCTGGGGCCTCTCATTTCTATTCTTCTTCAGACACTCACCAGTATGGCCAAACCATTGACCTCTTCATCACTGAGATCTTTTCTTCTTTTAATACCTGAATATTGAAATGTTCCTTTTGACCATAACATCTTTTCTTTTTTACTCTTCCTTTCCTTCACTCCCCATCCCCTATATACTCTGGTCTTTGGGTCATGATTAAGATTGCATCTTCCATCAGCATGACAGACCTCAGCCGAGCTAAGATGGTAACCCCATGCATGCCTGGAGACAAACTGAAGCAAATAAGCAATATATGTAAAATGTCAGAAATACTTGGAATTTGGACATTGGATTTATGAGTGCACAGGAAAAAGAGTACCTACATAGGTCTTTAAGAAGAGCAGAATTAGAGAGATCTTTAAAAGAAAAAAATAATAATTGTTATAACAAAGCATTAGAAAAACTAATGTAGAAAGACTAAGAAAAAAGGTCTAAGAGTATAACCAGTCTCCATAGCAACTGCAGTGACAGCTCACTTAGTGATTCTTCATTAGATAGTGAAGAAACATCTACCTCATTCTCCTCAGAGGACAGTGACACCAATGAAATCTCCTCTAGTTCATCATCTTCAGCCTCCTTCACAAGCTCTTCTTTCTCCTCTGATTCAGACTCAGATTCCAGGTCTTTCAGTAGCAGCAGTACCAGCATGGATGGCAACTCCAAGAATAAACCAACAAAGAAGAGATAGAATCACTCCATCCATATTTGACTGATGAACTGCAAACACTGATGTGATTCTTAGAAGGGAATTTAGGATGTGCTAAGGCCAAATAGGTAAACTGGTCAAAATTTTTAGAGTTTAAAAGTTTCTAAATTTTTGCATTGTAAGAACACAAAAAATATTAATAATGGAATATATATTAAAAATTTTAATTTTAAGGGTGAATCTTGGTTTTCTTTTTAATCTTTAAAATGTATCTTTAGAACTTAATCAAAACTGAATTCCAGAAAACTTGTTTTTGGGATGAATTATTATCTTTTATCCCTGTGACTCAAATGCCATACTTTGGTATATGTTAGTGGAATGTATCAGACATGTTTCCAGGATAGTGCATCAGAATTTCTGGCAGTGAATTTCTAATGAAAGGTTGAAAGCTTTTCTTCTAAAATCAGTAACAAGACTAGGGTGCTCACTTTCACCACTCTTGTTGAACGTAGTGCTGGAAATCCTAGCCAGAGCAATTAGGCAAGAAAAAAATAAAGACATTCAAATCAGAAAGGAAGAAGCAAAATTGTCCATTTGCAGATGACATGATCTTATGTATAGAAAAGTCCAAAGACACCATCAAAAAACTGTTAGAACTAGTAAACAAGTTCAGTAAGGTTGCAGGATACAAAATCAATATACAAAAATCAGATGTGTATCTATACACTAACAACAAACTATTTGAAAAAGAAGTAAAGAAAACAGTCCCATGTGCAATAAGATAAAAAACAATAGAAATACTTAGGAATAAATTCAACCAAGAAGATAAAATATCTGTATATTGAAACTATAGGAAAATTGATGAAAAAAATTGAAGAAAGCACAAATAAATGGAAATATATCCCATGTTCATGGATTGGAAGAGTTAATATTATTCAAATGTCCATAACAGCCAGAGCCATCTATAGATTCAATGCAAACCCTACCAAAATTTCAATATAGAAATAGAGAAACTATACCAAAATTTGTATGGAACCACAGAAGACTTCAAATAGCCAAAGCAATGTTGGAAAACAAGAACAAAGCTGGAGGCATCACACTTCCTGATTTCAAAATCTTGCAAAGTTGTAGTAATCAAAACAGTAGAGTATTAGCATAAAAACAGACACATAGATCAATAGAACAGAATCAAGAGCCCCAAATAAACCCATGCATATATTGGGTTGGCCAAGAAGTTTGTTCGGGTTTTTCCATAGGATGCATAGCAAAACCCGAACGAACTTTTTGGCCAACCCAATATGATCAATTAATATTTGACGAGGAAACCAAGAGTACTCAATGGGAAAAGGATAGTCTCTTCAATAAATTGTCTTGGGAAAAATGGATGTACACATTTGAAAGAATGAAACTGGACCCCATCATAAGCCATTCACAAAAGTTAACTCGAACTGTATTGAGGACTAAACATAAGACCTGAAACCACAAAACCCTTAGAAGAAAACATAGGGAAAAAGCTACTTGATATTGGTCTTGGTAATGATATTTTTGGATATAACAACAAAAGCACAGCAACAAAAGATGTATATCTATATATACACATCTGTATATAATGGAATACAGCCATAAAAAGGAAGGAAATCTTGCATTTGAGACAACATGGATGAAGCTTGAGGGCATTATGCTAAGTGAAATAAGTCAGACAGAGAAAGACAAATACTGTATAATCTCATTTACGGGTAGAATCTAAAAAGTCAAACCTATAGAAACAGAGAGTAGAGTGGTGGTTACCAGGAGCTGGAGGGTGGGAGACCGGGGGAGATACTGGTCAAAGGGTACAAACTTTCAGTCATAAGATGAATAAGCTTGGGGGAATCTAATGTAAATCAGGGTGACCATAGTTAACAATACTCTATTATATATTTGAAATTTATCAAGACAGTAGATTTTAAACATTCTCACCACCACCACGCCCCCCCCCCCACACACACACACAAATGATTTAAGGAGACAAGCAAACTTCCTAGATAATTAGTTTTTTTCAGGAGTTACTGAAATGAGAAACAGGAGAGGGTACTAAAAAGACATACAGGAAATTTCAGATAATCATTTTGCTTTTTCTTAATATGAATGGCCTATTTACTCTGACAACAGAGATCACCCCTGAGATGGCATCAGCAATATTAAAACTTCCTAATGAATGCATTTTGACTGTGTAATAAATAATTTAGGGAAACTGGAAGCCAAGTATTGACTTTAGCTCCATCTATAAAGGAATATCGTATGAACCATGTGAGCTGGATTGACAGGTATATTCAGAAAGGAAAAATAGTTAGTAAAATATAGCTTTCCCTGAATTGGCCAGGCAATTGTGATATGTAACAAAGCGTGCATGTTGTTTTTTCATATTATATTGATGAAACCTGAAATCCCAAGGTCATTTGTGTTGAGCAAATGAATAAAATAAGAATGGTTGAATATGCTGTACCACTAGGTAACATGTCAGTACATATTCTGTCCAATTAGCCACTTTAGTCTGAAGTCAGAGAAAAGAATGCTTGAGTCCCTTGTGAAAATCATTTGATATTGAGGTCAACACAATAATGACTCTCAGAACTTCTGTTAAGGGTGTTGCAGTTGACACTGGATGGAACTAGGGAATTCTGGTTGCTATGGTCTGAATGTTTGTGTTCCCCTAAAATTCATATGTTGATATCCTAATGCCCAATATGACGATATAAATAGATGGGGCCTTTGGGAAGTAATTAGGTCATGAGTGAGATTAATCCCTTATAGAGGCCCACGAGAGCTCCCATCCCCCTTCCACCATATGATGATATAAGAAGTCTGCCACCCAGAGGAGAGCCCTCACCAGACCACACTAGCACCCTGATCTCAGACTTTCAGCCTCCAGAACTGTGAGGAATATAGTTCTGTGGTTTATAAGCTACCCAGTCTGTGTTGTTTTGTTATAGCAGTCTGGACTAAGTAAGATCCTGGTTAAACGAGATGAGCAGAGAAAAAATTATTCTATCGATAGGATAATGCAGTATCATTTTCCTCTAGAAATCTGTACTTCCTTAGTCAATTGTGTAAATAAGTACTGATCTATAATTCTCTATGACCTTTCCCCTAGATCTACAGTTGTCAAATTTCAGTGTCATAAGTATTACTTAGAGTACTTATTACAATTCATGGCCCCAGGCCTTTCAATGATATAGTGGGTGTGGGGCAGGGCCCCGACATCAGCATTCATAAAAAGAACGAAAGGGGATGCTGCTGGAGGTGGTATTTAGGCTACATTTTGAGAAACACTAGTATGTGGGATTTCCTGATCACTTAGTGCTTGATATCATACTAAATGTATCAAGATGGTAAGAGCAAACACATTAAAATAGATTTCCGGGGACAATTTGAGCCAAGGTCACAGCAGCTGGCTCACTTTCCATTATCATAATAACTGTGGTTACTTAGTGAGGTGAGGCGGCTGGGTATGAGATGATACTGGGAAATGTTGCAATAACAGGAGAAATTTATCTTTGCTGTAAATTTCTTTTTGTCCTGATTGTCCACTTTGACTTGGAAGCAACCAGGTCCTAGCTTTCATGGGTCCAAATGTCTATCACAACATGAACAAAAATTTTTAATGTTTTGCAAGCAAACCCTGCAATCCACCTCTACATTTCTTGCAGGAACCTCCAAAAGGTCACATCCCTCAAAGAGGGATACTGGGACCACGAACAGCTTCATCATAGATTTTTTTAGGAGGAACATTTACTAGAATTCAAAGTGTGTACATTTTCCCAAGGAACATTCGTGGCTTCAAAGGGAATTTTCCCTTTGCTTATCATTACTGACACTTCCTTCTCATGTGCTGAATAAAAGCATTTGTATCATCTCAGTTGCTGGCTCTATCATAAGGAGAAGAAATTTAGCAAAAGCAAATAAAGATTTTACCACATTTTTTTCAGTAATTAAGGACTTGTTAGTTTATCAATTTAGATCAAATTTTCAGCTTTCTATCTAAAGTTTTTGACACATTTATTTAAAGTGAAAGCAGATGCTTGTTTTGTAAAATTATTGACATTTGGGGAAAATTTAAGAAATGCCAGTAACAGAAATAAAGGGCTTTGGTGGTTCACTTAGCAGCAGTGATTCTGGTATGCTAGGAACTCCCTTAATTACTATGCCCTGGTTGATTTTTGTTATTGTTGTTGTTGTATCTCAAAACAACATCTCTCTCAATTGAAAAATTATTGTTTTCTTTTGTCTGACAGGCTAAGTTATAAATAGAATTAGACATTACCACTTTTCTAAAATAACAAATTTTCAGAATTAAATTCTAAATAGTCTGACAAAGAATATCTTTCTAAAGCATCCACTTTTTCTACAACTCGACCTCGCAGTTTGAATATGTTCTCCCACTCAAAAAGAGGAAAATTGGATCATGTTCTGTGTAGCTTCCTTCAGGTTGAAGTTTACTGAGTGCATTTCTGGGCAATGCAATGGAAATACAGCATTTGCCCCCATTTTTCTGCTTGACGCTTTACGGAACTGTCTTGAGGACAGGTTCATGTTATGTGGTGGTGAAGACCGCAAAGCCACACTCACTATAGTTAGAATTATGAGTAGATCCCCTGCAATCCCCCCTCCCTCTCGCAGTGGGTTTGCAGGACGAGTCAGGTCACTCACCAGAGAACAATGGGAGGTAGTCGGGTGCCTGCCCCGCCCTGTGTGGTGTGCCTGGCCTTTAACACCTCTCTCCCCAGCTGAAAGCTGAGGAAGAGAACGATGGACAGTTCTGACGCTGTCTTGTCACACAGCTGCAGGCACGGAGACAGAGCTCACACAAAGACCTCACACAGGGGCTGGCACGGAGTAGGTCCTGAGGAAAGGTTCCTCCTGAGTCCCCTCCGCCCTTACTCCTTTGGCACTTGAGGTCTTCATCTGCTCGGTGAGGTCCCTGCCCTGGACGCCGGCAGCAGAACGCCTGCCCGCCGATGGCCTTGCTCCTCCACCACGTGTGCATGGAGGTGGGCTGGGAGGGGTGGGGGGACGAGTTCCAAGCCAGCATCTCTTCAAAGCACACAAAATATTTATGCCAAGCTTTTCCGTGATTTGAAGGAGAGTGTAGAAACCATGTCCCCAGGTTGGAACCTGGCAGAGAAGGCAGCTGAGACTAGCCTGGTTTAGCCAGGATTCACCTACCCCGTAGATAAGAGTCATTTTGATGATGCAGTGGAATGCACTTCCCTGGCTTTGGCTCAGGCGGGTTGCTGTCTAAATCCCAGCTCTGCCCTCACCAGCTGTATGACTTGGGTTAGATGTTCCACCTCCATAAACCTCAGCGGCCGAATCTGTGAAAGGTGCACATTAATCCCTCCAGGCTCCTGTAAGGATGGAGTAAACACGCACAGGCAGTGAGCTTAACAGAGCATCAGGCATGTGGGACGATGCAGTAAATGTTAGCTCCCTGGGCTCCTCCCCGTCCCTTCACTAATTCTTACTGAAAATTTCCACCAGAAGCTTCATTAGCTGATCTCTCCCACAAAAAGGAGGAGCTATTACTATAAAGACAGACACTGTGAAATGCAAATGTTTCCCCTTGAAATGGGATGAATATTCCATTTTTTTCTTGTTCCTGTGCTAATAATACATAGCTAATGCTTATGGTATCTTAACTATGTTTCTGGCATCTGAGCCAAACATTTTACATCCATTCCTTTTTTTCTTTCTTTCTTTTTTGTTATATTCACTAGCTTTATTTTTTAGATTCCATATATAAGTGATATCATACAGTATTTGTCTTTCTCTGTCTGACTTATTTCACTTAGCATAAAACCCTTCAAGTCCATCCATGTTGTTGCAAATGGCAAAATTTCATCCTTTTATATGGCTGAGTAGTATTCCATTGTATGTATGTATGTGTGTGTGTGTGTGTATATATATATATATATATATATACATACCACATCTTCTTTATCCACTCGTCTGTTGATGGACACTTAGTTTGCTTCCATATCTTGTTAACTGTAAATAATGATGCTATGAATATTGGGGTCATGTATCTTTTCCAATTAATGTATTCTTTTTTTTTTTTTTTGAATATATACCCAGGAGTGGAATTGCTAGATCATATGGTAGTTCTGCTTTTAATTTTTTGAGAAACCATAACGTTTTCCACAAAGGCTGCACCAACTCCAGAAGATGTTAAAAAAAAATGGGTGGAAGACCTGAATAGAAATTTTTCCAAAGGAGACATACAGATGGCCAACAGGCACATAAAAAGATGCTCAACATTGCTAATAATCAGAGAAATGCAAATTAAAACCATAATGAGATATCACCTCCCACCTGTCAGAATGGCTATCATCCATTCCTTTTTAATACTTATGAAATTTTTAGGATGCAGGCATTTTCACTATTTCCTTCTGTCTACTTTCTTTGGGCTCTATTTGCTGTACCTTTTTTATTTTCCTGAGATGAAAATTAAAATCACCAATTTTCAGTCTTTCTTCTTTTCTAACGTGCATTTAAAGCTAAAATTCCAAGCACTTCATTAGCTGCACCTTAACAATTTTAATCTGTCAATCTTTATTTTTACTGACTTCAAAATATTTGCTAATTCCCAATGTGATTCTTATTTGAACCAACTGTGAAATTTAGACATACATGCTTAATTTCTAATCAGCTGGAGATTTCTAGTTATGAGATATCATTAATGATATATACCTTAATTTCATTGTTATCAGAAAAAATACTCTAAGTGATGTCAATCTTTTAAAATTTGTTGATGCTTGCACTATGGCTTGGCATATGGATGGTTTTGGTAAATGTTCTGTTGTGTACGTGAAAAGACTGTTTTCTGCCATTGTTGTCAGCTTGGTAAATTTGCTAATGTGTTATTCTGACTATTTGTATTTGTCCTGATTGTGTGTGTATATGCTTGTTCTATAGCTACTGAGAGAAATGTGTTAAAGTCTCAAGTTGAGGTGGTGTGTCTGACTTTTTCAATGTAAGCATCCTAGTGAGTATGAAGTGGTATCTCCTTATGATTTGGATTTACATTTCCTTGTTGACTAATGATTTGGGGCATTGTTTCATGTGCTTATTGGCTATTTGTACATGTTCTTTGGAAAAATATCTTTTCAGCTTCCTTGCCCATTTTTAATTGTTTTTCTTAGAGTTTTGTACAGATCTTTCTTGATTTATGATGGGATTATATCCCAACAAATCCATTGTAAGTTGAAAATGTCATAAGTTGAAAATGTGTTTAATACTCCTAACTTACCAAACATCATAGCTTAGCCTAGCCTACCTTAAAAGTGCTCAGAACACTTACGTCAGCCTACAGTTGCGCAAAATTATGTAACACAAAACCAACTTTATAATAAAGTGTTAAGTATCTCACATAATTTGTTGAATACTGTACTGAAAGTGAGAACAGAATTGTTGTATGGGTACAGAATAGTTGTAAGTGTGTGAGTTGTTTATCCTTGAGATCTGTGGCTGACAGGGATCTATGATTTTTATATATGGTGTGAGGTAAGGGTCCAACTTCATTCTTTCCTGTGTGGTTTTCCAGTTGTTTGAGCAACATTTGTTAAAAAGATGATTGTTTCCCCATTTACTTGTCTTGGCACCTGTTGAAAATCAATTAACTGTAACATAAGGATTTATTTCCAGATCCTTATTCTATTCCACTGATCTATATGTCTATTCTTATGCCAGTACAACACTGTCTTAATTACTATTGCTATGAAATTAGTTTTGAAATTGGGAAGTGAGAATTCTTCAGCTTTGTTCTTCCTGTTCATAATTGTTTTGGTTACTTTGGATGTCTTGAATTTTCATATGAATTTTAGGTTCAGTTTGTCATTCTGTGCAAAGAATTCAGCTGAAATTTTGATAGGGTCTTCACTAATCTGTAGATCAATTTGGAGAGTATTGCCATCTTCACAATGTTGAATCCTCTGTTACAGGAACATGGAATACCTTTTCATTTATTTAGGTCTTCTTTAACTTTTCAACACTGTTTTGGGATTTTCAGAGTATAAGTTTAGCACTTCTTTGTTCACTTTATTCCTAAGTATTTTATTCTTTATTATGCCATTTCAGTGGTTTTGTTTTCTTAATTTCATTTTCAGTTTTGCTCATTGCTATTATATAGGTATACAGTTGATTTCTGTATGTTGATTTTGGTATCCTGAAAACTTGCTGAACCCATTTATTAGTTCTAATAGATTTTTAGTGTATTACTTAGGATTTTTTTATGTACAAGATTATGTCAGCTTAGTGTAGAAAAATGTATTTTATTTTCTTGCCTAATTTCCCTGGCTATCATCTTCAGTAAAAGGTTGAATAGAAGTGGTAAAAGCAGACATCCTTGTGTTGCTCCTGATCGTAGGGAAAAAGCATTCAATCTCACCATCTTAGTTTTTTCTTAGCTAAGTATTTGCATTTAGTAGTAATCCCACAAAATGTAGATTTACTCCCTTGATTATCCCTAAAATCTGTTCAGGGAAAAGTCATTCTGAAGACTTACTTAAATTTTCTGTAGGGTAATATGAGCTACAATATTCTTCTTGATTTTATAAATTAATTAAGAAATATGTTAGGTTTTAATTGGTGATATTTAAGAATTTAAATAAGATAATAATAACAAACTTGCCTTATATGTACCAGGCACTTTTCTAAGCATTTTAAACTGTTTAATTTTCAAGAATTATGTAGGTACTATTATTACCCCATTTCAAAGATGAGGAAACTGAAGCAAGTGCAAATAAAATAATTTACACAATAAGCTCAGCTAATAAGTAGAGGGAGGATTTGAGTCCAAGAAGTCTGATTTTAGAGACTGTGCTTTTGACCACTAAATAGGAATAGGCAAATAAATCACTTAGTAGAGTCTGTTAGGTAATAAATGCTCAAAAATTGGAGACATTAACTGTTATTATTATTCTAAGTTAGGCTTAAGATTATTCTATTTTCTTTAGGAACATGTTTCTATGATTTGCAGTGCTACAACAATCCAGACACATGAATTATTAAAATGTTTCTCAATAGCATTCAAAAACAGGAAAACTTAGGGAGGTTTATAAAGAGCTAGAAATATATAAAATTATAACACTGTGTTTTATTTGTTTAGCAAATGTTTATTGAATTGCCACTATATGCAGATCACTGGAATAATCTCCGGATTAAAGAGGTAGATGAAATTAATATGATATGGGTCTTTCCCTTCTCAGAGTTTATAACCTAGCAAGGATCACAGATCAGTACATAGCAACATAAGAGAATAAATGAAAGAAGGGAATGCTGAGTGTGGCCTACCCATAGCATTGGCAAGATGTGATGTTACAAATGAGAACTGTGGTGCTATAGTATTTACAGAGTTAGTGTCATGCAGTGGTTGAGGAATTGGAGTCAAGTGTGTCCAGATTCAAATGCCAGCATTTTCGCTGGGTAAGCAGCTGGGCTACTGGGAAAATGCTGTGACCTCCTAAACATTTTAATTTTAGAATGAGAATAATATTGCCAACTTCAATATGTTTAATGAGAATTAAAACATATTATGCATCATTAAGCATGATACCTGGCAGAAAGAAAATGATCACTGAATAGGGAACTTTCTGGAGTGCTGGAAATGACTGGGGTGATGGTTACATGGATATACATATATATATATATATATATATATATATATATATATATATATATATATATATATATCAAAGCTCATTGAACTGTACATTTTGTTGCACTTAATTGTATGTAAATTATCTAAATAATTTTGATTTTAAAATTCATCAATTACCTCTTACAGACTTCTTGGGCTTGATGGCTTCTTTTTTTTTTTCAGTACGCGGGCCTCTTACTGCTGTGGCCTCTCACGTTGCGGAGCACAGGCTCCAGACACGCAGGCTCAGCGGCCATGGCTCACGGGCCCAGCCGCTCCGCGGTATGTGGGATCTTCCCGGAGCAGGGCACAAACATGTGTCCCCTGCATTGGCAGGCAGACTCTCAACTATTGCGCCACCAGGGAAGCCCGATGGCTTCTTTTTAAAAAAGTTTTTAAACACTGCTTTCAAAATGGCATGGACCAAACTTGTTAGCCTGAGTCTTCAGTACCTAATGACTCCCCAAAACCTCACAAGCAAAGATAGAGTCTTCCTGCAGTTCAGAGCCTCTGTGCCTCAGGCTCTGCATCTGGTAATATTCCTATACTGCGATGGTTAATTTTATGTGTCAACTAGGAAAGTGTTTTTGGATGAGATAACATTTAAATTGGTTACCCTTGAGTAAAGCAGATTGCTTTCCATAATGTAGTTGAGTCTCATCCAATCAGTTGAAGGCCTGAACAGAACAAAAGATGGGCCTCTCCCAAGCAAGAAGGAGTTCTCCAACAGACTGCCCTCAGACATGAACTGGAATATCAGCTCTCCGGGGGCTTTAGCTAGCTGGCCCACTCTGCCAGTTTTGGAGTTGCCAGTCTCATTACCACGTAAGCCAATTCTCCTCCTTTGTATGTGCACACGCTACTGGTTTGTTTCTCTGGAAAACACTGACTAATCCATATACTAAATTAACTTACTTGATGAGATGCATTTCTTTGTGGTGGTTCAGACATTTAGAGGTAGAGCTTCCTGTGAAAAAGCAATTTCCAATGAATGACTTTGATGACACTTTATGATTTGGCCAAAAAAATGTGAAAGGGGGACCGGAAATACTTAAATTCATCATCTGTGTTTATTGCTACATACTCTATTGGGGTCATTACATAAAAGGTCAGTAATGGTATAAAATCAAATAAATTAAGCACTGTTAAATCTTTACTATCAAATTGCTGTCTTTTTTTTTTCTGCTGATTTTGAAAAGCACACAAATATATTAATATGAAGACAGTAAACCCTAGGAATTTTCAGCCTTTGTTTTCTAAGTCTACCCCTCCGTGGGACAGATTTCCAAGGAAAACATTGATTAAAAGTTTTCAAATACTTAAGTTGGAAACTCTATTAGCCATAAAATCCATGATCAATTTACCAACACTTTAAAAACCGTAACAACAAAACTTCATTACAAAAGGATATGACCATTGAAGAATTACTTCAGGGGATATTTTAGTGTAAAAGCTGAGTATGTATAAACATGCTGGATTTCTACAATGCTTTGCACACACTCTTTAAATATTTGTTGACTAAAGAAATGAACGACTCAACAAGAAAGCAACATTAAGAGAGCTGCAGAGGCAGATCTTTATATTTTCTTCCAAAATTTCATGAGTGTCTAGCACTATTGTCTTCAATATCAACAAACTACTAACCAATATTACAATAACTTAAATCAGTGCAAATATGTTAATATATTAAAATACAGTTTATGTTTTAGTAACAATCTGATGTTCTAATTGAACAATTGGTCTTGGAATGATTATAGGTTCTAAATTGATCAACTCCAAATTCATGAAAAGTAAACTATTTTTAAATAGCTTGAACAGTTTAGTGAACTCAAAATTAATTTTAGTGTCTTTCTGATGGTCTTTGGATTCATTCTTACTGTGACAATTTTTATAGGAGTTGGAAGTTTAAAAAGATTATATATATATGTCTATATATATTTAATAAATAAATTTAATCTTAGTAAATCTCAAGGGAAAGTTGATGTGAAGTTACTGCATTTCACATATTTGAGGTTGTTATTCACTTTAAAGAAAAACCAAAGTGTGAGTAAAATCACGATCTTGTCCTACATCCAAAGATCATGTCTTTTGCCAGTCTTGCTTACTTTAAATGTGATTCTAAAATGCTATGAGATCTGAGAAATAAATTGAAAGTTTGAAAGATTCTTTCTTCAGCATTTTAGGTAATTGATTTTAGCATCAAAGAAGCAGAGTAGCTGGTGGGCATTACTCAAGATTGTTCCCTCTCTGACTTTCATGATCTCATTAACATACTTTGAATTTTATAATGACAAGCACATGATCCTACACTCATGCAAAGTTCAGACAATCTGTTAACAAAAAACCCACTTGACTCAGCATTCTTTAGCAGCAAATTCCTTTTGTGATGACATCATTTTATCATCCCAGCACTTCAGGCACCCACATTGTATGAAATCATTGTCTACAAACCTTTGTCAACTTGTCACCGCTTATGAAACCCTCTGTCAAACCACCTGTCACTTTTCAGTGACACCGTCTGTCCACATGTAGGGCCCATGTTTCCTGTAGATGAACATATTGAGTTATGGGGAGAAGATTAAATAAGCAGCAGCACACATTAGCTGTTATCTCCCTTTCTCAACCCAACATCCTACAAAATGCAGGAATCCCCATATATAATACACATCCCAAAGGGAATTATCTAACAACTGTCTGAAAACTTCTGGGAGAATGTATCTCACTCTTACACAAGAAGACATATTTTATTTTGAGGACAATTGAATGGCTAGAAATGCCTTCTCTACGCTGAGCTGAAATCAACCTCTTCGTAATTTGCCCCTGATAGGCCCTGTCTTTCCACCCGAGAGCCTGTTAAGTGTATGACCATGGCTACCATGTACCTTCTCTAGTTACGTCTTTTCTAAACCAAACACCCTATTTTTTTCTCTAGGTGTCCTCATTTGCCAGGTTTTTCATACAGTTATCTTTCTGATAACAATGCCTTGCCTAGTCTTCAGATTATCTATGACTCCCATTGAAACATGACACTCAGAATCTGAAAAGGGTTTTTGAACTGTAGATCAGTAACTTCAGTGTAGGGAGAGAATGTTTACTTGCCTAACACTGGATCGATCCCGTATATCTATAATCCAACCTGAAATAATACATATATATTTTTACATTCAGATGACTTTATAACTCAGATTGAAAATGTCAGTCAAGATGAAGCTCTGTTCTTACAGTTGTTTTCTTAAATGTGAACATTTGTTAAGTTGTGTTTCATTCATACTGATATAAAACTGAAAGGACCCATACATGTATTTAGTTTCACCTTCTTGCTATCAGCCTGAAATTTTTGGTTTCCTGGAACTACTTCTTTTTTATAGAAGTAGAGTTCACTTACAATATTATTTTAGTTTGAGGTGTAAAATACAGTGATTTTATTCTTTTTCAGTGTTGTATATTTTTATTACTACTTATTTTTAAATTAATTTTTATTGAAGTATACTTACTTTAAAATGTTATGTTCAGTCCTCCTGCTGATGCAGGGGACACGGGTTCGTGCCCAGGTCCGGGAGGATCCCACATGCCGTGGAGTGGCTGGGCCCGTGAGCCATGGCCGCTGGGCCTGCGTGTCCGGAGCCTGTGCTCCGCAGTAGGAGAGGCCGCGGGAGTGAGAGGGCCGCGTACAGAAAAAAAATAATAATAATAATAATGTTATGTTCATTTCTACTGTACAGCAAAATGAATCAGCTATATTTATACATATATCCACTCCTTTTTGGATTTCCTTACCATTTAGGTTACCACAGTGCATTAAGTAGAGTTCCCTGTGCTATATACAGTGTGTTCTCGTTAGTTATCTATTTTATACATAGTATCAATAGTGTATATGTGTCAATCACAATCTACCAATTCCTCCCACCCCCCCTCCTTTTCTCCTTGGTATCCATACATTTGTTCCCTATGGCTGTGTCTCTATTTCTGCTTTGCAAATAAGATCATCTATACCATTTTTCTAAATTCCACGTATATGAGTAAACATACAATATTTATTTTTCTCTTTCTGACTTACTTCACTCTGTATGACAGTCTCTAGGTCCATCAAGCTCTCTACAAATGACCCAATTTCTTTCCTTTTTATGGCTGACTAATATTCCACTAACCACATCTTCTTTAACCATTCCTCTTTGATGGAAATTTAGGTTGCTTCTATGTTGTGGCTATTGTAGACAGTGCTGCAATGAACATTGGGGTGCATATATCTTTTTGAATTATGGTTTTTCTGGGTATATGCCCAAGAGTGGGATTGGCTGGGCCATATGGTAGTTGTATTTTCAGTTTTTTAAGGAAACTTCATACTGTTTTCCATAGTGGCTGTATCAATTTACATTCACACCAACTGTGCAAGAGGGTTCTCTCTTCTCCACACCCTCTCCAGCATTTATTGTTTTTAGATATTTTGATGATGATCATTCTGACCGGTGTGAGTTGATAGCTCACTATAATTTTGATTTGCATTTCTCTAATAATCAGTGATGTTGAGCATCTTTTCATGTGTCTGTTGGTGATCTGTTTGTCTTCTTTGTAGAAATGTCTATTTAGGTCTTCTGCCCATTTTTCGATTGGGTTGTTTGTTTTTTTTGATATTGAGCTGCATGAGCTGCTTGTATATTTTGAAGATTAATCCTTTGTCAGTTGGTTCATTTATTTTCTCCCATTGTTAGGGTTGTCTTTTCATCTTGTTTATGGTTTCCTTTGCTGTGCAAAAGCTTTTAAGTTTCATTAGGTCCCATTTGTTTCTTTTGGTTTTTATTTCCATTACTGTAGGAGGTTGGTCAAAAAAGGATCTTGCTGTGGTTTATATCAGAGAGTGTTCTGCTTATGTTTTCCTCTAAGAGTTTTATAGTGTCTAGCCTTACATTTACGTCTTTAATCCATTTTGAATTTACTTTTGTGTATGGTGTTAGGAAGTGTTCTAATTTGATTCTTTTACATGTAGCTGTCCAGTTTTCCCAGCACCACTTATCAAAGAGGCTGTCTTTTCTCCATTGTATATTTTTGCCTCCTTTATCATAGATTAGGTGACCATAGGTGCGTGGGTTTATGTCTGGGCTTTCTATCCTCTTCCGTTGATCTGTATTCCTGTTTTTGTGCCAGTACCATGCCATCTTTTTTTTTTTTTTTTACATCTTTAATGGAGTATAATTGCTTTACAATGTTGTGCTCCTTTCTGCTGTATAACAAAGTGAATCAGCTATATGTATACATATATCCCCCATATCCACTCCCTCTTGCACCTCCCTCCCACCCTCCATATCCCACCCTCCATATCCCACCTCTCTAGGTGGTCACAAAGCACCGACCTGATCTCCTTGTGCTATGCAGCTGTTTCCCACTAGCTATCTATTTTATATTTGGTGGTGCATATATGTCAATGCTATTCTCTCACTTCCTCCCAGTTTACCCTTCCCTGAGCACCTCTGTCTTCAAGTCCATTCTCTACATCTGCTTCTTTATTCCTGTCCTGCCCCTAGGTTCATCAGAATCATTTTTTCTTAGACTCAATATATATATTTTAGCATACGGTATTTTTTTCCTCTTTCTGACTTACTTCACTCTGTATGACAGACTCTAGGTCCATCCACCTCACTACAAATATCTGAATTTCATCTTTTTTATGGCTGAGTAATATTCCATTGTATATATGTGCCACATCTTCTTTGTCCATTCATCTATTGATGGACACTTAGGTTGCTTCCATGTCCTGGCTATTGTAAATAGTGCTGTAATGAACATTGTGGTACTTGACTTTTAAAATTATGGTTGTCTCAGGGTATATGCCCAGTAGTGGGATTGCTGGGTCATATAGTAATTCTATTTTTAGTTTTTTAAGGAACCTTCATACTGTTTTCCATAGTGGCTGTATCAATCTACTTTCCCACCTACAGTGCAAGAGGGTTCCCTTTTCTCCACACCCTCTCCAGAATTTGTTTGTAGATTTTTAGATGATGGCCATTTTGACTGGTGTGAGGTGATACCTCATTGTAGTTTTGATTTGCATTTCTCTGATGATTAGTGATGTTGAGCATCCTTTCATGTGTTTGTTAGTATCTGTATATCTTCTTTGGAGAAATGTCTATTTAGGTATTCCACCCATTTTTTATTGGGTTGTTTGTTTTTTTGATATTGAGCTGCATGAGCTACTTGTATATTTTGGAGATTAATCCTTTGTCAGTTGCCTCCTTTGCAAATATTTTCTCCCATTGTTAGGGTTATCTTTTCATCTTGTTTATGTTTTCCTTTGCTGTGCAAAAGCTTTTTAGTTTCATTAGGTCCCATTTGTTTATTTTTGTTTTTATTTCCATTAGTCTAGGAGGTGGGTCAAAAAAGATCTTGCTGTGGTTTATATCAAAGAGTGTTCTGCTTATATTTTCCTCTAAGAGTTTTATAGTGTCTGGCCTTACATTTAAGTCTTTAATCCATTTGTGTTTATTTTTGTGTAGGATGTTAGGAAGTGCTCTATTTTCATTCTTTTACATGTAGCTGTCCAGGTTTCCCAGCACCACTTATTGAAGAGGTTTTCTTTTCTCCATTGTATATTCTTGCCTTCTTTGTCAAAGATAATGTGAGCATATGTCTGTGAGTCAATCTCAGGGCTTTCTGTCCTGTTCCATTGATCTATGTTTCTGTTTTTGTGCCCGTGCCATACAGTCATGATTACTGTAGCTATGTAGTATAGTCAGAAGTCAGGGAGTCTGATTCCTTCGGCTCCGTTTTTCTTTCTCAAGATTTTTTGGCTATTTGTGTCTTTTGGGTTTCCAGACAAATTGTAAAATATTTTGCTCTAGTTCTATGAAAAATGCCCTTAGTAATTTGATAGGGATTGCATTGAATTTGTAGACTACTATGGGGAGTATAATCATCTTCACAATACTGATTCTTCCAATCCAAGAATACGGTATATCTCTCCATCTGTTTGTCTCATCCTTGATTTCTTTCAGCAGTATCTTATAGTTTTCTGCAGACAGGTCTTTTGCCTCCTTAGGTAGGTTTATTCCTAGGTATTTCATTCTTTTTGTTGCAATGGTAAATGGGATTGTCTCCTTAATTTCTGTTTCAGATCTTTCATTGTTATTGTATACAAATGCAAGAAATTTCGTTATTAATTTTCTGTATTAATTTTATATTTTGTGACTGAGTAAATTCATTGATTAGCTCTAGTAGTTTTCTGGTGGCATCTTTAGGATTTTCTAAATATATAGTATCATGTGATCTGCAAACAGTGACAGTTTTACTTCTTCTTTTCCAATTTGTATTCCATTTATTTCTTTTTCTTCTCTGATTGCTGTGGCTAGGACTTCCAAAACTATTTTGAATAATAGTGGTGAGAGTGGACATCCTTGTCTTGTTTCTGTTCTTAGAGGAAATGCTTTCAGTTTTTCACCATTGAGAATTATGTTTGCTGTGGTTTTGTTATATATGGCCTTTATTATGTTGAGGTAGGTTCCTTCTATACCTACTTTCCGGAGACTTTTTGTCATAAATATGTTTTGAATTTTATCAAAAGAACATTTTTCTGCATCTATTGAGATCATCATATGGTTTTTATTCTTCAGTTTGTTAATATGGTGTATCACATTGATTGATTTTCATATATTAAAGAATCCTTGCATCCCTGGGATAAATCCCAATTGATCATGGTGTATGATCCTTTTAATGTGTTGTTGGATATGGTTTGCTAGTATTTTGTTGAGAATTTTTGCATCTATATTAATCAGTGATATTGGCCTGTAATTTTCTTTTTTTGTGTGATATCTTTGTCTGGTTTTGGTATCAAGGTGATGGTGGCCTCGTAGAATGATTTTGGGAGTATTCCACGCTCTGCAATTTTTTGGAAGAGTTTGAGAAGGATAGGTGTCATCTCTTTTATAAATGTTTGATAGAATTCGCCTGTGAAGCCTTGTAGTCCTGGACTTTTGTTTGTTGGAAGAATTTTAATCATAGTTTCAATTTCATTAGTTGTGATTGGTCTGTTCATATTTCCTATTTCTTCCTGGTTCAGTCTTGGAAGTTTGTACTTTTCTAAGAATTTGTCCATTGCTTCCAGGTTGTCCATTTTACTGGCATTTTGTTGCTTGTAGTAGTCTCTTATGATCCTTTGTATTTTTGTGGTGTGAGTTGTAACTTCTCCTTTTTCATCTAATTTTATTGATTTGTGTCCCTACCTTTTTTTCTTGATGAGTCTGGCTAAAGGTTTATCAATTTTGTTTATCTTCTCAAAGAACCAGCTTTTAGTTTCATTGATTTTTGCTTTTATTCTCTTCATTTCTATTTCATTTATTTCTGCTCTGGTCTTTATGAGCTATTTCCTTCTACTAACATTGGGTTTTGTTTGTTCTTCTTTCTCTAGTTACTTTTGGTGAAAGGTTAGATTGTTTATTTGAGAGTTTTCTTGTTTCTTGAGGTAGGATTGTACTGTTATAAATTTTCCTCTTAGAACCACTTTTGCTGCATCCCATAAGTTTGAGTCATGGTGTTTTTGTTGTCCTTTGTTTCTAGGTACTTTTTGATTTCCTCTTTGATTTCTTAAGTGATTTCTTGGTTATTTAGTAGCATATTGTTTAGCCTCCATGTGTTTGTGTTTTTTACAGTTTTTTTTTTCCTTTCATTAATGTCTAATCTCATAGCATTGTTGTTGGAAATATGCTTGATATGATTTCAATTTTCATAAATTTAACAAATCTTGATTTGTGACCCAAGATGTGATCTATCCTGGAGAATGTTCCCAGGATACACTTGAGAAGGAAGCATATTCAGCAAACAAATAGCTGCAACAACAACACAAAACACACACAGGAAAAAAGAAAAAATAATAGAAATAAATTTAGAAACAACAAGAGAACAAACAAAAGAATCCAAAAATGAGAATAGTCAATAAATACTAAACTAACAAAAACAAAAAATTAAAAATAAAACAGAAAGCAAACAAACAACCAAAAAAGCAAAGAAAACATAAAATGTACACATAAAAACAATCAAAAACTAAAGAAAAAAAATAAAAAAAACAAGAAAAAGCCACATAACAATAAAAAAAGTAAAGTAAAAATAGAAAAAAAAATATATTTTTTAAAAATTAAAATTAAAAAAGCTAAAAAATAATAAAAGCAAAAACAACAGCAACTGAACAAAACAAAACAAACAAAAAAGGAAAAATAGTAATAAAAATATTTTCCTGGGGCCTTCCTCTGTCAGTGTCCTTGCTCTCACAGTGAGCTACAGCCAATCCCCACTTCCATAGGAAGACTTCCAATACCTCTAGGAGGTCTCTGGACCTGCTGTGGGCACTGTGAGACAGCTCAGACTCTGACCTGGCCCAACTTCCATGTGTACTTGTTCCAAAGTCTACTGTTGCAAAGGCTAGACCCGTCTCAGTTGTGGGAACACTCATTGTCTATTCAGGTATTCCACAGATGCGGGATTTACCAAGCAAATCTTGGGGATTTAATCCTTAGCTTGTGCAGCTGCATGGAATGATTTCTGTTCCTATTGCTTAGTTGCACTGCCCCTGGGGCTCAGCTTTGGTTTTGATCCCACCTCCACATATGTGCCACCCTCATGTGTCTGTTCCCCTCCCAGGCAAGAGGGAGCAAAAGCAGCAGCTGCTTGAGGCACACTTACTCACTCAGGCCTGAGTGGGTTGTGACAGCCACAGTTGGGGTGTGTACGAGCTGTCTATGATGGTGGGACCAGCAGGCAGTTGCAACAGACTGTGGTGTGCTTGCTCCAGTGGGAGTCCCTCCCAGTGTTCACAGAGGCAGCAGCTGGTGTGTGCAGACAGTGGCAGCCCTGCCCCCTGCACACCTCTCAACAGTGGTTCCTCACTTTCCAGGCAGACCAGTCTTCCTCTAGGGGAATTCCCGGCCACACATCCCCTCACTCCCATCCCCTCTGCCGTATCCAAGCAGACAATAGCACTCCTCTCCCTGGATCAGTTCTCCCAACCCCACGCTTCAACACTCAGCCCCTGCCAGCATCGGTGGACTCTCATCCAAGGCCGGACTTCCCTGGGCTGATTCCCAAGGAGGCTTTGGGCTGGATGGTGCTCAGGCCCCTGGAGCCCACTCAGGTTGGAGGAGACCCCAGCCTGAGGGGCAGGTGGGCCCACTCAACTAGGAGCACCTTCCAGTGTCTTCAGAGGCTGAGGAACCCAGAGGGTGGGGAAAGGGATTGTAATGGAAGCTCCACCCCTTCCACGTCTCTCAACAATGATGCCTGGCTTCTATGGTGTCTGGGCTTTTTCCACAGACTTTCCCAGTTGTGGAGGTCCTTACTCCTGTCCCTTCAAGCTGTCTTTTCACAGCCAACTTCTGTCCCTTGCCTGGGTCCACACTCCAAACCCCACTTCCCAGCACCCAGCCCCCCTTCACAACAGGTAACTTACAACTCAATCTGGAATGCTCAGAGCTGCGGGGTACACCATATGTGCAGTTCTTACTTTGTCCTTCCTTCCACAGACCATCCACTGTGTTCTCCTTTGATCCCCCCAAAGGTCCTTTTCAGTCCCAGCTGATTTCCCCACCATGAGGGAGTTTTTCTGAGTGTGGGGACCTCCTCTCACCTTCAGCTTCCCACCAGGGTTGCTGGTCCCTTTTTTGATTCCTCTTTTCTTTTTTTCTTCTTTCTTACATCCTACACAGTTGTGAGGGGATTTTTCTTATCCTTTTAGATGTCCAAATTCTTCTGCTAATGTTCAGCAGGTGCTCTATGAGAATTGTTCCATTTGTAGATGTATTCTTGATGTACTTGTGAGGAGTGACGAATTCTGCATCCTCCTATTCCGCCATCTTGACTCCTCCCCCATAATGATTTTATATGTTTATAGATTATACTCTATATAAAGTTATTATAAAATAGTGACTATATTCCCTGTGCTGTGCATTACATCCTTGTAACTTGTTTATTTTATACCTATATACCTCTTAATCCCCTTCACCTTGCCCTTCATCTTGCCCTTCTCACTATGCCTCTTCCCTCTGGTACCCCCTCGTTTTTTTCTGTATCGGTAAGCCTGTTTCTATTTGTTATATGTGTCAATTTCTTTTATTTTTTAGATTCCGCATACATATAAGTGAAAACATACAGTATTTTTCTTTCTGTCTTATGTCATGAAGCATAATACCCTCCAGTTTCATTTGTGTTATTATAAATGGCAAAATTTTATTGTTTATGGTAAGTAATATTCCATTGTATGTATGTATGTATGTGTGTGTGTGTGTGTGTGTGTGTGTGTGTATATATAGATCTCACAGCTTCTTTATCCATTCTTCTGTTAATGGTCACTTAGGTAGTTTCTGTATCCTAGCTATTGTAAATAATGCTGCAATGAACACTGGGGTGCATGGATCCTTTTGAACTAGTGTTTCTATTTTCCTTGGGTAGATACCAAAGAGTGGAATGGAAGTTCTAGTTTTAACTTTGTGAAGAGCCTCCATACTATTTTCCATAGTGGTTGTGCTAGTTTACATTCCTGCTAACAGTGTACCAGAGTTCCCTATCCTTCCCATCCTCACCAACACTTGTTATTTCTTGTCTTTTTGACAATAGCTATTCTGACTGGTGTGAGGTGATGGTGATACCTCATTGCAGCTTCAATTTGTGTTTCCATGATGATTAGTGATGTTGCATATCTTTTCATTGCCTGTTGACCATCTGTATATCTTCTCTGGAAAAATGTCTATTCTTTTCCTCTACTCAATTTTTAACTGGGTTGATTTGTTTTTGATATTTAGTTGTATGAGTTCTTTATATATTTTGAATATTAACCCATTATCAGATATACCACTTGCAAATATTTTCTCCCAATCAGTAGGTTGCCTTTTGGTTTTGTTGATGTATCCATCCCTGTGCAAAAGCGTTTAAGTTTTATTGGGTCCCCTTTGTTTACTTTTGCTTTTGTTTCCTGACCAGAGGAGACAGATCTGAAAAAAATATATTGCTAGGACCAGTGTCAGAGTGTACTGCCTATGTTTTCTTCTAGGAGTTTTATGGTTTCAGGTCTTACATTTAGGTCTTTAATCCATTTTGTGTTTATTTTTGTACATGGTATGATAAAATGTTCAAATTTTGTTCTTTTACATGTAGCTGTCCAGTTTTTCCAACACCACTTATTAAAAAGACTGTCTCTTTCCCATTGTATATTTTTGCCTCCTTTGTTGTAGGTTAATTGACCATACTTGCATGGGTTTATTTCTGGGCTCTCTGTTCCGTTCCCTTGATCTCTATGTCTGTTTTTGTACCAGTACCATACTCTTTTTGATTACTGTAGCAGTGTGATTCCTCCTGCTTTGTTCTTTTTTCCGAAGTTTGCTTCAGCTATTCAGGGTATTTTGTGGTTCCATACAAATTTTAGGATTATTTGTTCTAGATCTGTTAAAAATGTCATGGGTATTTTGATAGGAATTATGTCAAATCTGTAGATTGCTTTGGGTAATATGGACATTTTAACAACATTATTTTTTCCAATTCATGAACACAGGATATCATTCCATTTATTTGTATTGTTTTCAATTTCCTTCATCAATATCTTAGTTTTCAGAATATAGGTTTTTTACCTCCTTGGTTAAATTTTTTCCTAGGTACTTTTTTCTTTTTGATGCAATTGTAAATGGGATTGTTTTCTTGCTTTCACTTTCTTATAGATCGTTATTAGTGTACAGAAATGCAATAGATTTATGTATATTAATCTTGGATCCTGCAACTTTACTGTATTCATTTATTAGTTCTAATAGTTTTTTTTGATGAAGTATTTAAGGTTTTCTTTATTTAGAGTATTGTGAAATCTGCAAATAGTGACAGTTTTATTATTTTCCTTCCAATTTGGATGCCTTTTATTTCTTTTTCTTGTCTGGTTGCTGTGGCTAGGACCTCCAATACTGTGCTAAATGGAAGTATTGAAAGTGGACATCTTTGTCTTGTTCCCGATTTTAGAGAAAAAGCTTTCAGCAGTTCTCCATTGAGTAAGATGTTAGCTATGGGTTTGTCATAAGTGGCCTTTATTATATTGAGATATGTTCCCTCTATAACAACTTTGATGAGAGTTTTTTTCATGATTGGATGTTGAATTTTGTCAAATGCTTTTTCTGCATCTACTGAGAGGCTCATGTGGCTTATATTCTTTCTTTTGTTAATGTGGTGTATCACATTGATTGATTTGCAGATATTGAACCATCCTGCATCCCTGGGATAAATCCCACTTGATCGTGGTGTATGGTCCTTTTTATATAGTGCTGAATTCAGTTTGCTGATATTTTGTGAGGATTTTTGCATCTATGTTCATCAGTTATATTGGCCTGTAATTTTCTTTTATTGTAGTGTGTTTGTCTGGTTTTGGTATCACATGAATGCTGGCCTTGTAGAATAAGTTTGGAAGTGTTTCCCTCTCTTTTATTTTTTGGAATAATTAGAGAATAATAGGTGTTCACTCTTCTTTAGATATTTGGTAGACTTCTCCTGTGAAGCCACCCAGTCCTGGACTTTTGTTTGCTGGGAGGCTTTTGATATCTGATTCAATTTCAATACTATTAATAAGTCTGTTCTGATTTTCTATTCTTCCCAATTCAGTCTTGGAAAACTATGTTTTTACAAATTTTATTAATTTCTTCTTGGCTGTTCAATTTGTTGACCTATAACTGTGCATAATATTCTTAATGATTGTATTTCTGTAATATCAATTTTAACTTCTTTTTCATTTATAATTTTATTTGGAGTCTCTTTCTTTTTTTCTTGATGAGTCTGGCTAAAGATTTATCAGTTTTTTTTATCTTTTCAAAGAATGAGCTCTTAGTTTCATTGATCTTTTCTATTTTTTTTTCTTTTTTGGTCTCCATTTTTATTTGTTTCCACTCTGATCTTTACTATTTCCTTCTTTCTGCTGACTTTTGTTTTTTTTTGTTGTTGTTGTTCTTCATTTTTTAATTCCTTTAGATTGAAAGACAGGTTGTTTTATTTGAGATTTCTCTTGT
Organism: Delphinus delphis; assembly: GCF_949987515.2. NCBI lineage: Eukaryota > Metazoa > Chordata > Mammalia > Artiodactyla > Delphinidae > Delphinus > Delphinus delphis. Next base: position 25,172,961 of record NC_082693.1, on the reverse strand, counting down.
TTCCTGAGGGAGGACTGTATCACTATAAACTTTCCTCTTAGAACTGCTTTTGCTTTTTTCCCTGGGGTTTTATCTTGTTCTTTCATTTGTAACATATTCCTCTGTCTTCTCATTTTGTTTGTCTTTATGAAATTAGGCTAAACAGTTACTTATCCCAGTCTTGAAGGCATGTCCCTGTGTGGGAGCATCCCAATGCAGTGCCTAGTGACTTTGGTTGGAGAGTTGGATATGAAGTAAGCACAGGTCACTCTTCTCCCAGGTTTTGCTGGCTACCACTACCTTGGTGGGAGGTATGGCTGGAGTCAGAGGGGCGAGACCCAGAGCCAGGTGTGAGCCAGGTGTTCTCCCAGGCTCAATGGCAGTTGCTGCCATGTTGTGGGGCAGGGCTGGGCCCCAAAGGGCTGGAGCAGGAGCCTGAGGTAGCTGGGATTCTCCCTAGAGTGATGTCAGTCTCCACCTTGGTTAGGGGTGAGGTCAGGGCCCCAGGGGAGGGAGAAGCATTTCTCAGCTCATTACCCTTTTCCCTGGTGCATGCGTGTATACAATTGATTGTAATGGTGATCTCTATCTTAGTGGGGAGCAGTGCTGGAACAGGAGCTCAGCATGGGATGGGGTGGGGTGCACTGGCAGGTCAGCCAGAGCAGGAGGAAATTTGCTATCTGTTGCCTCTGTGCTGGGCCTGGGAGCAAGGAAGTCTGTGCATGCACCCTTTAAGAGCTGGATCTCAGTTTCTTACAGCTCTCCAGTAAACTCCACTGGTTTTCAAACCAGATAAAGGGGTTCATCTTCCTTGTGCCAGACCCCATGGCCGGGGTGCCTAATATGGGGTTTGAACTCCTCTTCCTTAGAGAGGATACGTGAGCCTGTGATATCCCCTTCCTCTTCTATGTCACCCACTTAGGGGTGTGGGTTCTGACTAGATCACTTCTGCTCCCCTCCTATGAGACTCCATGTGTTTTTTTCTTTACAACCTTGGTAGAAGAGCAATTCTGCTAGTCTTCTAGTCATTCTCAGCAAGAGTTGCTCTACATGCAGTTGTAGTTTCATTGTGTTTGTTGGGGGAGGTGAGTTCAGGGTCTTCCTGCTCCACCATCTTGATCCCACTCATTTGGAACTTCTTGTTTTTTCTGCTGCTAATTGTCTCAATATACTTTTCCAGGTATTTTAATTGACAAAGTTGGTAAGAACACCTTTTATATTTGTTCAAATCATTGATAAATGTGTTAAGCAATGCAGAACTAATGTTAAGCCTTGTGGCATGTCTGTAAGACCCTCTCTTCAAGTTGACTTCTCTCTCAATCAAGATTCTTGGATTCAATTATTCCATTAGCTATGAATTTACCTACTTTATCATCATCCAACTCACAGTTCTCAGTCTCATCTACAGTGATATCATGATTCTTTGTCAGGTATCTTGCTGAAAGCATTTGCCTGATCAAGGCTAATGAAATCTATTAAAAATATGGTTAGTTCTGTTAATAATACCTCAATAAAGCTGAAAAAAATATATTGTTAGTTTGGAATAACATTCTTAATTGTTTTACTGATTATATTTCTTATCCTTAGTGATAGGGTGTTCTAATTCCTTCTAGTAGTTTGCCTGTGATTGATATTATGTTCACTAATCTGTTATTTCTGGAATATGACTTTCTAATTCTTAAAATTTGGAAAATATTAGTTTTAAGTTTTCTTAGACCTTTTCTATCAACTATATATTTTTAAAATAATTATGCTATCCTATAACAATATCTTGCATAATGGCTGCATATCTTCAAATACTTTCTCCTATTGATCCTTACTAATATTTAGAAATTCCATGGAAATAAGCATCAAGAAGACCTAGAGTAAATTTTCATCAAATTGGCAGGTTTGAACAAGAGGAGTCAGACAGATGGGTGGGTACATATCATGGAGGTTAACCCAGAAAATGTTGCTTAGCCGAAGTAGAGAATTTGAAATGGAGACATTTTCAAAATAAGGTAAGAAGTTGAAGAAAGATTATATAAATGGAGTAGTAAGATACACACTGGAGACCAAATTTGAATTAGTAGAGAATAAAAAGCAAAAGTATGTTTTGAGGAGGTAATTTTGAAGCACTATGTGAGGAATAAGACCCTTGTGGAAATATGTAGAATATGTGGAATTTATTAAATACATTCTGGTGAGAGTGGCTACAAGTCTGGAGTTGGGCAGAAAGTGTTGAAATGGATTGAATCCATCATGAAAGATTTGGTTGCACTTGGGAACTGTTTGAATGTGAGGACAGAAAGAGTAAGATATAGAAAATTAAAGACCCTAGGAAAAAGAAGGGACTTCTAGAGAACTGAGAAGAAGTACAGCCACTGATGTCACTGATAGGGAGACTGGGGAGAGACAAGATTTTAGGAAGCAATGAAATAAAATCAGATCTGTTTTTCATTTATACAGTAATATAAAAACATAAAGAAATATTTGAAAAAAGAGAAAGCAAAATAACTAAATAAATAGCCCTCCCACCAACCACTATATATATATATATATATATATACACATACATACAATTTATTATTTTAGTTCTTCCCTATAGAATATATGCTTGTGTATTATCATTAGCCCTACCATCTGAATCAAATTTTGCATGGGGCATTCTTCCCTTTTCCTCCCTTTGTGGGGAAATAAAGCTAGCTAGCTAATTAGTCAGAGGTTCTCCAGAGAAAGAGAACCAAGAGGATATATAGAGTGATATAGATAGATTGACTATGAGATACTGTTATAAGATATTGGCTCACACTATTGTGAAGGGTAAGTCCCAGAATTTGTCCTCTGCAAGCTGGAGATACAAGGAAGTCAGTGGTGCAGCTGGAAGGCCTGAGAGGCAGAGAGCCAATGGTGTAAATTTCAGTCCAGATCTGAAGGCCTGAGAAGTGGGAGCACTGAGGGTGGAGGAGATGGACATCTTGGCTCAAGCAGTAAGGGACAGAGAGAGCAAGTCCAACCTTTCTTTGCCTTTTTGTTCTGTTCAGGTCCTCAGTGAATCAGATGATGCCCACTCACATTGGGCATGGCCTTCTGCTTTACTTCAGTCCATCTATACAAATGCTAATCTCTTCTAGAAACATCCTCACAGACACAGCCAGAAATAATGTTTAATCAGCTACCTAGACATCACTTGGCCAGTCAAACTGACACATAAAATTAACCATCATTCATAGATAGATAGGTAGGTAGATAGATAAATAGAAAGAATTCTAAACATGGCCCTGCTAAGGTGCCCATCCCCTGCTTATTTAGTCAAACACTAATCTAGGCACCACTGTTGTCTAGGAATTTTGCAGATTTAATTAAAGTCCCAAGTCACTTGACCTTATGATACAGAGATTATCTGGGTGAACCCAATCTAATCACATGAGATCTTCAAAAGGCAGAAGGCAAAGTCAGAGAGATTTGACATATGACAAGGATTCCATGGGTTTGAAGATGGAAGGGATCACATGAGAAGGAATGCAGCTGGTTTTCAGAGAGCAAGGAGATGGTGACATTGGTCCAATAAACACAAAACCTGAATTCTGGCAAAAACCTGAATGAACTATAAGCAGATCCTCTAAATAAGAACCCACACAACCAACATATTGACTTTGACCTCATGAGACTCTAAGCAGAAAACCCAGTTGAGCCCCAGGCTTGTGACCTTACAACTATAAGATAAGAACTGGATTATTTTCAGCTGCTAAACATGTGCTAGTTAGTCACAGTGCAATATAAACCAAATATTCTCTCTATATATGCAGACACATATTAAATTGTTTACAAATTTATATTCTTTTCTAGTCACTTGTCATCATACTATATAAAATATTGCATGTCTTTTATGTTACTACATGGCCTTCATAAATAATATCTTTGTAACTGCTTACTAGTTACCAAATTCATGTTTTAGAGATTATTTAATAATTCCCCTATTGTTGATCATTTACATTCCTTTCTCTTTTTTGTGGAAATGAATATCTTTATGCATATGTTGACTGAAAAAAATACGCAACCTAAAAGTTGAGAATTATGTTTTATTTGGTGAACAAAATTGAGGACTTAAGCTCGTGATGCAGCCTCTCAGATAGCTCTAAGGGACTGCTCCAAAGAGGTCAGGGAGGAGCTGGGATATATAAGGGCTTTCGTAACAAAGACCTGGTAGTCAGAACATCAAAAGATTACTGTTAATTAAAGAAAATCAGATATCTCAAGTTTAAAAATTTAACACTTTTCTATACATGGAAAGATGCAAGAGTGTGGGCTCACTGAAATCATTCCCTTGATATGCACCTCAGCTATCTGGGGCCAGTATCCTGTGCTTTCTCATCCTGAGTCTCCTCAGGGTATACCACTGGGGGGGGGGAGGGTAGTGGCTGCAGCTACTGACTGCTAGATGGCGGGCATCCTGTTTCTATCCTGAGTTCTCTCAGGGCTCACCTTCTAGGCGGCTGTAATGTGATGGCTTGATGGCTGCAACATAATTTGTCTGCTGATATGGCAGGCAACATTGTTTCATTGATACATATGACTTCTTTTTTTTTTTGGTACGCAGGCCTCTCACTGCTGTGGCCTCTCCAGTTGCGGAGCACAGGCTCCGGACACGCAGGCTCAGTGGCCATGGCTCACGGGCCCAGCCGCTCCGCAGTATGTGGGATCTTCCCGGACCGGGGCACGAACCCGTGTCCCCTGCATTGGCAGGCAGACTCTCAACCACTGCACCACCAGGGAAGCCCCACATATGACTTCTTAAAAATGGATTTGGGATAAGCATGTTAAGATAGATTCCTAGTTGAATTCTTGGGTCAAAGGTAATAGGTATTTCATAGTCACCCATACCATTATATGAATGACCAGGTCAATCTAACTAATTCTTAGCTGAAGGTATCCAGGAACAAAAACAGTAACTGTGCCTGAAGGTAGAATGAGGGTGAAAATGTCATGAGATGAATCTGGAGAAATAGGAAGCTGCAACTGTATGCAAACTGCAGAAAGTTGTTTTTGTTTTTTCCCTTTACATGGACTCCTGACAGTGCTATAGTCTTGTGCCACTGGCTCATGTCAAACTTTTTCTTCAGCTTCTTTTCAGTAATGTTTGGCATTTCCTCTTTAAAGTGATACTTCTCGCCTGCTTAAATTGTCACAGTTTGATATTGATCACACCCTGCTAGCTGCTGAGAAAACCCCAGATTAGAAAAGAACCAACATTTGATGAGTAGGGGCATGGGGAGAATGCCAGATTAAATGGTTCATTTCAGCCGTATGTGAAAGATGAACTAGAGAGGAGATACAGAAACGGAGCTGCTCACGAAATGCCTGTATTGATCACAGATGAGTGTGAGAGCTATTCTGTAGAGGAAATAAATGCAAAGGTAGAGGATGAAAGAGGATGCATGTCTATTGGATCATTTGAATTAATGGGTCTTGAGGGTATGTTTCTTAAAAAAAATTTTTTTTTAGTAAACAAACATTAATTCCCATTGGTCCTTGTTCTAGTTTCCTGTGGCTGCCACAACAAATTATTGCAAACAGTTGCCTTAGAAAAACTATAATTTATTTTCACAGACTTCTGGAGGCCAGAGTCTGAAATCAAGTGTCAGCAGGGCCATACTCCCACTGGAGACTCTAGGCAAGAATCCTTCTTGCCTCTCCTAGGTTCTGATGGCTCCACGCACTTCTCGGCTTCCTTGGCTGGTGGTTACATGGCTTCAATCTCTGCATCTGTCTTGACCTGAACTTCTCCTCTGTGTCTCCTTCTCTTCTGTAGCTTACAAGGATACTTGTCATTTGATTTAAGGCTCACCCAGGTAATCCAAGACGATCTCATTCTAAATTCTTTAACCAATTACATATGCAAAGACTTTTTTTTTCCAAATAAGGACATATTCAAAGATTCTAGGGATTAGGATATGGATATATCTTTTGGGGGCAAAGGAGGTGGGGGCACAGTTCAACCCACTACAGTCCTTAATTTACCAGAGGTCAACTGTTTCAGAAAAGAATGTTTATGGGAGATATTTTATGACTCATCCCTAACTAGGGTGAAAAATACTTCCAGAAAGTGGTTCGGCACTAGAACAACTTCCCAGTGATGGTAACCCAACTCCATCTCCCTCTCTATAGCTCCTTCATGACTGTGAAACACCACCCCTCCTCTTCTAGGCAGGAAGCATGTGTTATCAGAGAGTATCTATTAAGCAATGTTTATATGTTAACATTTCTGGGTGTAGCATCTGTCAATTTCCATGGCATAAGCACTCCCACTGTGGCTCATTTCAAGCCACCTGTGTGATGTCACTGAACACCAAGTTGAAAGAATATGCCAGGTTGGATCCAGCACACCACTATCGTTAGACAGTATTACTATCAGAACCAGCTTCTATGTCACATGTATTTTTAATTCAAGGTGACTTGTAAATATTTTATCTTCCTTTTCTTATGAAATCACAATGTCTGTAGAGACCAAGAATGGCCACATTTAGTTCAGGAATGTCTAACTTTGTAAGTTAAATGGAAGAAGAACTGCCTGAAATCAAGCTTCAATGCTTGATATTAGTACTATTTAGGATAAATGCACTGCCTGTACAGAGAACAAAGCAATAAATTGATTTTCAATATATTATATATCATGTCTTTTCTTCCTGCAGTAATTTCTCTTCATACCTTTAAAAGTGGAGTCTTAATTCCTCCTTGAAATTCAAAGTTATAGGTGAAAGGAAAAGAAAGACAAACATGGAAGACGCAGAACTGCAAGACTTCTTTAGGTCTAAGGAAGTTAGAGGTATAGTTACACAATATTGATATGTGTATTAATTTGAATTCCCTTGTTAATATTTTGGACTTCAAAATTTGCATCTCTAGTTAAACTTAGCTGAGTAACTCAGTAGGAGAAGTTTTAGATGAAAAACAGTGCTCTTTTTGACAATTTCAGAGCAACAAAAAAGGGAAGTAAAATTAATTCAGGTAGGAAAGTATTGCACTATTGTTTACTGTCATATTCTGTCTCCGGAAGTTACCTTGTGAGGGAATTGATTTCTATCCTTTCAGGAAAAACATCTTCCCTGAGTTTATTTATAAGGCTGTCTTTGAGACCTAAAGTGTTCATGGAGTTTTTAAAGCACGTGTTTATACTACACATGATGCTGGAATTAGTGTGCAGGAGAAAAGGGAGATGGTTCTCTGAGGAGTTTGGTGTCACCTCTATTCCTTTCTTCTAATTGGTCTGGGCAGATGTGGGAGGTGACTTCTGGTCTCCTCCCACTGCAAGCAGCATACAGGAGTTTTCTCCTATTTCTCTCCATCATCTCTCCTGTGAAATCCTAGTAGGGTCACTACCTTGTCCTAGTTATAAAACTGAAAAAATCTCGCATCTCGGAGTCCCCTTCTGTCCCAGGTAAACCAGGAGAGGACATTTGGTCACCCTAGAGCCTGGTGGGGTTCCTGGAGAGAAACCCAGCAAGGTCATGGGGCACTCCCCATGTCTGTGGTCTCCAGAAGCACCACACTCTCCCAGCTAGCCCACACTCCGCCTTCAGCAGTTTGCTAACATTTCTGGTTTAATATTCCTACTGGTTTATATGGCGTTTGGTAGCGTCTTCCCTGAAGCTGCAAGCATCCGTCTCTTGGGTTGGTTGTATGCCCTGTGACCTCAGTCATCTGAGAGGCTCAAAAAAAGTCATTTGCAGTTTGTCCAGGTTTTTTCTCATTGTAACAGTGGGAGTGACGGTCTTTCCAGCTCTGCATCTTCCAGCTGAAACAGGAAGTCACCTAAGGGTTTAACTAACTAAATTTGAAGTGAACATGGATATGAATTGTAGGTATCTCTGCACGGTTAAATTGACATCAGTGAGTCCAAATATTTAAAGAGTGAATCATCATGCCTGGCGTACAGTAGATGCTCTGTAAGTGTTAGTTCTCTTCTCATTTTACCCACACCCTCAGTGGAGATTATAATATTAAATTTTTTAATCTCTCGTGCATTTTCTTTGTTATTCTTTTTTTAAAGTAATTTAAGGAAGATGAAGAAATGAATTATGCTGGAATAAAGAATTGTCTAGGGAGCTCAGACTTTTACAGCTATGGGTTTTCTTAGTTGGCACCAGCAAGGGAGATTAAGGAGAGCCTGTTGTGTTGAAATGAGATCATGCTGATCAGGTCTACCTATCAAACAAATGACAATAACCCAAATAATGCCTCAGAAATCAAATTCATTGAGCCTGGCAGGAAGCTCAGAATGCTGACAGCCATATTCAACCTTGGAACTGTGATTTTTTCCAGCTCTCCAAATTCAGCTCTGTGAAATCTGCCCAGTGTTTATAATCATATCTCTAAGGAAACCTCTCCAGGCTTCAGAAAGTAGTACTGATGATTTATTGAGTAGCAGACTTCTTTTTACATCACTTATACAAGCTTTTATAAATCCACAATGAGGAAATATTCCCCTACAGTGATACAGAAATTTCATCTACACTAGATGCAGGGTGGACACCAGCTTTCTACAGATGATCCAAGCCTCCATTATTGTTCTTTCTTTACTTATTTAATATACATGATATAACCACATTTATGATTGACAGAATGTTCTTATATGGAGGCACTCTGTAAAATGCTCTTACTACAGTTTATTCAAACCAACACTGTTTGGAAAGGGATTTTTTTTCCTTTATTATCTGAGCAGGACCACAAATAATGGCATATAATGAGTACTTACAAATAGTAAAAAGAAAAACTTTAGGTTTAATGCAAAAACATAACAGCATTCTCCTTGCCCAGTAGACTCCCTGCCCTGCAGTATGATTCTTTTTTTAACTATTTTTCCAAACTGAAATGCACACAGGATTTTTATTTTCTGGTAAATTTGAAACTCTTGTTTTTGAGAATATGTTTATATCTTGAATTTATTTAATGCTGACCTGCTTAAGAAGTTTTCTTAACACTTAAAATTGTTCTATATTTCTGTTTGCTGACTTGTTAGCAACGTAATATAAATTAGGTGTTACACACATTAAGAAATCAACAAAAAACAGAAGAGAGTTTAGGAGGGCTTAGCCCTCTTCTACTTTATTGACAAACAACCCCCCAAACAGACCACTAACTGCTCTACTTATCTTACCAACAATATTCTTTGTCTTTGTGCATCCATTGAAGTTCCCCCAATTCTTCCCCTGCCACCTACTGTATATCTGTATATAGATTTGTCTCTTGTCACCTGCCAAACTTGCATTCGAAAATGGCAATCCTGATAAGATTACTATGTAGAGAGTAAACTTTTCACTAGGGCAAATGTATATCAAGTTCAGTTATTTCTGTATAAGTCCACTTGGATGCTAATTTGGAAGAAGTTGTCTAGACTAGAGACACCTGATTCTGCTTTTCCCCCTGAACCTCTTTTGCCCTGAGATCTTTGTCAAGACATTTAACCTCTTTATGGTTTAGCTTCTGTGTTTGTAAAATGGTAATTTTGTTTAGGCAGCTAAGTGATTTAAAAAAGAAAAAAAAATAGGATTTTAAGAGATCACACAAATGAAAGGTTTCACTAGACAAATGCAAGGGGGCCTATCATATGGCTAAAAGTCCTATTAAAGTAAACACCAGCCAAACAAAAATGTGTGATTGGAAAAGAAATTTTCAAGCTTCAACTTACATACATTTATTTAGAGCAATGTATCAATTACTGTGCCCCAGCTTAGTTATTGATGCAAACTCTTAAAATTTGCTGCAAGATGATTTTCCTTCTAGAATACTCTGTTATTTATCTTAATTTAAGGCAAATTTGGATAAATAATGGCCACTGATAATTTCAAAATATCATATTTGCTAGAATGTTGGTGAGTAAACATTTTTATTAAACTTCCACAAATAAAAAGAGATATGAGGTTTTGTGTTTTGTTTTATTTTTTGTTATTATATTCTTTGATGACTGGAGAAAATAGTGAATGGCCCAAAGTTAGGCATTAACAAGAAGAAACTCCTTGTTATTGGGTGTGACCCTCTAATAACAAGGAAGCATCTTATAACAAGAGAGCTCAAAGAGTTGTTTTCATAATTAAGAGAGCTCTGGTATTACCAAACCTTCACTGGTACAATTTCCAAAGAAGGCAGTGGCGCCCTATCAACGGGTCATCAACCTTAGCTCAAGTCAACACGATGCTGTCATGTGACCAGGGAGGCTACAGGCCAGTGGGAGAGAACCACATGGCCGAAAATGGTGAAGACCCTTTTCTTCACTTTACAAGTTGCTCAGAAGCCTGCACAATCGCCCATTAACTTTGACCAGCTTTTTAAGTGTTAGCAAATTTCAAAAATTTAGGTGGCACTGAATCTCTTCCTCAAAAAGAAAAATAAAACACTATAAACACAATCCTAATTAATAGTGCTTGACCACCTTGCTGATTACAACATGGAGTTAATGAAGCTCAAATTGGAATTTGTCTATATTTCATACAAGCCCAACATCCTCAACAAAAACTAGCAAGTTTTAAAATGGGAGTAGATGAAAAACTGTGTATTGGCCGACAAGTCTATTACTGCCGATGGGAATGACCCTTGGTTCCTATTAGTAGTCACCCAGTAGAGGGAGGCATCCTTATATCCAGAGAATAGTACCATAATTATTTTACCTTTTACTCTTTTCTTCATATAAACTCAAGCATCATGTTAAAGCATAGTTTCAGTCTCTAGATAGTCTCCCCAAATTTTTAAAAGCTTTTAGAAATGTACTTTTTGAAAGAAGTGTTGATTCTCAAAATCTGTTGCACTGAAGGTGATACATAATTGGGTGATATTTTCTCCGGGAGCGCTCCACCACAGCACTGGCAGGATGAAGCAGCTTTGCAGATTTACTAGGAAGCTGCAGCACACAGGGACCTTGGTCTGGTACTGGTGAGTGGAGAGACTGCAGAAAATAAAGCTGGGAAAATGAGTAATATAGGGAGGATTTGAGGAACCTCAAAGCTGGAACCAAAATGTTTACCGTATATATCTATTTAATATTGAGGTGACACCAGTATTACATCCATTCACCAAAACCACAGACACCAAAATTGCTTTTTTATCTGTTTTCAGTTCCATGCACTTCCTCCTCATTAAATATGCAGTTTATGAATTTTTTCACCTACAAATATGCTGTTCTCTTGAAAGCATGTGAAAGCCTTTGGTAGTGTAACTCTGGATCATGATTTGACATACTTAGTCAATTTTTTATTGAAAAGCACAAGTGATTTCTCTGAGCTTCCTTTGGGCATCGTTACAGTCACACACACAAACACACACACACACACACACACACACACACAGTAATTCAACCCTCGCTAGAGTCACAAATAGATGCTGAGCATTTTTGTTGGGAGTATTTCCTGAATGCCACTATTCAGGGATGCTTTATTTGATAAGGTGATAACCAAATGTCTTCTAAGCCAAGGTCAGTGTGGTTTTGCAGGCTCAGGTTTTGACCGTGATGGGTAAGACAAAAGAAGCTGGAAAAATGACCAATCTCTTTGTGTGTCAGAGGAAACTGTATGTCTTGAATGCTGTTGCCTGGTGTCTGCCATCCACAGCAAGCAGGAGCAGCACGACAAGGTAGAGAGGACACTGTTTGGAGCTGTTTGGGTTCACAGGTAGAAACTAGACTGCACCTGAATGACCCTCCAGCCCGCACGCTCACAAGGCTGAGCAGTCTTGAACATCGTCAGTTGGCAGAGCCTATTTTATAAGCACTTTTGACAGATATCCACTTAATTCCTTAGACTTCCATGTTGAAATCAAATTTTCTTGGCTTATTTTATGGGTTATTATTTCAGTTTGTTTTTAGCTATTTCCATTATGAGAGATTCTCATATTTGTGTGCTTTGTCTTTTGCCATGTTCCTCCTAATATATTGTCTCTTTTTTTCCTTGTAAAAGACAGATAAAACCCTTGTTAGGCAGATGAACCACCTTGTGTAGCAGCTATTATAATTATCTCCACTTTAAAAGGCACACAGCCATTAAATTCATGAAATAATTCAACAAATGTTTTCTGAACAAATGTTTTCTGCTGTGCGCTAGATACTGTGAGAAGCGATAGGAATAGAGGAGTGTTAACAAGAGCAACAAAACAAATGGCACGGCACTTGTCCTCATGGAACTTACAGCCCAGATAGAGACAGATGTCAACCAAACAATCACACCATAACTTATATAAAATTGTAACTGCACTGAACCATGACATGAAGAATAATGTGGTCTCAAAAGGGCAGAGGCAGGGATAGAACATTCCAGGCAAAGAAAGGGTCCACACAATGGCCTGTTGGAGGAACTGAGGGTGAGGGAGGTGAGATGCGAATTCAGGGCTGGTCAGGGAGTGTGTTTGTTATCCTGACAACAATGGAAAGTTTAGGAGTTTTAAGAAGAGAAGTGTGAGCAATCTGGGCTTTGAAGGGCTCTCTGGCTGCAGGGGGTAGGGCAGTGGGTGCTGGGGGCAGAGCGGGCACCAGGATCCCCAAGGAGGCTGCTGGAGTGGTCCAGATGGACACATGGCCAGGACAAGATGTCCAACCCCAGATCTGATTTTCTTTCAATTTTATAACATACCCCCCCCCCCGTAAAGTTATCAGAGACATGTCATTGTCACTAATTTATAAATGGAAAATCTGTGAATTTGTGTCAGGACCATATTATTTCTCAAAAAGAATGTCAGGAACAGTATGAGTGTTTTGATTCTCACCTCACTGCATTTATTTCACAGCATACCAACTAATTTATTTTCTATACAGGAGATTATATGTATAATATATTAGAATATATAGACATTTCTATATTAGGATATTATATGTATAATCATATACATTATGATTAAATGTATAATATGTATAATATAATATGTATAATGCCCTAAACAGGACTGGAAGTTCCGTGAGGAGACAGACTGCTTCTTTCTGTGGTTACATCACTGTTCTTGCATCTTGCAGCTCGGCATTCAACATATACAGCATTGAAATAAAACTCATACACAGCTTGCATGTTAATATGATATTTACAAATAAATGTAAATATTATAAAAGACCATACTTTTTCTATATTTTTCTGGTAAAGCATCTAGTTGGACTTATTGAAGTCACAAGAACACACAATTATGTTATATGCAAGGTAAAAGTCCAAATGACAAAACTATATCATAAAATTAATTATTGAGTTACTTTTAAAATATTATTAAAAAGAAAGTACAAAGACTTTTGGTAAAATGGATTTAAACTTGAACGCTCAAGACAGAAAACCATGACAGACTTGAAACAGAAATTATCTGAATATTCCTTCCTTGAAAAATCTTTGTAACATGTGCCTTTTTAAGTTATGTTCTATAACTAACAGTATACTTTTCTTTATAAATATGTATATACATACATATATACACACATATTGCTAAGTGCATTAATACATTGATTTTGAAAACAGGGATATTAATGATCATTATGTAGAGGACAGATATATAATGATTAGAATATTGGGCTATTAATGATAATGTACACGTACTGTGTTTCAGGCACTATTCAAAGAGTTTTACATGCATTAATTAATCTAATCTTCACAACAGTCCTATAAGATCAGTACTACTGTTAATTCCCTCTTAAAGATGAATCAACTTATACATAAAGTAACTTGTTCAAGGTCACACAATAAGTGACACAACCAAGGTTTTAACCCAGGATTTTTCCTCCTATATTCTACCCCCACCCGTGTTCAATATTAGTTAATCTGCCCTACCACGTGACATGCTGGCCACAAACCCCACGGAAGCTGGGGCCCAACACTTGCACTGGGTAACACAGACCTTGGAGCCAGATTTCCTGGGTTTGTACCTTAGCCCCAACATTTAAGCGCTCTATGGCTTTGGGAAACTCAGGTAGCATGAATCTCATCAGTACAGAGAGACAGCTTCACTGGAAACTGATTGCAGAGTGGCAGGGGAAGCCAGATTCCACGATGGCTGCAGCAGTGTTCATGGCAAGAATCATGGCTTGCAGGCTGCCCCAGGCGGTCTCGTCTTCCTGCAGCTTGTAGACCCTCAGGCTTACAAGCTGTTTCAAGCACACCACCTTGAGAGTGTAATGTGTTTTTGAGACCATCTGTACCAAATCTGTGACTGAACCCAGTGAAGACCTCAATACAAACGTTTAAGATTCGGGCAGCACGTGTGGAGACCTACTCTTTTAGCCAACTGCTGGAGATAGCCTCATAGACAAAATGCTCCCAAGTCAGCCTGTTCTAGCTAAACAGATATTGCAGACCCTCATAATCTGACTTCAGAATGGAGACCACCACATTCACTGTCGTGCAGTTGACAGGGTCTTAGTGCCCCAGCCGGGTGTCAGGTCTGAGCCTCTGAGGTGGGAGAGCTGAGTTCAGGACATTGAACAACCAGAGACCTCCTGGCCCCATATAATATCAATCAGTGGGAGCTCTCCCAGAGATCTCCATCTTAACGCTAAGACCCAGCTCCACTCAACAACCAGCAAGCTACAGTGATGGACACCCTATGCCAAATAACTAGCAAGACAGGAACACAATGCCACCCATTAACAGAGAAGCTGCCTAAAATCATAATAAGGTCACAGACACCCCAAAACACACCACTGGACACAGTCTTGCCCACCAGAAAGACAAGATCCAGCCTCATCCTCCAGAACACAGGTACTAGTCCCCTCCACCAGGAAGGCTACACAACCCACTGAACAAACCTTAGCCACTGGGGGCAGACACCAAAAACAACAGGAACTATGAACCTGCAGCCTGCAAAAAGGAGACCCCAACGTCTTAACGTATGAGGAGACCCCCTCATACGTTAAGCAAAATGAGAACAAAGAAACACAAAGCAAATGAAGGAGCAAGGTAAAAACCCACCAGACCAAACAAATGAAGAGGAAATAGGCAGTCTACTGGAAAAAGAATTCAGAGTAATGATAGTAAAGATGATCCAAAATCTTGGAAATAGAATAGAGAAAATACAAGAAATTTTAACACGGACCTAGAAGAACTAAAGAGCAAACAAACAATGATGAACAACACAATAAATGAAACTAAAAATTCTCTAGAAGGAATTAATAGCAGAATAACTGAGGCAAAAGAACGGATAAGTGACCTGGAAGATAAAATAGTGGAAATTACTACTGCAGAGAAGAATAAAGAAAAAAGAATGGAAAGAATTGAGGACAGTCTCAGAGACCTCTGAGACAACATTAAACACACCAGCATTCGAATTATAGGGGTCCCAGAAGAAAAGAAAAAGAAAGGGGCTGAGAATATATTTCAGGAGATTATAGTTGAAAACATCCCTAACATGGGAAAAGAAAGAGTCAATCAAGTCCAGGAAGTGCAGGGAGTCCCATATAGGATAAATCCAAGAAGAAACATGCCAAGACACATATTAATCAAACAATCAAAAATTAAATACAAAGAAAAAATATGAAAAACAGCAAGGGAAAAGCAACAAATAACATACAAGTAATCCCCATAAGGTTAACAGCTGATCTTTCAGCAGAAACTATGCAAGCCAGAAAGGAGTGGCAGGACATACTTAAAATAATAAAAGGGAAAAAACTACAACCAAGATTACTCTACCCAACAAGGATCTCACTCAGATTTGACAGAGAAATTAAAATCTTTACAGGCAAGCAAAAGCTAAGGGAATTCAACACCACCAAACCAGCTATATAACAAATGCTAAAGGAACACAAAAGAAGGAAAAAACCTACAATAACAAACCCAAAACAATCAAGAAAATGGGAATAGGAACATACATATTGATAATTACCTTAAAGGTAAATGGATTAAATGCTCCAACCAAAAGACATAGACTGGCTGAATGGATACAAAAACAAGACCCATATATATGCTGTCTACAAGAGACCCACTTCAGACCTAGGGACACATACAGAATGAAAGTGAGGGGATGGAAAAAGATATTCCATGCAAATGGAAATCAAAAGAAAGTTGGAATAGCAACTCTCATATCAGACAAAATAGACTTCAAAATAAAGACTATTACAAAAGACTAAGGAGGACATTACATAATGATCAAGGGATCAATACAAGAAGAAGATATAACAGTTGTAAATATTTATGCACCCAACAAAGGAGCACCTCAATACATAAGGCAAATACTAACAACCATAAAAGGGGAAATCGACAGTAACACAATCATATTAGGGGACTTTAATACCCCATTTTCACCAATGGACAGATCTTCCAAAATGAAAATGAATAAGGAAACACAAGCTTTAAATGATACATTAAACAAGATGGACTTAATTTATATTTATAAAACATTTCATCCGAAAACAACAGAATACACTTTCTTCTCAAGTGCTCATGGAACATTCTCCAGGATAGAGCATATCTTCAGTTACAAATCAAGCCTTGGTAAATTTAAGAAAATTGAAATCGTATCAAGTATCTTTTCTGACCACAACACTATGAGACTAGATATCAATTACAGGGAAAAAACTGTAAAAACTACAAACACAGGGAGGCTAAACAATATGCTACTAAATATCCAAGAGTTCACTGAAGAAATCAAAGAGGAAATGAAAAAAATACCGAGAAACAAATGACAATGAAAACACAATAGCCCAAAATCTATGGGATGCAGCAAAAGCAGTTCTAAGAGGGAATTTTATAGTAATACAATCTTACCTCAAGAAACACCTCAAATAAACAACCTAACCTTACACCTAAAGCAATTAGAGAAAGAAGAACAAAAAAACTGCAAAGTTAGCAGAAGGAAAGAAACCATAAAGATCAGATCTGAAATAAATGAAAAAGAAGGAAATGACAGCAAAGACCAATAAAACTAAAACCTGGTTCTTTGAGAAGATAAACAAAATTGATAAGACTTTTGCCAGACTCATAAAGAAAAAAGGGAGACAACTCAAATCCATAGAATTAGAAATGAAAAAGGAGAGATAACAAATGACACTGCAGAACTACAAAGGATCATGAGAGATTACTACAAGCAACTATATCCCAATAAAATGGACAACCTGGAAGAAATGGACAAATCCTTAGAAAAGTACAACCTTCCAAGACTGAACCAGGAAGAAATAGAAAATATAAACAGACATTCACAAGCACTGAAATTGAAACTGTGACTAAAAATCTTCCAACAGGGCTTCCCTGGTGGCGCAGTGGTTGGGAGTTTGTCTGCCGATGCAGGGGACACGGGTTTGTGCCCTGGTCCGGGAGGATTCCACATGCTGCAGAGTGGCTGGGCCCGTGGGCCATGGCCACTGGGCCTGCACGTCCGGAGCCTGTGCTCCACAGTGGGAGAGGCCACAATGGTGAGAGGCCTATGTACCGCAAACAAAATAAAAAATAAATCTTCCAACAAACAAAAGCCCAGGACCAGACGTATTCACAGGCAAAATCTATCAAACATTTAGAGAACAGCTAAAATCTTTCCTTCTCAAACTCTTCCAAAAAATTGCAGAGGGTGGAATACTACCAAACTCATTCTACAAAGCCATCATCACCCTGATACCAAAACCAGACAGAGATACTACAAAAAAGAAAATTAAAGACCGATATCACTGATGAATATAGATGCAAAAATCCTCAACAAAATACTAGCAAACAGAATCCAACAGCACATTAAAAGGATCATACACCATGATCCAGTGGAATTTATCCCAAGGATGAAAGTATTCTTCAATATACGCAAATCAAGCAATGTGATACACCACATTAACAAATTAAGGAATAAAAACCATATGTTCTTCTCAATACATGCAGAAAAAGCTTTTGACAAAATTCAATACCCATTTATGATAAAAAGTCTCCAGAAAATGGGCATAGAGGTGACCTACCTCAAGTTAATAACTGTCATATATGACAAACCCACAACAAGTATCATACTCAATGGTGAGAAACTGAAAGCATTTCCACTAGGATCAGAAACAAGACAGGATGTCCACTCTTTCCACTCTTATTCGACATAGTTTTGGAAGCCCTAGCCATGGCAATCAGAGAAGAAAACGAAATAAAAGGAATACAAATTGGAAAAGAATAAGTAAAACTGTCACTGTTTGCTGATGACATAATACTATACATAGAAAATCCTGAAGATGCTACCAGAAAACTATGGAGCTAATCAATGAGTTTGGTAAAGTAGCAGGACACAAAATTAATGCACAGAAATCTCTTGCATTTCTATATACTACTGATGAAAAATCTGAAAGAGAAATTAAGGAAACACTCCCATTTACCATTGCAACACAAAGAATAAAATAGCTAGGAATAAACCTACCACAGAAGACAAAACACCTGTATGCAGAAAACTATAAGACACTGATGAAAGAAATTAAGGATGATACAAACAGATGGAGAGATATACCATGTTCTTGGATTGGAAGAATCAATATTGTGAAAATGACTATACTACCCAAAGCAATCTACAGATTCAATGCAATCCCTATCAAGCTACCACTCGCATTTTTCACAGAAGTAGCACAAAAAATTTCACAATTTGTAAGAAAACACAAAAGACCCTGAATAACCAAAGCAATCTTCAGAAAGGAAAATGGAGCTGGAGGAATCAGACTCCCTGACTTCAGACTATACTACAAAGTTACAGTAATCAAGGCAGTATGGTACTGGCACAAAAACAGAAATATAGATCAATGGAACAGGATAGAAAGCCCAAAGATAAACCCATGCACATATGGTCACCTTATCTTTGATAAAGGAGGCAAGAATATACAATGGAGAAAAAACAGCCTCTTCAATAAGTGGTGCTGGGAAAACTGAACAGCTACATGTAAAAGAATGAAATTAGAACACTCCCTAACATCATAAACAAAAATGAACTCAAAATGGAATAAAGACCTAAATGTAAGGCCAGACACTATCAAACTCTTAGAGGAAAACATAGGCAGAACGCTCTGTGACATAAATCACAGCAAGATCTTTTTTGACCCACCTCCTAGACTAATGGAAATAAAAACAAAAATAAACAAATGGGACCTAATGAAACTTAAAAACTTTTGCACAGCAAAGGAAACCATAAACAAAATGAAAGGACAACCCTCAGAATGGGAGCAAATATTTGCAAATGAGGCAACTGGCAAAGGATTAATCTCCAAAATATACAAGCAGTTCATGCAGCTCAATATCAAAAAAACAAACAACCCAATCAAAAAATGGCAGAATACCTGAATAGACATTTCTCCAAAGAAGATATACAGATTGCCAACAAACACGTGAAAGGATGCTGAACATCATTAATCATTAGAGAAATGCAAATCAAAATTACAATGAGGTATCACTTCACACCAATCAGAATGGCCATCATCAAAAAATCTACAAACAATAAATGCTGGAGAGGGTGTGGAGAAAAGGGAACCCTCTTGTACTGTTGGTGGGAATGTAAATTGATACCACCACTATGGAGAACAGTATGGAGGTTCCTTTAAAAACTAAATATAGAACTACCATACAAACCAGTGATCCTACTGCTGGGCTTATACCCTGAGAAAACCATAATTCAAAGAGTCATGTACCAAAATGTTCACTGCAGCTCTATTCATGATAGCCAGGAAATGGAAGCAACCTATGTGTCCATCGACAGATAAATAGATATAGAAGATGTGGCACTTATATACAATGGAATATTATGCAGCCATAAAAAGAAACAAAATTGAGTTATTTGTAGTGAGGTGGTTGGACCTAGAGTCTGTCATACAGAGTGAAAGAGAAGCATATGGTATTTGTTTTTCTCAGAAAGAGAAAAACAAATACCATATGCTAACACATGTACGTGGAATCTAAAAAATAAAAAAACAACAAAATGGTTCTGAAGAACCTAGGGGCAGGACAGCAGTAAAGAAGCAGACGTAGAGAATGGACTTGAGGACACGGAGAGGGGGAAGGGAAGCTAAGGTGAAGTGAGAGAGTGGCATTGACATATGTACACTACCAAATGTAAAATAGATAGCTAGTGGGAAGCAACCACATAGCACAGGGAGATCAGCTCTGTGCTTTGTGACTATCTAGAGGGGTGGGATAGGGAGGGTGGGACGGAAGGAGACGCAAGAGGGAGGGGATATGGGGATATATGTTTACGTATAGCTGATTCACTTTGTTATAAAGCAGCAACTAACACAACAATGTTAAGCAATTATACTCCAATAAAAATGTTTAAAAAAATGTTTAAATTTAGAAAAACAAAATTTTAAAAATAATATTAGTTAATCCAAAGATACACAGTCTATTTTAACAGTTACTTTTAAGGGAATGTTTTCTCATTTTGTCTTATACAAAACTGAAAGATAATGGACTTGATTTTGTTTATTTGATGCATCTGTTCAGTTGTATTTTGATAATTAAAACAATAAAGAAGTTAAAGTGTATTACTAATTTTTTAAATGTATAATCTATACTTCAATTCACAGCAGCTATTAACCTTTGGCTTTAATCTGAGCTAACATGTTTATGGTGTTCATGTTATTGAAATTGAATATTGTTTGAATTTCTTTACTGCAAATCAAACTATTTGAAGAAAATCCTCATAGATATTGCATTTAATATACTTCTTCTTTAGATAAAAATTTTAAGAGGAAGATACCACATATTTCAAACATTTGAAGATGTTTCATATGGCCGGAAAAACTCATTGTATATTGCTCTAGACTAATCAGTAAATTTTACGTTAAAATTAAGATATCCTAGTAATTCAAACTTCCACCAGTGATTAAACAGGCTCCCAAGGAGTAAAGAGCATCCAGACGTGGAGATAATTGTGCACAGACTGGATGACCATGTCAGTGATGATGTAAAAGGTGTGACTGCATTGAGTGCTGAGCTGGGTTAGGTAAATGCTCTAAGGTTCTATGGTAATAAGAAATTATTCTTACAAACCCCATATATAATGAGAACAGCTGAAACCACAGTTTTCTTGCAGGTCAAAGCCGGTGAGAAATGATGCACTATAATAGAAATCACCTGCATTCCCTGCAGGCCTCTTCAGCCTCTTTTCATCCACAAGGTTATCTCTGCAGGGAAATTACACATTTCAGCTTCCTCCACTTTGGAATCAGCAACTTATGCTGTATGTGGGACTTTAATAAATAATAGAAAGAAAATGGGTCATTTTGCGAGCTGGTAGTGGCTGTTTGCATGATGGCAATGATTGCAATCATCATTTTAAGTTTTGCATGTGAAGAGAGAGCTTTCTTCAGACCTGCAGGAATCTAGTTTTGTGACATGATCTTCGTGTATGTACGTTTTAAAATTTTTATTTAGAGCTATAAAGCAGTCACAGAAACAAATCAAGATCAAGCACAAACCTGGATGAGCATGGGTAGACTCCAACATATCAGAGGTATAAGAAAGAAAGAATTTTTAGATGGAATGAGTTTTCTTGGTTTTTCCTTTTATCTTTCTTCTCTCAAATAATTTAAAGCAATAGGTTATTTTCTCTTTGACTTATTTTGAAACAAAAAGAGAGATTTTTGAAAAGTGAATTTAGTGTGGTTTGTGTTTTGCCAAATGTTAACTAAGCACTGAATATCATGACTCCCTTGTTTTGTTTTCTTTTTAATATGTCTTTGCAAATTGGGTACCAGGGTACCATGATTTTATTGATCATAAAAAGAATTATATGTACTTATGGGAAGTATCATTTAATATCAGTTAAATGGAAGTTATTGAACTAAAGTCCTGGTTGGGCATTAATGGGGTTTTGCCCCCAAGGGAACGTTTGGCAATGTTTGGAGAGAGTTTTGGTTGTCGTACTTGGGAGTGCTAGTGGAGTCTAGTGTGTAGAGGGCAGGTATGCTATCAGACATCCTAAATCACACAAAATACACTTATCCAGCCCCCAACATTAATGTGACCAAAGTTGAGAAACCAAGTGTTAAGAGTCCAATGTGGTTCTTTTTCTTCACTTCTTGACTTAAGTGTCAAAACTTAAGTGTTACTTCAAATATTATTTTGCCATTTCTCATGCATAGAACACTTGTTCTTCCTGGTAAACAAGCTTCCTTTATTCAATAGTAAAAGCTACACTTGATGAATCTTTCTGTCCAGTAGAACTGAAGACAGGAGGGCCGCATTGGTTATATCTAATAAAAGCCAAGATTCCTAATTCATTTATTAACCCATTTATTCAACTAACATTTATGAAAGGTATTCTAAGTGTTAGGTACTCTTCAAGGTATGGCGAAGACAGAAACGAACAAAATTCTGACTCCATGGGGCTTTTATTTAATAGAGGAGGGCCCATCGATCAAAACATATGTAACATATGTGCATGCAGACGGACGTGCTTATAGAGATACAGACATGAATGCTGCAGAGAGACATAAACAGAGCAGGGGGTTGGGGAGTGATGGAGGTAGAGGTTGCAGTTAAAAGTAGGGTGTTTGAGGAAGGCCTCAGTGAAAAGCACATCTCAGTAAAGATCTAAAGGCCACAAGGGAGCAAGGCACTTGGCTATCTAGGAGAAGGGCATTCCAGACAAAGCAAACAACAAGTGCAAAGGCCCTGCGTTACAGCAAAGTGCCGCGTGGCTGGGGCAGAGTAAGTAAAGGGTTGAAAGTAAATCAGGGGTGCAGGAGCCAGATCACCGAGGGCTCTGAAGACAACAGCTTTTATGCCAGAAGAGCTGGAGACCTTGAAAGGACTTTGAGCAGGACCTCTCTGGGTCCAACCGAGCTATTGTGAGGCTTCATCTCTCTCAGCCTCTGTGCTCTTCAATCATATTCAAAAGTGTAAGCAGATGAAATGGCAGGGCAAAGATTCGAATGTCAGCCTTGGCTTGTAGCTGTGATGAATACAGTGCTCCCTGGCCGACAGAGCTTATTCATGTGCAGAAACTGGACACTCTAAAGAACATGACACAACAAAACCCCCAGACCAGAAAGGTAATTTATAGCACTGGAGATGAAAGGGAGGCAGGTGATGTGCGTGTGACACTGAGACTGGCAGGCCATGATCAAATAGAGAGCGTGAGGGTGCCGGTGAGCAGAAGCTTCATCAGACTTGCTGAACCAGAACCCTGGTCTCAATGATAGTAAACCTGCAGGACAGGTGCACTGCATCTGATATGGCCCTGTTGATGCCACCAATGGATGGGAGTTATTCTCACTTGACATAAAGGTTCCCTTCTGTCTTGCCCTCAAGTCCTCAGTCTCCCTCCTTCCCTGAGATGGAACAAGGCTTAGGATGAGTTAAGGGCTGAGGAAACAAGGTGAGGGTGCAGATTGAAGTGAAGCTGAAGGTGAGGGAGCATGATGGGGAGCATTGATGTCTCTGGTTCAAAATGTTTGGAAATAAAAAGAAGTACTTTTACAGTTTGGGTTAGGGTTAAATACCAGATCAAAAAAACAACACCAACATTCTTCATGAACAAATGATAGCATCAATCTGTTCATATCATATTTTCTTCACAAAATATCCTATAACAGTAGTAATATTACCTAGAAACAAGACTTAATTTCTTAGGAAATAAGGAATAAAGATATTAAATCAAAGGTTCTGAACCTACTTTTAATGGCTTCTGTTAGGGAATTTGGGGAGAGAAAATACAAAAGGGACATTTGGGAAACTAAGTAATGCCATATTCAGCCTGGATTTTGAGTGAGGGATCAGAAGAGAGAATCCTGGGGTGACCAAAGGAGATTCCAAGGCCCCGCACTGGATCCTTCAATTCAGGGGAACTTCTTGGAAAAACAATTTGATGACCAACTGTGGCAGAAACATGTTTTGAAAATTCTCAGTTTACATGTGTGTGAACCTTAATAAATATCAGAAGCTACATGTATGACAAATGTTTGGGTTGAAAAAATGTAATGAAATGTGCTGTCCCAAGTTTTCACTTCTTCAAGATTTTGTTAATCCTCCTCCTTAGACTAAATATTAATAATAAGAACAAATTGTAACTGTGCTTGGTCACATAGAGAAGCTGAGGATTCACTCAATCACAAGGGCAGTTTTCTGTTCGTTCCTTCCTTCTCTCCTTTTCACCTTCTTGACGAGTGAAGCTATAAGGAACAGACACTTTGACACAATGCCTGGGTGGTGATCATAGAACCAATAATGACCGCAGAACAGTGTGTGGTCTCTGTGACTCAGGCTCTGCTCTGGCTCCTTCATGTGTGGACCCTCCCGCAGAACACAAGTTTCAGTAGATGTTAGTTCTTAGTCGCAGAAAGCACTTTTACTCCAAGAGATATTTTAACCTAGGATTGAAATACAGGAAGTTGGGCTTCCCTGGTGGTGCAGTGGTTGAGAGTCCGCCTGCCGATTCAGGGGACACGGGTTCATGCCCTGGTCCGGGAAGATCTCACATGCCGCGGAGCGGCTGGTCCCGTGAGCCATGGCCGCTGAGCCTGCGCATCTGGAGCCTGTGCGTCTGGAGCCTGTGCTCCGCAACAGGAGAGGCCACAACAGTGAGAGGCCCGCGTACCGAAAGAAATACAGGAAGTTAACATTTCTCATCCATAGGTGAGCTTTTTTTTTGGCCACACCACGCGGCATGTGGGATCTTAGTTCCCCCACCAGGGATCAAACCCGTGCCCCTGCAGTGGAAGTGCAGAGTCCAAACCACTGGACTACCAGGGCAGTCCCCATAGGTGAGCTCTAAATAGAGAAGAAAGTGGAGAGAACTCATCTTTTTGGAATAGGGAAAACTAAGAGGAAAACTTTGAGACTGTGAAGGAAATGGAGGGTGAATCAGATAAGGGAGAAAATGGATTTACAGCTGTAAAGGGTTTGGAGAAAATTAGTAGTTGACACTGATTGGCAATGACCTAGGGCCTGGTGGATCTGATGATGCTAGTTAGGGGGTTAGTTAGATGGGACAAACAGAGGGTAGGACAGTGTGTTTACCAGGTCAGGAGACAGACAAGTGGGGCTAGAGCACCGTGTCTTCCCTCCAGCATTAAGCATCACATAGGTATGTACTGCCACATGTCTCAGGGACTGGGTAAATTTGCCACTGTTAGTCTTACTTATTCTGTTCATTTTAAAAAACTGAGATTTTCTATTAAACTATACTATGTAAGAGCTACTTATATGTACATAGTTTTGTAAGAGCTACTTATATGTACGTAGTTTAAAGTAAGAAGCTTTAGAATAACTCCACTCACTAGGTATGATACGCTTAGACTCTTTCATTAACACTCTTGTGGTTTCAGAAAACTATTTCCTTCCTTCCATCCTTCCTTCCTTCCTTCCGTCCTTCCTTCCTTCCTTCCAATAATTTGAGTCTCTAGCCAAGACTCTAGCTGATGAGAACACTATGAAATTTTAGTCCAGCTGTTACTTCCAGAAGGTTCAACTGATGTCCTCATACCTTTAGAAAGCAGAATAAAAATCTGCTCCTCTGCTATTTAACCTTGTGGTACAACTCTTTTCCTTCACATTCTCCAGCTGGTCAGGGACTTAAAACTGACAATGAGTTTTTCAAGACATAAGCTGGCCAGGATAACATAACTCATACAGACAGTGTTTTCTTGGTTCACCCCATTCCATTCTGAGAGCAGTCTTAGGGATCAGGATATAGCTGTTCTCTTCCTCTTCTCTCAAAGGGGACTGGGCGTCTACAAGGGCTCATTATGAGAAAATCTTACCACCGGTTTCAGATGGCAAATTACTAAAGAAAAATCTTACCAAACTGGAATGCCTAGGAAGAAAAAAACAGTTGGAGGAAATTCAAGAAAAGGGTCAGACATACTAGTTCCTGTACCCAATCCCATGAGACAAAGGGATAGAAGGCCTAATTCTGACATGGGCAAGAGCATAAGCAATGAAGATTTCTTCTCATACTGAGTTCAGGATGGTATATTTTGGAACATGTTCCCATAATCCTGGTGCCAAGAGATTTACATTTCCATGGCAGAGTATATAAAATGCAAGAAAAGATAAAGGATGAAGGAGGAATAAAAACAAAATCTTTTAGCATGATTTATGCTTGATTTAGTTTCTGGTTTACCATCAGACATTGCTCTGCCCTTGCAAATGGAACATGGAATTCCATTTCTGAGTAATTTGTGTCCAAAAATGCAAAAGCTTACAGGGCTATGGAGGCTTGAGCCTCTACTCTTTATGGAGTAAGATATTTCAAAAAAGGCAGATCCTCCAGGGATAAGACATTTGGGAAATGCTATCAAGAGGAAGTGCATGCAGTTCTCCAGCACCAGAAGTAAGGTGTCTATAGTCTTTGTAGAACCTTTGGGGTGATGTGGAGAAAGGGGATGATATTAATTGAGCCAGGAGTATATTATTAGAGCCCTGTTAAGATGCAAACTAAATTCCACTCTAACAGAAGCTTTTCCATTATCTCAATATATCAGAAGGAAACTACAAAGTCATAAATGGATGTCTTTGCCCCTAGGAAATATCAAAGAACTTGGTACCGCTAATTCTTTTTTTTTTTTTTTTTTTTTTTGCGGTACGCGGGCCTCTCACTGTTGTGGCCTCTCGCGTTGCGGAGCACAGGCTCCGGACGTGCAGGCTCAGCGGCCGTGGCTCACGGGCCCAGCTGCTCCGCGGCATGTGGAATCTTCCCGGACCGGGGCACGAATACGTGTTCCCTGCATTGGCAGGCGGACTCTCAACCACTGCGCCACCAGGGAAGCCCTACCACTAATTCTTTATGAAAACGTTTAAACTTATTTTAGGTTTATTACAGGTATCACTAGAATATTTTTTTTCTCATCTGAGGTTTTAAAAGTGCTTTTAAAATCATAAATGTTTCTCCTCAACATATTATGTTGAAGGGAAAAAAGTATAATTCTACAACAAAAGTATTATACTATAAACTATACCTATAGTTATGTCTCTGATTTTGTTCCTGATACTGTTTCTTTGGACCTTCTTTGTGTTTTCAAAATTATTTTGGCAGAAGACTGCCTTAATCTTGATTCAAAAAACTATCTTTTATTTGATCCGATTGTGTAATTTTTTCCTGTTTTATTAATTTATGTTCTTACCTTCATTTCTCATTTCTTTTGAGTTAATTCTATTGTCCTCCTAACTTCTTGAGTTGGACTTTTATCTCATTAACTTTGTAGCATTTCTTAATTTCTAATACAATCAACCTCTAATATATTAGTCTTCATTCAGGGAGTTTTAGTGTAAAGTGATGATTTTTTTCCAAATTTTATATATGAAGATGCTCATATATACATTGTTCATTGTTACAGCAGCAAAAAGATCTAACAATAAGGAAATTGCCTTGCATATTTTGTATTCACCTACTAAAGCATTATATAATCTAAAATGATCAGAAAGCCCATGTGGTAAAATGGTGAAATGATTTAATTGAAAAGTAGAGTACTAATTAATGCTTACTTTTATGAAAAAGAAGTTCAAATGGACAAGGAATTAAAAGAACCAGAAAAATTGTCTCAATGAATAGAAATTTAATTTGGTTTTAAATCTTTTTTGTTATAAATTTTAGATGAATAATTTTCAGAAATATGTGGAGAATTTTTGCCTTCAAGAGGAAATGTTAGTTATTTGGACAATCAGTTGTTATAGTCTACTTCATTTTTCCAAACACAGACAAGTGCATTATTGTTATTCCCTTATATGGCATTAGAGTAGAGTGGGTAGAAGGACTTTTTATTTTGATCTTCCTCTTTTGGGTTGGCAAGACTATGTGAGACAAATGCTTCACATAAAGTTGGTTAAGCTGTATGTAATACCACTCACTGCTGGACTAAATTATAGTAACCACTCAGACGTTGAATGAAGATAAAAGAAAAGATGCAGAATGCACACACTAATAATAGGAGACTTGAAAACATCATTTGGCAAGTGGTTAAAAAATAAGTATAGATATAAAACTTCTTAAAAACTTAATAGGACAAATCTTTTGGATTTATCAGACTACACCTTGACAATAGAGAATATACCTTCTTCACTGTTGGGGAAAGAAGTTGCAAATACAAGAATGGGGAATACTAGAATGAACCCTTTTGAGGGCTGGGAAGAGTGACGTCCAACAATAATCTGCGTGGTCTGGGAGGCACTGATCTAAATTCTTCCAATTCTGTAGCCTTAGCTTGAATTCCTTCTCCATAAGACTTCTTGTGGAGCCCCTTCCTCCAAAATTGTTCTCTTTGGAGCTGATAGCTCTTATTGCCTTTACCAGTCACCTGAGAAAATATCACCTGCTCATTATTTATTCCTGTGAAATTTGACTCTCACTCCAAACCTCTATTAAAACTCTTTTCTTGGAAGTTTTCACCATCACCAAATTCAAGAGTGTTTTTCTCAGCTCTTAATCTCTTAACCCCATTATTTCTCAGGGCTCCTTGTAAAGGTGGCTGATTCCAGACTGGAAAAGTGTAAGTATAAGATAGGGAATATTTTGTTATACCACAGAGTAAAGAAATATTCAATAAATTGATGGGAAATGTTGTGAGTATAAGGGGTCCATTTTGAAGAGACTCTTGCTGACCAAATATGGTACAATTTGAACAGCAAAATAATTAGGTACAGCAATGAGTTATAAACTATTAAAAAATTAAAATTAATGCGTTCATACTGATGAGAGGAGCATAGGAGAGAAGAAAGAGGCAGAGGAGGATGAGGAAGAGATGGCAAACCCTTGCTCACCTTAGAATACCATGTGTCGATGGTAAATGTGGAGAGAGTGCTAGAGCTCAAAAATCATTTTACAAATGTCATTGTAAAGCTTGGGTCAGGCAAGGATCATCAATGAATGGTAAACCCAGGGGGAAATTTTTGATAATGAGTGTAATATTTGTATAGTATTAAAGTGTCTCTCCACAGACGTCTCATTAGTTACAAGAGAAAAAAAAAATAATTATATATTGGAGACATCCAGCAGTGCTGATAGGTGATCAAATTACATCACCAATAAGGAAAATGTAGACATCATGTACCTATCCTCAGATGTGATACCTGAAAAGGACATGACATTAAAGTCACTTATGCAGTTTTCTGGGAGAGGGAATATAAAGTGAACATTTCTAGGTATATATTTTATATAGAGGATACATAAAAATGTATATATTATATATATATGGAATATATATATATATTCCATGTCTTTTTTCCCAGCTTTATTGAAATATAATTGACATATGATATTGCATATCTTTAAGATGTACAACATAATGACTTGATACACATATATATTGCAAGTGATTATCAGAGTAAGGGTAGTTAACACATCCTTCACCTCACATGATTACCATTTTGTTGTTGTAGTAGTGGTGAGAACATTTAAGATTTTCTCTCTTAGCAACTTTCAAGTATATAATACAGTACTGTTAACTATAGTCACCATGCTATACATTAGACCCCTAGAACTTGTTCATCTTATAAATGGAAGTTTTTGTACCCTTTCACCAACCTTATCTCATTTCCCCCACCCCCGACCCCTGACAACCACCAACCTACTCTCTGTTTCTACAGGCTCAGTGTTTTTTAGATTCCACATATAAGTGAGATTGCACAGTATTTGTCTTTCTCTGTCTCACTTATTTCACTTAGCATAATTCTCTCAAGGTTTATCCATGTTGTTGCAAATGGCAGGATTTCCTTCTTTTCATGGCTAAATAATATTCCATTTCATAGGTATATTACATGTTTCCTTTATCCATTTATCCATGAGTGAGTGAACACTTAGGCTGTTTCCATGTCTAGACTATTGTAAGTAGTCTGCTACTGCAATGAACATGGGGGTACAGATATCTCTTCCAGATAGTGATTTCATTTCCATTGGATATATATCCAGAAGTGGGATTGTTGGATCATATTCATATGGATTTATTTCTAATTTTCCAAGGAATCTTTAATGTTCTCCATTAGTGGATACACCAACTTACATTCCCACCAACGCACAAGGGTTTCCTTTTCTCTACATCCTCGCCAACACTTGTTGTCTTTTTGATAATAACCATTTTAACAGGTGTGGGTGATAGCACGTTGTGGTTTTGATTTGTATTTCCCTGATAATTAGTGATATTGAGCACGTTTTCATTGCACTTTTTGGTCTTTGGAAAAATGTCTATTCAGATTTTTTGCCCATTTTTTAATCAGATTACTT
Organism: Delphinus delphis; assembly: GCF_949987515.2. NCBI lineage: Eukaryota > Metazoa > Chordata > Mammalia > Artiodactyla > Delphinidae > Delphinus > Delphinus delphis. Next base: position 25,142,904 of record NC_082693.1, on the reverse strand, counting down.
TTTTCTATTGAGTTGTATGAATTCCCTGTATATTTTGCATATTAACCCTTTACCAGATATATGCTTTGCAAATATTTTCTCCCATTCCATATGTTGCATTTTTGTTAATTGTTTTTTGGTGTTTTGTTGTTCTTGTGTAGAAGTTTTTAGTTTGATGTAGTCCCAGTTGTTGATTTTTGCTTTTGTTGCTTGTGCTTATGGTGTCATATCCCAAAAGTCACTGCCAAGATGAATGTTAAGGAGATTTCCCACTGTATTTTCTTCTAGGAGTTTTACAGTTTCAGGTCTTATATTTCAGTCTCTAATCCATTTTGAAATAATTTTTGTGAGTGGTGTAAATAGGGGTCCAGTTTCATTCTTTTGCATGTGTGTATCCAGTTTTCCCAGCACCATTGATTAATGAGACTATCATTTCCCCATTGAATATTCTTGGCTCCCTTGTCAAACATTAGTTGCCCATATTTGTGTGGGCCTGTATCTGGGCTCTCAGTTCTGTTCTATTAGTCTGTGGTTTCAATGCCACTACTATGCTGATTTGATTACTATAGCTTTATGATATAGTTTGAAATCAGGAAGTAGGATGTCTCCAGTTTTGTTCTTGTTTATCAAGATTGCTTTCACTATTCAGGGTCTTTTGCATTTCCATACAAATTTTGGATTGTGTTTCCTATTTCTGTGAAAAATGTCATTGAAATTTTACAGCAATTGCATTGAGTTTATAGATGGCTTTAGGTAGTAGGAACATTTTAATAATGCCAACTCTTCTGATCCATGAACATGGGATATCTTTCCATTTATTTGTGTCTTCTTCAGTTTCTGTCATAATGTCATAGTTTTCATTATATGACTCTTTCATCTCCTTGATCAAATTTATTCAAAAGTATTTTATTGTTTTTGATGCATGGATTGTTTTCTTTCCTTTTTTTCTGAGAGTTCATTCTTAGTGAATAGAAATGCAGTCAGGGGAGAAGCTTCAAGATGGTGGAAGAGTAAGACATGGAGATCACCTTCCTCCCCAGAAATACATCAGAAATACATCTACATGTGGAACAACTCCTACAGAACACCTACTGAACGCTGGCAGAAGACCTCAGACTTCCCAAAAGGCAAGAAACTCCCCACATACCTGGGTAGGGCAAAAGATAAAAGAAAAAACAGAACCAAAAGAATAAGGACGGGACCTGCATCAGTGGGAGGGAGCTGTGAAGGAGGAAAGGTTTCCACACACTTAGGAAGCCGCTTCGTGGGCAGAGACTGTGGGTGGCAGAGGGGGGAAGCTTCGGAGCCACGGAGAAGAGCCCAGCAACAGGGGTGCAGAGGGCAAAGCAGAGAGATTCCCACAAAGAGGATCAGTGCCGACCAGCTCACCAGCCCGAGAGGCTTGTCTGCTCACCCACAGAGAGGGTGGGGGCTGGGAGCAGAGGCTCTGGCTTAGGTCGGACCCCAGGGAGAGGACTGTGGTTGGCTGCATGAACACAGCCTGAAGGGGGCTAGTGCACCACAGCTAGCCGGGAGGGAGTCCGGGAAAAAGGCTGGAACTGCCGAAGAGGCAAGAGACCTTTTCTTGCCTCTTTGTTTCCTGGTGCGCGAGGAGACGGGATTAAGCGCGCTGGTTAAAGGAGCTCCAGAGACGTGAGCGAACCACGACTATCGGCAAGGACCTCAGAGAGAGGCATGAGATGCTAAGGCTGCTGCTGGCACCACCAAGATGCCTGTGTGCAAGCACGGGCCACTATCCACACCTCGCCTCTCGGATGCCTGCAGCCCACCACTGCAAGGGTCCCGTGATCCAGGGATAACTTCCCCAGGAGAACACACGGCATGCCTCAGGCTGCTGCAACGTCATGCTGGCCTCCGCCATCACAGGCTCGCCCCAAACTCCATACCCCCCCACCCCGGCCTGAGTGAGCCAGAGCCCCTGAAGCATCTTCTCCTTTAACCCCGTCCTGTCTGAGTGAAGAACAGATGCCCTTAGGCGACCTACAGGCAGAGGCAGGGACAAATCCCAAAATGAATCGCAGGAGCTGTGAGAACAAAGAACAGAAAGGGAAATCTCTCCTAGCAGCCTCAGGAGCAGCGGATTAAATCGCCACAGTCAACTTGATGTACCCTGCATCTATGGAATACCTGAATAGACAACGAATCATCCCAAATTAAGGAGGTAGACTTTGGGAGCAACAATATATATCTTTTTTTCCCTTATTCCCTTTTGTGAGTGTGTATACATATGCTTCTGTGTGTGATTTTGTCTGTATAGCTTTGCTTTTGCCATTCATCCTAGGATTCTGTCTGCGCATTTTTTTTGGTTTGGTTTGGTTTGGTTTGGTTTTTAGTATAGTTTTCAGCACTTGTTATTATTAGTGGAATTGTTTTTTGCTTTGATTGTTCTTTCTAACCTTTTTTTTAATTACTTAAAAAAATTTTAATAATTATTTTTTAGTTTAATAAATTGTTTTCTTTCTTTCTTTCTTTTCTTCTCCCTTTTATTCTGAGCCATGTGGATGACAGGCTTTTGGTTATCCAGCCAGGCATCAGGGCTGTGCCTCTGAGGTGGGAGAGACAAGTATAGGACATTGGTCCACCAGAGACCTCCCAGCTCCAGGTAATAGCAAATGGTGAAAATCTCCCAGAGATCTCCATCTGAATGCCAAGACCCAGCTCTACTCGATGACCAGCAAGATACAGTGCTGGACACCCTATGCCAAACAACAGGCAAGACAGGAACACAACACCACCAATTAGCAGAGAGGCTGCCTGCAATCATAATAAGGTCACAGACACCCCAAAACACACTACCAGAGGTGGACCTGCCCACCAGAAATAAAAGATTCAGCCTCATCCACCAGAACACAGGCAAGAGTCCCCTCCACCAAGAAGCCTACACAACCCACTGAACCAACGTAGCCACTGGAGACAGACACCAAAAACAATGGGGACTACAAACCTGCAGCCTGAAAGAAGGAGACCCCAAACAGAGTAAGTTAAGCAAAATGAGAAGAGAAAGAAACACACAGCAGATGAAGGAGCAAGGAGAAACCCACCAGACCTAAGAAATGAAGAGGAAATCAGAAGTCTACCTGAAAAAGAATTCAGGATAATGACAGTAAACATGATACAAAATCTTGGAAAGAAAATGGAGAAAATACAAGAAACATTTAACAAGGACCTAGAAGATCTAAAGAGCAAATAAACAATCATGAACACCATAATAAATGAAATTAAAAATACTCTAGAAGGGATCAATAGCAGAATAACTGAGGCAAAAGAATGGATAGGTGACCTGGAAGAAAAATAGTGGAAATAACTACTGTAGAGCAGAATCAAGAAAAAAGAATGAAAAGAATTGAGGACAGCCTCAGAGACCTCTGGGACAATATTAAATGCACCAACATACAAATTATAGGGTTCCCAGAAGAAGAAGAGAAAAAGAAAGGGACTGAGAAAATATTTGAAGAGATTATAGTTGAAAACTTCCCTAATATGGGAAAGGAAATAGTTAATCAAATCCAGGAAGCACAGAGAGTCCCATACAGGATAAATCCAAGGAGAAACATGCCAAGGCACATATTAATCAAACTATCAAAAATTCAATACAAAGAAAAAATATGAAAAGCAGCAAGGGAAAAACAACAAATAACATACAAGGGAATCCCCATAAGGTTAATAGCTGATCTTACAGCAGAAACTCTGCAAGCCAGAAGGGAGTGGCAGAACATGTTTAAAGTGATGAAAGGGAAAAAACTACAACAAAGATTACTCTATTTAGCAGGAACTCATTCAGATTTGACAGAGAAATTAAAATTGTTACAGACAAGCAAAAGCTATGATAATTCAGCACAACAAAGCCAGCTTTACAACAAATGCTAAAGGAACTTCTTTAGGCAGGAAACACAAGAGAAGGAAAAGACCTACAATACAAACCCCAAAACAATTAAGAAAATGGGAACAGAAACATACATATCAATAATTACCTTAAATGTAAATGGATTAAATACTCCAACCAAAAGACATAGCCTGGCTGAATGGATACAAAGACAAGACCCATATATATGCTATCTACAAGAGACCCACTTCAGACCTAGGGACACATACAGAATAAAAGTGAGGGGATGGAAAAAGATATACCATGCAAATGGAAATCAAAAGAAAGCTGGAATAGTAATTCTCATATAAGAAAAACAGACTTTAAAACAAAGACAATTACAAGAGACAAAGAAGGACACTCCATAATGATCAAGTGATCAATCCAAGAAGAAGATATAACAATTGTAAATATTTATACACCCAACATAGGAGCACCTCAATACATAAGGCAAATACTAACAGCCATAAAAGGGGAAATCGACAGTAACACATTCAAAGTAGGGGACTTTAACACCCCACTTTCACCAATGGACAGATCATACCAAATGAAAATAAATAAGGAAACACAAGCTTTAAATGATACATTAAACAACATGGACTTAATTGACATTTATAGGACATTCCATCCAAAAACAACAGAATACACTTTCTTCTCAAGTGCTCATGGAACATTTTCCAGGATAGATTATATCTTGGGTCACAAATCAAGCCTTGGTAAATTTAAGAAAATTGAAATCGTATCAAGTAGCTTTTCTGACCACAACGCTATGAGACTAGATATCAATTACAGGAAAAAAATCTGTAAAAAATACAAACACATGGAGGCTAAACAATACACTACTTAATAAACAAGAGATCACTGAATAAATCAAAGAGGAAATGCAAAAATACCTAGAAACAAATGACAAAGAAAACACGATGACCCAAAACCTATGGGATGCAACAAAAGCAGTTCTAAGAGGGAAGTATATAGCAATAAAATCCTACCTTAAGAAACAACAAACATCTCAAATAAACAACATAACTTTACACCTAAAGCAATTACACAATGAAGAACAAAAAAACCCCAAAGTTAGAAGGAAAGAAATCACGAAGATCAGATCAGAAATAAATGAAAAAGAAATGAAGGAAACGATAGCAAAGATCAATAAAACTAAAAGGTGGCTCTTTGAGAAGATAAAAAAATTGATAAACCATTAGACAGACTAATCATGAAAGAAAAGGAGAAGACTCAAATCAATAGAATTAGAAATGAAAAAGGGGAAGTAACAACTGACACTGCAGAAATACAACGGATCATGAGAGATTACTACAAGCAACTGTATGCCAATAAAATGGACAACCTGGAAGAAATGGACAAATTCTTAGAAATGCACAACCTTCCGAGACTGAACCAGGAAGAAATAGAAAATATGAACAGACCAATCACAAGCACTGAAATTGAAACTGTGATTAAAAATCTTCCAAAAAAAAAAGCCCAGGACCAGATGGCTTCACAGGCGAATGCTATCAAACATTTAGAGAAGAGATAACACCTATCCTTCTCAAACTCTTCCAAAATATAGCACAGGGAGGAACACTTCAAAACTCATACCATCACCAGGGTGAGGCCACCGTCACCCTGATACCAAACCAGACAAATATGTCACAAAGAAAGAAAACTACAGGCCAATATCACTGATAAACATAAATGCAAAAACCCTCAACAAAATACTAGCAAACAGAATCCAACAGCACATTAAAAGGATCATACTCTATGATCAAGTGAGGTTTATCTCAGAAATGCAAGGATTCTTCAACATATGCAAATTAATCAATGTGATACACCATATTAACAAACTGAAGGAGTAAAACTATATGATCATCTCAATAGATGCAGAGAAAGCTTTTGACAAAATTCAACACACGTTTATGATAAAAACCCTCCAGATAGCAGGCATAGAAGAAACTTACCTCAACATAATAAAGGCTATATATGACAAACCCACAGTCAACATCGTCCTCAATGGTGAAAAACTGACACGATTTCCTCTAAGATCAGGAACAAGACAAGGTTGCCCATTTTCACCACTATTATTCAACATAGTTTTGGAAGTTTTAGCCACAGCAAGCAGAGAAGCAAAAGAAATAAGAGGAATTCAAATCGGAATAGAAGAAGTAAAATTGTCACTGTTTGAAGATGACATGATACTAACATAGAAAATCCTGAAGATGCTACCAGAAAACTACTAGAGCTCAATGAATTTGGTAAAGTAGCAGGATACAAAATTAATGCACAGAAATCTCTTGCATTCCTATACACTAATGATGAAAAATCTGAAAATGAAATTAAGAAAACACTCCCATTTACCACTGCAACAAAAAGAATAAAATACCTAGGAATAAACCTACCTAAGGAGACAAAAGACCTGTATGCAGAAAATTATAAGACACTGATGAAAGAAATTAAAGATGATACAACTAGATGAAGATATATACCATGTTCTTGAATTGGAAGAAGCAACATTGTGATAATGACTCTACTACCCAAAGCAATCTACAGATTCAATACAATCCCCATCAGACGACCACTGGCATTTTTCACAGAACTACAACAAAAAATTTTACAATTTGTATGGAAACACAAAAGACCCAGAATAGCCAAAGCAATCTTGAGAAAGAAAAACGGAGCTTGAGGAATCAGGCTCCCAGACTTCAGACTCTACTACAAAGCTACAGTAATCAAGACAGTATGGTACTGGCACAAAAACAGAAATATAGATCAATGGAACAGGATAGAAAGCCCAAAGATAAACCCATGCACATATGGTCAATTATCTTTGATAAAGGAGGCAAGAATATACAATGGAGAAAAGACGCCTCTTCAATAAGTGGTGCTGGGAAAACTGGACAGCTACATTTAAAAAAATGAAATTTGAACACTCCCTAACACCATACACAAAAATAAACTCAAAATGGATTAAAGACCTAACCGTAAGGCCAGACACTATTAAACTCTTAGAGAAAAACATAGGCAGAACACTCCATGGCATAAATCACAGCAAGATCCTTTTTGACCCACCTCCTAGAGAAATGGAAATAAAAACAAAAATAAACAAATGGGATCTAATGAAACTTAAAAGCTTTTGCACAGCAAAGAAACCATAAACAAGATGAAAGGACAACCCTCAGACTGGGAGAAAATATTTTCAAATGAAGCAACCGATAGAGGACTAATCTCCAAAATTTACAAGCAGCTCATGCAGCTCTATATCAAAAAAACAAACAACCCAGTCAAAACATGGGCAGAAGACCTAAATAAACATTTCTCCAAAGAAGATATACAGACTGCCAACAAACACATGAAAGAATGCTCAACATCATTAATCATCAGAGAAATGCAAATCAAAACTACAATGCGATATCATCTCACACCAGTCAGAATGACCATCATCAAAAAATCTACAAACAGTAAGTGCTGGAGAGGGTGTGGAGAAAAGGGAACCCTCATACACTGCTGGTGGGAATGTAAATTGATACGGCCACTATGGAGTACAGTATGAAGGTTCCTTAAAAAACTAAAAATAGAACTACCATACAACCCAGCAATCCCACTACCGGACATATACCCTGAGAAAACCATAATTCAAAAAGAGTCATATACCACAATGTTCATTGCAGCTCTATTTACAATAGCTAGGGCATGGATGCAACCTAAGTGTCCATTGACAGATGAATGGATAAAGAAGATATGGCACATATATACAATGGAATATTACTCAGCCATAAAAAGAAATGAAATTGAGGTATTTGTAGTGAGGTGGATGGACCTAGAGTCTGTCATACAGAGTGAAGTAAGTCAGAAAGAGAAAAACAAATACCATATGGTAACACTTATATATGGAATCTAAAAAAAAGTGACATGAAGAACCTAGGGCCAAGACGAGAATACAGACGCAGACCTACTAGAGAATGGACTTGAGAACACAGGGAGGGGGAAGGGTAAGCTGGGAAAAAGTGAGAGAGTGGTAGTGTATATATGGACATATATACACTACCAAATGTAAAATGGATAGCTAGTGGGAAGCAGTCGCATAGCACAGGGAGATCAGCTCTGTGGTTTGTGACCACGTAGAAGGGTGGGATAGGGAGGGTGGGAGGGAGGGAGATGCAAGAGGGAAGAGATATGGGGATATATGTATATGTATAACTGATTCATTTTGTTATAAAGCAGAAACTAACACACCATTGTAAAGCAATTATACTCCAATAAAAATGTTTTTTAAAACCCCAAAAAACAAACAAATGAAAATACTAATCTGCCTCACAATGAACCTCCAGGGACTTCCCTGGTAGTCCAGTGGTTAAGCCTCTGTGCTTCCACTTCAGGGGGCACGGGTTTGATCCCTGGTTGGGGAACTAAGATCCTGCATGCCAAGAAGTGAGACCAAAAATTAAAAACAAAAAACCAAAAAAAAAAAAAAAGAAATGCAACCAGTTTTTGTATGTTAACTTTATATCCTGCAACTTTACTGAATTTGTTAGTTCTAACAGATTTTTAGTTGAGTCTTTAGGATTTTTGTATATAATATTATGCCATCTGCAAACAGAGACAATTTTACTTTTATGATTTGAATAACTTTTACTTCTTTTTCTTGCCTGATTGCTCAATTTACATCTTTTTATATTGTGTATCCATTAACAAATTGTTGGGACTATAGTTATTTTCAATACATCAGTCGTTTAACCTTTATAGTAGAGTTAAGTGACTAAGAGTCCACCATGTTACAGTATTGGAATATTCTGAATTTGACTATGTACTTACCCTTACCACTATATTTTGTTTTTCATATGTATAATCCATGTCTTTATCTTCATGTTGTTGTTGTCATTTCTGGAAGATTTTCCTCAAATTTATCTTCCAGTATTACACTGAATTTTTAATTTTTGCCAGCATGTTTTTAACATCCAAAGTTTTCTTGGTTGTTTGATAATCCCTTTATATTGTCTCCTCTTGCTTCATGGATGCAATATCTATTCCTATCTCTCTGAGGACATGATAGATGTTTTAAATCTATTTTTTTCTCCCTGAACTATCTGTTTCCTCCATGATCCTTTTGTTTGCTTGTCTTGGTCTGTGTCTTTCATATTAGAAGCTTTCTTTTCTTTGTCTCAATTGTATCCCACAAAACTATCTCATTGTGAAATATTTTCAACATATTATTGAGCACCCACTCTGTGCAGTATACCACAGAGGATATGAGAGAGAGGAAGGGACCTAATCTCTAATCTAATGCAGTGGCTGGAAACCCAAGAAAAGACACATGTAAACCATAAACCAAGAGGTTACACAGGAAACTTCCCTACATCATATGTTTCATTTATTAAAACGTAGAAGGAGGGGGAAGTAAAGAAAAGAGAAGAGGAAAAAGAAGGAAGGAGAAGAAAAAGAGCTTTTAAAAAAGAAAAGAAAGCTATGTATAATGTATATGTGACAAATGAGTGATAGAATATGTACTATAGGAGTCAAAAGCTGAAAGAGATTTTTATGGCTTGGATGATTGGGAGAAGATTAGGAAGCAAGCCAGGCTTGACCTGGTCATTGAAGGACAGACACATATCAAGGCAGAGAGAAAAAGGAAGGATAATACAGAACTCGGGGGAAAACAAGCTTATTTACGAATATGGGATTAAGAAGTGTGTGCTATAAGATGGTGGATTCCAAACACTGGAATCACTCAGGAGGCTTTTAGATTTTGGGTGAGGCCTGAAAATGGGTATTTTAAAAATATACGTCAGATGCTTCTTAGGTAGTCAGCCAAGAATGTGTCCTTGTTAAAGAATAGAATGGAATTGGTTTGGAAAAGTAATCTGGGGACAAATTGTAGCATGCTTAAATTCTGGACTAAGGTGACCTTATGCCTTATCCAAGAGAGTATTGATTATGCTTTTCCTAAAGGTGGTGACTTTACACCCTTTTGAGTGACCAGCAATATTATCAGGCAATTATATGCGAGAGGAGCTAAAGTGGGTAAACTCAGGAGCCAATAGCGAGGAGGTTACTTTATTAATTTAAGAATGAGCCAGTAAGGGTCTGCCCTGGTTTTGGAAGCATGGTTGATGGGAAGAAGCATATAGGAGAAAGACATTTTAAAAATCAAGATGAATGATTGTGGAGAGAACATTGTTGAAGATGAGAAAAGTATAGATTAGTTGACTGGGAGAACAATAGAAATAGTGATGGAAATGGGGAGAAAAAGATGATTTTTTAGGTAAAATGTTGAATCTGGGTTTAAATGAGCTGAATTTCAGGTAACTAGCCAAACCAGAGTTAACTAGCATCACATTTCCAAAGTGAAGAAAAAAATGAGTTTTAGACTCCTTATTGGTTGGTGCCCCAGGCCACACCTTAGTTGGCCAGCCTTATATTTGGGCTGTAGTTGACTTTATAAACCTTCCATCATTAAGAGGCTGAACATCATTTCTTTTTTTTTTTTTTAACATCTTTATTGGAGTATAATTGCTTTACAATGGTGTGTTAGTTTCTGCTTTATAACAAAGTGAATCAGCTATACATATACATATATCCCCATATCTCCTCCCTCTTGCATCTCCCTCCCACCCTCCCTATCCCACCCCTCTAGGTGGTCATAAAGCACCAAGCTGATCTCCCTGTGCTATGTGGCTGCTTCCCACTAGCTGTCTATTTTACATTTGGTAGTATATATAAGTCCATGCCACTCTCTCACTTCGTCCCAGCTTACCCTTCCCCCTCCCCATGTTCTCAAGTCCATTCTCTACATCTGCATCTTTATTCTTGTCCTGCCCCTATGTTTTCAGAACCATTTTTTTTTCTTTTTTTAGATTCCATATATATGTGTTAGCATACAGTATTTATTTTTCTCTTTCTGATACTTCACTCTGTATGACAGACTCTAGGTCCCTCCACCTCACTACAAATAACTCAATTTCGTTTCTTTTTATGGCTGAGTAATATTCCATTGTATATATGTGCCACATCCTTCTTCTTTTTTTTTTTTTTTTGCGGTTCGTGGGCCTCTCACTCTTGTGGTCTCTCCTGTTGCAGAGCACAGGCTCCGGACGCACAGGCTCAGCAGCCATGGCTCACGGGCTTAGCAGCTCCGCGGCATGTGGGATCTTCCCGGACCAGGGCACGAACCTGTGTCCCCTGCATCGGCAGGCGGACTCTCAACCACTGCGCCACCAGGGAAGCCCAATGGCACCATCTTCAAAAGTCGTAAGTCAAACTGTTGTTATTCCTTTGGAAGCTCACTCTCTTAACTACTCACTGATACAACAGAAATCAACAGAATGTGCATGGTTTCAAATCTTATGTGGACTCTGTAAATCAAGTTAAAAGCAATGATATAATTGCCCAAAAAATCCATTTAAAGCTTAATTTAGTTAAAAAATAAAAGTGAGATTACTGTAATTATTGTGTAATTACACTAGAATATGAAAGTTTTTACATTTTAAGTTCAGAATTAAGCTCTCTTTTGTACTTGATTAGGTCCTTTGTACCATTTGTGGAAGAAGCTGGTCTCAGTACAGTCGGCTCTTCCAATTCGGATGCGGAACTGCAGATACCAAGGGCCCGAGCACACTACGTCATTTTATATAAGGGATTTGAGCATATGCAGGTTTTGGAATCCAAGGGGGCTCCTGGAACCAGTCCCCCCAGTGGATATGGGGACTTAAATAATGCATTTGGAATAATCTTCCCTGTAGGCCTGCTAGTTTTATCTGAGCTGTTTCCCTTACTGCATAGTTTCTTATCCATCATGAACCTGTGGGTTCTCAATAAATGCCAGGTGAATGTATCTGTATGTTAAAGGCACCAAGTGAAGGAATCAAGGCTAGAAATTGTCCCCCTGTCTTCTTTGTAGAATAGATGCTCTTGGAGTAGGTGTTTATTTGACAAAATGAAATCAGAAGACACCACACCACATGAATTTGGTTTGGTTCATTCTGACAAGAAAATTTCCAGTGATCCATCTGAGCAATATTTCTCCTTTTATCAATCATAGCTCTGATAAATGACAGTTTCTATTTATAAATGTTTTTGACCCCCTTGTTTAAGCAGTGGTGTGCTCAGAAAGAATGTTATCAAAGGTATAACATCTCAGAGTGTAGTACGTTCATCCATCCGTTAGCTTTACTAAAGCTTTTCCTACTCTTGTTAGAAATTATAAAAGGCACGAATGGAAAATGTCTAATTTAGAATCAGAACCCCGTAGAGGTCTAAATAAAGAGTCCTAAATTGTTGCCAATTTTAAAAACAAAGCATAACTCAGGGCAGGAGAATTAATCCCTTCATAATAATCTTACAGAGGTTTTGTGGAGCCTAAAAAGCAGGATTCATTATTCTAATTTAATGGTTCTTAGTACAGCAGAATAAATTAGCAACTAAGTGCCAGGGATCATCCTAGGCCTCGGGGCTACAGCAGGAAACAAAACAGAAAACTCCTGCCCTTTTCAAGTGTACCATCTCATACAAGGAGATAGGCAATAAACAAATAACTAAAATACCATACTTTATTTTGAGGTACACACCTCAGAGACTTGTCTTACAGCTGCTGTTGGCCTGGCGTCAATCAAGATGTAGCTGTTACTGTCTGTTCACATGCCTCAAAACTGATAAGAGTGAAGTTAACATTTTGGGACAAAATCCTGGAGACACCAGCAGAGCACGCTGAGAATGGTGCAACACCAAACTCCTGATGGCACAAAATATGGTGCTGAGTGGAGAGATGCCATGTCAATGGGTCTGAGTTACATGATCCAGGGCATATTTAACTTCGTCTGAATATGACGAAGTTTCAGGAATATCTTAAACGATGTATTTTGCTGATATTTTCCTGTTTGGTTTGCACAAGAGTGATATATAATAAAACCAATGTGTAGATAAGTCTAAAACAGCTCCTTCAGTGAGTATAAAGTAATTCTGAAGTAATAAAAAAAAGCAACATGTCAGTCTTATAGGTAGTAATTTTTAATTTAATTTATTTCATAATTAATTAAATTAACGTAACATTATAGTGTTTCTTGTAACTGATGGTTTCTTTGGTGTGAGGAAATATAATATTTGTTTATTACATGGTAATAGGTGCTTTAAAGAACACTAACTCAAGGAAAAGTGAATAGGTAATGTCATTGAGTGGGGCAGTTTGCAATTTTAATCAGGGTAGCCAGGGAAGCCCTTGAGAAAGTGATCTTTAAATAAGCCTTGAAGAAAGACTGAACTGTGCAGACAGCTGAGAAGAGTATTCTAGGCGGAGTAGACAACCAGTGCAAAGGCCCTAAGCAGGAGCATGCCCAGCTTATTCGAGAAATAGCAGAGCCATGTGGCTGAAATGGAATGAGAAAGGGCTGAAGTGGTAGATGAGGCTGAACGTTAAGGGGGACCAGCTCACACAGGACCCTGTAGGACACTGGAAGGATGTACTTTGAGATAATAAGGATTTTCACATTTAACTCTAAATTATACAGGGATCCATCACAGGATTTAAAGGATCACTGAAATGGCTAGATGGAGAAACAGACTGAAGGGAGACAAAGACAGAATCAGAGAGAACGGTTAGGAGGCTATCACCATGAACCAGATGGAAAATGGTGGTGGCTTGGACCAGGGTGGTAACCTTGTGAAGATCATGAGAAGTGATGGAATTCTTGACTCATTCTGAGGGTAGATCCAAAAGGTTTTGCAGGTAATTTGGATAAGGAATGTGAGAAAATGAAGATTCAAGGTGACTCCAAGTTTTGTTGTCTTAGCAACTGCAAAGATGAGGTTGGCATTAACTAAGATGGGGAAGACATCTAAAACGAACAGATTTGGTGGAGATAGCAGGAGTTCATCTCTAAACATGTTCTGTTTCAGATGTCTATTAGCCATCCAAAGGAAGATGTCATGGAGATGATCAGATGTGTGAAACTGCAGTTCTCACCAACAGTCCTTTGTCAAAGTTTCCCCAGTCATCTATTCATTGGCTGCACTGTGTCTTGTAGTTTCCTTTGAAAGAGTAATTGTTCCACTGGATACCATGTTCACACGAACAATATTCCCTGAGCTCTTACATATTCAAACTATCTGATAATACCAAGTCCTGGAGAAAATATCTTACAACAGGATCTGTCAATTTCAGCTTACAATGTAAATTGTTACAACTACTGTGGAGAGTGGCTTGGTAAAATAGTTTAAGATTGAACTTTTACAAACTCTGAGAGCCAGCAATTTCACAACTACATTTCCATCCAAAAGAAAATCTTGACAAATATATTTGAAGACAAGTGCAAAAATATTCATGATAGTATCGTTGCAGTAGCAAAACCTGGAAACAATCCAAAAGCTTTCCAACAGAAGAATAGATAAATCACAGTATATTCCCATAGTGGAATGTTATACAGCAGTCAAAATGAAGTATCTACAGCTAAATCCAACAGTATGAGCCAATCAGCAATGTACCATATTTCAACTATTCTAACATGTGCAATTTTTCTCATGACACCTCAGAAATCTTAGCTTCCTTGGCAGAACTTTTTTGTTGTTAGTGGTTGTGTCAGGTATAAAGGTGTTGTCCCTTAGCTCCAAGTTCACTCTTCTACAACCAGCCTTGTGATATAGACACTGAGAGACTGCAAAGCCCACTGCTTTCCCAGCGGTCTCCATTAAAAGCTCTGTCAACAGGGGGCAGTAGATGAGGCTTCAGTTCCAGGGGAGGAAGAAGGGGCTCCCTCCTCCTGTCAGCTTCCCCTTTCCTGTCCCTGCAACCTCACCCCCAGCAACCCTTCTTCACAGCAGCAGTGGCAGCTCATTCCTGAAGCAGCAGCTGAATCCAGCTTGTAGTTTTCCCATCACTTGCAGAACCAATTCGGTAAGAGCACCTCAGCAGAGGCAGCCACCCCTCCTCAGAGGCCTGGGGCCCCTCCTCTGGGCTCAGAGAGACCTGCATCACCTGAGCAGTGCTGCCTCCTCAGAGGCCTCTGTTTCAGGCCCAGGAGACCCTTCTCTAAGTTTGTCCCTTAGTTTCCTTTGTTTTCTTAGCCATAGGGGACGGTAGTGCCTTCCTACAGTTTCTACCTCTGTGATACCTCAGAGTTCTCATTTTACCCTTTCAGTGGGAAACAACTTTATACCTGGTACCAGTGCTTTAGATCAAATCTCTCTCATCAAATATCTGGTGTGGTTTCTGTCTGACTAATAAAACGGTATATGGACTAACTGTACCCCTTATCATTCATGGGGTATTAGATTTGAAGTTTCAGAAGATCATATACAGCAAAATACATTTACACAAAGTTAAAAGCAAATAAAACATTCCCACACACACAATTTAGGATAGATCTTACGTCTGGTCTAAGGAGGCAGAGCTAATCTCATGTATACAGCTGTGGATGCACACATGTGTAAGACAATGTATTGAACTTTGATAGGAGTATAAAAGAACTCTGATTAATCAGATTCCCTAAAGATGACTTCAAAATAAAATTAAAAATTTCCCCTTTTTACTTAAAGTAAGCCTTGGTGGAGTTAGAATTCTTGACTTACTTTCTTTTCTTGAACATACTGTAGATGTTTCTTCACTGTTTTTCATACTGAAACTTTCTGTAACAGAAGTCTGATGCCTTCCTGCTTTTATTGCCCTCAAAAGTGAGTTCATCCTTTTGCCTGGCTTCCCAAAAGGCAATGATTCTTTCTATATCTTTAAAGGATTCCAAAAGTGCTTTGTTTTGTATCTTTAGACAACAATTTCACCAAAGTGTGACTTAATGTTGATGGTTCTGGGCCAACTCTCTGTTGCTTAGTATGCCCTGAACTTTCTTTAATTATATGTTAAAATATTCATTCTGTTGCTGTCTTTTGGGTTTCTTCTTTGGAATTCCAATTAAGCATGTAGACTATGCTTTGCTTCACTTCTTCACTTCTGTAGCTGTGATTTGTTGCTAATTCTGTCTCTTTATTTCTCTTTTATTTTGCTTGTTTTTCCCATTTCTATCCTCTGTGCTCTTCACTGTTGTCAAATCTCCCTCATGCCGTTTCCAATTTTTTTGTTATTTCTGTAACTTTGTTTTCTTTCCTGAGTTCTGCCATCATCTTCTGTTGTCTGTTCCTCTCTTCCTTGAGTTTATCTATCTCGGCTTTGATATTTGGGATTCATTTAATTTTTTTTTCAAATTAATGATACAGTGTTTGATTATGATTCTTGTCTGCTCTATGGCAATTTTTCCTGAAAACTTTTCTTTGGCTATAGAAATACCTTGCTGTTCTTTCCCACATATTTTCTTAGAGGATTTTTGGATGACTACTATACATTCCCTATAAGTTTTGTTGTTGTTGTTGCATTGTCCTGAACCAGCTTTTGTAAGAGGTTAGAGGTGGAGGGATAGATGAGGAGGAATAAGGGCCAAGGTCGCTTTCCTGCCTTAGCAACTTAGAGCTCTACCTCCTCTGTGTATGGTGAGGAATGTCTCCTTTTAACAATGGCACTCTTGTGTAGCCACGTCTTGTCTGCCTCCCTGAACTTACCCTGGTTCAAGGTGTCTTCTGCAGCCAGCTCTACACTCCCCTATGTTCCCTCACCAATTACTGCAACCAGGAGACAGAATCTGCCTTCCACTTTCCAACGTGGTCCCCACACTTTTTGAGTGTCTATTTTGTTGACGCTTTCTGAAATGTGCCAACTTTGGATCCCTCAGGCACCTTCCACACCTTTCTTTCTCACCCTTTCCCAGCATTTCTAATCTCTTTGATCTAATCCTTACTTGCAGCAGTTCCCTGGTAGGGTAGAGCATTCCCCTGCTGAGGGAACACTTCTCTAGAGACTTCTGAGATTCCCCTCCACTAAGCCCCCTGTATCTCCCATTCTTCCCTTGACGTGTCCCACCTGGATTCCTGTGTCTGTACGGGTCTCAGCTGTTCTTGGCAGCTCTTCACATGTAAATGGAGTGGATAGGTTTTCTCTGTCTCCTGGCTTCGGTGTAAACAAATTTTGTGACTTTTCAAAAATTTCTTTGTGTGGTTTCTAGGAGGAGTTGAAGCAAGATTCAGAATTAAGCTGGCACATCCTTAACAGAAGTTCTACAACTGTATTTAAAACAGAAAAAAAAAAAACACCCTGCCATTGTATTCTCTTCAAAATCTGTTTTCGATCTTTCAAAGAAAGATGTGAAAGACAAATTAGGCCAGAGGTTTGAGGCAGACATCGTGACTGACTTGTGTTCATCTCCCAACTGTTTTTTTTTTTTGAGAGTTTGGGAGCAGATAGGTGTGGCAGGAATTGAGTGGGAGTGGCTAAATGGAATGTTGGGAATGCTTAGGCAAATGCCTTCCCAGGACCAAATTTAGTACACGATTATCATGATTTCGTGGTGATTTTCTTCAATTAAATATGGTGAGAGAAATCAAAGGAGCAGAGAAAGAGGGAACAGAGTGGAACTTTGCCACTGAGCCTGTGAAAAGGAATAGAAGTAGAAAGGTACCTGAGGAGATTGGGTCCTGAGCCTCAATGCAGCCAGAAAAAAAAAAAAAAAAACTCCCTCAGACAAAAACAGTTACATAAAATTTGGTTCTGAAATATAGTTTCAGAGCTGTACAGTGTTAAGGAAAATTTCACCTTAATTTTGGAAGCCTAGGTAAGTAAAATTGCAATTTTAATGTAAAGAGGTATCATGTTATTCATTTATGTCTTACTAAATGAAGTAGCTCTTACATTTAGCTAGTATGTCTTTTTTTTTTTTTAAATCAAATGGTGGGATAGGATTAGCCACCTAGATTGTTAACCTCATCACACCTCAGGGTCGTCCAGGATGAAATCATTGCATTACTCAATTATATGCTTATCATATATCAGCATATATCATATGCTTAGTTCAAGCACCATCCATCTAGTGACAGCAGTCAGAACTGCAAGTCTTGTGCCTTGAAGAAAGAACCAAGTCCCTTTAGTAACAGAAATGTTGAAAAGTCTGAAAAACCCTTAAGATCCAAAGGCCCATAATCCTGTCAGAGGGCAGAGGATATGATTTTAGTTTAGAGACTATTTCCAGAATCTCCCAGATCACATTTAGGTGGTCACTTTCCACCTTTAAGTCTGGCCCCTAATTATTCTGACATCCCTGGCCAGATGCACTGTTAACTCATTCCAGGGGCCACTGTGAGTAGGTGTCAATGTGACCGCAGGAAAGTGCAGATGAAATGGCTCTCCCAGTCCCAGGATGTTGTTCTGCTTTGCAAACACTGTAATGTTTGACTTTATTGTAGGGATTAAGACCTACGATTTAAGTGGTGTAACATCAACAATCCTCTGTTAATCCAATAATGATTCAACGTCTGCTCTTTAGATCCTTTGATTTAGCCAAATGTAATGGGGTTGTTTTTAGATTCCTGAGTTCCAACTACATTAATTGCTATACTTAGACTGCAGCTGTCAAACCTTTAATCCCTCTTTACTGCAATGATATTTAATGGAATTGAATTATATTAAATTACCCTGAATGTTCTAGTCACCGTTCATTTGTACTATATTAATTTTTAAATTTTTTTTTATTTTAAAAGCAAACAAACTTTGAGCTACTGACCAGGTTGCTTCATGTTTTCTCATATAAACCTAAAATATAGGAAATAAAATAACACACTGGTAAGGCAAATGGGGCAGTTTCTAAATATTGCTTTTTTTCAGAGAAATCTGTCGCTCCTTAATGGTAGGTAAGTTGTACTGTATGTATGGCACTTTCATAGTGCCAGCTCCCCATTCTCAAGGGCCTCTGGGAAAGAAAGTCCCACGTTCCTGTTCCCTTTCACTACTGTTTCGTAGGAATGGGGTGTTTATCTCTCAGCCCATTATCCTGACCCGTTCACCAATCAGTGAATCCTTCTCTGGGGGAGTTGGAGGGGACAGAAATGAGCAGTGGCAAAAACAGAGCCTAATTTACTTGGCAGAAATAAAAGCTGGGAACACTCACCTAAGCTGTCATTTTAATCCTATCCCATGTAGAATAACTGTACGAGGAATAGCCAAGTTATTATGTTCCTACTGGGACTTGGGCTCTAGTAATGACATGATAGAATTGGGTTACCTGTCCCTGTCCTTGAAAGCCTTGTGTCTTAGTGATCTGCGTAGTGCCTTATACGTGGCCCAGAAGGTACCATATAGGCTCGAGAGAATGATGATAATGAGGTACTTTCACAGGATCAACCTGGAAAGGGTTTTCCGGGAGCAGGAGTTGCTGAGCTCACAATGATTTCTGAGAATCTTTAGAGAGCTGGCTGATGCCTGTGACAAATACGTTTTCACTGCGGGTAAAGAGAGTCTGCCTTGTGTTTGGCAAGCAGAGAGAAGAGAAACTAATTTGGTTGAACTAGAATTCTATAAAAGTTTGGCATCTGTCCCTCTATAATTTGATGTGTGGAGAAATGTAAATTTTTTGGACCAGAAGCTGCTGAACCATCATTTTTTTGGTTCCATTTGAATAAATTTTGCAGCTTCTTCATAGATGGTACTCAAATAGAAGTATTTAGAATTAAAGAAGAAAGTGCTAAGGGAACAAATGTCTTAGGCTGAGGACCTGTGCTGGTAGCATCCTTCAACTCAACCAATTTTGTTGTAAATGCGTTCAAGTCAAGTAAATTCAGCTAGAACTGATGAAAGGTTCACTTTATACTCAGCACTACGGAGATGCTGAAATACTTTCTTCTTTATAAACTGGGGAAAATGATACTTCTCAACAATAATGTGACTGAGAGGATTCAAAGGATAATGAACATAAAATGGTAAGAACAGTACCTGTTACAGAGCAGGAGCCCGATAAGTATTTGGGGGAACTCTCTGGAGGTCCAGTGGTTAGGACTCCGCACTTTCACTGCCGAGGGCCCGGGTTTGATCCCTGGGTGTGGAACTAAAATCCCACAAGCTGCCCAGTGTGACCAAAATAAATAAATAAATAAAAATGAAAATAAATAGATAAATAAGTAAATATTTGGGGACAAATGAATGAATGAATTATAGGAGTGGATTAGCCTTCTTGCTCTCTAAGCTATAAATTTTTCTGATTCTCTGAAATAAATCTGGGACTGAGGAGTGAAGAGTCATGAGTTCTGAACTGAGATCAGCTTAGAAAAGTTGGTTTTGGACTCAGGTTTCCTGACCTGAACCCAGCACTCAATATTTATCAGCTCTATGACCAGGGGCAAGTTACTTTATTCCTTCCCCTTCGCTCTCCTCACCTGTAAAGAGGAATAACAACAGAGCCTACCTTGTAGCATTATTGTTAAAAGCACTTGGAAGGTCTACCATAATGAAAAATCCCCTGCCCATTTGGAGCAATTACCATCCCACCCAACCACTGCTCTCTTTGTTTCCCTGTCGGGTCCAAGTGTCTTCCTCTCAATCATCAGACATGAGCACCATGTTCACAGTTGAACAGGACCCTCTGCTGCTATAATATTTTGCCTGGAACACAGAGCTCTGATCCAGTAGCCTGGCCTCAAAGGCCCTTGGTCTCTTACACTCTGGTGACCGTCACCTCTACTCCATGTCAGCTATCCATTCCAATGGTCACACTGTGGACATTTTTATACCCAGCTCTTGCCCTCTGAAACTTTGAATTCCAGTAGTCCCTCACAGTCTACCATATTTTACTCTCCAAAGTCTCTAACACCCTTTACCCACCATTTGACTTCTAACTAGTCTCAATGAGCTTTTCTCCCCATTTATTCCTAGTCCATCATTCATTTACTCTGTCTCATGCATTGAGTCCTCAATACATGTCAGCCCACTTAACACTGGGCTCTCAGAGATGAATACCATGAATGAGGCCTCTGTACTCCAGGAGTTTACATTACTAACAAGGAAAGAAAACAAATAAACAAATACAAAAATATCAAGATATTTTCAAATAATGGTTTATGCTGTGCATACAGTAAAACTCAGAATGGTGAGGCCTAAGAGAGGAGAGAGATTTAGGGAAAGCATTGTCCAGGAAGTACAAAGGCTATGAAGTAGAATAAGCTTGATGGTTCCTAAAACTAGAAATAAGGCAAACATGTGGAGTGTGGTAGATGAGGACGAGGGTGGTACAAGAGGAGGATGAGAGGTGATCATGATTCTGGCTTGCACGTACCCAGGGATTAATCCTTGAGTAGTCTCTCTGACTCATCACCAACACTGAATCCACAAGTCCTGCCAATTTTACCCACATCCCCAGTAGTTCTCAGATATGTCCCCTCTACTCCATCCCTTTGATCGTTGTCCCATCTGAAGCCCTCAACCCTCATCATCTCTAATCTAAACTCTTGGAAGAATCTCCTAAATTGCTTCTTGCTGTTAGTCTTCCCTTCTCAAATCCAATCCGATAGTCAACTGATCTATCTAAAATAAAAATCTGATCCTGTTACTTTCCAATATCTACAGGATATAAAATCCAACCTTCTTCTAACAGTAGAAAGCTCTTCATAATCCAGTAGTAGAGTATAGTGATTAAAATTATGGGTTTTAGAAACAAATGGACCAGAATTCCAGCTCTTCTCCTTACTTGTGAGGGCTTAAGACAAATCATTTAACCAGTCTGTGGCCCAAGTTCCTTTTCTGATGAATAGGGACATAATAACAGTACTGTGGTGAACAGACTCCAAGATTGCTTCCACTTGTTCCCACCTCCTGGTTCTCCCACCCTTGTATAATCCACTCCCTTGGATGTAGGTGGGACCGGCAATGGTTCTAACCAATAGAATATTGTAAAGGTGACAAGATGTCATTCCATGATTACATTATATAAGATATCAACATCAGCCTTTTTAGAGATTCTATCCCTTGCTCACTTTGAAGAGGGAAGCTGCCACGCTGGGGAGGCCCAAGTGACAAGGAGCTAAGGGAGGCCTCGGTTGAACAGCCAGCAAGAAACTGAGAACCTCAGTCAAAGAGTTCACCAGCAACTGGATTCTGCCAACAATCATGTGAGCTTGAAAACAGACCCTCCTCTAATCAAGCCACAGATTAGACCCCAATCCCAGCCAACATCTGGATTACAGCCTTCTGAGACTCTGAAACAGAGGATCCAGCTAAGCTGTGCTTGGACTCCTGACCCACAGCAAGTGAGATAATAAATATGGATTGTTTTGAGCCACTAGATTTGTGGTCATATTATTTTGCAGTGATAAATGACTAACTAAAATATTTGCCCAAAGCAGGGACAGTTAGTGCTCACCAGATATCCATGTGCTTCTCTGCACTTCCCAGCCTCTCTTGCAGTGAAGTTGGGGCTATGTGACTATTTCTGGCCCATTGACTGCAAGTGGAAGTGACTATAAGCAGTTAGGAATGAGAGCACCTCCCTTATCTTTCTTTTCCTCTGCTGTGTGGCCCAGGAGGCTACACGTTCCAGATGTCATGGCTGCTAGAGATTAAAAAGGCTGCCTGACCCACAGTGAAACTTATGAGATGGAAAACAGACTTTTATTGCTTTCCATCCAAGGAAGCAACAGCAACTGAGAGTTCAGGGTTTATATATTATGGCTGAATTAATTACCTTGACTAATAAAATTATCCCACAAATGTTATCATAGGGTTAACCATGATAATGTACAAAAGTGAATAGCATAGATCATACAAATCAACACTTAATAAATTATACTACTTTTTACCCTGTCTTGTGTTCTACCTGCCTCCACTTTTGAGCTGTTTTTTAGTTCTGCAAACATACCATGTCATCTCAATCCTCCATGCTGTTCCTCTGCCTGGAATGCCCTTCCCTGGCTGACACATTCTTCAAAATAGTATCTTTCTTGAGTTAGGTTCCCTTTTCTTTCCATAGCAGAATGTTCAGTCCAACCCCTAGCACTGACCACATTGTTCTCACCACCTCCCTGGACAGGTGGTGAGCACCTTGAAGGGAGGGGTCACTTCTGGGCACTTCATAAATGCTTGTTGCTTACCATGTCAGATTTACATCCTTCCTTATTACATATATAGTTAAACTGCATTTTTTTAAAATTTAAACCATTCTCTTTCAGTATCTTCCTATAAACCACCCCCCAGGCACTACTCATAGGGCAATAGCTCTTTATTCACATGAAGAGTATTAATTTCCCATTTTCTTCCATCGCTCTCTACCTTAGACTGAGTTCCAATACTCCTTTTAATCTTTCTGTCATAACTTAAATTCTCAACACTATAATCATCTTTCCAAACTCTCTCCTTGTTTGTGAACACAAGAATCACACAGATTGTTCTAGAAAGGGTCCATCATGACCAGGGGGACTGGCAAGCCTGTGTACTCTCTGTGACTTTTTTGTTCTTGAACTCCAGGTTGCTCTCTTAGTCAGCTGCTTGCCTCTGGGGCCCCAGCACCTATCTGTCTTACATTTGTGTGCTCTTGTATCTTCTCCCTCCAACATTCCAGGCTCAAGGTCAACTTGTTGAGAAGGAAATTAATTCTATCTCTCTATTTTCTCTAAATGAGATATGTAATTTGAAATTCTAGCTCTAACCTTTAGTGTGCTCCTTCCATAATGATCCTTGATAATTATGAGCAGAATCTCATTAAAAAGATTTAGCTATATTGAGCTCAGTCTCTCTGTGTCTCAATTTTGCACCTCAAAGTTGGCATAACAGTAAGTGCTAACTCTTGTGTAAAACTCACAATGTTCTCAGGAGCTTGAAAAACAAAACTTGCACATGAACCTCACAAGCTTGTTAATGTGTTTGCAACAGATTCACAACAAGTGGAAGTCAAGACAGCTGTTCTGATTTTTTGCTGCATTTCATTTTGGTCTTGGACATCACAATATTTTCCTCCTTAAGATGCATTCATTTTCTTAGTCACTATTCACATCAGCTGTGCATGTGAAATAGAGTTCTCTGTAGACCTGCCATGGCCAGTGACCAGGGAAAAGAGAAAGTATCTCTCATTTAGAAAATTGCACTCCAGATATGATAAATGACACTCAAGAATCAGTGAAGGGCTGAGATGTATCTAAAAGCACCTACATCATGCTCCAGGAGCTTAATAAAGGTAGGATATTATCTTTAATAATATTAATGAAAATGATAACTTTAAATAGCATTGCCCAATTTTCCAAGCATTTTCACCTTATTGCATTAGATCATTGCATAAATCCTGAGCTTAGGCATACAGTGTAATTCCTATTTTAAGATGTGGACTCAGAGAGAGGACTTCCTCATGTTCTCACAGCCAGAGCAAGTAGAGTTGAAAAGATCACCCAGTATTCTCCATCCTGAAGCCACTTCTATTTTCACACAGTAGAGTATTTTTTTCACTATCTTCTCTAGTCACTAATAAAACCCTTTCCAAGTTGTGTTTGATTTTATTGCACAGGAACATCTAAGCAATGATTTCTCATTGGAGGCTTTACATTGGCCAATTGTTGTGCTCAGGGCTACAAAGTGGGGGCCACCCTCAGCTTCTGGAGACTTCTCTCTGGTCCCTGCATGAGGTCCCTATACCTCAGAGCCAGCATGTTGAATCTTTCTCATTCCAGTCTCTCTGACTTACCTTTCTGACCCATCTCTTCTGACTTCTTCCAGCATGAGACTGTCCTGTGGTCCTAAGAGCAGAAATTTTTCTTTGGGTAGGCTCTTCCAAGGTTTCAAAAAGAGAGCAGGGAGTATTAGCAAGTCCACCTGACTAGCAGATCCAAGCCCTGTTCTCCAATATCTACTTCACAGGTAATATGTTACATTAATATTGTCATCTCTTTATATTTTTAGCTTCCATCTGCTCAACTCCTATGTCTAACTTGCAATTGGCTCTGAACTCCAGTGAGGAAAAGATTGTTATCTATTGGTTTCCCACAAATAAAACATGAACAAGACTAGTAGCTTCTTTAGAATTTTTTTGGTGATTATTTTGTTTGTTTGCTATGCCTTCCGTATTAGTTTTCTATTGCTGCTGTAACAAATTAGCTCAACCTTAGAAGCTTAAAATAACAAAGATTTTGTGCCCTACCTAAGAATTTTTTGTCTACTATGAGGTCATATATATTGTCCCATATGCTTTCTTCTAGAAGTTTTATAGTTTTCATTTTTATATCTAGATCCATGATTCCTTTTAAGTTGATTTTCACGTATGGTATGAGGTGATGGTATGGTTTGGCAAAGGGCAAGGTACATTTTTATTTTCGTAATGTGTATCTAGTTGTTCTATCACCATTTATCGAAAAGACTACTCCTTTCCTGCTGAATTACCCTGGCAGCTTGTCAAAATTCAATTGACTAAAATACAAAAGGTATGTCTAGTATGCCACCCTTTAAGTAAGAAAAAAGGGAACATGAGAAATTATACATGTACTTGCTCACTTGTACAACAGGCACACAGAAAGGATAAACTGAAAACTAATGAGATTACCTACAGGGAACAGGAGACAATGAGTGGAAAAATTGAGGAAATGGGAACAGGGCAGTAGGGACTAGAGGGAGAGGCCTTTCTAATCAGGAGTTTCTACATAGCTCTGACTCTTAGAACCATGACCGTGTTTCACATACGTAATGAATACGTAAGTAATTAAAAAGCAAAGAGGATATAGGAGAACTCAAAATGGAATACGAACAGTAAAAACTCAAACTTAACTGCATTACAAATGGATAACATAGTTACACTAAGGGGATAGGGAAAAAAAACCTAAGCAACTTTGAGAGACAGTATTTTGACTGTTTACTATAAAGCCAAAATCAAAAAGAACAGGAACTGTACACAAATACTGAAAGAAGTGACAGATTAAAAGATGTAAGACCCCATGGTGTAGGATTAGAATTACAGATGTCAGAATGTGAGTTCATGGTTTTTAATATACACACATATAGAAAGATATAGAAATAAATATATGTATGCATGTGTTAGTATGTGTTTGTGTCTATATGTAAGTATATATATGTGTATGGGTGTACATATGTACGTGTGTGTGTGTGTGTGTGTGTGTGTGTGTGTGTGTGTGTGTACACTTCTGGAAAAGGACAGGATTGGGTTTGGGATTTGCACCTGGCCCTCTCACTGCAGGCCCCACTCCCTCCCTCTATTGCCCTGCAACCCACTATCTGCCTGCTCCTTACCCTGCTTTGTGTTTTCTACCATGTCCTTGGCGATGTGAACAGATCTCCCGGACTCAAATGCTAAAGAAACAAGGGTGGAGGGTGTTATGGGGGGGGGATTTTTGCCATGTTTTTGGAGTAAACTCTGTTTTTCCTTAGATTGATTAGCTGCGAGTTGAAAAGTTCCAAATATAATTGCCTTTAAAAATTGGTTAAATCTGGAAGGGGGTGGGAGTCTTCAGCAGTCTGGCAGTCGTTTGCAGATTGTTTGACTTTAATATATTTAAAGAAGCTGTGGCTGTCACCAGGCCTGTGGGAACACTTGTACTATTTAAAATATAAATTAGAAAAATATGCTGATGTACTTGTCTGCCCTAAGGAATTTTCCCCTAATCACAGCCTTCATGCCAATGTAAAAAAACCCCACTTGACTGTTCCTCTCTAGACAAATTGGAGTACGCAGATGAAACTTAACTTATGCCTGAAATTCTCTGTCCCAACACAAGTTCATTTCAGAGCTCCCAATAGACAGCATCTCTATCCTTCCTTCTCCTTCTGCTTTTCCCCAACCTGGAGCCGGACGCTCTGCCCACTCCCCTTCCCCACCTGCAGGCATCTGTGGCTTTGCTGTGCTGTCCCTTCTTGGAGTCTTCAGGGGTGTCTCGTGCCCACCCCTGAGACCATAAGACCCCATCAGGATCTGGATCCAGCCAACTGTCTTGGCCTCCTGTCGTCCCCTCCTCCCCTAGGGCGCCCCTGGTCCCCCCACATTTGCGTCTGCGTTGTCCTGGATCCACCGCGCTGCGCTCCCGGGTTTGGTGAGGACTCTATGGAACCCCTGCCAGAGGTCACCTGTTCTGCTTCACGAAGCCTGAGGTACTTTGTCTGTAAGATCGGGGTCCTTTTATAGCATCCTCGCTATTATTGATGGCACGTTGTTTATATTCCCTGCTAACCCAAAGCTCTAGGAGAGCACAGAGTCTGAGACAGCAGAGGTCAAGCGCCTGGCACCCCACCTGGCAGGCCCACAGAAGGCTTTGATAAATAGCAGTTTTCACTGTTTCTCCTTCTACATAAAAAAAACAAACAACAAAAAAACAGTTACCCACAATGTCTGGCTTTTAGTAGATGATCAATAAATATATTTAAATAAAGAATGTGTTGTGGCAGAAGTTACTAGAGAGAAATTTGAAACAAGTATTTAAAAAACATCTCTGGACTCAGATTTTCTATTTGGGGAGTCCAGAGCCTGGATATGAGACAAGGACTCTTCTCAACACAGCAGTCATTCAATGCTGTTAAAATCACAATTTTAGGCAGATCACAATTGAGTTTGAACCCCAGGACACACCAGTGACTATACATCCTTACAGTGCCTACAGACCCCACCTGATTTGGTCCCCTACCCTCTCCAACCTCATCTCCTACTTGTTGCCCTCTTTCCCAGTCTACCCCAGCCATTTTGCCTCTTTGATGTTCTCTTAACCTGTTAGACATGGTTCTGCCTCAGGGCCTTTGCACATCCTACTCTCTACCCATAATAAGATATTTATGTGGCTCTTTCCCTTCCCTCAGTTAAGTCTTCTCTCAATGTTACCTCCTAGTGAGGTCTTTCGTGATTTTTCTATTTAAATTTGCACACACACATTCACACACACACACACACACACACACATTCCTTATCCTCCTTCCATGCTTTTCTCCCTAGTGCCTTTATTTTCTTCTAATATACTACATAATATATTTACATTGCATATTTTTTCTTTCCTTTCACTTCTATGAAGGCTCTCTAAGAGCAGCGATTTTTTTTTTCACTTTATTATCTTCTACCTCTCTAACCTAAAACAGGACCTGGAATGTGGCAGGTCACATATAAATATGTATTTATTCCATATATATGAATGAAAGGAATGAAAGCAATCAAGTAGAATACCAATTTCCCCTAATCCTCTAAAGAGATGCCCCTGTCATTTATGGCCTTCTCTGTTTGACTACTGTAGTCTCCCAGACGCATTGGCTAGTGAGCAGCATTTGAGTTGCATTAAGATAAATCACTTTAAATGAATTAATTATTTTAAATTAATTTATTTTAAATTAAAATAAATACTTTCTCACCTCCCTGTGTCTGAACATTGTTGCACAACTTTATCGTTACAATCATAAGTGCTGAAATAGAAGTCTGGAAAATACCAAAATTATAGAAAAAGTTATAATTTGAAGGAAGGTTATAAACACATAAAGCAGAATAAAATGTATACTATAGACCACTTTAATTCATCAATTCAAAAATTATTTACAGAGAGTCCATCATGGTCCAGCCCCAGTTCTGGCTGGAGTCGCAGTGGTGAACACAGCAAGTCCCGTCCTCGTGGAGATATGTCCGCAGACAGTGAACCAATGTGATTCAGGTCAAGATGAATGCTGGAAATAAAATTAATGTGACGTAAGAAGATAGAGTGTGATGGGATCTATTTTGTACAGGTGGGTCAGGAAAGGGAGAATAGAGAGAATCTGAGCAGAGATCTGAATGAAGTGAGGCAGAAAGTCATGTGATGATAAGGATAGAGTTCTTTTGTTTTGTTTTGTTTTTTATGGCTAAAGGAGCAGCAAGTATCAGTTCCTGAGGCAGGAATGAGCTTGATGCATTTGCCAACCTCATCTCATTCACTGCTACTAGGAGTTTTGTGAGGTAGGCACAAAAGGTTAAGGGACCTGCCCATCTCCAGCGTAGAAATTGAGCTGGTCTCGTCCCTCATCTTTAAATAGATGAAATCAGTACCTTTCTAATGCAGTCCTAGGACTTGCAGCATCAGGAAGACCTGAGAGCTTGCTGTAAAACAAATTTTGGGGCCACACTCCCTACTTAACTGAATCAGAAATTGTGCGGATAGAGTTTGTTTTTTTTTAATTTAAGTATGGTTTACATGTGATTCTGATGCACCAAAGTTTGAGAAGTTTTGAAATAATCTCAAATATCTAAGTTTCAATGTTTTTATTAAAATGAAGCAAAGACGAAAAGCTAGATTGAGGCAGCCCCCATGCTAGGATGGCAGAGAGAAAAATATGGAAGGCACTGTTAATTCCCAGCTATCATTTCTCTGCCCCTCTTCTCAAGAAGCAGCCTGCAAATCGTTTCTAGCCAGGCACTTCCAGTGTCGTCCTTTTAGAAAACCTCTCTAAATGCACAAATTATGCAAAGATCCATAAATGCTATGAGCAGCTTTAGGAAATGAACAAAACTTAAAGGGTCAGAGAAAGTGGTATCTGTGGAATCAGCTGCCCTCTTGAATAATCCTCGGCATATACCTAACCTTTCATATCCTAGAGGTTCTGTCTTGTTTTGTTCGTTTGGGTCCATGGTGGTTCAGGAACATGATAAGCTCGTTGAAATTTTGGGCAAAATGGTGTGTGTATGTTCATTTTTCACAGGAGAGGGTCAATAGTTTTCATAAAGTTTTCGAAAGTGTCCATGACTCAAAAAAGATTAAAAAACACTGTATAAAAAGGGTGGTTACTGAACTCTGGCCAAATTGTAAATACAACTTGAAAACCAAAAAGATTGGCTTTCTTATCCCAGAGCTTC
The DNA here is from genome assembly GCF_949987515.2 of Delphinus delphis. Classification (NCBI taxonomy): domain Eukaryota; kingdom Metazoa; phylum Chordata; class Mammalia; order Artiodactyla; family Delphinidae; genus Delphinus; species Delphinus delphis. The sequence goes on along the minus strand of NC_082693.1, from coordinate 25,113,420 downwards.
TCCGCTTAAACTCAAACATGGAAAATAATCACTTCTGTGGGTGGCATTTTTCTTTGTATACACTGTATATCCTTTCAGGACTTATAACCTCATAAATAGCAATTTCATGCCTGTCAGTATTGTTTCGGCTTAAGAGGGTGGGGTTACAAATTCTGCTGGCCTCATTCCAGACCCATCATCTTGTTTCCAAGGCTTTTGTAGATAACAATAGTCTTTAGAATCCACCTTTTTAAAAAATTTATGTAAGGACACACAGGCACACAAAAATTATAAGTTCTTTTGGTGGTAAATGCTCCTTTCTTTTTTTTGTTCTCCATATATAAACCCCCTTCCTTCTCTTATTCCACTGGCTTCCCTCTGTTCTAATTCTGCTCATAGCGTTTCAGAGTTTTCACCCTAAAATCCAAGTGTCATAAGCAGGCTTGGTGCTGCCATGTGGTCATATAAGAATTCTTTTTTAGGTCATAGAGTCAGGCCACCAGAGATGGAGTTATTGGAAAAATAGTAGTAACCTTTTAAGGGGACGATCTGTACCGTTTGTGGTCTGATCCAGACAGCTCTCATTTAATGTCTTAACTGGGCAGATTTTGTGCCTTATTCTTCTGTCGAATTCTTCTAGATTTCTGGGAAGACAAACATGGTCAGGCTATCAGTTATGGGTTTTTATTGTAGAAAAGAACAAGGAAAAAATGGAAGCTGCTGCATACGTAGGAAGCAGAACCTCATTCATAGTTGTTTATTTGTTTACTTGCAAAGGTCTAATGGTCCAACAACCAATTTGGGGCAGGTGTTGGGGGTGGAAGGTAGCCAGCCCAAGGTATCGAAGTCCACTGTATCTCTGATGAGTTCTTGGGTCTCTGGTCGTCCATCTCCTGCTTTGCCTTTCTTCTGGACTACCTGCACCTACCCACTCTTCTCTCAAACTCATGGCTTCTGTTTACTGCCTTCATTCCTTGTACCTCCACATCTTCACCGCTCTACTAACAGGCCATCTTCTTTGTGTGTCTGCAGTTCAAGCACCTCAAAGGACAGGATTTGATTGGCTTGAACTCTCTCCCTCTTGAATACAATGTCTCCACTGGGAGGGCCTCTAGAAGCAGTCCTTTGGACGGACAATCACTGAGTCAAGAGGCCTATTCCTAGGTGAGTGTGGCTACATTTATCACAATTAAAACACCTGTGAATACTTTTACAGGCCCAAGAAAGAAGTTATGAATGGGACTAAGTGCATGGCAAGCTATGATAGAACAATGTCCCCCAAAGATGTCCATGTCCTAATTCCCAGAACAATGAATATATTGCCTTAAGGGGCAAAAGGGACCTTGCAGACTTGATTAGGTTAAGGATCTTGAGATGGGGATATTAGGCTAGATTATCTGAGTGAGCCCATTAAGAGAGAGATTTAAAAATGCTACCCTGCTGGCTTTGGAGAAAGATGGAGGAAGGGGCCATGAGTCAAGGAATGCAAGCAACTTCTAAAAGCTGGAAAAGACAGTGTCCCAAAGGAATACAATCCAGTGAGACTGTCAGACTTCTGATCTCCAGAACTGTGAGATAACAAATTTGTGTTCTTTTAAACCACTAAGTTCTTGGTAATTTGTTACAGAAGCATTAAGAAACTAACAGGGCTTCCCTGGTGGCGCAGTGGTTGAGAGTCCGCCTGCCGATGCAGGGGACGCGGGTTTGTGCCCCGGTCCGGGAGGATCCCACTTGCCGCGAAGCGGCTGGGCCTGTGAGCTATGGCCGCTGAGCCTGTGTGTCCGGAGCCTGTGCTCCGCAACGGGAGAGGCCACAACAGAGAGAGGCCCGCGTACCGCAAAAAAAAAAAAAAAGAAAAAAAAAAAGAAACTAACAGAGAGGGCTTCCCTGGTGGCGCAGTGGTTGAGAGTCCTCCTGCCGATGGAGGGGACACGGGTTCGTGCCCCGGTCCGGGAAGATCCCACATGCCGCCGAGCGGCTGGGCCCGTGAGCCATGGCCGCTGAGCCTGCGCGTCCGGAGCCTGTGCTCCGCAACGGGAGGGGCCGCAGCGGTGAGAGGCCCGCGTACCGCAAAAAAAAAAAAAAGAAAGAAACTAACAGAGAGACCCTCAAAACATTCTCTCTAAAAAAATTTGCGTTTATAAAAAACAGCTTCCAAGGGAATTATAGATGAGTACATCTTCATTCCATACTGGACATAGCTTATCTGCCACTTTCCTGCCTATCCACACAGACTTTTCCATTATCTGCTCTCATCTATTGTCTTGGTTCTTACCCAGTGGGGAAACTTTGGAGTCATTTGAAGTTTGGCTGGGGCTGACACTGCCTTCCCCTCGCATTTTCCTGTTCCTGCAGGGAGTGGACATATATCCCAAACTTGGCCATAATTGTTGACCCAGGGAAAAACACAGAACACAAGCAGCAGTTTCTCTGACAGAGCCATGGGAGAAGATGTTCTCTTTAGTTAGTTGGTGACATATGCGCCACCAGCGTAGGGCTTTATGTAAACATCATGCCTGTGGTGTACAATGAGCCATCTGAGAAATGAAGAAGGATGGAGCCCTGACTTTATTGTTTTAGCCCCTGGACTGAGCTATGCCTGATGTCTGTTCTATCCCTGGTGTTTCTAATTACACAGTTCCACATTTAACGCATCAACACATCTTGTTAGCTTTATTTTCAACATGTATCCACTTGTCACTACCATGATGCTATTCCCTAGCCCAGCTCATCATCGTCTCCCTGGGTCACTGCAGCCTATTACCTGGACTTCCTGCTCTGCCATTGCCCCTCTTCACTCCATTCTCAGCCCAGCAGCCACCAAGATATTCTAAAATGTAACTCAGATCTCATCACTCCACCATCATGTCCCGTTTTTACTCAGGGTCAAAGTCCTTGCAGTGTCCACAGGACCCCATGTCATCAGCACTCCCCTACCTCTTACCTCTCTGACTTCACATCCTTCCCGTCTTTACTCAGAGACCATGTTGCTCATGCTTTAACTTTCTTTACAGTTCTCTTATGATCTAACACACTCTATATTTCATTCCTTTGTCTTAAAAGACATATTTGGTGTCTTGCTGCAAATTACAAAACAGTGACCTTTCCTCCAATCCAACAACGCAGCCCACTGGAATTCAAGGTGTGACTGTGGAGCTCAGATCTGATTTCAGCCCCGCTTGCCCGCTCATCTGAGTCCTCTATTGGGCATCGTGCAAACTGTACAGTATGTAGTCATGGATATAGAGCTAGAGATAGACATAGATATCGACATATATATCAGCCTGTATCTTTTTTTATTATCTGTTTCCCTACTAGAATGTATACTCCATGAGATCAGAGGTATTTGAATTTTCTGTGTGCTTTGTTAACTACTGTAACCCCAGTATTTAGAACGGGACCTGATACATGGTAGGAACTCAAGAAATGCTTGCTAAAACAATATGTTTGTAAGTTTTCTTTTTTGCTTGAGCTAGCCTGAATTGGTTTTCTGTCACAACCAAAAGAGTCCTAATATACCCACGAAATACTCAAATATTTATGTTGAACAGCAGTAGTGACCTAAATTGCTGTCCTCCTGAACAACTAATTTCGTGTTTCAATATTTATGCTTCTTTGAAAATTCTTTCTGGTATTGAAATGAAATCTACCTCCCTGAAAATTCCATACATTTCTTACTTACAGATTAAGCAACACAGAAGAAATTTAATTCTTCTACCACATGACAACCCCTCCAATATTTGAAGGAACCCCTTCAATATTTGAAGGCGACTATTATCACTTTTGTATCTTCTCTTTCCTTGATTAAACCCCCCCAATTTCTTCAGCTATTTCCCCTACAATGTTGTTTTAAGAAATGTCACTCTCCTTATTAACTGTCTTTGAATGTCTCAGGTTTTTTTTAATTCCTCCAAATCAGAACTGAATGTAATACTCTGAGTTGGATTCGACCACTATAGCAAAGAAGAACAGAATTATCACCTCTGATCGTGAAGATATTCTGCTTTGATTAATGCAGTCTATGATTGAATTAACATTTTTGAAAGTCAAAACATAATAATAATTTATGTTGAGCTTACCATGAATTAAAACCCTGAAGTCTTTGTCAAGAAGGCTATTGTTGAGCCATGCTACATCCCATGATTGAACAATTGACACTTTGGACCAGAACCGTCTGCAGTCAGTTGCTTGAGCTTCTCTCCTTGCAGCTTTCTGTCAGCTTCATATGTTAAAAAATTCTTCCATTATCTTCATCCAAATCCCTTCCCCCCCTCTTCTTCCGACCATCTTTCTTTCACTTGACGGTTCTGAGGCAGAAGGCACCTAAGCTGTTCCAAGCTCACATTCTGGAGCTGGATGGCAAGTCACTCTTACCTGTTCTCTCCCTCATGTCCACCTCATGTCCACCTCATATCCAAGGCCCAGTATCCTCCATGCAGCACAAGTTACTGGTTTTCTGCCTTGGTTCTATGGAATTTGCCTAGAGCCTCAGTCTTCTCCTGCCTGTCCTGCTATGACCTTTCTGGGGGGTATTGGAGCCTTTCTGTTGATCCTCCTTTTGATGAAAGAAGACCTAGTACACAATGGTAAACCATAGGATGCCAGCACCTGCTTGCCAAGACTTGTGAACATTAGCCAACCCCAATGCCCCACAATGATATTCTGTCTTCCTATTGGGATACTTAATATTTCTACTGAGAACTATATTCAAACCATAATTAGAAATTATTGTTCTTATATAAAACATGTTAAAAACATGAGTAAGTGGAAAAGACAGAAGAAGACCCAATTAGAAAGGTAGGAAGATAGATTACATCCAAGAGAGAAAATCGTTTTAAACAGAAAATTGTCAGCAATGCCAAATGTTGCAGAAAGACCAGAGAATTTGAGCACCACGAAAACAGAACTGTGTTTGGTAGAGTGTCTCTGATAACGGCAGAGAGAAGCGTTAATCCCAGTCTTCAGTACAATGGGGCACAATCATCGCACATCTTGAATACCAGTTCAAAGCTGTCACCTTTGTTGGATTGAATGCATCTGTCCTTGGTACACAGCTACCATGACCCATCCCAGGCCATGCAGGTCTCCAACAGCAAGAGACTGAAATAGAAAACTAGAATTACTATTCGTACTGACTACCTGCAATTGACAGAATGAGTAGAATCCATTGCTTGCAGGAGACAGAAAATACTCAGAAACTCTTAGTCTTATCCAACAGAATTAGTACAGTCATGAGACTGTGAGAGATATAGAGGCTTCTCAGGACTTCTCAGATCTATGCACAAAGGAAAAGTCAGAGAAAGAACTACTTACTAGAGGTTTGGCATGATAAGCGCTGTTCTCTGGGAGATGCCTCTGGAAACAGGATGTAGTGGGTATTTATCACTTTTCTGCTGTGCAGCATCTAGTCTTTGATTTTAATAACACTAACGGTCTTTAAAAGTGCCCTGCCCTCATCTAGCCAAGGGTGGAAGAGTGACTCATACAAAACAGTTTGATTTTTTTTCCTGGAATTTTGAATCTTGAATGCAGTATAGCAAAGATTGAAGAAAACAAACAAACAAAAACAGCTGATGTTCAGTCACTGCTGTGATAGACTTCTGGGGTTGTCCACCCTCTCTACCCTCTCTGGTTATCCCAGAGTTACCTACTGTCCTACTAATATAGTTCCTACATGATAGTCAGAGTTGGTTCTGTTGCTTGCAACCAAAGAACGCTGATTGACACAAACACTACACTGAGAAGCAGACGAGCTCCTTTTTCATCCCCCAAACTCCAACTTGTACTTCCCTTAAGGAAGCCTTAGAACAGAAAATCCTGAGCACATGCTCCCTCTTTCCTCTGATGGTAGTATTAAAGCAATTGTTCCTCCTCTGACATTGTTTCTCTTCAAGCCACTCATTACCCACAATCTTTTCTCACATGTTGTGGCTTAAGCCACAGCAGAAAACAGAAAGCCTGAAAATCATTTAAACATAAATAGAATTGAATTTGTAAATGAGACAAAATTAGACATACACACATGCTGTATACAAAAGTTGGTAATGAAATAAGAACAGACCACATGAGACAAAAACAGTATAATATGTCCCAGAAAGAAATGAGGTCATAATTTTGCCAGAAAACCCCAGCTATAAGGAGTACCTCTTTATTATCACTTCTCTAGCCACACCAAACTTTGAAGGAATGCTGTATAGAATATATTACACTACTTTCTCTTTGTATTTTAGTCTGACATTGTTTCTGTTTACAATTATATTTTTGGCTGGCCTTATTAATTAGCACTGCCAAAACCAATCATGTAACCCCAAATCTGATCAAGTTACAGTCTACAATTGTGGTAGGTGCTGGGACATGCTGACTTTCCATCCAAGTTACCCTAAATTAAATGGCATCTGTTTGATCAGTGAACATCCGGAGGGCATAACCAATGCTCAAGTTAATTAATGTTTGTATGTTTCATTTTTTCCAACAAATTTGTAAGTTTTGAGAAGACAAGAACCAGTGTAGTGGAAAAAGCACAGACTTAGGAGACAGACCTGAATGTGAGTCTGTGTTCCATGCTCTGCCACTTATCACCTGTGTTAAACTCAGGCAGTTTACTTAACCATGTAAGCCTGTGCATCTTCATCAGGAAATGGAGAAAACAGTCACTACATGGTTGTCAGATATGTTACTGTATGTTAATCCCAATCCTATTTCTTCTGTTTTCTTATCGCAATGCCTGATGTAGTGTTCTGCATACAATGGACACTAAGTAAATATCAGGCATCATCCATTCAACATTTATTGAATACTTTGTTCCAGGAACTGCAGTTGGTCTTGGGGACACATCCATGAAAATAGCAGCCTTTGATCAGCCTGCATTCTCTCTCCATCATTGGGAAACATGGCTGCTGCTGGCTTGTGGCACATGGCCTTACATAACATTACAGTCAGAATGGACTGAAACTTGTTCTCTGTGGTGAGATTCAAAACATCCAAGAACGGGACTTCCCTGGTGATCCAGTGGGTAAGACTCTGTGCTCCCAATGCAGGCATCCGGGGTTCAATCCCTGGTTGGGGAACTGGATCCCATATGCACGCTGCAACTAAGAGACCCCGCATGCTGCAATTAAGACGTGGCACAGCCTAAATGAATAAATAAATCTTTAAAAAAAAATCCAAGAGCACAAACTGATTAAATTTAAGTAGCGTTTCCACCCGGTTCCAATTACCTGTGGCTAGAGATTTCAGCTTCTTTACTGACTGTCTCAACTTGGATCTGTTCCGTACTCCAGAGATAATTAGTGTCTGTGAAAGAGCAGATTCCATAAGAAAGCGATGCCTCCATTTGATTCGTTCAGTGGGTAAAGGGACATGTCCCAGAAGAAAGGGTGTGCATGAGGAAAATATTATTCTAGGCTGATAATACAGCGCATGTCCATGTCAGCATTTCTTAACAGTAGGATTTTGTCTTGCTGGTCTTTTTCATCTACATTCATTTGCACAATGACACATACATATGTGGATTTGTAAGTGTATGTGGAATGGAAGAATATTAAAAAAACAGAGAAGAATTAATTGCTAAATTATAGGGTGATGGTTGTAACTGCAATGCGAGCTCAGAGAAAGGAAGAACAGTGTGGGGTTGGACAGATCAAGGATGGGGTAAGACTTTTATTGGGCCTCCAAGAACAATGTAAGTAAGATTTGATTAAGTGGGCATGAAGGAGAAAAACAAATATCACATATTAATGCATATATGTGGAATCTAGAAAAATGGTATAGATGATTTGTTTGCAAGGCAGAAATAGAGACACAGAGGTAGAGAACAAATGTATGGATACCAAGGAGGAAGGGGACGTTGGGATGAATTCGGAGATTGGGATTGACATATATACACTACTATGTATAAAATAAATAACAAATGAGAACCTGCTGTATAGCACAGGGAACTCTACTCTGTGCTCTGTGGTGACTTAAATGGGAAGGAAGTCTAAAAAAGAGGGGATATATGTATACATATGGCTGATTCACTTTGCTGTACAGTAGAAACTGACACAGCAGTGTAAAACAAGTATACTCTAATTTTAAAAAAAGTGGGGATGAGAGGAGAAGGCATTATAGAAATAAGCACACTGTACATGTTTACTATTTCCTCACTGTTCCAGTAAGGCCCATCTGCACCATGATTGCTTTCCCCCAGCAATCATGGTGCAGATGGGCCTTACTGGAACAGTGAGGAAATAGTGAAGAAAGATGAAGAAATTGTTGGAGACAGACTATGGGAACACCAAGAAACAGGCAGAGGCTTCTTCTCTGAATGTATTAGCGAAGAGGCAGCCATGTAGTTTCTTGCGCAAGGGAGGGACACATAAACAAATTTAGGAGGAATTACAGTTGCAATGGTGAGGAGATTGGTCATGGAGACATTTATCTGCGAAGTTAACAATTGAGCCCTGAGGTGAGGCCCTGAAACAATTACTGAATTTGGGACAGATTATATGTCTATAGTAGACGTTCTATTATTTCAGCAAAGGGAAACTCAAAAGTAAGTACGAGGTTTCTATAATAAACACGATAACATGGGAATGAGTTGGATGGCATGGAAGGGAGCCATCTGCTGTGGGTTGGTGGGAATAACAAACTTCACTTTTGACATGCTGAGCTCTAGGAGGTGACAGAGCACCTGAATGGGGATCAGTAGATAGCTGGAAATGTTACCCTGAATTTCAGTTAAAATCTGAAGGTTTATTTTAGGAAGCCAAAATTATTTTGATAATTTTTTTTTTGGTCACACAGCATGGCATGCGGGATCTTAGTACCCCAACTAAGGATCAAACCCGTGCCCCTTGCAGTGGAAGCACAGAATCTTAACTGCTGGACCGCCAGGGAAGTCCCTTGATAATTTTATTTAATAAAGATGCATTGAGTCTTAATTAAATGGAAACTTCTGGACTAGGTGTCCTGTCAATACAAGAGGATACAATCTCTGCCTTTTAGCCACTTCCCTTCAGTGGGGGCGATGTGACCAGAAAATGCATCACCATGATACTAATAAGCCTTTGGCTTTAGGCGTAGGTTTGTGCTTCTTAATATTTTTTAACTGAAAAGTGGGATTCTACACTAAAGACAACATTAGAAAGTGTTCCTAAAAACAATGGGGCAGCAACATTTGTTTTCATTAGTTGCCATGGCAATTGAGCTTAGCATTTCCTGGGAAAATGTGTACTTAAGACTCTGAGCTAGGCAATATTAAAAAACAAACAACCCAATCAAAAAATGGACAGAAGACCTAAATAGACATTTCTCCAAAGAAGACATACGGATGACCAAGAGACACATGAAAAGATGCTCAACATCACTGATTATTAAAGAAATGCAAATCAAAACTGCAATGAGGTATCACCTCACACCAGTCAGAATGACCATCATTAGAAAATCTACAAACAACAAATGCTGGAGAGAATGTGGAGAAAAGGGAATCCTCTTGCACTGTTGGTGGGAATGTAAATTGATACAGCCACTATGGAGAACAGTATGGAGGTTCCTTAAAAAAATAAAAATAGAATTACCATATGACCCAGCAATCCCACTACTGGGCATATACCCAGAGAAAACCATAATTCAAAAAGACACATGCACCCCAATGTTAATTTCAGCACTATTTACAATAGCCAGGTCATGGAAGCAACCTAAATGTCCATCAACAGATGAATGGGTAAAGAAGATGTGGTACATATATTCAATGGAATATTAGTCAGCCATAAAAAGGAATGAAATTGGGTCATTTGTAGAGACATGGATGGACCTAGTGACTGTCATACAGAGTGAAGTAAGTCAGAAAGAGAAAAACAAATATAGTATATTAACACATATATGTGGAATCTAGAAAAATGGTACAGATGAACTGGTTTGTAAGGCAGAAATAGAGACACAGATGTAGAGAACAAAAGTATGGACACCAAAGGGGGAAGTGTGGGGGGGGGATGAATTGGGAGATTAGTATTAACATATATACACTAATATGTATAAAATAGATAACTAATAAGAACCTGCTGTATTACAAAATAAAGTTTAAAACAAAGACTCTGAGCTAGGGCATCCTGAGGTGGCCTTTGTTTGGCTCCAACAATTTCTTAGATTTACTATTATCTTTCACATCATGACCCCAAGTAGGTGAGTTACTCTGATAAAGACAGCTTCCATTTATTAAGCTTGTGATTTTTGGAGCTATACACTCTATGTACATTATCTCTTTTAATTCTTGGTATAGCCCACACAAAGTCTCAAAGTGATGAGTAGCTAGGTTTAGATTACACAGATAACCTTTCATTCATCCACTCACTCAGAAGATATATATTAAGCACCCACTCCCACCCAGGCACTATATTAGGCCCTAGGGTTAGACGGTCCCTGCCGTTGCAGGGCTTACACTCTCAAGGGGAATGAAGACACTAAAAAAATTATTTACAGTATTTGTCATACTGGGAACATATATATGTTCCAGGGAGCTACGGGAATATATATCAGGGGCAGTAAAAGACTTGCTGAAGAAATAAGTAACCTTTAAGCTGAGACTTGAAGGAGAAGTGATATTAGCTCTGCTCAGAGGGGACAGAAAGAGTATTCCAGGCAAATACATTGAAAAACATGTCTGCAAGCTTGGATGTGAGAAAGGACCTAGCTGATTAAAGGAAATGAAAAAAGTTCTGTGTATTTGATCTTAGCATTGGAGGGGCACAGTGGGCCCAGCTGAGCCAAAAAGTTACTGAACCAAGATGAGAGTTCAGTCCTGATGGACACCAGTGCCTGCTTTGGACACCTCTCCCCTAAGCCCATTAAAGCTTATAAAGAATCTGGATTAAACTGCCATTTTCAGATATCCCCAAAGCCCGAAAGAAATGGATTTCTCATTTCAGGATCACAGTGAAGCCCTGTTCAGGTCTGAAGTTCTGAAAAGCAAGAATGGGTTTTTGAATAATGCTTACTCTAGTAAGTTAGGACTTTCCACAAGCAACCATGCTTTAAGATTCAAAGAAAAGTCCAGTGGGTTGTAAGAAAATTCAGAGGGGAAATGTCCAATGTTTTCTCTGGTTGATCAGTTGAAACAACTTGCTGTCAATGTTCATTGTATAAATGACTATATTAAGACTGAAGTTCTAGTTAATATTTTTTTCCCTGTGAAAATTATTCCCATTTTCAGAGTGGTCCCTCTAAGAACTGATACTCTATATCAGACGCCATTATGGTGTCTTTAACCTAGCGAGGGGGTTTAATTTGTAATGCTAATATGATACTTTTCACAAGCAATGTTTTTATCTCAAAAGTATAGATAAAATGTTTGTGTACCATATAGAACTGTTTTATGTATTATCATTAAAAACTGATTAAACTGAGATTTCATTTTTGTTTTGTGCTTATAGTAAATGAATAAGCCTAATACTGCAAATTCTCAAGGCAACTTTGGGGAAGACAAGGAAAGTTCAGTCATTAATCATATTGTGAAACTAGACATAGCAGAAAAAGAATTGAAACAAAACTCACTGGACCAAAAATAATCCATATTGGAATGTGTAGATCTGCCTAGTCAGATGTGAGCATCAAGTAATATTTGTTTTTCTGAGCCATCTCCTGATCTAAAATAGATAGCCATGGTGAACAAAACATTATACATTTCCCTTCTGGGCCCAGTAAGTTGGAAAATAAACAACATGCCTCATTACTTGGGTTGGGTTAGTCGGTTGGGTGATTGCTTTGGGTTGGTGCGGGCAAGGTTAGCTGGGTAGAGCTAGTGGGATGGGATAGGTTACTTGGGTTTCTAGAACTGGGCCCCCTTAGACAGATTGGGTTGGTTGGCTTGTCTGGCTTGGGATAGGTTGGCGTGCTGGGCTGGGTTGTAGGCTGGCCTGGTCTGGCCTGGGTTCCAGCTGGCTGGGGTATAGCCACAGCGCTGTGAATTCTGCTCCGTCTCCAGTTCTGAGCCAGCGCGGGATGGGGTCGGGTGGGCGCCTTGGCCACAAATAGCTGTGGGGAACACAAACAGTTTGGTCTTCAAAGACCTCAGTGGTGTCGGCTGTAACTTTCCACACGGCCCATCGAGCACACCTCTAGGCTTCGTGTTCAGGCCCAGCTGCGGCTTCCTCTGTGAGCAAACCACAGTGTGGGGGGCGGGAGAGGTAGGGAGCATGGGAGCTCCTAGCCCCTCCTTGCCAGGCATCCCCCAGCTCACATGCCAGCGGCTCTCTGCCAGGGAGACGGAGATTGACCCCATGGTGGGCAGCATCCCCTCCCTACAGGGGGCCCGCACAGTGTGTGTCAGGCCTGGCAGGGGAGGGTGAGACCAAGAAGGACTGCAGGGAGGTAGGAGCCAAGGTGGGGTGATGGGTAAACTACAGGCCTGGGAGAACTCAGGGGTGCCTGGGACTGGTTCCTGCACAGCCGTGGTGGGAGTTGGGCTGGAATTCATTCATTCATACATTCATTTATTCAAAAAACTATTTCTTGAGCACTAGGTGCAAAGACCTGGCAGGAAGGAGTCAAAGGAAGGAGTGTGGGTGATGGCTATGAAGACAGACTTAGTCTTCCTGAATGGCTGGGTCACCCCACTGACCCCTGTTCTCTTACCCCCTCTGCTCAGCCCCCTCTGTTCTCCTTTGAAGGCACCCACTGTGAGCAACTCAGAGCCCTCCTGTGCCCCGATGAGATACGCCTGTGAGCAGACAGACACACGATGGTGGCCAAGCCCAGACAGCAGGGCTTGGCACTCAATGCCCGGTAACCACCCCTGCCCCCCAGCTTCCCTGCCCGTGCTCTTGCACTGCACCTCACCTTCCCACCCATGCCAGCTGAGCCAAAGTTAGAGCATCTAAACCCAAGGGACCGCAGAGGCTGTCAAATCTAGAGATGGGGAAATTGGGCCCCAGAGTCAGGGAGAGCCTTGCCTGGGACACACAGCAAAATTTTTTAAAAAACCCTCTTAAATTGGAAGCACTTCTTCAAAACTTCTTATAAAATTCAGCAGTTTAAGGTTAAGGTGAAGTGATCATTCATATTGGCAGAATTAAATATTATGAGGATTAAATAAAAGCAAAGATTTATACTCTGAGTTTATACATAATATATAAAGTGACGGATAAAATCTGAGATTACTGAAATAATTAAACATAATAAATGGATTCTTCAGATTTTCATCATCAATGAGCTTTAGAAATTTTATCTTTAAAATTGCTGGAAAGGATTTCTAGATAAAAGTTTGGGTTATTTTAGGAACATCGTAAATGTAGAAGAGCTTGATAAAACTGGGGCTTGCCATGAGTAGATTTCTTTTGAAATTCCTAATAGTTAAGGTGCTCAAGAAATAATACATCAAGACCTATTTGCTTTGCTCCCTCCTCAGTGATGGTCCCTAAGACTCATGAGATCATGGTGAATGGCTCTATTTCCCTTTTCTTTTCATTCAGCCCTTCCCCAAACCCCTGAATTTTCTCCCAGAGAATGTTTCTGGCTTGAGCCTCCTTGTCAAACCGCATAGCCCTGGCCGCTCGCATCAGCCGACACTGGAGGGCAGCCCCCATCCCTCCCTCCTCCCTCTTTGCTGGTGTATTCTACACTAAACTCCTGGAACTACTTTTTCTCAGACAGTTTTTATCATGTCATTTCCTGGCTCAGTCTCCACTATTTACTTTCTCTCTCTCTCTCTCTCTCCCCCCCCTACTCCCCTCTCTGCCACCCAACCCCCGGCTTTGTTTCACCAACAATCAGTTCTCTAACATGGATGGACTCCAGTACACTTTTCATGCATTCATTTAGCAAATATTTATCAAGGGATTGGCGACATCAGATTCGTCTTTTGGAAGAGACACTCTGGCTACAGTGTGAAAATTGCCTTGGAGAGGGGTGAGGCAAGGGACCCCACGGGGTTGTCTGCTGGGGGCCAGTGCAGGAGCCCCGGCAGGAGGTGATGGTGGCTTGAAGCGGGGTCTTGGTAGTGGAGATGGAGTGAAACAATCGGTTTTGCAATCTGTTTAGGGGGTGGGCATCCCTTATTCCTACTGAATGTGACTCTCCAGACATTCAGTAGTTGTCTCCCAAAATGTTTACCTCCAAGCTCCACTTGCTACTAGATGTATGACCCACTATTCTGTGTAATCTATGGAGAGGACTTTAACCCTGCATACCTAGTTTCTTTATCTGTAAAGTGAACCTAATAACATAACCCACTTCATAGAACTGTTTTAAGGCTTAAATGAGATGATTTTAAAGTATTACGCTCAGTGTTAAGCCCATAGTAAGAGCACAATCTGTGTTAGTCTCTGTGTTACCACTGCAGCCATTCTTTCCTGATTAATCCCCAACATCCTCAACGCTTTGTTTTTAATGCCTTCAGCTATATCTACTCCATATTAATTCGTGTTCTTAAAACATAAAATAAAGCAACTTGGAGGTGTGGCCTCTCTTCTGGTGGTTGGCCCCGGGCTCAGCCAGAAGCCCACATGTATCTACAGCCCAAATGGTAATGTGGAAATGAATTCTGACACCTTATGCTACAAATTAGGTTAAATGGATTTAGGGGCTAAGCCATTTTCAATTCCTGCTCACCTTATAATGAGAGAGATTAAAGCACCCTAAACGATGAATACTTTGTCTAATGACCATCTTACTAGGAGTTCAAAGTCTTCTTAAAATAATCATCTAACACTCTCAGAATTGAACTATTCCTTGGGCAATTCTAGAACTGCAATAATACTGTTAAGGTATTCTGTGTACTCAGACCAGCACTTCCAAACGGGCTCTTCCCGCCCACTGGGGAGAATCGGGCTTCTGTCTTTTCTTTGGCGAAGCCCCTTTGGAACCAGTCATCACAAAACACAGACGCACGTCCCACTGCGTTGGGGCAGAGGCTGCTTTCTAACGCGCTTAACTGTTCAGCTTCTTTCAACCTGTCTGGAGTGTCTTTTCAGAAGTTTCAGAAGGAACCCAGTGGCAGGATTCCTCCTTTTGAAACTTTTGTTTTTCTAACGTAGTGTGTTCTTCTTCTTTGCCGTTTGTAACCACACAAAACATTCCTCTTAAGTGGCCTAATTGGAATCTTAGAATGCTTACTTTCCCAGTGACCACAGACCAGGAGGTGAGCTTCACTGGCTCAGTTACCTAAGACTCAGCAACACTGAGTTCATGGTTTTGAGACTCATGGTGAAGAAATAAATATAATTACAATGTCTTCTTGGAACACCTGTAGACCACAGTTCACTACATAATTTTTATATTATTCATGTATCTGTTTTGACCCCCTCACCCATCTTTCTTTCTTACTCTCAGTTTCTCAGTTTTTAACTTAATTTTTCTTTTACTTTTTTACTTTTTCCTCACCATTTTTTAACAATTTACCCTGATGAAACTTTGTTGTTAAGAAATTCCTCTACTACCTCCAAAATTACAATACCAACTAAAACAGGAAAATAAAAGTATCATCATCTTATTCTTATAATATGTGACTCAGGGAATGTCCATTTACTTAGAATCATAGAATTTTAGAATAGGAAAGAGCCTTAGAAAATTTGACAATTAAAATACAATTTGGGATAACTAGAATGTTTTATGAATAGCTCATTTTAATTCAGTGAAGAAGTTTTATTTCATTTGTCAGAAAAGTTGTCAAAGCCTTGGAAATGGGCAAGAGAGATGACTGAGGTGTCCATGAAGTGCTTATGGAATTGCCTAGCACAATTTCCAGGGATCTGATTCTATGGGGTGTGGACCTTTGATTGTCTTTGACCAGGCTCTTCACAAATCTGTACTGATAGAGTTTTACTTGGATAGAAAACTGATGCTAAGGTAAGTATTTCTTGTCCATAGCAAAGCAAAAGATTGCTATTCCTAGTGATGCACATGAATTTTATCCAGTAGAGAATATAAATATTTGTAACCTAATTTCTCATTTGACTCAGTTTTAATATCTTACTGCTTTCCTCATTTATCAATGAATTGAATAAAATATTTAAAGAAGCTCATTTTGTACTTATATAAGAATGATGATTTGGCCATTTTGAAAGTTATGCTTTAACACAATTTGTTCCAAATAAGTATACTCTTTAAGATTTTTAAGGATTTTGCAATGTTTCAGGGTTTTCATGATAGACACCAATTTGCAGCTACCTAGGAGAAACAGTACAGTGTAATCTCTGGTTAAAATCCAGACTCTGCCCCTTAACAGCTGCTCTCTGGCCAGTTGCTTAGCCACTTTGTGTTCCAGTTTCTTTACCTTTAATATAAATTTGATGTGAAAATTAAATATATGTAAAGCACTTGGGACAATCACACACCATTTTATTGTGATCTGTATTAAGTCACTGTCGAAAACAGTGGAGTCCTACCAAGCATTGTAGATGTTTTTAACTTCTGAATGCTCAATCCTGTCATCAGCAGAGAGAAAACCATTTTTATGATGCGAGCGATTCTTGCCTACCCAGCAGTGTGTGAACAAGTGTGTCTGACCAGAATCAAGGGTCAGTGATCAGGCAGTGCTTGGGTTCTCACCCTGAGCTACATTCCAACTTGGCCTCTGAGATAGCTTTGCAATGTGTCCAGTTGGCTTCCATGAAATACATATCCAAGGATTCTTCTTGTTTATTTCTGGATAAGGAAGGTCCCAGGGGAGAAGCTTGCAAGATTTTTAGCAGGCAGAAGGGAATCTGCAGCCATTTGTAGTTAACACACATGGTTGCTGATCTGCTGACTCCCCTCACTCAAGAGAGACAGCTCCTGGGCCTGTAGAAGCTCTACCATCCCCTGAATCCTCCTTCAGTTTTCCTGAAGGTGTATGTGTTCAGTTCTATGACAAAAGACCCCACCTTCTGCAGGATACACTCATCACAAGGAGAGGCAACAAGAACAGACACAGGCTTCAGTTCATCCTTGTGGGATTCCAGCCTACTGGTGAATGGCCCTTCCTGACTGTCTATCTTGTGAACTTAAACTCCAGCCCCGGTCTGGGGGTTGCTTACACAGTCTCTGTAAGGCTGTATGCCTGTTTAAACAAGCCTTGGAATAGCATAAGCCAATCCCCTGTAACAAATCCCCTTATTTATAGTATATAGATGACAGATAGATGGATGGATAGCTAGCTAGCTAGCTAGATAGATAGATAGCTAGATAGATAGATAGATATAGTTGGATAGATATACCTACTGATTCTACCTTTCTTGTTGAATTGTGACTCATGCAGAATTTGGTACTGGGAATAGGAAAGCCAAGAAGAGCTCATTCAATTATTTATCTATTCACTTAAAAATGGAGTCATGCTATACATATACACACATTTCACCTTTTTCACCTAAAAATGGTGGTTGAGAGGCAGGCGGACTCTCAACCACTGCACCACCAGGGAAGCCCCTCTTCCCTGATTCTTGATTCAGGTGAAGAAACTCCATATCCTTTCTACAGACAGCCACATACAGAAGAACTTCGCATGGATAATGGCAGTATTTCAATGAGTAATGGCTTAAGGAAGTACTGGTTATCCCATGAGTACAATTAAGTGATTAATCACCAGTATCGGTGTTAATATTAGATGAATAGATTTAAGAGGTTTTATATCTGGCTTGGAGACCAGGAAGAATACTGGAACTGGTGGACTAGGGGACTGAAAACTAATTAAAATAATGGATATGTGACAGAGATACAGTAGCATTTTTTATTTCAGAAATGTGAAACTGAAAGAGTCTTAGCAAGTGAGATTTATTTAAGAGACCTGGGAAGCGTCTTACTCCTAAGTGGCTTCTTGGATGTAAGATTGCTGTCTACTTATTAAGAAAAATGTTAGGGCATAAAACACTGTGTGTTTGCATGTTGGCAGCCACTTAGGTGAACGTGCCTCTGTTTATCAACAAGGAAAGCTCCTCCATCATTTGGAATCACCTGAAACATTTTTTGGTTTCCTTAAAAATTTCTGATTGGGCTTCTGTGGTGGCGCAGTGGTTGAGAGTCCGCCTGCCGATGCAGTGGACACGGGTTCGTGCCCCGGTCCAGGAAGATCCCACGTGCCGCGGAGCGGCTGGGCCCGTGAGCCATGGCCGCTGAGCCTGTGCGTCCGGAGCCTGTGCTCCGCAACGGGAGAGGCCACAACAGTGAGAGGCCCGCGTACCGCAAAAAAAAAAAAAAAAAAATTCTGATCTCTGTTATCCAAGTGATCCAGAAATGACGTTCTTTTTCTCCTAACAGCTTCCCTAGTGAGGAGCTCCTTTATAAGCTGCCATCTCTCAACAATACCAGTTATTTTTAAGAAAGAAAATTTTTGTCTATAGAAATAAAGTGTGTCCTTCATGCTCAGATATGCTGTGCCTGGCAGCTGGTGGTCATCTCTGGAGACAAAGCAGCTTCTCATTGTCTTGGTGTCCTGCTTGTTAATAGGTAATAATCATTAGGGTATTTCAGGATCTGGATCCAGTAATATGTTAAGAAGGAGAGTTGGGCAGTAAGAAGGAAATGGGCTGAGAAGAGGGGACTTTAGATTTTTTTTTTTTTAACTTAGGAGTTTAGCTAACTTGATCAATCTGAAGGCAACTTAGGATGCCTAGGATGAGTACTTGAAACAGATGTCTAACTCTGTTAGGAAATTTTAGAGGCCACTCTAGTTCAATTCCCTCATTTTATAGATAAGTTATGGAAGTGAGGACTTTGACATTCTATTCATCTATAAGCTTTGCCTATTCACTCAGTAGGTGCTCAGTAAATACATGTGCAGTGAATGAGGACACGGATAGAGAAATTGGCTGGATGATGGAACAAAAGAAATACAGAAAAATGTGTCAGGCCTGGCTAGGGGAACTACTCAAGTTAATGAAATTGTTTTCTAAGATAGTGCTGCTCTGTTCCAAGAATACACAAAACTGAGCGGTGGAAATAATTTGCACTCTTCTGGTTTGAGGAGGCAGTGTGATTGTGTAATCCTTCAGCACATTTGTGAACAACCATCGTCACTCTACTGGTGGAGCTCTGCAAGTGTCATTGGAGATATTTCTGCTACACAGGATGTCGGGTCAGAGTTAACTATCAAACCAGAGCATTGCCCTTTAGGAGCTGACCAACTAAGGTGGGTGACCTCAGTAGAACCATTTATTCAGGATGTGTAAACATCGGCCATCAGATCTGCTGCCGATGACATGGACTCACTGTTTAAGCAGGAAACAGGTTCTACTAAGGCACCTTCAATTTCTGACCTGGTACCATTGGCAAGATGGTACTGAATGGTGGAGTGAGCACAGCCTGTGACTTTGGGACAGAGTGTCCCTATTTACAGAACAAAGTAGGGAACAAAGCTATAGTCCTGATCCCTAAACAACAATGCTCTATCCTCATGATCGCCAAACTTTTTTTGATCATGTACCCTTATCATGCTTCTTTAGCATGAACCCTGATGTATGTACATTTATCTACTTAGAAATTATAGGTGTCTTGTTTTACTAATACATAATATGCTTCCAAAGCAGAAGTTTAAAAAGATAAGATAAAAATAAATATAAACATATATTTAATGGTTTCTTCCTGCACACAATGGGGTGGGTAAAATCCATGCTGTAATTAATTTCCAGTTATCTCTGAAGTACATTAATTATACCTCACTTTCAACCCCTATCACATCTATATATTGTTTCCTAAATATTAAATCATAGATTTAACCATCAATAAAACATATTAAATAATAAGGAAAAGAAAGACAAAGAAGGATAAAACAGGTAATCTATACACACACAACAACAGTAAGCAAAGAAGAAACTATGTGAAGCTACTGCATTTCTGTAACTCACCACAGGCTGTGGCTGATATTTATAACTTCCTTCTTCCATTACATAGCTCATGTTTCCTTCCCCACCAGTCAGGACATCAGCTTGTCAGGGCTCTTTACCTAAAAGTCTGAATCGTCAGTGGCTCTTTCCTTTATCGGTTGATGTAGTTTTCAGTTAACTTTTATTATAGGAAATCATGGTACTAAGAGCTATCCCAGAGAATCCCCCGGGTTCCAGAGATGGTCCACTCTGTTCACATTTTCTGGCATCAGTTGAAATTCCTCTTGGCAATCAGGATCAACCACCCTCTCAGATCAACGCCTTTCTTGGCCTGCTGGTATAGTCGTAAGAGGAACTCAAAAAGATGCAACAGCAGAGCCAAACTCCAGTTGCACAGAACCACTGTTCTAAGGATTTCTCTTTTAGAAACCAAGATTTCCAAATCTCAGAAATGAAATTGTATTATAGTTATGGATGTAAAAACTCTGCAAAGTGGGTTATTTGGTGTGATAATGAGAGGAGCCATACGCTCTTCAACGCACTGATTCCTGGACGATCCACGTAGTCTGACTGAGCAAGACAGCACTCCTGATTGTTCCCTGATCAAAAGTATGTACAGGGCTTCCCTGGTGGCGCAGTGGTTGAGAACCCGCCTGCCGATGCAGGGGACGCGGGTTCTGTGCCCCAGTCCAGGAAGATCCCACATGCCGCGGAGCGGATGGGTCCGTGAGCCATGGCCACTGAGCCTGCGCATCCGGAGCCCGTGCTTTGCAATGGGAGAGGCCACAACAGTGAGAGGCCCGTGTACCGCAAAAAAAAAAAAAAAAAAGTACAGAATCCTATATGACAGAATCATAACACCTCAAGGTTTTGATGCTATCGTATATGGAAGTCTTAAATTTAGTTTTCATGTTGTTTGCTGTAGTATATAAAGATAAAACTGATTTTAGTATACTAACCTCCATCCTGTGACTTTGACAAGTTCATTTGTTAGTTCCAGTAATTGTTTTGTAGATTCTTAGGAATTTCTATAGAAGCAATCACATTATTTACAGAGAGAGAGGGTTTTACTTCTCCCTTCTTGATCATTTTTCTTTTGTATTTCTTTTATTTCTTTTTTATGTTTTGCCTTATTGCGATGGCTAAGACCTCCAAGATGATGTTGAAGAGAAGTGGGGAGAGTGAGCATGCTCACTTGGGTCTGGATCTCTGAGCTCAGAGAAGGGGTCTGGGACCCAGACCCATAAGGAGGGCGGGTGCTGATTGGCCGGCGCAGGTGTCTCCAAGGGGTCTTATGAATTTGGATCTGCAGGTGTTACAAACTTATAAGCGGAAACTGCCACCGCTAAGGTCAAGCATTTGGAGGGTGATACAGGAACAGGAAAATTGGTGGGAAGCAGACAGAAAGGAGCAATCCTTTCTTCCTCCTCAACCTTTCATCTCCCTCTGGTGCCCCCTGCTGGCAAACAGAGTCTACCGTGAATCAGCCAGCAAAACAGAGGTGTGGTTTGCAGAGTCCCCAACCCAACATCACAAGGCAACTACAGGCAGGTGGATTTGAGGCCAAGAGACACTACTTTAAAAACAGGCACCCAAAAAGTACACCTATGGGTTGTTTGATTCAAGCATGCCTTCTCTTCCATCCCAGAGTGAGTCCCAAGAGTCATTAGAACTTTACCTCTGTTCTGTTTTGTTTTCCTTATTCCGAGATTTGTTTGAGAAAGGCTATCATGTCTGCGACTAATGTGGTTTCATTCAGCCCCAAAATCTGCCTCCTAATGAGATGTGAGGAGCTGGCGCTGTGGATTTGAGCTGGCCACCTGAAGCCTCCAACCACTTTCACTGCTAATCTAAATTCAGAGCCTCCCAAGTTTTTTTCCTTTATTTCTCTCCCCCCCGCCACTTTCCCTGACTCATTGTAACTCCCTTTCATTATTCTTGGCCCTGAAAAATGAAAACATTCTTTTTAGCAATTCCTGTGTTAAATAGTATGTTCCATTCAATATACTGTTAGGGCGACCATTCCACCTCTCCCTCCTTCTCACATATGCGTGCATACACATTCACATACATCTCGAGTGTACACACACCTGGGAACATCAGTATATAAAGCTTGACAGGTTTTGTTCAAAGAGGTTAAGAGAATTTCTCACAGTCACACAAGTACAGAGAGGCAGAGTTGATATCCAGCCTCCAGACTGATTCTTAAGCTCTTACCCTTCCCATTTCCTTACACTGTCTCTCTTCTTTTCTTTCTAATACTAAAAATAATAACTCCACTTACATCATTTCATTCTTTGAAGTGTTTTCACGTATCTTCCTGTCTGTGACAATCACAACTCCTCTGGAAAGTAGGGCAGATCATATTATTTTGTCTATGTTGCAATATAGGAAACTTGGCTTATAACATTTCCCAGTAGAAAAAGGAAAACATTTCTGAAAGGAAACATCCAAGTAGCTGTTGATTCTGTCTCCATTTCAATGCACTTTTCATTAAAGCTCATTTAAAATTTTAAAAAAGTAATCCTACATTTATAATACCTGTAGTCTCTTTTACTTTCACTGCTTGTATACTACTGTCCACTGCTTTTATTTTTATAGATGGTTTTATTTTCAGGGGAGGGTAGGGGGGTTGCATGTGTAGGATGTGAATATCTTTGCTGAGCTCTTCTGAGTCTGAAACATATCAGTCCAGGCAAGAATCATTATCAGTAGTCAAGTCAGAATGAAATTTGTGTTCAGTTTACTAGTAGAAAACTTCAGCATTGTAAAAGTTTGTTGCCCATAGTGTTCATCAGTGCATTTATATTTTTATTCTGGTACTCTGTTCTCTGCTTGCACTATTTGGGGTCATATCTTTTGGAATATCTTTTTGGTTGTTCACTTTGTGAATGGTTTGGAAGAGAAAAATACAAAATGAAGAGTATGCACTTATTTCTTACTATGGTGTTGGCCTTGCATTACTCCAGAGCTAGGAGAGTACAGCTATTTATCATTGATGAATCATCCTAAAAACCTTCTCTTTTTCTTATTGAAGTACAGTTGATTTACAATATTATATTAGTTTCAGGTGTACAACATAGTTGTTCAATATTTGTATAGATTATACTCCATTTAAAGTTATTATGAAATTGATATATTTCCCCATACTGTACAATATATTCTTGTTGCTTATTTATTTTATACATAGTAGTTTATATCTTTTAATCCCCTACCCCAACTTGCCCCTCCTCCCTTCTGTTTCCCACTGGTAACAGCTAGTTTGCTCTCCATATTTGTTTCTGTTTTGTTGTATTCATTTGTTTGCTAAAACTCCTCTCTTGTTTTACATTAGTGAGAGTTTGTAGTCCCAAATCCTTCCAGGGTCTTTTGTTTTTCTTTGTGAAATAGGGTAGTTAACTTGCTGCTTTACAAACAACTCTAGTCTTAAACAGTAAATTGGCCATCACTCCACCTTTTCTTAGCTATATACCAGCTGATCCTTATCAGAAACTTTCAGCCAAAAAAAAAATTTCTCTTAAAATCAGCAATGTTACCCTCATCCTTTATGCCACTGGAATGCATAAAATAATGAGAATTTTGTATTGAATGCTTATTACTCTCTGCCTCTCCCTCTTTGCAAATCTTACTGCACTGTGAAGGTTCATTTTAATATGTCAACTTGGCTGGGCCACAGCGCCCATATATTTGTTCAGTCTTCTGGATGTTTCTGTGAAAGTGGGTTTTTTTTTTGTATGAAATTTTAAAATGTGTACATTTTGAGTAAAGCAGATTACCCTCCATAATGTGAGTGGGGCTCATTCAATCAGTTGGCAGCCTTAATAGAACAAAAATTGACCTCTCCCAATAAAGAAGGAATTCTATCATAAGATTGCCTTTGTATTTGAACCGTAACTCTTCTCTGAGTCTCCAGCCTACTGGCCCACCCTTTCAGATTTTGGTCTCTCTCTCTCTTTCTCTGTATGTACATATATACACACATATATGTATACATGTCTATATATACATATATATGTCTATACATACACACACGTATATATATTCTCTGTCTCTCTTTATATATCTCTCTATATATACATATATAAAAATATATATATTTGTATATATAAATATATATGTATATTTCTCTCTATATATAGATATGTATATATAGATACAGATACAGATATTCCTGTTTCTTTGGAGGATCCTAATACACTCACCTAATTCTTAAAACTGGTAGGTATTATTATCACATTTTCATGCGGTGAAACTGAGGCTCAAAGAGATTATATAAATATACCCAAGATCATACAAGTAATACGTGGCAGGACCGAGATTTAAACCTATGCTGTTTTCAAAGTCAGTGTTCCAACTATTACTCTATGTATTTGTTCTATGATGCTATGCTATGCTATATTACAATACTAAATCAAATAATCCTCACTAAAACTTAGAAGTGCATCCAAAGAGCCACTGGCATCTTACCTTTCAGAATAATTTTTGAGTTACATGATACAACCCACATGCTGTTTGGCATGAAGTGATTAAAAATATCAGAGATCCTGTTGCCCGAAAATGCTTAAAGGTGTTGCTCAGGAAATGCCACATCACTTGGCTAATGGGAGATCCACTTTCAGCTTAGACTCCAAACAGAAAGAAATGAATTCCCCAAAGATTTTAAACATCACTCTTCCTCACAGCTTTGAAAATACACTTAGTACCATCTGTATATAAGAGTATACTACACATTACATTATACTAATCATACTAAACAAAATTATAATAACATAGAGAAAAATTTTGCCACTCCAACAACACAAACATTTCATTTTATGGTTTTCTTTTCAGTGTGCCTCCATAAACATTGTTTGCAAGTTATAGTGATAGTAGTGATATAATTTTATATTCTCCTTTTATCAAAAAAAGTATCTCAGTAGTGGGAAGAAAAATGTTTCTCTTTTCCTGAATTTCAGAAGGAAATTCCAATGCCAAAAAGAAAAAGTTGGTGTTGAAACTTGGATACTCTGTGTAACTAGGCATCTAGGGATAACAATAAAAACAAATTGACCTCATTTACTGGATCATTTTCTTTGATTTAGTTCACATAATTAGAACTTGATTTACACTGGGAGTGAGTAAAGAAAAGTCAGGAAACCCCAGCAAACAGTGCCTGCTCTACAAGCCACTGAGAACTTCATCTTCTCTAACGTTAAATTTTAGCCACCTATGCAAGCTTCACAGCCATTCAGTAACCTACTTATCTGCATAAATCTTCCTAATGCTAACCAAGTAGATGAACTGCAATTAGAAGCTTCTGTCAAATTGATTCACTTTACTGTACACCTGAAACTAAGACAACATTGTAAATCAACCATACTCCAATAAAAATTAGTTTTTAACAAAAGAAGCTTCTGTCAAATAGAAAAGGTAAATCAATGGAAAACTGTGATGCTGGAAAGGCATAAAAGGCGTATAGGATTATAGCAGAAGGATATAATCCTTCTGTTCTTCCAGAGACAGAAGTGAATGGATAAATGAGGCTCCTCTCTCTGGTTAGTGGGGACTGAGGTTTTGTGGCTGTGTGTATTGTGCTGTATCATGTGGCCATCTGTTCTGATTCTATGAAAATTAGGGATTCCTTGGGAAAGCGTTAATTTTTACAACATCCTAAGTGTTTCTTGCAAAATAAGTTTAAATTGGTTTGGAATAATGAAGGCACCTATATGAGAGTGATGAATGTCTCCCCGGGGAGCTCTCAGAGAAGCCAGCATTGAACCCTGGGAACTGGTATTAGGTCCCGTCAAAAGCTGACATCTTCACTAATGATCTGGAAGAGGGAGTCAATGGCTCATTAATGAAATCCACAGTTGAAATGAAATGATTGATTGGATGCAAGAAAGCAAAGAAAGTAGTTATGTTGGTCAAATGAGGTGCATCTTATGGAAATTCTCATTCATCCTTTAAGCAGAAAATCACCATCTGAAACTCATTTAATGGGATTAATCAGTCCAGAAAGCACCACTTCCAGCAGAGGCCTGGAGGTGATGCCAGGAAGAAGATTAGACGGGATATGGGAGGCTGAGCCAGCACAGTCAGAGCTTCTCTCTGGAAAGACCTCAAGACATTTGGCCAGTGTCCACGTGCTTCCCACAGCTCCTGACATCGAGCCACAGCCTCCGAAGTCCACTCTGCTGCTGTCTGGTGGCCAGCCTGTCCTCTGCCTTCTAGTTCTGGCTGGAAAAAATGGCTCCAGATGGGCTTTCTAGCATTGCATTCAACAAGGCAAAGTTGACAGTGTCCAACACTTTGTTCCTTTGAGGGTAATGACTGGGCCAAGGCCAGAGGTGTGGGTCCAGCAACAGAATGGAAAACTGGCTAGTGTTGCAGTTTGGATTGGGAATTGTCGTCTTCATCTCTGGCCCATCCTCCATTCTGAGATGGGTGTGTGTTCTGTTCACTGTCCTTCTGCTCATGGCATTTGCTGCTTCCAAGCTCCCAAGTGTAGAGCATTGTGAGTTCGTTGCCCTGGATTCATGTGCACCCCTTCACTGTCCTGTGACCTTCTGAGGCAATGTGTAAGATTGAAGAATGTAAGTGTCCATCAGTGAAAACCTGTGAGTTTGAAAGGCCTGGTTTCAACCATCTGTTTCCTCCAGTCTCAGGAGAACCCAGTTCTGTTCTCAGGTCTGGCTTTACCCCTCCCTCTCATCTCCTTGCTCCTTCCCCATCTTGAGTGTGAGTTTGACACAGGCTCCTAACCTTGCCCTGAGGTAAAGGGAGCTCAGGCCTCCTGGATTAATAGCCCTTTTACCATCTTTAATAATGTCTCCACCCCATGTAGGGTTAGGCACAGCAAATTTCTCTATCACATCACAGCATCATATAAGTTAATCTTATATTAGGTTTTTAAATCATGAAAATATAGGTTGTTTCCTCATGAGAGCCAGAAATCCATTAAAGGAGACTTTTCCAACACTATTTTTTGGGGCCATCCAGAGACCTTATTTAAGTTTATAGCAATAGCTATTTAATATTTGGAATAGTTACAGATTACTGGCTGAAACTTGGAAGTAAACTATTACATGATTGTTAGGTTACCAAAGAAGAAATAGCAATGGTAGGCAAAATTTTCATCATTTGATGCATTTAAAATCAGACAGTATCCGATGGGCTGTGGATTTGGATGGGGGACCCAGAAACTAGGTTCTTCAGGGTTACAGTTAATTGATTACTGTTACAAAACTGTCTTGGGAGACCAAAATCTCACTTGTAACCCCTCACATCACTTTGGTCTAAATTTCCTTAGCGTGAATCTCTCTTTAGGGCACTGAGTCCGGGATGCACATCCCTTCTTGTAACATAAAGAGACCCATTTTCGAGGCACAGCCCTCTGAGAATGCAGTAGAGTGAGAACGCCCAATACACATTTCAGTCTGGCTCAGCTGTGATGGGCTTAACCGGGGAGGATCCTTCCCTTGGTTTGTAGCTGCTACTGGAGCTAGAACCATTGCTTGTCAAATCATGACTGGATGACCCCATCCAGCTTTTAAGAGAAAAGATCTGACATTTCCCAACCCCTGCAGCCTTTGCTTCTGTTGTTCATGACACGAAGCCTCCACTCTGGCCAGACCGGAGCCCAGTTCTCTGATTCCTGCTCCAGTGGTCTTTCCCTTGGAGCCATCACAGTGGCTGCTGCTGAGATTACATTTAATGTCACCCTCAATTAAACTGACAGGATCCAGTCCTCCCAAACCCCTCCTGGACTGAGAGAAAAGAAGAGGCTTTGGGTGGGAAACTGAAAAAGGCTCTTGTGTTCCTGGCTCTTTTGCAGGTATATCTCTCAGAAAATTGCTGTTTTGTTGTTTCTAGGCCCTGAGCTCACATTACACCAACTGACGCCTGGAAGGATCTGTCAGGCCATCCATCAGCTTTTACGGGGTGAAGACCTTTGAGAAACATGGAAAGCACTCAACAAGTTGGAAATGTTAATGACGTAGTCCAAGTAAACACCAGATCTTCATGTCTGGACATTACCTTCCAATTCCTTCTTTCAGATAAAAATATCATGGAACTCTAATGCAACAGAAACAAACAGGATAGTGTCAGAGCCAAATGCATGGGGAATTTTCCAGAGGAAATTAAAATGTAGTTCCTGTCAACGTTTTTCAGAGAAGCCATTCTTTCTTCTCTGGAAGTTGGATCATATGCAATCCAGAATCATTACAGTCTTTACTGAAGTAATGGGGTATTGGATATTTCATCATATACAAATGAGTTTTTTACTTAATTACTTACTTTCTACCCATACAACGAGTAACATTTGTTATCCAGAAAACAACATCAACAATATAACTGAAACATAAGAAAGGAACCCTCCTAGCTTGTTCAACCCCCTTTTAATTTAGGAATACATTAAGTATATTTTACAAAATCCCTGATGGCTTTTGAACTATTATTTCACTGAGTTAAATTAATCATTACAAGAGCAAGAGATAGAGTTGATGGATAAAGCAAATAAAAATACAGAGCACCCAGATAATTCTGCCTTTCAGATAAGTAACAAAGACTTTTTAGTACAATAAACAAATATTGCATGGGATATACTTATAGTAAAAAAGTTTATCTGAAATGCAAATTTAACTGGTCATACTGTATTTTACCTGGCAATCCTACAATGTATTTTACCTGGCAATCCTACAAGAAACCAATTTCATCAGAAATGCTTCTAGTGTATCAAATATACTGGCTTGTCCTTTAGAAAGTAACCACTCTTTGACAATTAATCTAACTACTTGGATGTCAGCAAGGAAAATACTAAGAAGGAATTTAAAAAGAGCAAAGGCTGACTATGTAGTCATTGTTTGCCAGGCTGTCACAGTCAATTTACTTCTCTTAATTCTTTATTCTATTTTTATAATAATGCACCTTGATAGTTTTTTTCCCAGAAGGATTTCTTTTTTTTTTTTTTTATAATTTTATTAAAGTACAAATTGCATTTTACTCCCTTCTTAACTCTCCATGATTGTTCCCTGCTCCCTGAATGTTCAACTATCTCACTATCGCGGTCTCTCCTGTTGCGGAGCACAGGCTCCAGACGCGCAAGCTCAGCAGCCGTGGCTCACAGGCCCAGCCGCTCCGCGGCATGTGGGATCCTCCCAGACCCGGGCCCGAACCCGCGTCCCCTGCACCGGCAGGCAGACTCCCAACCACTGCACCACCAGGGAAGCCCCCCAGAAGGATTTCTTGACCACAGTAAAAAAGTAGAAACATGAGCACAAAAGGACAAAACAACATGAAAAATAAGAATTTCATGCTGATATTTGAAATTGACTACATTGATTGCATTGTTGTAATTTTGTCTGAAAATCTGGTTTCAAATGAGGCAAGTAACATTGTTTCACTTGCTGTCAACAAGGGTACCTTAAATTTGATTTTTAAATGCTTTTTATAACTCTTGTTAAGAAGTTTTCTGAAGATTGTTTTCATCCAAAGAAATTAGTATTTCTAGTTTTCTACTAAGGAAAAAATAAAAATATATTTTTGACTTGTAAAATTATGGTTTTAAACCATCTTCTGACATATTCTTGAGGGTATTATGTTTGTTGAGTTAAATTGCAGAAGGTGGGGCTACATCACTCTGTTAGAGTTGATCAGAAGTAACTAGGTATGAGAGATCCTAAAACTTACAATAAAAATAGCATTTAGGGCTTCCCTGGTGGTGCAGCAGTTGAGAATCTGCCTGCCAATGAAGGGGACATGGGTTCGTGCTCAGGTCCGGGAAGATCCCACACGCCGCAGAGTGGCTGGGCCCGTGAGCCATGGCCGCTGAGCCTGTGCGTCTGGAGCCTGTGCTTCGCAGCGGGAGAGGCCACGGCAGCGAGAGGCCCGCGTACCGCAAAAAAAAAAAAAAAAAAAAACTAAAAAAAAACGAAACTAAGTGTTCCTTCCTCTTCTACTTTCTGAAAGACTTTTTACAGTGTTGCTATTATGTCACCCATAAGTATTTATAGAGTTCACTAGTAAAATCCTCTGGCCCTTGAGTTTTCTTTATGGAAGTGTTTTAAATTACATATTCATTCAATTAATTTGATTTATTTTGATCTATTTCATTAATTTCTGCTACTATCTTTATTATTTCTATCTACTAACTTAGGGCTTAATTTGTTTATGGGTTTAGTTGAGAAGTTTTCAGGGCAGGATAGCAGAAACTGGCTGAGTGTTCTTAATTTTGGGTGATTTCTTAAGTCAAGGATTAAGGCAGGCAAGATGAGGTTCTGAGTGAAGAAGGAAGTGTTAGGTGAATCACAAGACATTCTGAGACTGCAATTGCACAACTAATAGAGATGGTACTGTAGTTCTTAGGGTCCCCTTTTAGGCATTCTCCAGCTAGTCCAGAGCTTGACCACAAAAACAATCTCATTCCAGATCTATGTTACTGTCAGAAACTCTAGATGATTCTGCATCTCAAAATAAGAGTTTGGTAGTAGAATGGGATCTGGCCTTGTTGATCTTTTTGTCAAGTGACAGTAACTGCATGGTAGCACTTAAAACTCTGGGGCTCTATGCTAGGGAATTGTAATATACATGAAGAAGATGGGCAGGAGAATGATTAGCCTTTGTAGAATGCCTTGCAGACACAATCCCAAACTAGTGAACCCAAGCCAAGAACACCTCTCCCAGTGTCCATTTGGGTTTCACCTTGGAGATCCAGACACCATCTCCCTTAGTTTAGAGGTGGTTGTTCTATATGACCAGTGCATCACAAATTGTTAGCAAAGGTACAGGTGCTGCCTAGATTAGCTAATAGGAAGTCAAAAGCAATTGGATTATCCAATACTATGTGGTTAGCTGTGAAGTATCTTTTATAACTTTGGCCAAGTTAAATAATATATTTCTGACAACTTTTCCAATTGTATCAACCCTAATGTAGAATTGTGCATAAAAAGTTGGTAAATCTCGGGCTTCCCTGGTGGCGCAGTGGTTGAGAGTCCGCCTGCCGATGCAGGGGACGCGGGTTTGTGCCCCGGTCTGGGAAGATCCCACATGCCGCGGAGCGGCTGGGCCCGTGAGCCATGGCCGCTGAGCCTGCGCGTCTGGAGCCTGTGATCCGCAACGGGAGAGGCCACAACGGTGAGAGGCCCGCATACCATGAGAAAAGAAAATTTAAAAAAGTTGGTAAATCTCTAGAGTATATAATTCATTCTTCATTTTGTAAGTTACTGAATACACACTTCAATGCGATATGGTCCACAGAAGGTGGAGGGATCTGGAATATGGGAAAGTCTCCAAAAATTACCTCACAGTCATAAATCAGACTTGTGTGTAGTAAACAAGTAAAGACTTAGTGTCCACCTAAGAATAGTAGTCTAGAGGGGTATAGGTACTGTCGGGGTTATAGGTGTTGTTTAAGATGATTGAAATTTGCCAGCTAGACAGACGTTCCTTGAGGAGAGCAGAAATCTTGGTAAAGCTGAAAATCTCTCTGAGGATAACAAGTGGAGAAAAGATAGTCTCAATATGTATTCCTTACTTCTGTGTTGTCCCTAGCTCCAGAAATAGTACCGTAATTTTTTTTGCAGTATTTTGCTGTTTGGGGCCAGGGTCCAGTATTCATATGTTTGGAGTGTAGAGTTAATAATATGGAGGCAGGAGTGTCCGAGGACAGTTACAGACACTTACCATTTGGTCTTTGATTGATTTTGAGGATGAATATAGCAGTTGGGTTTATTATCAGCAGTGTAACACTTATAAGAAAACTGTGAGTTTGACCTTAATAGTTTAAGAGAAAAAATTAAAGTCAGGTGCCACATTACTGAATTTACAAAGCCATTACCTCATTTTGCTTTTGTTCTAAGAACATCTCGAAGCGTTTGGTCAAATCTGGTGGGTATATTAAAGAAGCAATTACCAATTCTAGCCTTTGCTTGTGTATGAAATTCCCTATTTCTAGCTAGAGGCTATGCGCAAAATTGAGGGTAATGCAGCAGAAGCAACTGCCTGTGGATCTATCCAGAATGCTGTCAGAGAGAAGTGAAAAGATGTTTTTCAAAATTTCCCATGGATTTACCCTTTCTTTGCTTATAAAGTATGTTAATATCAACTCAGTCTTTACTGAAAATGCAACAAGTGTGGCTCTAATAAATAAGCCTTGTCCCTCATCTTATGTTTTTTATTGTTTTTATTCTATTAGAAGAAACCAGGAGTAGCTAGATCCTTTTCTGAGCCTTTCAGTCCACATTTTAGAGCCAGATGTTAGAATCTCAAGAACCTACTAATGCATTCCAGTTGATTTAGTTCAGGAGGCTGGTATTCTTCATTTCCAGTAGTGTAGAATCTTGTCTTTTCTCTTGGGACTTGAGGAAAGCCTTTTGCTTAAAATCTACCTGTTCCTCATCCTATTTTGGTGGACTTATTTTTAGAAGAACTTGTACTATGGGGATGGAAACACAGCAGAAGTATATGTTAGAAAAGCAGGCTTTGGGAGAAAGGGAAAAGCATCCTGGAAGAAGTGAGAAATAGAAGGAGTTGACAGCTGGGGGCAGTATTCAAAGGAAGAAGAGTTAGGGTGGGGTTAGGAAATGACAAGATTTTAGAGGAACCAAAATGTCTTAAGTTTTTCCACATTTTTTGTTATCTTTGTACAAAAAAAAATGCTTTAATGAAGTTATATTGAAGTCAGAATTTTTTGTTAGAAGCTTTTTACCATTAAAAAAAGGCAACACAGTGAATACTAGAAATTGTCTTGCCCTTTTGCTCTAAGTTATGTTTAAGATGAACAATTTTGATTATATTAAAAGTTCCCCAAAGTGACCACTTACATTCCAAATTATCTTCAGTGAAATTGCTCCATTTTGTAAGATATGCACAAAAATTTAGGTTATCATGAGAATACATATCTGATGAAGACATTTGGCCTGGGAGGTGTTAATATGTCATGAGATGATTCCATTAGACTCAACAGAGATTAGTCGCAGGTGTCACCTCTTCGCCCCTGTGTCAGGCCCCCATCAGTCTTCAGCCATCTCTGACATCAGACCTGACAACTGTCAGCCTCCAGTAGGTGGAGTTTTTGGAAATTTTATCTCCCAAATCAACTCTCAGGAACACAAAGATGGGTCAGAAAGACAAATAGAACTTGTAAGGTTTCCAGATAGTAACCCAGAACAAAGTTTATTAAGGGATGCTGGCTTGACAAAACCTTGAAATGGTCAGTTATCACAACAAGTACTGAAAAATAGTGACCGGTGTTCATATCACTGAGTTTTGGCTGGGACTTAACTAGAGGGACTTGTGAGAGTTCTCTCTGTTTTTTTGTAGTTGCTATACTGATGCTGCAGATATGTAGTGTGGTCAGGTGGGTTAGGGCTGGACTAGAATAGAGTTGGCAAACCCATGGCACTTATTATTGCCACTGCCCTTTCCCTACCCGTGGAGTGCACTGCTAATCAATCACTGTCATTTTTTTTTTCTGGTCTGGACAGTGTTCCGGATGACCACTATCAATAGATTATATTGGCTCAACTGAGCCCTTACTACGTGCCAGACAGCCTTCTAAGCACTTTACAGGAATTAACTCCTGTAATCCTCACCTCAGTGCTCTTTACAGATTATGTAACCCTGCCCAGAGTCACACAGGTAGTAAATGGCAGGTCTGGGGTTCAATCCCCAGCGAGCTGTAACCAGAGCTGATGTTATCAGGGTGCATTGTAAAACAGGTTGTTAAAATATTTAAATACTTCCATAAGGTATTATAAATAGCATCCCTCTGCTGCCTTAGCCTGGTCCCTTTCTTCTGACCTCCTCTCCTAACTCTCTAGCAATAAGGAGTTAATGCCCAGCACAGAGGAAGGCTTCCAGAAGCCAGATCCAGAACCAAGGCTGGGTTCTGTTCTGGTTGGACAGTGTTGGCCACTGCCCATGTCTCACGAGTCATTAAAGATGGAATTTTAAATATCATCTCTGGGTGCGACCCTTTCAGATTTCGGCTGATACAATGTCAGTATTACTTACATAAAATATTTTTAAAGTAATATTAATTGACACATCATACTATAGTAAATAAAACCATAGCAAAATATAGAAAAAAGTTAAGTAAACATATGATAACAACATTACTCTTTTCTAATGAACCTTTAATTATGTTTTTCTAAACCCCTTTTCTCATCACTAACCAAAGCTCCTTTTCCATTGATGATATCATTCTTGTCACAAGAATGATAAAATTAGGCACCTTTGCTTAATTTTTTTTTTTAAGTTATTTGTCCAAGGTCAAATCACCAGGATCTCTCAGACACAGAGTGCTTTTTTTTTTTTAAGAAGATGTTGGGGGGTAGGAGTTTATTAATTAATTTATTTAGTTTTGCTGTGTTGGGTCTTTGTTTCTGTGCGAGGGCTTTCTCTGGTTGTGGCAAGCGGGGGCCACTCTTCATCGTGGTGCGCGGGCCTCTCACTATCGCGGTCTCTCTTGTTGCGGAGCACAGGCTCCAGATGCGCAGGCTCAGTAGTTGTGGCTCACAGGCCTAGTTGCTCCGCAGCATGTGGGATCCTCCCAGACCAGGGCTCGAACCCGTGTCCCCTGCATTAGCAGGCAGATTCTCAACCACTGTGCCACCAGGGAAGCCCCTGCTTAATTTTTTTTAAGACCAACCATCTGATTGCATATTCCTCAGTGGAATGAAATCTCACTTTTATGACTCATTTCTGGTGCAGACTTTCTTGTTCAGAACAACTTCCCCATCTATCTCTGAGTTGTGTCTTATTGCTTATCAGAAGCTGCTGGGTATCTTTGAGATGCCCCAGGACCAGAGTCCCTGCACAGACCTGGCAGGTCAGTGAAGGTCGGTCTCACCACAGCCCCGGGGAGGCGAGGTATATCCTGGTGGCAGGTACTGGAGTTCCCTCTGTTTCTGTCTTTCTGCACAAACACCCAACTCCTTTTCTATTCCAACATTCCACTTCTTTCCAGGACTCTGATTTTCTGGCTCCTGCATTGAAATAACCACTGGCATTTCCCCCTGTGAACCTTGGCTGTGGACCCATTCTCTGTCTCAATTCCTCCATTCCTCTCTCTACTGCAGACCCCACCTCATGGCAGCTCCCACCACTGACCCAACCAGGCCTGGACTCCATTTTTGCCAAGCACCGTGGGGCAGAACTGGCATTCTTTGAGTTAGTTTCTTCTGAGATATAATTTAGATACAGTAAAGCTTATGAGTTCAAACTCCTCAAGTTGAAGCTGAGCTGTCTACTTGGTAAAATTGAATTTTACAGGGACCAAGTTCATTTTGACATTCAAGCAACATTGTTAAATAAGCAGAGAACCACTTAACAATAACTAGGAAAACAACAAAAAAATGTATATTAGAAATTGTTCTCTTTTCACACTTGAAGCGTAATGAGAAGTGGTCTTAAATTGTAGACATCGATTAATGTTAAAATTTCTCTTCTGTAAGTTTTTCTTTTGAGTAAGAAATTGTGAACTTTCCTTCTTTGGAGGTCTTAGAACGTTTGCAGTAGTTTTAGGCAAGGCTGTCTGGAGGAAGAGCACTGACCTTGGGAGATCCCTTCCAAAAAGCAGGTAGAAGTGGTTCTAAATCAGAAGTCAGGATTTATATCACTTAGAAGAAGTAACAATGTAGAAACCAAATTGCATTTCTAGTGATAACTGTTACCTACCTCCAGAGTGTGAATCAATTCAATTTCACTTAAAAATTTATAAAATTCTATAAATGTGTCACTTTTGGTTTTTTTAAGCTTTGAAGATATTTAAAATATACATTGTAATAAAAAAAAAAGTAAATTTCCCTCCTTCCTGCAGAAAACCCTGAACATCCAGCTTCAGAATATCCTGTCTTCTACCCATTTATGAATGCATTCAAACATTTAGCCATTCCATCAATTAACAAACATCTGATTCGTTACCGTGTGCAGGCAATTTGTTAAGCTCTAGGGGCAGACAGAACAGAGCTGGTCCACCCTCTTGCACTGTTGGTGGGAATGTAAATTGATACAGCCACTATGGAGAACAGTATTGAGGTTCCTTAAAAAAATAAAAATGGGATTACCATATGACCCAGCAATCCCACTGTTGGACATATACCCAGAGAAAAGCATAATTCAAAAAGACACACTCACCCCAAGATTCACTGCAACACTATTTACAATAGCCAGGTCATGGAAACAACCTAAATGCCCATCAACAAACGAATGGATAAAGACATGGTACATATATACAATGGAATATTAGTCAGCCATAAAAAGGAATGAAATTTTGTCATTTGTAGAGACATGGATGGACCTAGAGACTGTCATACAGAGTGAAGTAATCAGAAAAGAGAAAGACATAACGTATACTAATGCATATATGTGGAATCTAGAAAAATGGTACAGATGAACCGGTTTGCAAGGCAGAAATAGAGACACAGATGTAGAGAACAAAAGTATGGACACAAAGGGGGGAAAGCGGGGTGGGGGTGTGGTGGTGGGATGAATTGGGAGATTGGGATTGACATATATACACTAATATGCATAAAATAGATAACTAATAAGAACCTGCTGTATAAATAAATAAATAAATAAATAAAATGAAATTCAAAAAGCAAAAAAAGACAGTGCTGGTCCAGCTTTTGGTAATTAAAAGCCAGTGAAAATGGTTTACAACAGTAAAACATTTAAAAAATGGTTAAATATTTGTAAAGTCCTAGCCTTCCTACTGTAAGTCAGTTGTATCATTTAAGACTTATTTTTTCATTGTCTGGGGTGATCTGTATCTACTATTTACTAAGTTTATTCATACTGTACAGTGGTACATTTACCATTACCTTACATTTACCATTTTAGGCAGAAAACAGGAGAATTTTATCTTTCCACTCTGTCTGCCTGGAATCCACATCACTCTTTTGTTAGGGCTTCTTTAAGAAGGAACTGACTGGAAAACTAGACTGTTAGCATTAACCCCTTTGGCTCAGTTGCCTCTCATTCTTTTCAAAAAAATGTGTGTGTTGGGCTTCCCTGGTGGCGCAGTGGTTGAGAGTCTGCCTGCCGATGCAGAGGACACAGGTTCATGCCCCAGTCCGGGAAGATCCCACATGCCGCGGAGCGGCTGGGCCCGTGAGCCATGACCGCTGAGCCTGCGCGTCCGGAGCCTGTGCTCCGCAACGGGAGAGAGGCCACAACAGTGAGAGGCCCGTGTACCAAAAAAAAAAAAAAAGAAGTGTGTGTGTGTCTGTGTGTGTGTGTGTGTGTGTGTGATATGACATGACACTCCTATAGAATGAGAATAAAACATAATTGTAAAGCCTAATGACTAATTCCTAATTTACCCTCTTTCCAGATAATTCAATGATCTCAGAACACTTCAAGTCCATGTACCCCTCTCACTTCACATGCTATTGATGGCATACGTTTTGTCTTCTTTTTTTTTTTAAAAAAAAAAGTTTCATTGAGAGATAATTTACCTACCATAAAATTCACCATTTTAAATTGTAAAACTTGATGGATTTTAGTGTACCCTCAGAATTGTGCATCACCACAATATAATGTTAGAACATTTTCATGACTCTAAAAAGAAATCCTGTGCTCATTAGCAGTCACTCCCCATTAACCGGCTCCCCAGCCCCTGGCAACTGGTAACCTACTCTCCGTCTCTATAGATTTGTAAGCAGGTAATTTTCAACTAGATTTAATCACATAGTACCACATTTACAATTTAGATTGCATTCTTGTTCTTCCTCTGTCTCTGTACTTTCATCTGGAATTATTTTCATTCTGCTGGAAGACCACCCATTAGTGTTTCCTTTAATACTGGTCTTCTGGTGATAAACTCTTCCTCGTTTTGTTAGTAAAAAGTTTTCTTTCACCTTTACTGAGATGATCAAGATCCCTGGAAGCTGGACTGGAGTTAGAAGTGGTGGTGGACTTCCAGTTCCTCTTATTTCTAGGGTGTCTTCTACAGGACCCCACCCCTATGCCTAGCTGGGGTCGCTTTGTACCTATTCTCGGTGGAAACTGAACTCCTTCTTGTTCCCCAGAGGATGTCAATGCTGGGCTCTGCCTCTCACTCATCCCTAGGGCAAAAAGGGCCCCAGGTGCTGGGCTCATCCTTTATCTTCTCCTGGCACTTCTCTACTCTTAAAAATCTGCTGTTATGAGGCAAGTGTTGTTGCTTAGTCTTATTTTCTATGTATCCTTGGATCTAGTGCTCCACTATAGGGAGGAAAAGTCTATGGTTTTTTATACCCATGACATTCCTACTTACTCCAGGCTTAGTACAAGGATATTGGTTCACTGTCTCCTACCTCAGAGTTACAACAAATAGAGCAAAGGAGTGCAAGTTCCAGACCTGCAACTTTAAAGGAAGGAAACCAAAGATTTCCTTGAAAATCTAGGAAATAAATATTCTGGGAAAAATAGGTCTTTTCAATACCTTCCTATTTTTTCGCTAGTTCATTTTCACTATAAATTCAGCTTCCAAGGATTTAAAAAAATGTTTTAAGAAGATTAAAGAAAGGGATACGCATTAGTGATAAAATAGCCAAATAGTTTTGCTAGTGATTTCTTTGTAACCATGGGGAAATCTAAAAAAATTCCTATGAAGTAATTGTTAAAAATTTATGTCCTGTGATGTTAAAGATTAAAGTT
Source organism: Delphinus delphis (assembly GCF_949987515.2). NCBI lineage: Eukaryota > Metazoa > Chordata > Mammalia > Artiodactyla > Delphinidae > Delphinus > Delphinus delphis. The sequence continues at coordinate 25,075,051 of NC_082693.1, read as the reverse complement.
TTGGAAAGAAAAATGATTAAAGTTTCCTTGGGAAGCAATTTGATCCTGGCAGTCAAATTACAAAAAAACAGAACAGCTGGGTGACTCATTGGTGATGGAGGCATTCTCTGGCATCAGGAATTGAGAAGTTTCATAATCTTGATCCCATGACTGCAGTGAGGCAACGGTGAGCAAGATAGACTATGGCTGTCCAGAGTTAAATCCAAGTTAGGCTGATAGCCCCATTCTCAGAATGAATGAATGAATGAATAGCTGCTTGACAGCAGATTTTCTATGTTTCCATAATGGAGAAAAATAGAAGTAGCAAGATATTACTGAGAGAAAAGAGAGAGAAAAATCACCACCACCATTATCATAATCTTTCATCATAGCTAACTTCTACTGAGCACACTTACTATGTGTCACTATGTCAGGCACTTGGCAAAGCTCTTAACTGAGCTCATTCAATCTTCACAGTCACTCTCTGAGGCATTTTCACAGGCTAGGAAGATGGAACCCTGTACAGTACTGGTCAGACAGAGAAAGGCCCAGTTTTCTGTGCACATCCTGACTTTAAACCATTCGAAGCAAAATAGAGTGATTCGTTCAAGAGCAAGTGTGAGTAGTTGGAACATCAAAACTTTGCTACTTCTAGGGAACACAGATTAAATGGAACCCTCCTTTATTCAAAAACGAGTAATTTTCAATTTGGGGGCAGACAATAAAACTCAGGATTAGACTTAATGATGATAAATTATAGCTAAAACTGTATTAGCCGTTAAGGCACTTATCTGTGCCTAAATTACTGACTTCCTTTATAAATGGCTCTAAATAGCATTTTTTCATGGATTTTTCACATTTTCTAGGCATCTTATTCATAGAAATACTCTAATATAGCAATTTAATTCTTGTGTGGTAATTTTCACTTATTTGGTAATTTACTTTCAGAATAGTGAAAATTCTTATGGGAGTCTCCTAAAAAACCCCCTAAAATACAAGAAGTATAATCTTCTTAGACCTACTTAAAACTTAAGCAGAAATACATTTATTCATATAGAAGTCTTAACAGCTAAAGCTAAAAAATTATATATACTCATTTCATGTGTGAGATTATATATACTATAAAACATATTCATATATTCATCTTTGTATATAAATATGAAAATGCTTTGTAATGCCAAACCTTTATTTTTATGCTTTCGCATTACTTCTTTAGTTTCCATGCCTCCCGGCAGACATATTTCACTGGCTCAGGGATAATAGAGGGATTTCAACTCACAGGCCAACCTGTCCACAGAGTGGCAGTCTGGAGGGTTGTCTTGAGAAGGATTCTAAGACTGCGTCTGGAGTTCACGTGCAAAGCTCTCACAATTGATTAGTCACATTTTTTCATGAGCATAGAAGGGAGGAGGATTTATGGCAAGTTTCCTGGGTTTGGCATCACTGTCACTCATGATACCACCTCCCAGTAGCTGTTATCTGAATTTTGGGCCACGTATGAAAGAAAAAAAACAGCATTTGTGTGTTTCCATAAATACAAATCGGTCAGCAATTCAGCATTACCACGACACTCTGATTCTTAGATGGTGGGTGTAATTCTCATTCTCCTAAAAAAAGTTTGTCAGATGGATAAAACACTCTCCTAATCCCTCCAACTGCATAAGAGGGAAAGAATGAAATCACTGAACAAATGGGAAATGAAAGTGACAGGGTTTGTGAAATAGATTGCAAAGCAAGTATCTCCTACCTTGTCTTCTGTCTGACCGAACAGGCCACAGTATTCAGCACTCATCCAAGAGGTACAAAGAAGACTTAAAATTCCTTAAAACTCCGCCACCACCACAACAACAACCTCTGGTTATCTCATTCATAGAAACAAGGTCAACAATAAAATCCTAAGGGCATTTTTCATTTTTTTTTTGTAAGCTGCAGTGGGGCCTGAAAAGATTCATTCATATCTCTCTCGATAAATTCACATGTGGAAAAATAGGCCAAGAAATAAGACTTAGCAGCACAGCGAGGAAAGATGGGAGATTGTTATTTCTCAAGGGAAATTGTTTATCTCCAGACAAAATCTTTACTGCTTGGCAAAAAAAAAAAAAAAAAAAAATTGGCTTGGTAGGTTCTCCAACTTCTTTAATAATATGGGATGCAAGTCATTGGCTTTTGCAGGTATTTTATCAAGTCCCTTGTGCCCTGAGACTATTAATTTTGGCTGTGCCCAGACCCTCTAAAGAGAGGAGTGGGGAGCGGACCTCAGCACCGTCTGTGAGGCAGGGAATTTCTTAGCAAAATAATTCTACAATTTAATAAAATAAAAATAAATGTTACCATTAAACACTTTAAAACAAAATGTTACTGTACTACATAGAACATAAAACACTTAATATTGATGACTAATAAATATTTCATATAGACCAGGCAACATTCAGATTCTTCACGTTATTTGTTCTCCTTTTTTGAAAATAGTCGTTAATATTGAGCCTCATTCCCTACAAACTGACAATCACACGTGAGTTCCTGAACTTAATCCCCCAGCAGCATTTATGCAGTGGATCTGGGTTTTTATGGGTTTCTTTATTCATTCATCTCCTTCTCTTCCTTCCTTCCTTCCCTCCCTCCTTCCTTCTTTTTGTTTTGTCTTGATTTATTCTTATAGCCTTTAAAGATTTTAAGTGGGGGGAAAAAAGAGAGTTTAACATTACAGCTTTGGGGGTGCCTATTGCTTCTTCCATTCTTCTTGGCTGACAGCTATTACGATTTTTAAAAGAAAAAAGTTTGCATTAAAGAAAACATTTTAAAGTAGAAAAATAGTATTAAGGGGCATTTGGGCCAGTCTTCACAGGAATGCCCTCACTTCTGATACCAATTGCAAGTTTGGGGGGGTTCCCAAAACTACCCCCCAATTTCAATAATTTGCAAGAGGATTCACAGAACTCACTGAAAACTGTTATACTCAACAGTTCTGGATTATTACAGGGAAAGGATGCAGATAGAAATAAGCCAAGAAAGAAGCGAACAGGACAGAGTCCAGGAGAAACACCAAATGGAGCTCCTGTTTTCTTCTCTCCGTGAAGCCAGGACACGTCACACTCCTGCCATTAATGTGTGACAATATGCACATCGACTGCCAACCAGGGAAGCTCACTCAAGCCTTTGGTACCTAGAGTTTTTATTGGGGCTCATCACATACTGCCTGTATCGCTGACCTATGGGCATCAGCCCCTCCCAGAGGTCAGGCTAATATCTTCAAGGTCAGAACTGATACTCCGTGACCCAAGCTCCCATCATAAACTGCATTGTTTGGCTGTCTGGTGCCCAAAGCCCTCAGCAAAGACCCTCCTGACAGTCAGGATACTCCAGGGGCCTAAAAATTATCTCCTAGTAGCCCAGGGTAAAGGCCAGACCTCTTTAGGTAAGGTTAATTCCTCACTACACAAGTATAAATGACCTCCCTGCCCTTGCCCATACTTACCACTGAAATTTAAAATAATAATACCAATAGTGGGCCAATCTTATTTCATCTGAAAGTGTGCCAGAGTCAGTTCACACTAGTTCACAAAAACTAATTGTTAAATATTTAAGAATTTTGTAAGCTGGTTGTTAAACACAGCCATTATAAAAAGTTTAGTTATATACACTTACATAAATTAAACACAAAGATAATAAATGTTCAAAACTCATCATTTTCTAATTATTTTACTGTTAATATACTCTTCATCCCATCTACATCTACTGTATCTATATGGTGAAAATTCTATAGAATGTCATGCATCTCTTCCCATCTCTGTGTTCAGTGATGGTAGCATGAAATTGACTGTGGTTAGAATATTTACGCTGTGAAATTCAGCAAATGCTATGAATCAAGACTTTTTTGGATACTCTTTAATTTTGAGAAGCATCTTTCTGTTGATCCAACTATTACTAGAGCTGTTAAGAATATTTTATAGGCTGTGACAACACTGGGATAAATTTCTGATAAATTATTTCAAAATATAGTATTTCTAGAGCTGATGATTCTGATAGAATAATTTTTCTAAAAAAATTAACTCTTCATACAAATCAGTTTATTGTAAGTCTGAATTTAATTTTAAATGTAAATTTATACAATGGCATTTTAGTGTTTCCTCTGACATTTCCTGTAGATTGTGGAAGTTGTACAAGAAACTAAAAGTGACTTTTTGATTTGTATATAATTAAAATGTAAACTAAAAATGTATGCAATTAAAATTTCATTCATATGAAAATATTGTTTTTCTGTTGTGTACAATAATCTTACATTTTAATTTCCATTTCTAAGACTGTGGATATATGCTTTCCAATGTTGTGGCAGTTTTCAAAACTAGAGATTGTAGACTCTGAAGTCTAGTAAGCACTTCATGTGCTTTATTGCAATGTACATGTGTATGCTTTTGTCTTGTAGTAATTTGTTGACAACATTTATTGCCTGAGAGCCAGAAATTGCAAGATCACAGGTAATGTTTTATATTCTTTCGTTTTAATTCTGTGCAGATGCCACAGAGACAAGTTCTGGGGATGAAAGGGAAAGCCAGTTTACCCTCACTAGGAGCCAGCCCCTCCTCTCTCCTGAGGCTGCTGCCACCGCTGCTGCCACCAGTCAGGACCCAGGTCTGGGCGCAGCCATTGCTCAGCTCACGTGGCATCCCAGACTCCAATATTTGCCCTGCCAGGTGCTGGGTAGCTTCTTAGAGTGCATGTTGCCTATCTTGCCATGGCCCAACGGGTGGAGTGGTAGGTATATTTCAATTTCCTTTTTTTCCCCCCTATGTCTCTGTATTTTCTTCAAGAACAGGTAATAGTTAAATAATTAAACAAGAATTTATTTTTTGATGTAAATTATGTTATTAGCACTTTTCCTGAATTTCTGTCTTGTAACATTGCATTTGTCCTGCCAACTAAAGAATGTTGCCCACCATCCAGTTCTACAAAAAAATCAAGTCGTTAGCCACTATAGTCTCTGACCTACAATTCACCTTGAGAGGAATTCAGGGTGAAGTTCAGGATGAGGCACTCTGTGTTCTGGGAAAACTGGCAGAACAAGCCCTCAGAAAGTTAGATATTTTCAGGAGAACATTCAGTGAACCAAGATTCTTGCATCTCCCCATACTTAGAAAAGCACTAAAAACATTAACTGAGATACCTGTTTCTTGTGACTAGCAGTAACCTTCTACAAAGATCTGTGCTTGATTGCACGTACTCCTTTTTTTTTTTTAATTGATGCCTTTTAATTTTTTTTTTTTTTTTTTTTTTTGCGGTACGCTGGCCTCTCACCAATGTGGCCTCTCCCACCGCGGAGCACAGGCTCCAGACGCGCCGGCTCAACAGCCATGGCTCACGGGCCCAGCCGCCCCACGGCATGTGGGATCTTCCCGGACCGGGGCACGAACCGTGTCCCCTGCATCGGCAGGCGGACTCCCAACCACTGCGCCACCAGGGAAGCCCGATGCCTTTTAATTTTTATTTTTTTCTAATGTTATTGAAGCATAGTATTGATTTACAATGCTTTGTTAGCTTCTGCTGTACAGAAAAGTGAGTCAGTTAAACATACACATATATCCGCTCCTTTTTAGATTCAATTCCCATATAGGTCATTACAGAGTATTGAATAGAGTTCCCTGTGCTGTTCAGTAGGTCCTTATTAGTTAAATATTCTACATATAGTAGTGTGTATATGTCAATCCCAATATCCCAGTTTATCCCTCCACGGTCCCCTTTCTTCCCTGGTAACCACAAGTTTGTTTCCTACATCTCAACCTCTGTTTTGTAAATAGGTTCATTTGTACCATTTCTTTAGATTCCACATATAAGCAATATGATATGATATTTGTCTTTCTCTGTCTGACTTACTTCAGCACATACTTCTTTGCCAAAATCACATGTATGCAGACCTCCCCACCAGCTTTTCCGAGCAATTACTCAGAACTATCTGAGAGGCTATAGTCCTCAGCAAGTCCCCAAATAAAACTAAAACCCAGGGCTTCCCTGGTGGTGCAGTGGTTGAGAGTCCGCCTGTCGATGCAGGGGACACGGGTTCGTGCCCCGGTTCGGGAAAATCCCACATGCCGCGGAGCAGCTGGGCCCGTGAGCCATGGCCGCTGAGCCTGCTCATCCGGAGCCTGTGCTCCGCAACAGAAAAGGCCACAACAGCGAGAGGCCCGCATACCGCAAACCAAACCAAACAAAACAAAACCCACAGCTCTCACATTGTGAGTTTTTACTTCAGTCAACAGTTTCTTTATATCCTGGTACCTGAACAGGGTGTATTGGGCTGAAATTGCAGTGGGCAGTAATTTGAAATTTGTTTTATTAAATTATCTACTTGCCCTTGATTTATTTTTAGTTGTGTCCCAATTTCTTTCAGAGTTATGGTCCACATTAATTTGTATGAGCCTCAGAGAAGCCCTTCATAATAATTTATGTTTTAAATTGCTCTGAGGGGACAAAAGGTGTCTTAGAAGGTAGTATTGTTCTAATTACAAAGCCTTTAAAAATAATCAGAGACAAAGTAACAAGAATTAACTTAATTTGCTTTGGGGCCTCTTTGTTAGGCAAGGTGAGTGCTTTACACCTTAAGCAGAGGGATAATGAGGTGGCATATCAGTGTAGACCTTCTCTCTCTGACATCAATACTTTTACACTATTTTTCTGTAACACAGAACCGTATTGGATCAAGAAATGATGGGGCTGCAAAGGAATGGTTTACTTTTATTTTTTTTATTATTTTTTTAACATCTTTACTGGAGTATAATTGTATTACAATGCTGTTAGTTTCTGCTTTGTAACAAAGTGAATTAGCTCTATGTATACATATATCCCCATATCCCCTCCCCCTTGCATCTCCCTCCCACCCTCCCTATCCCACCCCTCTAGCTGGTCACAAAGCACCAAGTTGATCTCCCTGTGCTATGCAGCTGCTTCCCACTAGCTATCTATTTTACATTTGGTAGTGTATATATGTCAATGATACTCTCTCACTTTGTCCCAGCTTACCCTTCCCCGACCCCGTGTCCTCAAGTCCATTCTCTATGTCTGTGTCTTTATTCCTGTCCTGCCCCTAGGTTCATCAGAACCATTTTTTTTTTTTTTTTAGATTCCATATATATGTGTTAGCATACATATATAGTATTTGTTAGTATTTGTTTTTCTCGTTCTGACTTACTTCACTCTGTATTACAGACTCTAGGTCCATCCACCTCACTACAAATACCTCAATTTCGTTTGTTTTTATGGCTGAGTAATATTCCATTGTATATATGTGCCACATCTTCTTTATCCATTCATCTGTCGATGGACACTTAGGTTGCTTCCATGTCCTGGCTATTGTAAATAGTGCTGCAGTGAACATTGTGGTACATGACTCTTTTTGAGTGATGTTTTTCTCAGGGTATATGCCCGGTAGTGGGATTGCTGGGTCATGTGGTAGGAACTGTTTACTTTTAAAAATTAGTTACTTATTACTTTGTCCTTGAGAGGACTTGAGGTATCTCATTATTTTAAAGTACATTCATCCCAAATTCATCATCCGAACTAAATAGAATGGAGATGCCAGTCAGTCTACAGCCAATCTTGATGAAACTCTCTGTGCTCAGAAACCTGGAATCCTACTTAGAGGTTTCCTTCCTCTTTGCTCCCTTTTATTGTCTTTTTGGAGTCCAGCTTTGTCCTTCTTCATTTCTCTCTATTGTCATGGAGAATTCTGATAAGTGTTTTCTTCTAAAAAAGATAACAACTCAGAACAGAACAGGGTGGGCAAGCTGTGCCTCCCACAAGGGTGATTTAAGGGAGAAAAGGCCTGTTCTCTTTAAAAATCTACAATTAGAGGCACTCTTTGGGAGTAAGATATTGTCTCAAGAAAGCCTCTATTAATTGTAGGTAAGGACTGATACATTGGCTTATTACACCTACTATCATTTCAGCAAGGACAAATTCACTGTCTTAGTCAGCTGTTAACTCAGAAGGTTGTTAGACTTTTATGGTATTAATCTTACACACACACACTTACACACGTACACAATTTGAGCAGCTTTGGTCATCCAGCCCAGTACTTAGCATATTGTAGCACAACATATACTTTCGTATATTTTTATTAAGTTAATGGGCAGGTGAAGAAGAAAGGCTGTAGTGTGTTCTTTGGGGAGATGGTTGACACAGGTGTGTGTAGGGTCTGGATATGAAAGCTACCCAGGGTTAAAAAGTTTTGATGCAAGGATGAATACATTTCTCAGTCACTAATTTCTAAGTCACTAAAAAAAAAGTGAAACGGATAAAAACATCCTGACTTGGAATATATTCGTCTTATTTCATTGAGTTTTCAACTGCTCAGATATATCTTAAATTTTTTAATAAATAAATTGGTGCCCTAAAGAGTCACAAAAACATTCAGTGAGTGTAAGAGTGATTTCTGCCTTTTTTTCTACTCTCTTTTTTTTTTTTTTAGATCATCAAAACTCTTAAGGATTTTGGAAGGATGATAATAATATGGCGAATTTTGTATATATTTTAAGTTTCTCTATCTGGATGCATCAGATTCCAGGTAACTTCAATGACACACAGCAATAGAAATTTACAAGGGCCTCAAAGAGTTAACAGATTTTTCAAACCTGGACAAATTCTACTGATCCTCATCTCAACGGTATACTTAGCTTATTTACATATTATAATTAGTATTTTTTAAAAAAGAAAACAACCGTTCAGAAAAACTGGAAGATGGGAAGCCAAAGCCAGAGGCCTTAAAGCAGTTTGGTTTTTTGTTTTTGTTTTAAATCGTATTGACTTAGCAGGAAGAGTTCAAACACGCTCACAGCGTAGGAAATAATCAGACCCAAGTGACCCACTTAGATGGGAAGAAAAAGTAATTTGCTTGGCATCTCCCAGATTGTTGTAAGAACCGTAGTAAAAAACAAAACGAGGAGGAATGTTTCAGAAGCCAATTCGGAGCCCAAACCCAAACCAAAAATCGAACCTGAGACTTTATAAGGGTGAGCAGAGCAATGGGCGGTAAAGGAAAACAGCCGATGGCTCCTCGGAACAAACCTGGGCAGGGCGGGCAGGAGACGCCCCCGCCAGGGAGACCCTCGCTCGGTTTTCAGAAAGATGCTTCAGAGGCTCCATTTCCCTGCGGTTTCCACCCCCGGAGGCTGCAACCTCTGGTCGCGGGGCGGTGGGGACCGAAAGCCCGGGAAGGAGACCGTGGAGGGGACGACGGGACGCGAGCGCGAAGCGGGGCGGGAGAGCGTGGCCCGCGGGCCGCCCCTGCTGTTGTCCGGGGTGCTGAAAAGCCGGGGACGTCCCGGGCGGCGGCAGCCACTGCTCCCTCCCTGAGGGCGGGCGGGGGGTTCAGGCTGAGCACTTTGCTAAGCCCGTCCTGGCCCGGGGCCTGGAGGTGCCCACCAGGAGGCCCTCCCCGGACCCTTCTGGGGTACATGTTGGGAGGCGGAGAGCATCTCGGATGCCCCTTCCCCGCCGCTCCGGGTAGCCCCGCGCGGCGACCCCGCTCCACCTGAGCGCTGACTCTCGCCGCCCGGCGCCGCTGCGCCCGCGGGCTGAGCGCGCAACCAGCCGGGGCGCGGGGGGAGGGTGCGGGACATGGGGGCGAAAGCGGCGCCGGTCCCGGGATTGGGGGGTGGAGGCGATTGAGAGCGGGGCATGCGCAGTGGGGCGGAGGAGGTGGCGATGGCCAGGGGAGGCGGGGGGACTGCTGTTTATTTGCAGCTGGGCCAACTCGGCGGCGCAGGCGGCGGCGGAGCGCGGGGCGCTAGCGGCAGGTCCAGCTGCCGCCGACTATGCCCGAGCCCACCTCCGGGCAGCCGCCGCGCGCCGCCCGGTCCCCGGCTGGGGACGATGCCAGACGCCCGGGAGAGGCCAGGGCAGCGGCAGCGGCGCGATGGTAGTGACAAGCTCTGCCCGAGGCGGCGGCGGGGACCGCGCGCCCTCCAGGCGGCGGGGCTGCGGACTTTCGGCGCCTGGGGCCGCGGCGCTGCTGGTCGGGGCGAGCTGCCTGTGCTACGGCCGCTCCCTGCAGGGCGAGTTCGTGCACGACGACGTGTGGGCGATCGTCAACAACCCCGACGTGCGGCCCGGCGCCCCGCTGCGCTGGGGCATCTTCTCCAACGACTTCTGGGGCAAGGGCATGGCCGAGAACACCAGCCACAAGTCCTACCGGCCGCTCTGCGTCCTCACCTTCAAGTGAGTCCCTCACCCCTTGCTCGCGGCCGCCGCCGTTTCTCCTCAGCCCCAACCCGGGCTGGGAGAAGTTGCGGGACTGGCTTGGGGGCCGTTTCTTTTCTCGCCGCCCCTTCCCCTCCACGCCTCCCTCCTCTCCAGGCTGCCCACGCTCCTCTGCTCAGTGGTCCTCCGCCCGGCTGCTTGGGGCTCCCGGGGCGGTTCAGGAGGCGCGGGCCGGGACTTGGAATTGAGTTTCTCGAGAGTCTGCACTCTGGGCGGGCTGGTCTCTGGGGCCAGGGCTGGGAGGGGTCTGGTGGAGCCCACCCGCCTCCGCGCAGCTCACCCCCGTGGTACGGTGGCCAAATGAGACCAGCGCGGGCCCAACGAGCTCCGGGCGGGTGGCTGTGGTGGTGAAGCTTCGAAGTTGGGGGTTTCTCGGCGGCTGCTGGTGAGCTGTGCGGACGGGGAGTGTGTCAGCTCCTTGGGAGTCGGGAGCTGCCAGGGCTTGCGTGGGTTTGGGGAGGAGCAGCACAGCGGGCAGAGGCGCTCTCCCGACCTGCAGACTTGGCTGCTCCTGGAGCCTCGCCGATCTTCGGGAAGGGCTCCAGATTTAGACTTTAAAAGGTGCAAAGGAAGGCAGGAAAGCGTGGGATCCTCTGGGGGTCCTGGCGTCCCAGTTGAAGTAGTGTTTCTTTTACAATCTCGGAGTCATGATTCAGCATTTCAAGTGTGAATAAGGTGCAAAGGGAATCGGGAGAACGCCAGGGTTTTGCGGGCTGGAGTATTTTCTTGAATTTAAAAGACGGCTAGCTTCAGGTGGAAGGGGAGAAAGGCTGATGCCAGGGGAGTGCTGGCTCGCGCGTCATGAGCTTGACTCAGCTCCTTATAATTTGGCTCAGCATTTAAGCTTAAAATGTGCTGGACAGAACTGTTGAAATAATATTGGTTCAGTAACATCAGCGTTTTAAGCATTTTCCAACGGGTGTAATATGAACCCGTCTTTGTGGTACTGGTCATTCGAGACAGGGTAAACAGCTTGAAAAGCCTGCCCAGGCCGGGAGGCCGAGGTCTCTTGACAGGTGGCTGATAACTTAGAAAAGGAAACCAGAGCGATTGTACTTAATTCTTCAACTGAAAGTTGAATGTTTTAAGGCGGGTGAGGAAATAGCACATTTGACTCTGAAGAGAGTATTTTATAAACATTTATCCTTTTGGAAAGCGGTTTTGTTTTTCAGCTGAAAGATAATCTCAGCTACTAAGTTGCTCAGTCCGTTTTTTCCCTAAATGTTTCTTAAAATGGCACATTCTTAGATGGCACGATATGTGTATAACTTCTAAATTGACCTGCTTTTTCATTTATTACAGAGGTTTGTTGATTAGCTTAAGGTGTGGTAGCTCACAGCATGAGGTGTGCTGGGCTTATAACAGCCACGGAGACCATCTAGGTCCCTCCTCTGAGCTTTTTCCATGTACAAAGATCAGGGTCAAATGCCTGTGCCCACTTGGTGGAGGGTGGGGAAGAGTGTCTTCACTTCTTGACTTTCTAAAAAAAAAATTTTTTTTTAATTCGTGCAGGAGGTGGCAGGGACAGAAGAGAGAGAAGGGGAGGAAAGGAGTAGACAGTGAGGCAAGGCCGTTGATGAAGAGGAAAGCAGGCGGTTGTGCAGAACAGGGGCAAAGGAGAAGGAGAATTGAGGGGGCAGGGGGCACCTCTTCATTTATGATGCTCACTGGTTATAAAAAGCAGCCTGGTTGCTAAGATGCATTGCTCTTTGCAGAGTGTGTCTTACTGGCTGTGTAAGATATACCTTTTTTTTTCGAGATTGAGTTACAAGTCTAGGGTGCACTAACTGGAAAGTAATAGTGCCTCTTCAGAAAGAGAAATTTAACTAACCTTTCTGTACTCACAGGCATTGATTCGAATAAGATGTGGAGGCTTTCTCATCAGTCACCTGAGGTGAAACTGCATCTTCCAGCGCAATAGCGTGAGGATGGGCATGTATAAGGGACGCCGTTAACGATGTTAGGCCCACACAACTCTGAAGATTGTTGTAAGGAAGGACAGAAAATCACATTTATTAACTATTCAGTGTGAACCAAGCATTGGCCTAGGAACTTTACATAGATCATGACTTTAATGATTTTTATTTTAGGTAATCGGTGAAAACACAAAGTGGCCTTTGAAATATATTCAAACTATCTTAACTGTATCTTAAGCTTGTTTGAGCAGAAATTTTGAGACTTGAAAACCATTCAATTAATTAATGATTAATTTTGTTGTAAGAACACCTAACGAGATCTGCCATCTTAAATTTTTAAGTGCACAATACAGTATTGTCAGCTATAATGTTGTACAGCCGCTCTGTAGCACTTATTCCTCTAGTATAATTGAAACTATATACCTGTTGAACAGTAACTCTTGGTGCCCCTCTCCTCTCATCCTGCCCTTGGCAACCACCATTTTACTATCTATTTCTATGAGTTTGACTACTTTAGGTACCTCACATAAGTGGACTTCTGCGACTGGCTTATTTCACGTAGCGTAATGCTCTCCAAGTTCTTCCATGTTGTTGCACATTGCAGGATTTCCTCCTTTTTAAGGCTGAATAATATTACATCGTGTATATATATCACTTTTCTTTATCCATTCATCTAACGATAGACACTTAGGTTGTTTTTATATCTTGGTTATTGTGAATAATGCAGTGAACACGGGAGTGCATATATCTCTTCAAGATCCCGATTTCAATTCTTTTGGATATATACCCAGAAGTAGGATTGCTGAATCATATGGTAATTGTATTTTTAATTTTTTGAGAAAGCTCTATCCTGTTTTCCATGGTGGCTGCACCATTTTACTTTCTAGCCAATAGTGTACAAGGGTTCCAAATTCTTCACATCCTTGCCAATGCTTACCTCTTTTTTTTCATAAAAGCCAACCTAACAGGAGTGAGGTGATAACTCATTGTGGTTTTGATTTGCATGATTAGTGCATGATTTGCATGATTAGATTTTGATGATTAGTGATGTAAGCATCTTTCCAAGTACCTATTGGCCATTTGTATGTCTTCTTTGGAAAAATGTCTATTCAAGTTCTTTGCCCATTCTAAAATCAGGTTATTTAATTTCTTCTGCTTTAAGTTGTAGGAATTCCTTATGTATTTTAGATATTAACAACATATCAGATATTTGGTTTGCACATATTTTCTCCTCTTCTGTAGGTTGCCTTTTCACTCTGTTGATTTGTTTCCTTTGCTGTGCAAAGGCTTTATGGTTTGATGTAGTCCCACTTGTCTAATTTTGCTTTTATTGTTTGTACTTTTGTTATCACATCTAAGAAACCACTGCCAAACCTAACATCATGAAGTTTTTCCCGTGTTTTTCTTCTAGGAGTTTTATAGTTTCAGGTCTTACATATAAATTTTTGATACATTTTTGGGTTGATTTTTGTGTATGTTGTAAGATAAGGGTCTAGTTTCATTCTTTTGCATGTGGATAACCAGTTTTCCCAATACCATTTATTGAAGAGACTGTACTTTCCCCGTTGTGTATTCTTGGAACCCTTGTTAAAGATCAATTGACACATATATGTGGGTTAATTTCTCTATTCTTTTCCATTGGTCTATATGTCTGTTTTTATGCCAGTACTGTACTGTTTTAATTACTGTAACATTGGAATATATTTTGCAGTCAGGAAGTGTGGTACCTTTAGCTTTGTTCTTCTTGATCTATTCAGGTTCTTTTGTGGTCAGTATGAAATTTATGATTTTTTTCTTTTTCTGTAAAAAATGCCTTGGGATTTTGATAGGGATTACATTGAATCTGTAGATGGCTTTGGGTGATATGGACATTTTAACAATATCAAGTCTTCCCATTCATGAACATCGGATGTCTTTCCATTTATTTGTGTCTTTAATTTCTCTCATCAGTGATTTGTAGTTGTAAGTGTATACATTTTTCATCTCTTTGTTTAAGTTTATTCCTAAGTATTTGATTCTTTTTGATGCTATAGTAAATGAGATTGTTTTCTTAATTTTGGATAGTTCATTCTTAGTGTATAGAAATATGGCTGATGTTTGTACGCTGATTTTTGTATCCTGCAACTTTACTGAATTTGTGTATTAGTTCTGATAGATTTTTGGTGGCATCTTTAGGGTTTCTGCATATAAGATCATGTCATCTGTAAACAGTGATAATTCTACTTCCTCCTTTCTGATTTAGATATCTTTTATTTATTTTCCTTGCCTAATTGCTCTACCTAGGACTTCCAGTTCTATGCTGAATAGAAATGACAAGCGTGGGCATTCATGCCTTGTTCCTGATCTTAGGAGGAAAATTTTCAGTTTTTCACTGTTGAATATGATGTTAGCTGTGGCCTATTCATAAATGTTCTTTATTATGTTGAGGTAAATTTCCTATAAACCTAGTTTGTTGAGAGTTTTTTACCATTAAAGTGTGTTGAATTTCATCAGATGTTTTTTTCTGCATCTATTTACGATGATCATGTGATCTTTATTGTTCACTTTGTTAATGTAGTGTATCACATTAACTGACTTGCGTATGTTGAGCCATCTTGGCACCCCAGTGATAAAAGCCTTGGCACCCCAGTGATAAAAGCCATCATGGTGTATGATTTTTTTTAATGTGTCGTTGAATTTGGTTTGCTAGGATTTTGTTGTGGATTTTTACATCTGTGTTCATCAGGGAAATTGGCCTATACTTTTCTTTTCTTGTAGTGTCTTTATCTGGCTTTGCAAACCCATTTTTTAAAAAACACGTTGAATTTTGAGATAATTGTACATTCCCATGCAACTGTAAGTAATAATATAGAAATCCGTCATATCCTTTATCCATTTTCCCTGGTGGTAACATCTTGCATAACTATAGTACACAGTCACAACCAGGGGGTTGACATAGATACAATCCACAGTTTTTATTCAGGTTTCATCAGTTTTACATATATTCTTTTTCTTCTTGTTGAATGTATATTTAGTCTATGCAGTTTTATCATGTGAGCCTACCATCTCAGTCAAGATATAGAATAGTTCTATCACAAAGAGCCTTCATGTTTTCCTATCATAGCTATAGACACCTAATTGATAACAGCTACTAATATGTACTCCATCTCTATGTAATTTTGTCATTTCAAGAATGTTCTATTTAGAACCATACAGAGTGTAAACTTTGAGACTTTTTTGCACTCGGAATAATTCTCTGGAGTTTATTCAGATTGTTGCATGTATCAGTATTTCATTCCATTTTATTGCTCAGTAATACTCCATTGAATGCATGTATCACAGTGTGTTTAGTTATTCATCTGTTAAAGGACTTCTGGGTTGTTTCCAGGTTTTAGCTATTACAAATAGTGCCACTACAAACATTCATTTACAGGTTTTTATGTGAACATAAGTAGTTGTTTCTCTGGGATACATGTTCAGGAGTACAATTGCTGGGTCATATGGTAGTTGCATGTTTAGTTTTTTAAGAAACTGATAAACTGTTTTCCATCCATCCTATCAGCAGTGTATGTTTCTCTGCTTCCTCACCAGATTTGGTATTGTCACTGTTTTTTATTGTAGCCATTCTGGTAGGTGTGAAGTTGTGGCTTTAATTAGCATTTCCCTAATGGCTGATGGTGTTAAATTTTTTTTCATGTGTCTATTTGCCTTCTGTATGTCCTCTTTGTTAAACTTTCTCTTCATATTTTTTGTTGATTCTCTAAATGGATCTTTTTCTAAATGTCGAGTTTTGCGGTTTCTTTATACATATTAGATATAAATCCTTTGTCAGATATGTGGTTGGTAAATATTTCCTTCTACTCTATAGGTAGTCTTTTGAGCTTCTTAACAGGGTTTTTCCCTGTGCAAAACTCAAACTGATTTTTTTATTAAAAGTATTATCTTTGATTTAGTGCATGAATGTCACACATACTAACGGCTAGAAATTCCCTTAAGAATAAACAATAAAAAATTTATTTATTTATTTATAAAGATGTGTAATGCTTTTTTTTTTCTTCTTTTTAAGTTTTTGGCTGCACCAAAGATCCGTACTGGGGATCTTAGTTCCCTGACCAGGGATCAAACCTTTGCCCCCTGAGGTGGAATCTTAGCCGCTGGACCACCGGGGAAGTCCCTGTAATGCTTGTTATTATAAAGGTACTTACTTGTGTAGAAAGAGACTATTCACAGTTTTTCTCACATAAGAAATGGGCAGCAGTTGAAGTGAGGAAATGGATTATTAGAATGTCTCCTTTTACCAGTTTGGAGGGCAGGGCACAATGGAAAATGAAGGCAGCTTATGAAGGTGCAGTGATTTGTATCATATCAATTTAGCTAACTGGAACTGCGACTTAGAAATTCCTTTCCTGTGTTGTACAGGGCAAGGGCTGGACAGGAGAAATTTCTTCAAGGTTTGGAAAGTGAAGGTGAAGTGGTTACCGACGAGGATTCTTGGCCTCCTTAATCAACAGAAATTGAACTGAGGCCAGACAAATTCAGGCAAGGCTTTACCGGGGCCCCTGCTGCAGCAGGGGGCAGTGAGAACAAGCAACAGGTTCCCTTGCCTGTTCTCGCTTCCAGAGGGGGGCCAGCTTGTTCCTTACATGGGGTGAGGGTAGGAGTGTGTCCAGGGGTCAGGCCAGAGGGGTGACTTAGGTGGTTTGCCCACCCATTAGGTGGTGTCCGGTGCAGGGGGCGTGCGCAGCGTCCTGCTTGTGCTCAGGGCCCTTCAAAAGTGGCAGTTGGGTTTTTGGTCTCTTTGAATGTTTTATCCAGAATTTGCCCCAGCTGGGCATGCAAGCAGTTATTTTTAGTCCCATATAGTTTCTTTGTATTTTGTTGCTCAAGGAGAGGTTTCTCCAGGTGCAAGCATTGCAGCACTGCAGCAAAGGGTCTCAGGTTCCAGCCTGTCTCAAAGTGGCCATGTTCCCGAAAGTGCAGTCCCACTGCTCACCGCTGGAAAGCCAGTACTTGAGAGGAAAGGTTGGTGGAAAAGAAAGTTTGCTTATTTCGGAGGCGACAACTGGGGGAGAAGGTGGACCCATGTCCAAAGTCCAACTCCCCACTGACAATCAGCGGACAGGAGCTTTTAAAGGGGTGTTTCAGGGATGTATAGGCGGAGGGAGGGGGCCGTGTACAGGAACAGCACAATCAGCTCTGACAGTCATCTTGAACTTGGTCATGCGGTGGTGGTCTGATCAGCATCATCTTGATTGTTTTAAACACAGGGTCAGTCCCAGGGTTGGTTTGTGCCCATTTCTTTGAGGCCAGTTCTTGGAATTGTGGCAATTTATGTGATGGCTACAGTCTGGTCATCATGTAGTTAACTTCTTCCACCTGATGGGGGTTTCAATATTTACAAAACAGCTCAAAAGATATGGCTCAGGATATTATCTATAGCCCTTGAGGAGGAACTAAAAGTCCTTGACTTTGCTTAATGACTAAACTATTTAGTCTTGTTTGACTGCTTTCCTTTGCTTCTGCATTTTCTCACTTCTCTGATTAAATTTTTTCTTTGACTAAAGATTTTCTACAGACAAAAGGCGTGCGGAGGACATGGGATCGGGGTGGGGTGGGGTCTGTCCTGGGAAGGCCACATAGGGTCCTGTTCTGTTTCAGCCATGTACCCACTCAGAAGGTGTGTGTAGGTTTGGTGTGTCGCAGCTCATGCTGGTTGCCCCAGGCTTGCTGAGTAACCTGCTCTGGTGTGCAACAGCAGCTAATTCTGCAGCTCCTCCGGAATTCTCCAGATCTCCTTTAGCTACTTGGAATCACAGTGCAGGTATGTGTGCAGCACTGTGGAGACTGCTGGCCTGTTTGCAAGCCACTCCCATAGTTAAAGTTGGAGCCTAGGAGGCTGCAAGAAACAGAAGTGTATTCTAGTTAATCTTTGTGGGTTCCAGTCGCTCCTTCCTTTCCCCTACTTCAAGTCCATCCTTCCTTCTCGAATGCCTGCCCTGCTGGCGTTCCACTTGTTATAGACACAGGAGCAGCAGCCTTGCATAGGCTATGTAAGGAGTTCCCATGATTGTGGAAGGTCAAAACTCTGCAGCAAATTCCTGCTGCTGTATCATTCCTGATCTGCTTCTCTGGTCAAACTTTAACTGATACAAATAATAATTTCTTTGTGTTGCTTGAAGTGAATTTAGAATTCTAATGAATTTCTGTCTCAAGTCAAATCTTCTGTTCAGTCTTTTCATAATCTCATTTCCAAGGACACACAGGAATATTTTTGGACTGTTGTAGAGCAGAATCAAAACATCTGTGAAAACTTAATCTGCAGCAGTAACCTTTTTTATTTTTCTTCTTTATCCTTCACTGGCCATGACATGTTTTTCACTGTGGAATCAGGTGAAGCACATTAAGTCACTTTGTAGACACTGAATTGACACAGAACCAAACCTCGTAATGCCCATAACGCCCACCTTGAAAAATGGTCCTGATTGATATAAAAGGTGCTTAGCTTTTAAAATTTTATTTCCTTTCTACCCCCCTTTCTCTTGAGGAGAAGCTCCTGCTGGATTGTTAGCGGTGCCATTCCATATCAAGAAGCAAGGAGAAGCTTCCTTCAACAAGAAAGGACCAGCGGTTTTTCCATGTTAATGATGGGGAAGCGAAGGCAAATTAAATGACCTCAATTCTCTTTCCAGGTTTAGGCTGTTGAATCATAGTATTCTACTAGTTCGCTATAAAGTTTTATTTTATTGAAGGCTCTGATGGTAATATAAACCAGATGAGTGAAAGTGGCTGGTTTAAAATGTCAGAGTTAAAAAATAGAATATCTTAATATGTGCAGCTGTAAGGATTTGCAACATTTTAATGTTTAGATCTTGAGAGTTTTTTTGCATCAGTTTGCATCTTCTAGTCACAAATGATATGCCAACCATGAAAATCAACTCTAACCGCTGTGCCCAAAACCTGAAAGAAATGGTTTGATTTGACCTCTATGGGAATTCATTTTGAGATAGTCTATTGCTACAAGACATAATTCTGTTTTCTAAGTCTGTGATAGGAGACAAGTGAGGACTGTTTAGGATGTTTGACTAGATTGTCTAGGATGTTCAGTGATGGATGTAGTTAAGGAAAAATGTGATTGGAGGCAATAAAGATTTTATAGAGAAAAATGAATAAAAGAAGTCCTCTGAAAATTTCATGCCAAACTAAGTTTATCTTAGAAACCCCAAGACGAGGAGGTTAGCATCCTTGCCTGTTAGGATATGCTTTAGATGTAAGATAGCCTTTAGGCTACAGTCTGTCTGGTGGTGTAGGAGGGATAGAAAATGAGAGGAATATATTTCTGTATCATGAGGGTATTTTTTGTGTGTGTGTGTGGTATGCTCTCACACATCTCACTATCGTGGCCTCTCTCACTATCGTGGCCTCTCTCACTATCGTGGCCTCTCCCGTTGCGGAGCACAGGCTCCGGACGCGCAGGCTCAGCAGCCATGGCTCACGGGCCCAGCCGCTCTGCGGCATGTGGGATCTTCCCGGACCGGGGCATGAACCCGTGTTCCCTGCATCGGCAGGCGGACTCTCAACCACTGCGCCACCAGGGAAGCCCCAAACATATATACCTTTGAAAGAAAAAAACATTTGCTAAAAATTGACAGCTCAGTTATAGGTATAACTAACTATATTATATTTGGTGTTGATCTGTTCATTTTTGTTATTTATTGCCTCACTTCTGGAAGATTTTTCTTCTGGGACTTGCTTCCTTCTGTGGTCACTGATCTTCCTGCCCTCAGTTTCCTTACCCTTTCTTTGATGCAGTCGCTACTCTGAATACTATGTGACAACAGAGACTGTAACGGCCTCCTCCTGACCGGCTCCCTTTTGCCTGACCCCTCCCTACAGCTTCCTCAGCCAGGTGAGGATGAGTTTTGCTTTGGCCTCAGGGCACCATCTCCCTGCTGCACTTTTGTTTACATTGGTGCCTTGGAACGCATCCTTTGGTTCTTTATATACATGAAGTGATGACGAGTTGCTGATTTATTCCTGGTCCTGGAGGGAATGCAAAAGAAGAGCAACTAAAATGATTAAGGGCCTAAGGGATTCTCCTTAGAGGAAAAACGAGAAGAACCAGATGTCGTTGTTTATTGGCTGAATGATCTAAGACTATGGAAAGCATTTAGAAGTATGAGAGCTGTAATGAAGGCAGGAGGTAAGAAGAAGAAAAATGAACGGGGATATAGGAAGACGGGAGAACTAGAACCGGGCTGTGGAAAGTCACCCGGAAGGTGTTGGAGAACCCATCATTTGAGACACCAAAAACAGAAGATGAGGGGTACATTTAATTTTTTCTTTTCCCAGGTTTATAGTCTTACTGGAAAAGAATGTATGTTGTGTTGTTGCTGAGAAAACTGGATATTTTCCGGCAAGCATGGCAACCATATGCAGCCTTACCTTAAGCTTTGAGACCTGGGTATTGTTCTGAGTATCACCTGTCTTGAATCACTGGGTTGCTTAGGGCAGACCTCTGGGCCCCATCTCAGATCTACTGGCTTAAAATATCTTGGGATGGGATTAGGGAATCAGCGGTTGCAACTAGCACACTGGTGATTGAGAATCCAGGGAAGCACTGGGACTCAGTGGAAGTCTATGTTTAATGAGGTTGAGATGCCCAAATCTGCCTGGCACGGCAGAGAAAGGACTCCAGAAGCTCATTGAGATAGGAATGTCGGGGTGCATTTATCACCTCGTCTGCACACACCTCACTCCCACCCTCTACTGCATTCCCTGAGAGGGCCAGGTGCTTCTCCCTTCATTGAGACATTGAGAAATACATTAGTGAGGGAGTGCCTGCAAGGTTGGGAAGCTCTGTGTCGGCTCTTTTCTGTAGGCCGAGTGTGATGTGGGAGATGCTGCCATTGAGGTGGGTTTTCCGACTCCACTGGGGGTGATGGGATCCTGGAGTTCCGGAGGCCAAGTGACAGAGCTTAGCTGCCAAAGACTAGGTGAGAGCATTTGCTATGACAGGCATGAGGATGCGGTGATAATCAGAATGTTTTGACCCACAGGGATCATTGGTGGTGGCATGAAGTAGTCAGGTGGCCCTCTTAAATGTTACTTGATCTATATACCAGGAAAATTGCAGGTTCAGGGCCCAGAACTAGACACGAGTCACGGCGATGGAACATCACGACCTCTCACGCAGTTTCCAGACCCCTGCCAGTTCATTGACGTACGGCTGTTTGACTGAAATAGAGTTGGGGTCCCCTTGAGGAGGGACCCTAGTATATTCCCTAGTAGAAGTCTCTTGCAGAGATACAGGCTGTTTTTATTTTTTTCCTAAACCAGAGGTATTTTTCAAAGAAGAAAACTAAAAGAGAGTAATGGGCTTTACCTAGAGCTCTAGGCTGTGAGGTGTGCGTTGCTGGATGAGGGACAACCAATGACTTTCTTCTCCTCTCCTACCCCTCTTCCTGTGGCTGCTTGATGCCAAACTGTGTGACCCTGTGACCTTTCCTGGGAACAGGTGCCTTCCGATTGCTGTAAGCTCAGTATGGCCCCCCCCCTTTCTGGGCACTTTTACGAAGAGGCCGAGGATTTCAGACAGAGACGGGGCTCTTTACGTTCTGTTTGCCAAAATCTGGAAGGCTTTCAGCCAGTAGGCATGACTATCAAGATTATTTTAGAAAAAAACGTTGTTTTACTTCCTATTGCTTGGCCTACCTTTATATGAGAAAGGAAGGCTAAATCAAATAAAGTTAGAGATTCTTTGAATAGAAAGAGAAAGATGATCTTTTCCAACTTCCAACTTCATGTAAGTTTATTTGTTCGTCCAGTAAACCTTCACTTAGAATCTACTGTGTGCTAAGTGAGATGGATACAGTGACAAAAAATTAATTTCTAAAAATGTATGAAAATGCTCATAACATTTGAGGAGTGTAGTAAAAGAGTTTTAAAAAACTGATTAAATTCTATGATGGAAGTACGTTCAGGGTGACGTGGAACCTGAGAGACTGTCCTCCCTAGGTGGTGTTTAAGGTAGGCTGTTATCGCATCTCTGTGTGGACATTTCTGGTTATCCCAAACACCGATTCTAGTTTTAGATCTTACATCTTTCTCTGAGCTGAAGTCTGCCTCTCAGTAGTTAGTTAGCAGGCCCCGTGGCAAACTGTGAGTACTTGAACCACCTAAATGGGCACCCAGGTATGTCCATGCAGCCACGGAGGCCCAGAGTTGCCAGGTCTTCTAATATTTGAAGAGAAGCTGGAAGTTTTTATATGAAATCACCTGTTTTATTGTGTGACGAGCATGCACCAGGCACTGTGCTAGACACTGGGGATGTAGCCATGAATATGTCAGAGAGCCTTTCCCCTGGAGAACTTGGTATCATTTCTGTCTGCCACCTTTCTCCAGGCTGAGTGTCCCCCATTTCCTCAAACCTATCTCCCTGTGACATCACTTAGAGACCCTTCCCCCAGCATCCTGGAGCTGTCCTGTGAAGGTGCTCTGGCGTTGAAGTAGCACCCTGAGGGGCTGCTGCCCCACACTGGACACCACCCACGTTCCCTTTCCCACTTGCACAGAGAAGGCCTCCCTCTTCCTTATCTCTGTACCTGGTAGGTTCTCCTACTGCTAGAATTCTCTCACTTTTAATCATCTTTCTCTGTTTCTCCTCTCTTTCACCTGCTATGCTGTTAACTCTTCAGTAGCCAATGCTGTGTCTTCTCTTTGTATCTCTGGGCTCCACGTTATACCTGGCATCTAGCAGTTGCTCAATAAATATCTGTTGGAGTGAATTGAAATGAAAAATATTGACTTAGGCGGTTCCCTGACTGTCTATTGGTAGTTTGGTCTGTTTCGGTAACCAGGACACAGTAACTCGGAGCTTAGGATAGAGTAACAGCCCTTGGACATACCATGTGTAGAGTTTTAATCTGGATTGCGAATATCTTGTTCTCTTTTATGTCCAAATGTGGGTCTTTACTGTTACCCATATTCTGTCGAATCCTCTTAGAATGAAGTAACAACTTCAAGCATTTAAATTCTTTGTGAAACTCAGTCTCCCAGTACGGTAACTAACTCTCCTTCCCAGATACAGGCCTTCTGCAGGTTTGGTTAGCATATACTATAGATTCGTTTAAGATTTTGGTAAAAATATTGAACAGCTCAGAGATATTATCAGAACCTGTGACGTACCCTGGAGGTCTCCATCCGAGGAGACATTGATTTATTATTCACCACTCTTTGTGTGTGCTCAAACCTGTCTTATTCTATCTTGTATGCAAGGAGATCCTGAGAGAGTCTGATAAATGTCTTTGTTAAAATAAAGATGTCATGCATCTATCACATCCCGTCTCCTATTAACATGTGAATTAGTCAGTTAACTCCCTTTTTGTGAACCCCTGTTGGCACCCAGAATCAGATTCTTTTTCCAGGGCTCACAAATAGAATAAGTTCTAAAATTTTGTCATCATTTCATCTTAAGCTCACTTGTCTATAATTTGGAGAGTTCTTTCTCCATCTTTTAGACATTTAGAAAACTCTCCTAATTCTAGATTTTTGGTGATTTCTCAAAGCTTAGATTCACTAGTGTCAGGTACATGTGAGAGGCTTTCACACTGCTACCTCATCACTGCAGTGGTTCCCCATTCAGCAATTAAAAAAACATATTTTGGCATCTACTTGAATTCACTTAAAACACCAGGCACTCTGTCCTAACCGATTTCCAGATATAATCTATATGGATAACATCTGCATATTTTCAGATATGACACATATGGACACAAAGGTGACTCATGCCTACTATTTTATATCATTTTGGAAGGGGAAAGGAATGTATGTTAATTACCTCATAAAAGTGTGGTAATATAGTACGGTCGGTCGTCTTCAGTGATGCTTTTTACTTTCCAAATGGTTGAATAACAAATAAATTAGAAAAATAATAGGTCTTTTGTTTTCTTTTTAGAAACAGTGCTATTATTTGTAATCCAGAGTTATGATCTAAAGTATAATATGTGTGGGAATAGTCAAATCCATAAGGGTTTTGGTTTATTAGGTGTCTTTCCTTCTCTGTATTGCCGTTTTTGTAATTAACACAGTGAGGTGCATCTTTTAGATTGACAGGGCCATTTCCATCTCTTCCTCTACTCACACTCACAAGACTTCTTATGGGAGTTTGCTCCCACACCAAGCAGTTCTCCGACACCTGCTGGGTGTCCTAGAATTCGATTCAGTCCTGACACTCCCTACCTGGAGTTAGCATCAGATCCGCCCAGGGAAGGGCTTGGTTCTACACGATTGCCCCACTTCAGACACCAGTCGCAAGTACTGGGTCCCCAGGTTACCCCCATTTATGTCTGACCTGGCTACAAGTTGGGGGTTCCCAGAACCCCCTCCTCAGCTTTGATAATTTGCTGTAATGGCTCACAGAACTCAGAGAAACACTTATGTTTACCAGTTTATTACATAAAGAAGGGTATGATAAAGTGTACAGATAAACAGCCAGGTGAAGGGATGCACAGACTAAGGTCTGGAGGGTCCTGAGTGCAGAAGCTTCTGTCCCTGTGGAGTTGGGCTGCATCACTCTCTGGGCATGTTGATGTGTTCACCAACCTGGAAGCTCTCTGAACCCCATAGTTCAGGGAATTTTATGGAAGCTTCATCACGTAGGCATGATCGATTATTAACTCAGCCTCCCTCACCTATGCCCTCCCTGAGGATGGGGGTAGGGCTGAAAGTTCCAAGCTTATAATCGCACGTGATCTTTCTCGTGACCAGCTCCCATCCTGAAGCCATCCAGGAGCCCAGTAAAAGTCACCTCATTAGAACAAAAGACACTCCTATCTCCCAGGGAATCCAAGGGATTTAGGAGCTCTGTGTCAGGAACCAGGGCCAAAGACCAAGGATTAGAACAAAAGGTGCTCCCATTGCTCTTATCACTTAGGAAATTGCAAGGAATTTACGAGCCCAGTGCCAGGAACTTGGGGGCAGAGACCAAATATTAAAACAAAAGACGTTCCTAGCACGTGTATCACTTCGGAAATTACAAAAGTTTTAGGGCCTCTGACCAGGAGTTGGGATGAAGATCAAAATATATATTTCTTACTATATCACAATATCACATATATATGTATATATATATTTTGAATACTTTTCTGGTTATTTCCTTACAGAAAATTCCTAGAAGTGGAATTTTTGGCCAAAAGTTGTATAATTTTTAAAGCCTTTGATACATGTCGACAACCTAGAGACCTTTCAGTTTGGGCACCCACCTACCACATGTGAGATTGCCTGTTTTCTCTCATTGAGATGGGTGTGAATGAATTTTAAATGAATGGCTTAGCTGGTCTGGAAAACTCAGCCTGATGAAGTGAGAAACAGTGTAAAATCAACCTCAGGGGGATGGGCTGTCAGGGAACTGCACCCCCGTTCCCCGAGGATAGGGACTTAGTCTTGTCCTTCTCAGAGCTCCGCCATCCTGAGCTTTCTGATTTCCGGCAGCTCTATCGGCCTGTGGGTGTCCTCTTTTACTGGAATGGGAGGGATGCTGTTCTCCCTTCTTTAGCTGGACGTGCCAGTCCCCTAGTTCACTGCCCTTTCCTCTTTCCTTCTGAATGAGGTATTTCACACTGGGCTCCTATCTTAAGGATCTTGGGGGTGTGCGCAGACTCATGGGTCTGTCAACACAGCTGTCTGGAATCTTGCTTTGGAGCCCTGGAGTTGGATCCCTCACGGCAATTCATTTTTCTAGGCTTAGTTAGGACCATGATTACTTCAGTGGGAATGAAAACTGAGTTGATTAAGTGACTATGACATTTAGATTCATATGTCCAAATAAAGCCTGAGATGTTTAAAATTCTGTATGTTAAAGCTGTGTATGAATCAAGTCAAGTGTTTAGAATATGCATATGCCATCGCTAAAGTTGACTTTTAGATTCTTCATTGTTTTTGGCAAACAGGAGGTGTTTGTGTAGGAGAAGCAGATCAAGAGCATGAGAATAAAGATGTGGTATTACTGTTTTGGTAAACTGGGCTGGAGTCTAGACAGCTATAGGCAGTACCACTTAGGGTGTGTATGCTCTCCCAAGAGAACCCTTCCCTATACAATTGTATCTTTTCTATAACCCTACAGGCTCAGTTGGGGACATTCTGTCCTGTTTTTAAATTAAAAGCTACCTTCAGAAGTCTCTCTGTTGTGCATTTCTGTTTTAGGAAAGTGTTTTTTAAGATGTTGAGCAATTAATTTCCCTTCTCTTTGTGGTTCTCTTTTTAGTTTCTTTGTTGTAATCCTAGAATTCAGATTCTGAGATCTATAGGAATTTATGTTAGAAAACATTTAATACAAATTCTGAAATGCTATGTTCTTTCTCATCCTTATAATTTCTGCTACAGCTGGTAATTGTGGATAGGTGCCCTGAAGATCCCTTGTGGAGTGGTAATTAACGATGATTCCTTGTGCGTAATCTGAAAATTTGGTTCCTGGTGGCACCGTAGGTGAGAGAACACAGTCATACCTGGTTTGTCTCAACCTTGACCACAGCCGCAGTTTCCTGCTCTCTTTCTAATCTGTGGTGGCCATAGCTCTGACCCACAGCGCTGTGGACTTGCCTCTAACACTCAGCTGCTTAGGAAGAGGTGGCCATGATACTGGGGGGTGTTTGCATCAGCCAGGGAGTGAGGGAAAAAGGGGTGGCATGCCTGTCTGCCTGCCTTCTCAGTGAGGCCACAGTTTTCTGAAGTAATATTGTATTGCATTTGCAGTGATTTCTGCAGATAGCAAAATTTTTAGATAGGAAAAAAATTACACTCAAATGTGCAGAATCACCTGATATTGGGAATTATTTAAAAATAATTGAATAACTTATCTTTTAAAATGATGGATTTCCTTTGTTTGTGCTTATGTTCTGTTTGTAGCTAATTCAGTTTTTGTTTGTTTTTACAGGCTAAACATCTTTTTGACTGGCATGAACCCATTCTACTTTCATGCAGTAAATGTCATTTTACACTGCCTAGTGACCCTTGTGCTGATGTACACCTGTGACAAAACTGTCTTCAAGAATCGTGGACTTGCTTTCGTTACAGCATTGCTTTTTGCTGTGCATCCTGTTCACACAGAGGCGGTGAGTGTCATTGGAACTCAATGAAATAATGAAGCAAAAAAGTGATCCTGGGCTTCCTGGTGGCGCAGTGGTTGAGAGTCCGCCTGCCGATGCAGGGGACACGGGTTCGTGCCCCGGTCCGGGAGGATCCCACGTGCCGCGGAGCGGCTGGGCCCGTGAGCCATTGGCCGCTGAGCCTGCACGTCTGGAGCCTGTGCTCCGCAAGGGGAGAGGCCACAACAGTGAGAGGCCTGCGTGCCGTGGAGAAAAAAAAAAAAAAAAAAAAAAAGTGATCCTTTTTCCCTTTCGAAATCATGTGAATTTAAAGCTCTACTAAAGTGTTTATCTTTATATATAAATCATTCTGCATGACAGCTTTTCTTTCTGAATGTTCAAATGGCCTTTACTGCACCTTCAGGATTTCACACCTGTTTTTCACACCTGTTATTATTACAGGTGGCAATAAATGACCACAGTTCTTTATCTGCAGAAAATTTAAGTCCTAATGTGTTTTAAACAGCAAGGGGCATTTTGAGATACTTAACGCTGAGTCATTGTTCGTGCTCTACAGTTTTTTAACCTTTTCTCACTCTGCTTTATGTTTATAATATTCATGATGCACAACTGTAAGTGCTAGGTGAGAGACTATAAAAAGTTGAACTAACATTCTTCAAGTTAGACACATTTAGGAGACTTACCATCAGTTTTCCAAGTTATTTAGTATGAATTGTAGTTATTTGGTGGATAAGGAGAAATTTATTTAGAAAATATAGATAGTTTAGATCTGTGCTCTTATTTAAAATATGGACTTAATCATTCACCAAGATGGCGTCATCCAGCTAACCTTGTTTCACATCTCAATAAACACAGTTGGTTTATTTCATGTGTATTGCTAGGGGTGGATGAAGACTTTCCAAGGGGTATGTGGGTACCACAGTTTTAAAAGAATTGTTTCCAGAGGCTCAGATTGCATCCGGACACTTTCCTGCAGCTCACATCTGGGTCTGAGTGCACACCTGGGGGAAAGGTGTCAAATTGATTCTCCTCTCCCTGTTCCCCTTTCAATTGCCTTTTTCTTATTTAAAGAAAAATAAGGAATGTCTTGCATACATTTACTATGCCCCAGGGGTACAAACAGGCACCTTACAATGAAACAATTTGATATATTGGTGTCAGCCAGGTCTCCTCTAATTAAGGCATCATAAACCCAAAGTAGGGCTTCTTGTCTTTTTCTGTCTTTACATATTTCTGTGAGGAATGCAGCATGGCATTAGAAGTAGGCTGTGGTGGCCTGTGAGATTCTGGTTGTCATGGGGATGTATATAATATGTTCATTTGATCTGACACAAGAAGTCTGATTTGGCCAATTGGCTTAATAATGAGAAATGGTTAGGCCATATGATGGACGTTTGCCACAAACAAAATTCTAAATCTGTAAGCTCAAGGTTTTGACACAAGTGAGAGTGATAAAGAGCGAGTGATAAAGAAGAAAATTATTTTATAAAAAATTACTTTCTTAAGGGTACTTTTTCCAGCCCTTTCTGGGTATTTTGGACTGAACAAGGTACCTGTAAGTGGAAGACTATTAAGTATAAGTAATAGTCCTTTGCAATTAAGTATAAGTAATAGTCCTTTGCAAAGTCTCAGTCAAGCCTTTTTGCTGTACTTCTGAGAAACTGTGAAAGCAAACGAAACTAATAACAGGTAACTCTAATGATGGGTACACTTCATTTATTTGCTTTCAGCCAGATTAAAGGAGAACCTGATAGAATTGTCTGCTGGTAGATCATTAAACATTATGCAAGATGATAGATCACCATGATTTTTCAAATAACTTGGGTGTTCAAAGAATTAAGTCACTGTATAACATGGCTACTTCTGTCCTCATTTATGTAAGCAGTGTTTAAATACAAAAGCTACGGATAGGACTGATGCCGCATGCTTTCTTATTCTAACAAAAAATAATATTCAGTCATAGATAACTGAATTTATTAAAAAGAAAGCTACAACTGTATTATTAAGAGGTGTATGTTTTATATTTAATAATTATTTATCATTTTTTCTAACTTACGATGTATTTAATAATTGAAAATAATAGTAATTGGACTAATAATACAAAATTGAAAATTAGCACTTAGGTGTTTTGATCACAGGAAATTTAAAAAATAAATTTAATTGCATATGTATTTTTACTACAGAGAGAGATAATAAGTAGAATATTTTAAAATGTAACTATAACACATTAAGAAAAAATGCTGAGGGGGAAATAAAATGGAAATATGAGTTTAAGGGGAAAGTGTGTAAGAGGTCTATCATTTAGAGAAGAGCCTGTTCATATTTGTGTAAGGGGGACATGATGAGCTTCAAATTGCTGTGGTATGTTTCAGGTGCATTTGGTGCATTTAAAGGAGTAACATTATGGCGTTATTTTAAAATGTCAGTTTCTAAAATGCACAGGAAGTTAGATCCTTTGAATTATTTAAAATTATGATGAAAAATTTTGGATGTGAATTTTAAAAGATGAGAGCAATGCATAAGTTTTCAATATGATTGTTAGATGAAGAGAAATAATCAAGGACCACTACTCCTAGCCATATAGAATATATGACACCAGGTCAGTGGCAATGTTTTAATCTAAGCCCATCAACAATATTATGTTTCTGACAAATAATTTCATAAGTAGAGTTAAAAATTCATGCTTAGAGTGTCTTGGAGAAAATTTTTGTAGGAAAGAACAAATGAGTAGAATAAGAATGGTCCTAATTCTGTGCTTGCAGAGAGGGAGAGCATAAAATGCAGGTAATCTCAGGCAGTGTGATCATGAGCTAGCTGGAGTTCTAAGAAAAAAGGAAAATCCTGTTAGCAAAATGACCTGTAAGAAAGGGTTTCACAAATACCGTATGTTAACACATATATATGGAATCTAAAAAAAAATAATGGCTCTGAAGAACCTAGGGGCAGGACAGGAATAAAGACACAGACATAGAGAATGGGCTTGAGGACTTGGGGAGGGGGAAGGGGAAAGCGGGACGAAGTGAGAGAGTAGCATGGACATATATACACTACCAAACATAAAACAGCTAGCTAGTGGGAAGCAGCTGCATAGCACAGGGAGATCAGCTCAGTGCTTTGTGACCACCTAGAGGGGTGAGATAGGGAGGGTGGGAGGAAGACGCAAGAGGGAAGGGATATGGGGATATATGTATATGTATAGCTGATTCACTTTGTTATACAGCAGAAACTAACACACTATTGTAAAGCAGTTATGCTCCAATAAAGATGTTAAAAAAAAAAAAGGTTTCAAGCAGCTTTTGTACTAATCGGAAAAAAAAAAAATCCATGGTAACACAATTATGGGGACAAAGGAGCCTGAGAGCTAGACATTTATTTGGGGAAAAATCTTAAAGAAACTATTTGCATTCACAAGGAGATGGGGGAGGCATAAGAAGGCGAAGAAATTTGACCTGTATAATAAACTATACTGGAAAGTAAAATCAAGAGACTGTTATTTAATTATAGATATTAGTTCAGGTTTCTAGAAAGGAGGGCAGAGAAATAGAGAAAAAGAAATGTGTGTTATGAAAACATAGTGATACATTATTTAAGAAAAAGAAAAACAGACCATAGTGTGATGAAAAAGGAAGTTAGTAGGATGTGTCTCCTCTTTGTTAAACAAGAACAAAAACGAGACCATAAATTACAGCAGGAAGGATGGAGGGCTTAACTTGCGGGGGGAGGGTTTAGTGTAAACATGTTGATATGATTAAGGATTTGCTTTCTTAATTACGTAACCAACAAATTGTTAAACGAGTGCTTGCTTAGTGCAGGCCCTCTGCTAGGTGCCAAGGGGGTATGTGGGTGGGCAGTGGGGTCCCTACCCACAGTTTGTTCATAAGCTCCTAGAAAAGCCAAAGAGCGTACACATAAATACATACAAGACAAAGCAATATGTTGAATAAAACTGAAATTCCAGCGAAGGGAAAAATTATTTCCAGTTTAAGTAGAGAGGAATAAATTCATTTAGTTATGTAATTTTTCAACAAATATTTGAGTGACTATAATACAGTCAATCAGTGCAGGGCTATAGCAGTGAATAAGGTAGACCTAGAGCTTTCCTCATTGAAGGCCTTGTGATTCTTGGGTTTCCTGACAGTATATTTCTTGGGAAATTTATGTTTTTCTGAATCCCGAATCATGAGAAAAATCAGTAGAGAAATTGGGGAAATGGGGAAATCATTGTAATTCTCCTATGAGAATTAAAACTTAACAATCATCGTAGAGACATTACTGTTTGAAGGAATGCACTTCTGTCCAGTCAAAAGCAAGAGCAGGAAATGCTGACACATGGAGTTGAAGGTTAGGGTTGACGTTTCCACAGCTGGGACAAGAGTACTTAGGAGAAAATTGGTCATGATCTAATCAGCCAGTTTGGCTTTCAGCTGTTGCCATGTGTTAAGTGTGTGTTCCTGGCTCAGTCTGCCACCAATAGAACTCATTTTGCAGGTAAAATAATTAATAAATATAATATAATAGTGATAGTGCAAGAAATAACAAGTTTTGGGGGCAAATTAAGTCCTTACTTGTCAGTTTCCACATGTGATTCTGTTAAGCCTGCTAGGAGATCTGAATGTTACATTATTTGAATTCTACTCAATTATGTTCACTGATTTTTTTCAAATGTTTGAATATTTGTTAAAGGAATACGGTTCCCAGGTTACAGCTACCTGCTTGGTGATGGAAACTTGAAGCTTAAGGGAAGAAATACATGCTCTCCATCTCTTTGTATATTTGACCAAGTCCTTTTGTACTTCCCAGCACCCTAGGTTCAGCCTGCGTTGTCACGGGATCAAGCCCAAGGGGTGACAACTTGACGTTCCATCTTTGCTTCTTGTTGCCCACTCCCACCCCCTTTTCATGTATTCCATGCTCTCATCACTTTAACCTCCCCTTCCAGGAACACCCAGTATGCTTTCAGGACTCTCTTTCCTCTGCCTGGAATGCTTCTGCATTCCCTCTCTGGCCCAAGATTCACATCCCCCTGTCTTGAGGTTCCTGAAGTCCTCCTTGCTTGACCTTTAAGTCTCAGTGAATAAGGCCAGCCTTTCCACGAAGCCTTCCCAGATCCTACAGTCCAAATTAATGCCTTCAGTCTTCTCATGGCAGTGATTTCTCCCCTTTACAATACATGCAGTTTCCTTGTAACCTCTTAATACCCTCTTTGACTCCTCACCAGACGTTAACTGCTTGGGGCAGGTTTAATCCCTCCAGCTGGCATAAATACCTGGCAAATAGGAGGCACTTGTTAAATGTTTGTTGACCGGCGTGAAACATGCAATTACTGAACAAGATGATGTTGACAAATTGACTCACTGTGTGGCTAGTCTGGCCAGATAGTAGTTGATGACAAGCACCTTGTTTTTAAGACACTAACCCCCTTGCCCCAGAGACCCCAGCTTAACAGGGATACAGAGTAGGTGTTCAGTGACTGCTTGGTGGTTTGGAGCTGGCAGCAGAATCTCTCAGTGTTAGCACTGACATTTCAACCCCCGCTCTGAGCTTCTGCTCCAAGGGACACTCCATTCTTCAAATCTGGGCGCGTCCAGCTGGCACACGCTGCTATTGCTGCTGCTGTTTCCCGGCAGAGCTAACTGACTACAGTTTGAGAAGCAGGGCTTCAGGCGCCTTGAAGGCATTAGTTATGCCTGCCTAGCTTGTGATTGCCTCATTCCAACTTGCCACACCCAATATCAGCTTGCCAGTCCTGCTGTTGTCTGGGTTGGCCACAGCAGTAGTGCTGTGTTGGGTGTCCCCCTGGGCCCAGACGCCTGGGCCTTATCCCAGGACTTTGTTGCTGGCGAGCTGGGCTCTCTGTTTAACCTCCCAGAGGCCTTGCTGGTGATGCCGAGCTCAGTGCTCAAAGGGGCGGTGCCTGTAGCCTGAGCAGGCCTGGGCTTCACAAGTGAACCGTGTGCAGTTGTTACTTTACGTACTGTGACTCTGAGCTGGGCCTTGACACCGAGGTGAAACCACACTGTCACTAATAGACATATTGGATTATCTAATAACGTTAACATAAAATATCATACATGTAAACCTTAAAGTAAAAAGATGGTTTCCATACATCACGCAGAAAAACCCGTCTCACTGTTAAGAGTCTCACCCCCTTTCTCTGCAGGGAAAAGGAAGAAAGAAGGGCATCAGCAATGAGTGGGCACTTTGTATATATCATCTTACTTATTACAACAGTAACGTGAGTTAGGGGGTGTAATACTCATTTTAAAGATAACAAAACCAAATCTCAGAACTTAAAGATAACAAAGTTGAATCTCCCTCAGTTGGTTAGGGGAGCCTGTATTCAAGCCTTGGATGGTCTAGCTCAGCGGTCCCCAACCTTTTTGGCACCAGGGACTGGTTTCGTGGGAGACAATTTTTCCACAGACCTGGGGTGGGGAATGGTTTCAGGATGATTTGAGCACATTACATTTACTGTGCACTTTATTTCTGTTATTATTCTGTTGTGATATATAATAAAATAATTATGCAACTCACCATCATGCAGAATCAGTGGGAGCCCTGAGCTTTCAGTTGCTACTCACTGATAGGGTTTTGATATGAGTCTGCAAGCAGTTGATTCATTATGGTCTCTGTGCAGTCAAACCTCTCTGCTAATGATAATCTGTATTTGCAGCCGCTCCCGAGCGCTAGCATCACTGCCTCAGCTCCCCCTCAGATCATCAGGCTTTAGATTCTCATAAGGAGCGCACAACCTAGATCCCTTGCATGCGCAGTTCCCAGTAGGGTTCACGCTTTTATGAGAATCTAATGCCTCCACTGGCCTGACGGGGAGCGGAGCTCAGGCAGTAATGTGAGTGATGGAGAGCGGCTGTAAATACAGATGAAGCTTCGCTCACTCACCTGCCGCTCACCTCCTGCTGTGCGGCCCGGTTCTTAACAGGACACAGACCACTACCATCCGTGGCCCGGGGATTGGGGACCCCTGGTCTAGCTCCATGTGTGTGTCATTGCCTCTCCTTTATGACTGCAAAATTTGCTTATTATATGAAGATATTTATAGGTATATTTCCCAGAAATCTATTTTCCACTATTAATTGTTGATTGATTCTCCAACACACCATGGGCTTCACGTCTTCTGTGATTTGGGTAAGGCTGTTTTCTGTGCCTGAATGTCAAGTCTGTTTATTTCCCTTGCGAATTCTTCCTCATATGTGACCTTTTCTTTGAAGCATTCTTTGAACCATACCCCGTTTTTTTCCTTTACAGTTTTATTTCCTGGATTTCAAAAAATTAAGAGAAATGTACACGTTTGGAGTAGTGAAATAATACAAAGATTTATAAATGGCCATCTGTCCCCACCCTTCTTCCATTTCAGTCCCTTTCTGAAGTAACACAATAAAAAAAAATAATTTCAAGCTTAAAAATGTAGTGACCATGCACTCTTTATCCAGAGTCACCAATTTTTAACATTTTGCAGCATATGTTTTATCATCCTTCCACTCTTTCTCCTTCAATATATAAAAATATTACTTGCTTTCTGAAGCATTTGAGAGTAGGTTGCATAATTCATGCTCCTTTACACCTTAATAATTTCGTTGTCTATTTTCTAAAACCAAGGCCATTAGTCACTGTTTCTTTTTAGCCTCTTTTAGTCTTAAGTTTTGAACAGTCACCAGTCTTCAGTGTCTTTCTATTATATTATTTATATCTTTAAATGTAACTTAAAATTTATATTAGGATTATATATAATATACAGTGTTATTAATATATTTGTCTTAATATTGTAATTGACAGTGTTTATCATTTATTGCTGTCCTTATTTATTATGATGTTCAAATTGTTGCATATTTGGTCAGTGGGAGCCCATTGTTACTGGCTTCTGTGTCCTATTGACATGTACCTGTCATTTTTTGAGCACTTACTTTCTGACGTGAGAGAATGATCCAAGTGCTCTTGTATCTCCTGAGTCTCAACCCTGGAATCAGCTGCTTCTCCAAGGGGCCCATGTTCTCTTTAGTGGATAAATGGCCTGTGGTTAGTGTCAGGATGGCTCTTTGCTACTGGGATATTTTGCTTTCAGACCCTTTTGGTGATGTTGCTAAGAAACACATAGACGCATGCACGTACACTCACACATAGTGATGGTGAGTTCATACTCCTTCCCATTCTTGTCTTATTTTTTTCCTAGTGCTCTGTAAACATCCTCTGTTCCATTAGCACTCTGGTGCCCAAAGACTAGCACAGTGTCCAGAACTCAGTCATTGCTCAAAAAAATATTTTTGAAAAAAACCAGTAAATGAATATACTTTGATGCTGTGAATTGATCTTCAATAGAAGAAAGGTTAAAAATGAAGTTAAGCATGAAAATCTTGCCCCTTCCTTCCTCTTTTTCTCCTTCTTTAAAATTATTGTTAAATATAACCAGAAGTGGTTAGTCATATATCAGAATTTAAAGAATAATGTGTTTTCTAATTTATTATTCCTTTCATTCCTCTGAAAACAAATAACATTTCTGTAATGCGTTTCTGAAAGTGGTTTTCTGAGGTTTTTATTTTTTCACACTTTCTAGGTGGCCGGAATTGTTGGCAGAGCTGACGTGTTGGCATGCTTGCTGTTTCTGTTAGCCTTTCTCTCCTACAGTAGGTATGTATGTCTAAGAATGCCCTTATCTGTTTACAGTCATGCTGTCCCCTGGGAGTTTCTGGGGTGTGTGTGTGTGTGTGTGTGTGTGTGTGTGTGTGTGTGTGTGTGTTGACTCTGAGCTCCTGCCTGAGAGAGGAGGGAGGCTTCTTGGCAGTGAAATGCCCAGTGAGCTTCCTGGAGACCTGGGATAGGAAACCGTCTCCTTACCAAAAGCTAGGCTGTTCTCTCTTCCAGCCGCATTCTGAACCATGTCATAGCCTTTTAAAAGGACTGCTCTCCCAGTGCTGGGAAGATAAGCTCTTGCTTCTTGATTTCTCTTACTTGTAGTTTCTTACTGAGAATGGAATTTGAAATCTTAGCTCTGAGCCAAAATATACTGGGTCTAGTCCTCTCTTCTATTTAACTATGATTTGTTTAATTTCTCCTTTTCATTTTGGTCCTACATTTTGTTTTGTTTTTTTCCTCTTTATTATCCTCATTAAAGTAGCTCAAAGCTTAAAACAACAAGGCTGAATTGAAAGTAGTATTTCTCAACTGTGATTTTCCAATTTGCACATCCTTTCATCAAAATACAGAAGCTTCTTGCTTTGGTAGACTGAAAAACAGTAAAACAATTTCCCATTATATTGCCCCTTTCCCCCTAACTTGATCAGATTCTCACCTGAGTCGTGACATATCCACATAGGGAAAGGGGTGGGTAAAAAATGAAGGTAGGGCTTCCCTGGTGGCGCAGCAGTTGAGAATCTGCCTGCTAATGCAGGGGACACGGGTTCGAGCCCTGGTCTGGGAGGATCCCACATGCCGCGGAGCAGCTAGGCCCGTGAGCCACAACTATTGAGCCTGTGCGTCTGGAGCCTGTGCTCCGCAACAAGAGAGGCCATGATGGTGAGAGGCCCGCACACCGCGATGAAGAGCGGCGCCCGCTTGCCGCAGCTAGAGAAAGCCCTCGCACAGAAACAAAGACCCAACACAGCAAAAATAAATAAATAAATTAATAAAATCCCTGTTTCCACTTCCCAGCTCACGTCATTGTAGTCATTGTTTATTAAAAAAAAAAAAAAATGAATGTAATGGGGGCAGGTGACTCAGAGGGTGGCCCAGGAGAAAGGGGGCCAGTGAGCCACATTGCCCTGCTTCCTGGAGGGATGCCTGGTTAAGGATTTGTGAACCTTGATCTCTAGGTCAGTTCATTGGCCTATAATCTTATAAAACCCAGTGACTCCAAGGAACACTGTTCTAAACCAGTGATTCTCAGTAGGGGGCAAATTTGCCCACCTGCCCCAGGGGGACATTTGCAATATCTGGAGATACCTTTGCTTGTCACAACTGGAGAGGTGCAGCTGGCACGTGAGTAGAGGCCAAGGATTCTAGAGTGTGCGGGACAGCCCTTGTAACAAAGAATCATCTTCCCTAAAATACCAGTAGTCCTGAAACTGAGAAACCTTGTTGTAAACCAGTTTAGAGCTTGGGTCAAAGATGGACTGAATTAAGCTTTATGAAGTTTTGCTTTAAGACCAGAGTCTCTTCTTAATATAGTACCAGGCTTCTAGTCCTGGCTTTGTAATCTCCCACTGCATTGCTAGGTATATAAAAGAGTGTTGTGAGAATATTAAAAATATAAACCCAAATTCAACAGTTGTTTCCTATTTGCTCTGGTGTTAGAACAAGATTAATAATCGCTTTTGAGTTTGAACTTGATCCTCAGCCTTCTTCTCTGTGTTGATCAATTTGGGAACATGAGTGGGCCCGCAGCATATCCACATCTGTGTGATCATAAGCTACACTGTTACAGCTTTCTGTTGTGCAGGCCATTCGCACTTGGAGTAATTTTAAGCTATAAACCAGCTTCGGAGAAAAAGCCTGTCTCCTACAAATTTGGCATATAATTTAGGTGATTGTTCTAAGACATAACAATAAGGGTAAGACGTCACCACTTCAGATATATTGGCCTTCAAAAGAGTAGGAGCAAATTGGTGTGCCACCTGCGGAAGGAACAGTGGAATTTCTTGGTGTGGCGCTGACTCTGTTTTGTAAGGTGAAAAAAGACTTTACAGCAGCTGGAGGGTTTTAGAAAATCCCTGCTGGAAATTATGCTGAGAAAAAAAAAAAAGCTTTACTTAATACATTCTCATGAAAAACAAATTTAAAACTACAGTTTAGAAACTAATACAACATTGTAAATCAGCTGTACCTCAATAAAAAAACCCAAAAAAACAGATTAGCCAGAAGAAAAGAAAAAGACTAAAACGTGTATTTTCATCACAGAAATGATGATTGTGTTTGGTATATATCCACTGATTTCTTTGTACAGAAGCATATAAAATACCTTCACAAAAATAATAATAATGATAAACACTTAACATGTAATAAGTCATTTACTGAATCTTCCCTACAACACTGTGATCCCATTTCACACATGAGGGAACTGAGGCACAGGGAGGCAACCGACCTGCCCCATGTTACCCTGTTAGTTAACAGCAGAGCTGTGATTTGAACCCAGGGAACCTGGCTCCAGAGTTCATTCATGTGGCTTAGTAACCTGTTGTATTCACTTAAAATATATTCACCTAAACATCTTTCCATGTCACTAAATACATCTCTATGGTAGCATTTTACATGGCTTTTTAGTGTTCCTTTGTTACATGCCATAATTTACCAGAATTTTTTTTTTTTTTTTTTTTTTTTTTTTGCGGTACGCAGGCCTCTCACTGCTGCGGCCTCTCCCGTTGCAGAGCACAGGCTCTGGACGCGCAGGCCCAGCGGCCGTGGCTCACGGGCCCAGCTGCTCCGCGGCATACGGGATCCTCCCGGACCGGAGCACGAACCCGTGTCCCCTGCATCGGCGGGCAGACCCACAACCACTGCGCCACCAGGGAAGCCCTACCAGAATTTATATATGCCTTAATTTAAGTACCAAATTCAGCATTGTTGGGCATTTACTTTTTTCCATCTTTGCAAATTTTAAATAACACTGTGATGAACATGCTTCAAGAAATCTTTGCTCACCTACTTACTCAGAATACAACGAAATTGGTGCTAGATCTTATCTTTATAAGGTGGTTATTTCTTAACGACCCACATTTCTTCTCAGAGTGAAAGCAACTCAACCTTGTTTTTCAGGAGCGTGGACCAGTGTCGTGTTGGGGAATGTTTCCCTCCCACGGCTTCTCCCTTCTTCCTGCTGCTCAGTCTGTGTCTGGGGACCTGCGCTATGCTGGTGAAAGAGACGGGCGTCACGGTGTTCGGCGTGTGCTTGGTTTATGATCTCTTTTCTTTATCCCACAATCATGATAAATCGTAAGTCATTTTAAAGTTTTGCTGTCAAGCAGTCCATGATGTGCAGAGAAGAGTTGCTTAAATCAATAGTTTTCAAACTCTCATTAAAAAAATAGAGGTATAACATTTTGTTAAATGTAACCTCCTCTTAGACTATCATATAGTAAGGCTTATTTCCTTAGGATAAATGCATTATATGTGTTTAAACTCTTCACGCTTTTGTGAAAATCCATGAGGACTATAAAGTTTTCGTGAGCCCCAAATTTGGAATTGAAAAGTATCATTGC
The DNA here is from genome assembly GCF_949987515.2 of Delphinus delphis. Lineage (NCBI taxonomy): Eukaryota > Metazoa > Chordata > Mammalia > Artiodactyla > Delphinidae > Delphinus > Delphinus delphis. Next base: position 25,035,622 of record NC_082693.1, on the reverse strand, counting down.
TGATTGCAAGTTTATATCGCCAGATTGTTTTGGTTGCATACTACTGAGAGATCTTGATTCACACAGTGGAGTAGTTACAAATGGTAACAGTCTGTTAACAGCTTGACTTGAATCTCTGCCTTCAAATGCTAAATTGGAGTCGTTTACTTGCTCTAGGGATGATGCCTTTACCTGAGAGTTTTGGAAGGGGCCTTTTGGAATTCCACAGAGGGCCAGTCTAAACCCTACAGGAATAATCACACGTCATATTCAAGTTAAAGAACAAGTTTATTTAGTAGCCTATTTTCATTTAAAAAACTTAAGGTACATTCATATTATCCTGTGGATTATAGATGATAAGAGTGACTAAGGCATATTAAAAGTTCAAGTACATACTATAATTTTCTTCCTCTGTCAAATCCATAATTACTAACAATTTGACATGCAGACACTATTTTTCACTAATTATAAGGCCCTTACATTTGAACTTTTAATAAATGTCACTGATTTATTCTCCAGCCTTGTCCGATGAAGAATTTTATCTTAAAAAAAAAATCCTGTCTTTTTAGCCCATTCCCTACATCTTTATGCTTCTTGACATAAAGATAAGAGCAGTGCTAGTGAGTGGCAACAAGCTGAGATGAGTCATTAGATTCTGATCACCTTCCTGCTTGGGCGTACTTGGAGATAATTTAAATAGATTGTAGTGCTCTGTTGGCTCTCTGTAAATCTCAGAGGCATGTAAAAGGAAGGAGCCCAGTTATCATTTTGATCCAAGCTCAAACCAAGAAAGCTGTGAGCCAAAGCACCTCCCCTAGGCTTATATGAGAATGCCTTTCGTCTGTATCCTCTCCACCCATGGTAGTAATTGCATTGCTGACCTTACTATTTAGAGAGCAGCCTATCCACCCCTCTGGCTTTCCACTTTCTTCTGGCATCCGCTTTGTATTTTCCTCCCATCGTCTTTCTGCTTCGCTCTACTGACAGCAGCAGATGTGGCAAGTGCCTGCAGACCCTTGCCTTTGGTTCAGTCCAGAGATATTTTAATCTCATATCGACTGAAATAAAACACACAACTGGTGGGTTGAGAATTATGTTTTATTTGGGGACATTGCTAAGGACTACAGCCTGGGAGGGCAGCCTCTCAGATAGCTCTGAGGGACTGTTCCAAAGAGGTAAGGGAGGAGCCGAGATGTATGAGTTTTTGCTGAAGAAAAATTTAAAAAAACAACTATATAGTCGAAACTCAAAAGATTAGTGCTAATCACAAAAGATCAGGCATCTCAAGTTAATGATTTCAGTGCTTTTCTATATATGGGAAGATGCAAGAGTCTGGGCTCATTAAAATTGTTCCTTTGATATGCATCTCAACTCTCTAGGGTCAGTATCCTATTTTTCTCCATCCTGAATTCCCCTCAGGGCGCACCTTCCAGGCCCGCTGCAGTGGCTGATAATATGATAGCAGGCAGCATTCTTGTTTAGCTCATCTTTGAAGTCATATCTCCTCTGGTCTGAGGTCTCTCCAGCCCACTCCTTTTTTCTTCATCTGGTCACTGTTGAGCTAGGCTTTTTTCAAAGAGAATAATTGTTGTTTTTATTCCTTTAGTAATTGTTCTTGACCTTCATTATACCAAACTGCCAGAAGTTCTATTCTATGAAAAAAACAATACTGCTCATATGTAGCTTGGATGTTGCATAGCTCATAGTTGGTGGGGTTTCTTTGTTTGTTTTAGTAACTTTTAGCTCTCACAACCGCCAGCATCTCTGCATAGGTGGAGGCATTCATTCTTTCCACCCACTTAACACATTCTCATTCTGTGCCTGGCCAAGAATAAGACAGTTAAGATTCCTTCCCTCAAAGAGCAATACTGGGGGAGACGGACGTTACATAAGTAGTTACGCGAGTAACTGAGTACAGTGGTGAAAGTGGTGAGAAGGAACTGAGAGCAGGTAACAGGGAGACCTGGTCGATCACAGTATCTCTTGAGTGCAGGCCGTGTGCCAAGCACTGGGCCACGCCCTTTACAAGTATGAAGTCACTGATTGCTCACAACAACTTTTACCCTCATTTTACAGAGGAGAGAATTCAGGCAGGCATAGAAAGTAACCTCTCCAGAGTCACCCATCCCCTATTGCGACTTCTGTCTGTGTGACTCCAGAGCCACAGGGTTACCCCTGAGCCTCCGTGGAGCACACAGGACAGGGATTTGGAGACCCCCCGGGGCATCTGCATCTCAGATCCTGGGCTCACATTTGTACCAGGAGACCAGCTCAGAGGATCTGTGTGTATTGGGGGGTCCTGACCCCTTTGAGAATCTCACAGAATCGTGTCCCCTTTTCCCAGAATAACGTACACACAAATTCTTATCTGCTCATTTAGAATAAACATCTTGGTACTAGGTTGTTCTTGAGGTCTTTTCATTGTATGATTCAGGAAACAGGAAAGAAACAACAGAAGCAAGTGTTGGAAGCCCTCGCCTACGTGAAGAGCAATTTATTCCTAAATTTTAAGATTGGACCACACGAACAGAGTTAGATTTCTTTTCTGAGACATCACCTTTAGGAAGAAACATTTTCAGTGAAAGAGCAGCTCCTGAAAGTTAAATTTTTTTCTTTTTAAAAAATTAGCATATAATTGCCAACACGCAGAAGATAACGTTCCCTGACCCCAGTCCCTACCCTCTCTCTAGAAATAACCATGATCCTGAATTTGGCATTTTTCATTTCTAGGGCGGTTTGCTTGTTATTACTTCATAAGTATATACCACTGAATATCAAATAGCATTGTTTACATACTTGCAGACTTTATATAAATTGTGTCTCTTGCTTTTCTTTTCATTTAACGTTGGATTTTGAGATCCATCAATGTGGATACATGTGGCTATAGTTTATTCATTTTAACTGTTGTGTAGTATTTAATTATCACAATTTATCCATCCTTCTGGAGTTTGAATTTAGGTTATTTTTACATTTTTGGCTATTATATAGCATGCTTCAGGTAACCTTTGTGTGCACGTCCTTCCTGGGGCATAACCACAGAAGTATTGCTGGGGCCACAGATGCATCCATGTTCACTGTGTTGATCTCACTGTGAACTGTGATTTCACTTGTTCACTGTGAGCAAGAGACATTGCTTTTGAAATGACTGGAGTGCAGCAGTGGATGAGAATCCCCTTTGTTCCACATTCTCCCCATCACTTGATAGTATCAGACTTTAAAAGTTTTGCCCAGCTGGTGGTTATGAATTATATCATCTCAGAAGATTCACGAAGGAAAATGTGAGAATACATTGGGGTGGATCAGCTGTGAAAAACATTTCACAAGACCATAATAATGTAAATCCCGAATATCACTTCAACTGAGTTAGGAGAATTCAAATTATATTTATTATGAGAGAAATATATGTGGAAGATGAGAAGAGGGTGGGTTGTGAATGTGTGTGTGTGTGTGTGTGTGTTTGCGTATTGGTGACCACGTAAAAGGGACTGAGTCCTCATCTTCTATGGTAGCAACTCAATAAGACAAGTTCTAAAATTAGAAATAATATTATAATTTAATCTTATTTTAAAAATATCGTGATGAATACCAGAAACAGAAGAGCTAAAAGACTTGTGGACGGTTGCTTCCATGGAACAGGGCTTGGCGATGGGACAAGGGATTGCTGTTCCTTGTTGCAGGTCTTATCATTCTGTCTGACTTTGTTTCCCCTCCATTCCATGTACAATTAGGAGCAATGGGGTCGTCCATCAGCGCAGCCCACAGCGGCCCGGGAGCTCCCTGCCCACCGCACCGCCCGCGCACCCTCTCCGGGAGAACGGGAAGCAGCAGCGGTTCCCTCACAAAGGAGCTTGGGGTGGCTGCCATACTCCATTGCCACCTGAACCCAAGAGCAGTGGATTCCCTGTGTCTCCTCGAGCTGTGTGGTCCTTGATGAGGTACTGGGCTGTGCTCCTTGACCTTGCATGTTTTCACCATCCAGCATCACCTGTTGCAGGGGAATCGCTAGAGAAGTGAAGCACCGAGTGGGTTCTTTGTGACACCCGCCCACACTTGTTTCCCTCCTTCTTTCTTTTTCCTTCCCCATCTCCCTTCCTCCTGCCTCCTTCCTTCTCTTCTTTCCATTCCTTCCTTATATTAGATCAGATGAAAAAGGAGTAGCTGGAAGAAGCAAGTAGAAGCCCTGCTGTCTGCTGTTATTTAGAAGGAGAGGGTGAGGCTCTGAAGCCTCCATTGAGAAGTGCAGACATATTGCTGCTTCCCTATTGGAAGAGCCTCCAACAGGGAAGAGCCCTGGGCATCAGAGAGCAAGGCCCCTCAGTTTTCTGGGGGAGGATAGCTCTACCTTCTGCTGCTCCGTCTCTCCCTGCTCTTGGTGTGTGATAGGAATTTATTACAGCACAAGTATGGGAGTAAGCCCAGGGGACACTGCCTCTCAGAAATGTTTTTGAGGGTACAGGAAAATCTTTTTTTTTTTTTTTAAAAAAAACATCTTTATTGGAGGATAATTGCTTTAAAATGGTATGTTAGTTTCTGCTTTATAACAAAGTGAATCAGCTATACGTATACGTATACCCCCATATCCCCTCCTTTTTGCATCTCCCTCCCACCCTCCCTATCCCACCCCTGTAGGTGGTCACAGAGCACCGAGCTGATCTCCCAGGGTACAGGAAAAACTTTAAAGGATTTTCTCTCTTTTTTTGAATCTTTTGACCTAGCCATGAAAATTAACATAGATTTATCAGAACTCATTAAATTAGCTTGCCTCTAAAATAGCTCAAGCCATGGGCAAGTCAGAATTTAATAAAGATGGAAATTTGACTCATACGATTAGCGGTTAAACAGCAGATTGCTATTCTTATTCTTCTGTGCAGTCCCAGAAAACTCCCTCTTTTCTGGGTCTTTGTTTCCGATTATTCCTGCGGAAACCTGTCTTTTGGATCGTGCTCCATTTATTCGTTCTTCAACAAAGATCTATTGAGTGTCTACCACGTGCCTGGCATGTTCCCGGCACCAGGGATATCCTGGTGAATAAGGAAGACAGGGTCCTTGCCCCTGTGTAGCTTCCCTTCCCGTAGAGGAGGACACACACTAAATAACCAACAAAGAATGAACAGTGTGGTGGAGAGTGGTGGGTGGGCCTGGCTGGAGCAACTCCATGTTGGTTGGTCAGGAAAGGCCCACAGAATCCTCCTGGATGAGTGGAGGAGCTAGCCCTGCTCGGATCTGGGCACAGGCTTCCAGACTTGGGGAAACGAGCAAGTGGGGTTTGGAAGGGGTGAGCTCAGGGGGTGGGCAGGCCCAGATGGGGAAGGGTGTGTTGGCCATGGAAGTGAGTTTGGATTTTATTTTGAGTGGAAAAGGGAGACTTTGGAGGGTTCTGTTTGTTATCGTTGTTGTTGTTTAATGTGGAGGAAAATGGTTACATTAAGAATGTTCACTCTGGCTTCTTGTAGCGGATGATTAAGGGGCAAGAGTAAAGCAGGGAGACTTTCATACAGACTGAGGGGAAAAGAAAGGGTCTTGGCCGAGGCTGATAGAGACTGAGGTGGAGGGATATAGTGGATTTGGGATAAGTTTTGGATATACATCTAACAGGACTTGCTGATGTTTGGGGTGAGGGGTGAGGGAAAGGCAGGAAACAAGGCTGTTTGTGTTTCTGGCTTCAATAGTTGGGTGCGTGGTGGTGTCAGTTACTGAGATGGAAAGGCTAGAGGAAAAATAAGTTTGGGAAAGGATAAAATCACAGGGATGCTTGAAATTCCTGAGCAAGAAAGCAGAGAGGTAAATAGTCAAAACCTTGAGGATATCTTGACTTTTTCCATAACACGGCATGAAGGAAAAGAAGACAGAATATTTGGGGAAATTGTAAATTTTTTTAAGGAAGGCAGAGGAGGAGAAAAAACAAGAGTTAATCGCACATTACAGACTTTCAAGGAAGGACAAAGGTCAGGCTGCAGTGTGACTGAGTTCCATCAGGGCGGGGACCATGTCGGCTTCTGATCACATTTGTATTCCCAGTTCTTTTCATAGTGTCTGGCCAAGAGTAGTTGCTCAAATATTTGTGAAATGAATAAATTATTGAGTAGGTGGTAAGAAAGTATTGGAATTAAGCATAAATAGAATATTTTCAGTAAATTTGGTAATGAAGGAATGGGGCAAAGGATGTTAACTCCAGGGGTGTTAGGTTTTTGTTTTCATTTTTATTTTAAATTTAACGCGTGTGTGTATGTAGGTAGATAACTTGTAGAGAGTAGAGATGGAAGGTGCAGGAGCAGAAAGGAATAAGATGAAGTATGAATACCAGTGGTGCACTGGTAAATGCTTAATAACTGGCTCTCCAGAGAAAGTAAATCCTGACTGGTGTTGGCCAATTTCCATGTAAATACTCTTACCATGTAGCTGATTTGAAGCTACAAATGTGACATTGCTGAACATGGAGTTGGGAGAGGTGTGCCATAGCTCACCATCATGAAGCGTTTCCACTGCTCAATGGACAATATATGTAGTAACCTCAAGAGCATAGATAACAGTAAAATGAAGGAAACTAATTAGGAAGTGATGAGCCTTGAGTACTTATTACCTTTGTTTTTAGCATGATTTAAGTTTATAGAATTATTTTAAGATATATATTAATATATACAATATATTTACATACGTATGATTTATTATAGTTATTTAATTTTCAATAATGGCTGTATTTAATAACTGGCCTGCAAAATTTCTGAAAATTTAATAGTCATCTCTAGCAAGCCAGTGTGAGTCAGCTCCAGCACTCCAGTGAAGAAGGTCTTTCAGGAGGGGAAGAAAACTTTGTATCTGTGATCCATCCACTATGTACCAGGAGGTGGGCTGGCATTTCCCACATGTTATCCCATGCAGCCATCACAACTTTCGTGTAGGGTAAACCTTACAGTTTGCATTATTAGGTGGATATGGAAGAAGTTAAATGATCATTTAAAACATTTGCATAGGGGCCACCGGTGGCGCAGTGGTTGAGAGTCCGCCTGCCGATGCAGGGGACACGGGATCGTGCCCCGGTCCGAGAAGATCCCACATGCTGCGGAGCGGCTGGGCCTGTGAGCCACGGCTGCTGAGCCTGCGCGTCCGGAGCCTGTGCTCTGCAACGGGAGAGGCCACAGCAGTGAGAGGCCCGCATACCGCAAAAAAACAAACAAACAAAAAAACATTTGCATAGTTAGTAAGTGGTAGCATCAGGATTGGAACTCAGGCTGTTTGACCCCTAATCCTTTGCTTTTGCCTGTTTGTTATGCTCTGAAGTCCAGCTTCCCGGTTGAGGACTTGGCTTTGGGAAGGAGGCAGGACACTTGTTCCATGCTCTGTGGAGCTGGCCTCCCTGTTGAACTCTCGGGGGTAGAAGATTCTTGCAGCCATCCTTGGGTCAACAAATGAGGCACCTTCTGACTTACTTCGATATAGGGTGTTGGTACTAATACATTGAATTAAATGACATGCTTTTTTTTTTTTTAACTCCGAGCACCAGCCTGTTTTAGAAAGAATTATGCCTGGAGAGCAGTACATAGGACAACTGGAACTGGTCGGGGTCTTAGTAAGTTAACATGTTTGTGGGCAAGAAAGACCATTATCCTTTCTTGGAGGGGAAAGTTGTCATGTATTTTCTTCCTTTGGAAAGGAAAGGTGTCATATATTTGACTATAAATTTGATTAGCATCAAAATTATTTTAAAAAACTGTGTGTGTCCTTTTGTCAGAAGGTGATCAGGTAAAGAAAATAAAAGTTCAAAGAGGCAATGTTATTTTAGTTCTGAAGATCTCTGCAGACAGTGTTTAAATCATGGCTCCTTCACTTGATCCTAGACAAGTTATTTTATCTCTGTGAGCCTCAGTTTTCTTATCTCCAAAAGGTGGAACTAATCATGGCACCTCACTCTCAGATTGCTTGTCAGGACTCAAAGCTATAGCCTGCATAATAAACATGTAAATAGGTGCCTGGCCCACAGTAGCCAGTGTGGCAGCCCACAGCATCATTAGTAGTAGCTTAGTATTATGAATATTATTATTCCTGTGTGAGTTTCTAAACACCAGGATGTATCCTGAAACTGGTGAACCTGCAGTATGCAGGCAAGGGATGAGTTTGTGTGAGATTTTTTTTGCTTGAACTTTGAAACTATTTGCTAATATGTATTTACATTGCATGCATGGCATTAGGCTGTCAAAAAATTGGACTAAATACTATCAGGTTAAACATTTTCTGTAGTTACCAAATACAGGAGAATTCCAAAATCCTACTGCAAGTCATTTATTTAGTTTCCTGTTTTTCTATGTGACTTAGTGATTGGCTTATGGGTAGCAAGTACAATGAAGAACCTAGGACGTAGGGTATACACTCTGGAATCAGATGAAATTTCAGTTGATGCCACCTTTTACTCAGTTGTTCCATGTGCAATGAGAAATGTTTGGTATGTAAACCTTCCTTCTCCCTACCCTCTTCATTATATCCAGTTCATTCACGCATGGACACATTTTCCCTTTCACCTTAGAAAACTCAGTGAATTCTGCCTGAACTCTTATCCTCGTAACTCATACCTATATCTGTAACTATATGTAGTCATTTTTCATATAGAGACTTGATTGATTTCACATTTAAGTGACAGTGATTATGGTTGGTGTTGAAGACAGTTCTTGGCTCAATAAATTCTTTCTCTTTTCCTCTTCTCTTGCTCTGCAGCATCTGTCACGAATCATTCATTTGTCAGTATTTACTGAATGCCTCCTATGTGCCAAGTAATGTTTTAGGTGCTGGGAATATATGGCAGTGAAGTAAACAGAGCTCTGCCCTCCTGGAACTTAGCTGGATGATGATCATGATATTTTTACTAAAATGGGCTCGTTTCCTACCTTTGTGGGTAAGACAGCGGTCATATTTTTCACTTCAGTGTGTCTTAAAAGTTTTTCTTGTGTACCTTGCACGGAGGCATGCAAATCAAGAAACTAAGACAGGTTTAGGGTTAGAGAACAGGTTGGCACTAAAGTGAAACTGTTAGATAATTAAATTATTTCAGAGGACTTAAGGAAGCATATAAATATTTTGACCTTCACTGGCGGAATGAGTCACTGATCTTTCACAAGTGTCGTTTTAATGCTTTACTTCTGTAGACCTTGCATTGTATTCTTTTTCCCTAAAGTAAGAAATGCTTTGTAGATTAAATTCCTCTGAGCAGGGCAAATGTGTTTCAGATCATTATTAACAGCCTCATGTAAGCTTTGAAAGAAGCTTAGTAAGTTTGTGAAATGAGATTTTCAGGTGACAGGAAAAAAATCTCTGTTGAAAGCCTGAATTACTGATGAATAATTGGGTTATCCCCCCACCATTTTACACACCTTTCTGGTTGACTGATCTCAGATGGGCCGTTTTCAATCTAACTCAGTTAGTGCTTTAAAAAAATGAAATGACCAAATGAAAGAGGGGTGGAGTAAACTAAGAGATCTACACAGAAAATACCTCCCACAGTTAAAAGTGAAGTTTGTGGGTTCATATTAATAAATCCCCTCCCCTACTTTCAAGTCTCTTAATGTAAGTGTAAAGCTCAGTGATGAATCCACCTTAAGAACACAAGCCACCCTCTGGAAGTAGGTATGGGCTAAGGTCTTACTTTAAAGAGACTTTGTACATTCTTTCATTGCTGCGGATCATTTTTCCTCATTTCCATTGCTTTGTTTAAAGATGAGCTGGGCCACATTTTGCTATGGAATTCTCTCTCTTCTTCAGTGGTGTAAATACTTCAGTCTTCAGGTGTAGTTCTTAGGTGGCTGCAGCCAGATCACTATGACGTTTTGGCACATGATGGTGGTGGAGCTAAGAAAGCAGTAGCTCTCAGGCTGTATTTTATAAAGACAACTGACCAAACCTACTAGCATAATTATTGTTAAAGTTATTTCTTATTAAACAACTTAAACACTGTTTACACCCATGATTCTATCACTTGGACCCAATATCCAAAGGGTATCCTCTCTTGTTACCTTTGGCCCATACATGCCTGAGCTTTTTCATAGCTTGTCAATTTCTTTTTAATATGCTGAACTGACCATAGCTTTTACTAAGACCCTGTAGTGCCTCCTGGTGTGACTGAACTGCAGACTTGCTTAGTGGCTGGGAAGGCACTGGAGAAGGGAGGTGGGTGATTGCTGCAGGCATCTGTCTTCCTATGGAGGACACATTTTCCTGGGAAGGGTGAACAAATGCTGCTGTTTTGCTATAGGAAGGATGAAAATAGTGGGAAATTTATTTTTAAAAACTTAAATAAATAAGTAATTTTCCAAAAGAACTGTCAGTTAGTGTTATCAGGCTTCTTAATTTTGAACTGTGTTTATTGGGATAGCATCATTAATCTGCCTTTAACGTTCTTTGGTGGGTTGATTTACCCAAGATGGGCTCTCAAGTTCTTTTTTTTTTTTTTTGTGGTACGTGGGCCTCTCACTGTTGTGGCCTCTCCCGTTGTGGAGCACAGGCTCCGGACGCGCAGGCTCAGCGGCCATGGCTCACGGGCCCAGCCACTCCACGGCATGTGGGATCTTCCCGGACCGGGGCACGAACCCGCGTCTCCTGCATCGGTAGACGGACTCTCAACCACTGCGCCACCAGGGAAGCCCTCAAGTTCTTTTAAAGTAGCTTTTCTTAAACATGGAACTTACCAGAGAGGTATTCTCTTATGTGGATAGAGAATTAAAAGAGAGTTTTTTCTGTCACTACTTCCTAACCATTAGTTGAGAGTGATGTTATTCCATCTGAACCAGACCCAGAGTATATGGTAAAGCAGGTATTACTTTGATGAGTTTGCCTGAAAGCTTATTGAAATCTGCTTTGCTTCTTGAACTGAACTCAGCACTAAAATGGATCATTTCAGTAAAGTGTTTCTTGGCTTCGTTCAGAACTTAGCACTAAAAACCTCTTCCAAATAAATCACGTGCTAAGAAGCAAAATTCCTTTTAATTTATGGATAGCAGTTGGTAGAGTTCCTAACTGCTGACAGCCCCTGGTTCATTCTGCTTAATCTTGACTGGGTACCGGCTCTTGGCAATATTCTATCCCCTGTGAATTTCAGTCAGTGGATAAGTTCTTTCCTTGCTCAGTGTAGAGCTATCAAGCTTAGGCATCTGCTTTCCAATTGGATTCATGGGGACATATGTTGAAAGAGAAAATTCAATTTTGTCACTGCCACAGTAGGCTCTTAGAAGAGGATGCCAGGCCTCATGGTTTCCTATCAGCTCATCAGTCACCATTGGATACTCAACCTCTGTCCTGTGCAGGTTAGAGCCTGGGTGACTTCAAGGACACCAAACATCTTTCCCTTCTTTTGCAGAACACAGGTAGGGCCCTTAGGGTGTTGTAGGGAGTCCGCTGCCAATTTCTTTGCTCTTTTAGTTAAAGCTGCTGTCATCCAGCTAATTTTTTTTTTTTAATTTATCTTTTTTAATGTAGCCTGCTGAGAGGTTGTGGAGTGATTGCAGTAAAAGCAGTATCAGTTCATCTTAACATTGTAAACACTCAGGGGATACATAAATAATTCTTTCATGGGAACATTATTCTACACTAGGCAATATGGTTTCAGATAATTTGGTGGGATTCCCAGTTTGTTGCTCTGAAAATTGTCTGCCACATGTTTTGAACTGCTACTATGTTTTCTAGATTAAATGTGACAATGTTAAAAATGTAAATGCTTGAAAAAGTACACAAACGGTGCTCTATGAGCTTATTGTGAGGAACAAATGAGTGAATACATGAAAAGAGCTTAACACGGCTATTAGTTGTGGCTTTTCATAAATGGTAGGGCTATATCCCTACCAGCATGCTTATTTTATGCCAAAGACAGTGTGGAAGAATTACTGTTTAGAAATCTTTTTATAGTGGTCACTTTTCCTTTGCTGTATTTATGAAAGTGGTATAGTCTTGATTTGATTTGTTTATGATATTTACTTATTTTCTCTCTTTTTATAAGCTTACAGTATTTTAGAGGAAAATGACTGTAAAAGAAAGAAACATTCTTGTAGCAAAGATGGATTTCATCGACGTTTAGCAGGAAAGCAGAATGCCTGTGTTAACACTTCTTTTTTTATATAAATTTATTTATTTTATTCATTTATTTTTGGCTGCATTGAGTCTTTATTGCTGCGCTTTGGGCTTTGTCTAGTTGCGGTGAGCGGGGGCTACTCTTTGTTGTGGTGCGTGGGCTTCTCATCACAGTGGCTTCTCTTGTTGCAGAGCATGGGCTCTAGGCGCGCGGGCTTTAGTAGTTGTAGCACGTGAACTCAGTAGTTGTGGCTTGTGGGCTCTAGCGTGCAGGCTCAGTAGTTGTGGCACACGGGCTTAGTTGCTCCACGGCATGTGGGATCTACCCGGACCAAGGCTCGAACCCGTGTCTGTCCCCTGCAGGATTCTTAACCACTGCGCCACCAGGGAAGCCCCTACACTTATTCTTACCTGATGGATACCATCCTCATTATAAGTTGCATGTGTAAAGTTATTTTTAGTTGCTGAGACTAACAGCGGACTTTTTTTAATTAAAAATTTTTGATGTATTTAGAATTACTATTGAATAAAGCATCACTTTAATAAACAAACCATTAGGTTGAAAATCAAATAATAAAGACAATTTACTAGCGTTTTAGATTGATGACCTTATAGCCATATAGGAAGGTGTGTTTCATGTTGTAGATTTATGAATTATTAATGCTATTCACATTATTCAAACCATGCTCTTTACTACTTTATATATAATCTAGAAAATACATATTGATTTTGAAATCACCCTAAGCAGCAGTCTCCGTGAGGAACCTGGCATTAAAGATTTGCTTTTAATGATTTAACCTCCAAAAGGATTGGTAAAGGGAACATAGTATGGGTTTTTAGGGGATGAAGGCAATTAATTATATCATAATTCAGAAAAAAAAAAAAAAAACCAACCACATGCAAACAACCAGCCAGAGTTGGACGGAGGGAAGGAATGTTTGTGTCTTATGTTAAGAGCTAGACATGCCCTCAGTTCTTAATGAATAACCAACCAATGTGTTTCAGTTTTCAAGTGGTAGAGCTTCTATTTCCTGACAGTTAAGTCTTTATCCTGGATTTCTTTTTGTACTTTACCTTTGGTTCCCTTAAGTAATTTTTCTTTGTGAAAGGAATATCACTTTATGAAAGGAATTACGATCCATACTGCATTTATGACGAAAAAATTTGATTTAAAAGGTTGTTTATTTAATTATAAAACTGCACTTTTAGTTTTCACGTGGAGTCAGGAAGAGACTGTATCCTCAATACAGGTTGTTTCTCTCTTCTTTAAATTTTTTAATTAAAAAGTTTTTAAATTGAAGTATAGTTGATTTACAATGTTGTGTTAGTTTCAGGTGTACAGAAAAGTGATTCAGTTATATATACATATATATCTATTTTTTCAGATTCTTTTCCCTTGTAGGCTATTATAAAATATTAAGTTTAGCTCCCTGTTCTATACAGTAGGTCCTTTTTGGTTATCTATTTTATATATAGTAGTGTGTATCTGTTAATCCCAAACTCCTAATTTATCCCTCCCTGCCCCTTTCCTCTTTGGTAGCCATAAGTTTTTTTTCTATGTCTGTGGGTCTATTTCTGTTATGTATATAAAGTTCATTTGTCTCATTTCTTTTTTTAGATTACACATGTAAGCGATATCATATGATATTTGTCTTTCTCTGTCTGGCTTACTTCACTTAGTATGATAACTTCTACATCCGTCCATATTGCTGCAAGTGGCAATATTTCTTTCTTTTTTATGGCTGCGTAATATTCCATTGTATAAATCTATTACATCTTCTTTTAACCATTCATCTGTCAATAGATGAATTGCTTCCATATCTTGCCTATTGTAAATAGTGCTGCAATGAACACTGGGGTGCATGTATCTTTTCAAATTATGGTTTTCTCCAGATACATGCCCAGGAGTGGGGTTGCAGGATCATATAGCAGCTCTATTTTCAGTTTTTAAGGAACCTCCATACTGTTCTCCATAGTGGCTGTACCAATTTACATTCCCACCAACACTGTAGAGTGTTCTTTGTTTCTCTCTTCCTTATGGCACATAATTTATAGCCACAACGGATAGGTAAACCATTAAGATAAGTCAAGATTGGGTACCAATCTGCAGATATTTTTAAGCAGAAAATACATGTGTGATGATATCAATAGTTGACGACTGAGTACATGTCTTGAACAATAAAACTTGTATCATTGTCCTCATTGCTGTTTTTGAAAAATCTGAACATTGTAGAATTGCTGAATCCTTTGAAAGAGAAGAGCGGTTTCCCAGGTTGGGCTGGACGTAAAGAAACGCACGGTAGTGTAAGGAGCCATGGCCTGGTTGGGGGGAAGTTGAGTTCTGCTCTGATTCTGATTTGCTCTGCTCCTTGGGCCAGTTATTTTACTTCCCTGGATGTTTGTTTTTCTTATCTGTGAAACGACACAAGTGAGACAGGTGGTCTCAGGTCATTTGGCACTCTCTCTGACTATTGGCCAAACTCTTATGAAACGATGCTGTCACTTTTCCTTTTCTCTTTTAATCACTGCACTCCATCAGCGTGCATGTAGTTTGAAGTTGTATGAGAGTCAGAGGCTGACCCTGAAGTGAGATACGATAATGGGCTACCCTCGTGAGTGACTAGGCAGACTGTGGAGGAGATTTCACTGGTGTGCATTCGGCTATTTTTGTTTTCCTTTTCCATCTTGAATTCTTGACTACTTAAGTCTTTGGAACTTAAGTCAAATGTATTGATGAGAAATATCAATAGCAAAAAAGGTTAAAGTTTACACATATTTTGCCCTCAACCATCATAGAGGTCATCAAAGCTGTGCATTTGCAAACTGATACCTGTTGACTCTTCAGAGACAGTTTGTTGATTCATTTGATTAATAAACATTTATTAAACACTATATACAGATGTCATAGGGATCATTTGCTTACAAAGAACAAAATTTTTAAAGAACTTGTTTAAGAAAATTGAAGTTTTCATTAGAAAGGTACACTGGACTCTAATGGCACCCCAGTCAGGGTATTGAACCTGATTTCTGGACACAGGAACTGGCAAACTCAAAACATTTCTTTTTTACATTTTGGAGGGTTCATGGTCTCTCTTTTGCTTTTTAAAATCCATGTTGTTGTCCTTTCCTCCTCTTCTTAAAGACTGACTTTTCTTAATTTGGTGAGTTGCAGGGCTGCCTCAGTCCTAGCTTCATGTAACCTCTCAGTTCAATTCTCTGTTAAAGATGGACTGGAATTAATGTGTTCTGACTCCAGATTCTCAAAAACAGAGATTCTGATTGGGCCAGCATGGATAAGTTTACACCCCAGTGGGGAAGTCATACAGAGAAAAAGATAATCTTACTGAGGGTGGCAAGTGTGATGATCAATGTGTGTACCCTGAATTGTGGGATTCACAGGATAGGATACCTCAGCCAGCCTGGGAGGTTTGGCATAAACTGAGTCTTAACAGCTGAGAAGATGAACTAAAGGGAGGGAGGGCTGTCTTCCATGTATAAAGCACAGCAGGAGGGAGGACCCAGAGGCCTGAACCTGCAAAGTGTGCATGTGTGTGTGTGTGTGTGTAACTACAGGCAGCACAGGACATGAGTAGTGGAGACAAGGCTAGGAAGGTAGGCAGGAGCCCCGTCATGGAGGAACTTGGGAGAGATGCCAAGGGCCTGACTCCTGTAAGGAGGGCAACAAGTGCAAAGCAGGCTCATCTCATTTTTTTTAGATTTATAGGTAAGAAAACTCTGATCATAAAGCCAGATGGCACATCTTATTAAAGAGTGGAAGATTTAAAAAAAAAAAAAAAAAGAGTGAAGATTTAAAAATTCAAACCACTTGCTATTAATGATTACACTTTTGAGAATAAAAAAGCAGTAGTTCTGAGTTTTTACCGTAAATGAATCCTGCATATTTGTGAAAGCTCAGTATCTTCTCTTTGTCGTTTAAGATTGTATCATATAAAATTTTCTTTACACATTTTTGTAATTCTGGTAGAATTCTCATATTTAAGAAAAATGGATAGGTGACTTAAGAGTACGTTTGCCCATGATAGGGTGAAGCTATGCTATTTACCCACACCTTAGTTGATTTAAGCCTTTTCCATTTATGATTTTCCTCCAAAGAGCAGAAATTAATAGAAACTTCACGGAGGTACTAATCCCTTTCTATTATACATTCAGTATGGTAAGTTTATAATTTTGACTTCCAGTTTCTGATTAAAATCATCTCTTCTTCTTATGTGTATTATGCACAGGCAGTTATATTTTGTATTGGTGCAGATAATTGCTTTTCTACTTGGCAAAGAAAATGAGCAGATTCAAGATAAGTATCTTTTTCTGGCATGATCGATTGGAAGCTCTGCCACCTAATGTTGACTGCATTTTCAGAAGTGATGTA
This sequence comes from Delphinus delphis, assembly GCF_949987515.2. Classification (NCBI taxonomy): domain Eukaryota; kingdom Metazoa; phylum Chordata; class Mammalia; order Artiodactyla; family Delphinidae; genus Delphinus; species Delphinus delphis. The sequence goes on along the minus strand of NC_082693.1, from coordinate 25,019,211 downwards.
GCAAGCACAGCTCAGCATCAGACTACAGCTGTTAGCTGTCAAGAATTCACTTTGGCAGAGGTAAATTCTGACCAAGTCTGTATGTCAGACTCTTAGTCTCAGAGCTTGAGTGTAAGAAACAGAGTTTAGTTTTCATATAAGGAAATAGTGTACTAACTCGAAGCCCTGTGTGGATGCAGTTTTCTCCAAAAGTGATTCTAGAGTTTCCTTCCTTGTTTTACCTTTAATAATGATGGAACAATGGTGTGCTCAGGGTGCGTATATCCTAGAGTTACAAATAGTGGATTTACATCTGCGATTTCTATTTTAGTAGCAGTATGAACTTGGATTAAGTGATTGCCATATGTATAAAATAGGGATAATTAGTAACAATTATTATAAATAGCAGGAAGTATGGAAAGTTTAGCACCGAGCTAGGCACAACACAAGCACTCAATTGCACTTATAGATGGTGCGCTAATGTGAGGATGTCCAGTCTTTCGACAGTTTGGCCTGGGGGAGATAAGCTGTCTGTCTCAATGTCTTGAGAGTTTGGCTTAATTATTCATTACCTCTTTCCCACTGGGAGGAACAGGGAGCCAATATGGAATGCCTATTACAAGCCAGGAGATAAAACCTGGATCAACCTGATAAACCTGAACTGTCACTGTGTCCTTGGGAATTACGTCTTCTCACCACATTTCATATGTGAAAGGCAAGGCTCAAGGGAGCTTGCATAATTTGCACAGAATTGTACAAGTATTAAGGAGAAGATGTAGAATTGAATCCACACACATCTGATTCTACTGTGTAGGCTGCCCCAGGCTGGAGAGGTCAAGCCCTTTACAGTGTTTCCTGCAAGGATTTATGAGAAACTTCTAGAAAGGACTCTTCTGGGGAAAGCAGAAGTGTCCTGGGAGCATTAATCTGCTTCTCTTTTCTCTGTATCTCCTGGAGCCAGAGTGGCTTTATCCCATTTTGCATGTTGGGTGTTGATGCTCTGCTTGGCTCTCATCCATGTCATCAACACCCTGGAAATAAGGGAGTTTTTCTGTTTAGAGCACCCAGCTCAGCGCTCTTTATATGGACATTCTTCACCTTAACATGAAATGCTGGGTGGGATGTGTCACATTTCATCTGTAAGCAGACATTAAATACCATCAGAAGCTCTCTAAAGTGATAGTGAGCTAGTGGTTCAATGGTAGATGCAATCCTGGGCCCTTAATTATTGTATCTGCAGAGTTTTCTGTTGGATAGTTGTGCTGCTCTGCGGTGAAACTTCTTTATGTATGAGATTATGAAAGAAGGACTGTGTGTGTGTGTGTGTGTGTGTGTGTGTGTGTGGTAGTATTGCATTATGGACTTCTTTTTTTATTTTTTTATTTTTATTTTTTTTGCGGTACGCGGGCCTCTCACTGCCGTGGCCTCTCCCGTTGCGGAGCACAGGCTCTGGACGCGCAGGCTCAGCGGCCACGGCTCACGGGCCCAGCCGTTCCGGGGCATGTGGGATCTTCCCAGACCGGGGGCATGAACCCGTGTCCCCTGCATCGGCAGGCGGACTCCCAACCACTGCGCCACCAGGGGAGCCCTGGACTTCTTTTTTTAAATAAATTTATTTATTTTTGGCAGCGTCGGGTCTTCGTTACTGCGCGCGGGCTTTCTCTAGTTGTAGCGAGTGGGGTCTACTCTTTGTTGCGGTGCGCGGGCTTCTCATTATGGTGGCTTCTCTTGTTGCAGAACATGGGCTCTAGGCACGTGGGCTGCTTCAGTAGTTGTGGCACGTGGGCTCAGTAGTCATGGCTCGCAGGCTCTAGAGCACAGGCTCAGTGGTTGTGACACACGGGCTTAGTTGCTCTGTGGCATGTGGGATCTTCCCAGACCAGGACTTAAACCTGTGTCCCCTGCATTGTCAGGCAAATTCTTAACCACTGCACCACCAGGGAAGTCCCCATTATGGACTTTTGATTGGGACTTTTCAAAGTTAATGAGTAGCTGTGAAAGCATGGTGGTACACTAGTAAGTCATTATTTGTATTTTTTTAAATTTTCAACTTTATTTTTAGAGCAGTTTTAAGTTCACAGCAAAGTTGAGAGTAAGATACAGAGATTTCTCATTTACCCCCTGCCTCCATACATATATAGTCTCCCCCATTATCAATATCACTCACCAGAATGGTTCCTTTGTTGCCAAGGATGAGCCTACATTGACACATTGTATCACTCACAGTCATAGTTTATGTCAGGTTCATTCTTGGTGTTGTAAATTCTGTGAGGTTTGAATAAATGTATAATGACATGTATCCATCATTATAGTGTCATACACAGTATTTTCAGTGCCCTAAAAATCCTCTGTGCTCCATCTATTAATTCTTCTCCCCTCCCCAGCCCCTGGCAATCATTCATCTTTTTATTGTCTCCACAGTTTTACCTTTTCTAGAACATCATATAGTTGGAATCATATAGTATGTAGCCTTTTCAGATTAGCTTCTTTCACCTAGTAATATGCATTTAAGTTTGCTCCATTTTTTTCATGGTTTGATAGCTCATTTCTTTTTAGTGCTGAATGCTATTCTGTTGTCCGGATATACCACAGTTTATTTATCCATTCACCTACTTGGTTGCTTTCAAGTTTTGGCAGTTATGAATAAAGCTGCTGTAATATCTGTGTGCAGGTTTTTGTGTGGACATAAGTTTTTAACTCCTTTGGATGAATACCAAGGAGTTCAATTGGTGGATCATATGGTAAGATCATGTTTAGTTTTGTAAGAAACCACCAAACTGTTTTCCAAAGTGGCTGTACCATTATGCGTTACCCTAGCAATGAATGAGAATTCCTGTTGCTCCACAACCTCCATCAGCATTTGGTGTTGTCAGTGTTTTGAATTTTGACCACTGTAGTAGGTGGTATCTCACTGTTGTTTTTATTTTCATATTCCTCATAACATATGCTGTGGAGCATCTTTTCATAAGCTTATTTGACATTTGTGTATATTTTTTTGGTGAGATCTCTGTTAAGGTCGTTGACCAATTTTTAAATTGGGTCATTTTCTAATTGTTGAGTTTTAAGAGTTCTTTGTATATTTTGGGTAACAATCTTCTATCACGTACATCTTTTGCAGATATTTTTCTTCCAGTCTGTGGCTTGTTTTCTCATTTTCTTGACATTATTTTTTACAGGGCAGAAGTTTTTAATTTTAATGAAGTCCAGTTTATCTATTATTTCTTACATGAATTGTGCCTTTGGTATTTTATCTAAAAAGTCATCACTGTAACCAATTGCCATAATCTAGGTTTTATCCTATGTTGTCTTCTGGAAGTTTTATAGTTTTGTGTTTTACACTTAAGTCTGTGATCCCTTTGAGTTAGTTTCTGTTAAGGGTGTAGTATCTATGTTTAGATTCATTTTTTTTGCATGCAGATACCTAGTTGTTCCAATACCATTTTTTGCAAAGATTATATTTGCTCCATTGTATTGCCTTGGCTCTTTTGTGAAAGATCAGTTGACTATATTTAGGTGGGTCTATTTCTGAGCTCTTTATTCCGTTCCATTGATCTATCTATCTAATTTTTTTAAATTAGTACCACACTGTCTTGACTATTGTAGCTTCAAAGTAAGTCCTGAAGTTGGGTAGTGTCAGTCCTCCAGCTTTATTCTTCTCCTTTAGTATTGAGTTGGCTCTTCCAGGTCTTTTGCCTCTCCATATAAACTTTAGGATCAGTTTGTCAGTCTCCCCAATATAACTTGCTGGGATTTAGATTGGATTGCATTGAATCTATAGATAAATTTGGGAACAAATGAAATTTTGCCAATATTGAGACTTCCTGTCCATTAACATGGGCTGTCTCTCCATTTATTTAGTTCTTTAAATTCATTCATCAGAGCTTTGTAGTTTTCCTCATATAACTCTTGTACATATTTCATTAGATTTATACCAAAGTATTTAATTGTTTTGGATGCTAATGCAAATGGTACTGTGTTTCTAATTTAAAATTCCACTTGTTCATTACTGGTATATAGGAAAGCATTTGACTTTTGTATATTACTCTTGTATCCTGCAACCTTGCTACAATTGCTATTAGTTTTAGGAGTTTTTTTACCAATTCTTTTATTTTTCTATATAAACCATCATGTCATTTTTTTAGGTCACTAGTTTTTTATTTTTTAGGAAAGGCCATTTAAGTAAGGTTGCTTTTCTTTTTTCCCTATTTTTGGTCTGAGAAACTTAAAATATTCAGGTGACTATAAAAAAATAATATAACAAACATTCATACTATGTATGGTCATATTTATTTCTGGTCCTTTCTTGGCTTTCCCTAAGGAATGAAGCTGTATTTGTAGAGTTGAAGTCTGCCTTAACATTGCCTTTGGTCACATTCCCTTCACTGTCTCCTCAGGGGCAATGACTGTCCTGTGTTCTGTGTGTACAGGATATTTTTTATGACCGTATCTATTCCACCTAAATTATGCTTCAGCCTCTGGTTAATCTGATCATACAGTCAATTTCCACACAGAAAATGAATTAGAAGATCTATATACCCATAAGAAGCTCCAGGTTTCACCTTGTCTTGATCTCCTTAACTCATAGTCTGTAATAAGCCTGAAGAATATCTAGAATGTCTGGATAACCCAGGGGCTGACTCTTAGCAATACTCATCTCACCTTTTGAAATTTTGCACCTGAGTTACAGGTGCAGTCAACTTTCTGTCATGCCCATCAACTTTTATACTAGAATATTTTATGAAATGTCATCACTTTAATGAGTGTAATTTCACAAGTATTTATTGAACACCTGCTAACCAATGAGGTAACAGTTCTCTTATTGGATATAATACTGAATTCCAATAATTAATCCTCCAGAGTGTACTAACTGTAATTAGTAATAATAGCTAACATTTACTATATTCAAGCACTGTTTTAAGAGCTTTACATATATTAACTCATCTAATCCACATAACAACTCTATGTGCCATTTGATGCCATTATTATCCATATTTTACTAATATGATAATGGAGACAAGGAGGGTAAGTAACTTACCCCACGTAGTAAGTGAAGAACCTGGAAATCATACTTCTGAAGCCTGGCTGCTGAGTCTTTGCTCTTAAAACCAATTCACTATATTTTTCCTCTGCAAAGAGAAAGCTGGTTTTGGTGAGAAATCTCCTAACTTCAAAAAGTGATCAGGTTGTCAGTCTAAGGATGGGACCTCCTTGCAGAATGCTGAGTTATATGCCTTCATGCCGTCATGAGGATCCAGCCTTCTGAGTGGGTGTTGGTATTTCCTCTGTCATGGCCTTTACCCCTGCTCACCTAAACCAGACTCAGCTTAGTTCTGGGTTTTAATGAGAACACGGTGGGTATCTGATTGGCTGTTTATCAATTAGATATTTTTAACTAGCATGGAATAGGCTAATTCTTATGACAGAAGTGAAATACTCTTGAGAAGCAGAGCTCACACAAACAGATCTACCAAATTATGATCTGACTGTTTACTTAGAGTTGGAGTTGCTCCAGAGGTCCCAGGTTATCTCCTTAATCACAGTACAGATTAAAGTGCAAATAGATGTCTTGAGGCAGAGGGATTCACGCCTCCTAGAAATATCTTCCATAATGGCTTCCGTTATAAAAAGCAAAAGAAGAAAATAAAAACTCCAAGTAACCAATTATTGAAATTAAACTTGTTACTTTTTTTAAAAAAATGAGCTTTGTGAAAAATTACTCGTGGCAGTGCAACATGAAAAGCATGGGAAATGTATACTTGTGAAGTCTTTTGCTCAGATTTCTCTATCATGTGATTCATAATACATATATTTTTCTCTGTTTGGTTTGTAGAGCTGTCAAGATAACTTACAGTCTTCTGGCTTCTTGACTCAGGCACCCATCTGCTTACTAGGGGAGCTCAAAGGAAGGGCGTGCCCCATATGAGGAAATGCAGGGGGAAGCCCTGACACTGTGGGAAGGGGTCAGAGGTTCAACCATATGAAAAAAATCAGAGCTTGCCAGTTGTTCTTCAAGTTAGAAAAGTTAGAGACAGGCAAACTCAACAGGGTGTTCAGGATAAACAAATCATCCCTGTGGATGTCACACTTGTTTTTTCCTAAAGTTTAAGAGACAGGTGAAAATGTAAAAAGACAAAGGCAGTTTTGGATTAGGAAGAGAATGAATCACAGTTTAAATAGATGCCTTTTGTTTTCTCAGTGAGAAAGCAGATGTACCAACATATATTTTAAGGCACGTTAAGTTCCTGGGTTAAGTGAAAGAGAACAGGGGATTTTGCATTATGAAAAGGTACAAAGACTCCAGCAGTAATATCATAAGTAAATTAGTTTCCCCAGTGAAGTTTTGCATATATGTTTTCAAAGGAAAATAAGTAAACAGCTTCACGTGCATTCATGTTTTGTGGAAACTGCAATGAAAAAGATGGCCTTGGGTTGTCAAAGCAATGGGAAGCTTCTCAAGAAAAACGGAGTGAGCAGAGCAGTACTGAAGCAGGTGCAGAAAAGAACATGATGTGTTGAGTAGAGAAGAATTATTGATGGCACAGAAACTGAGGGAGAGACTGATAAGGAGTGAATAGAGAAGTAGCTCATAAGAAATTCAAGCTCACACTGAGGCATAAAGCTAACCTGATTGCAAGTTTTGTCAGGTTGCAGCTCGGAGAGGAGAAGGCAGAATGTGTTCAGAAGATGGAAATTTTTATCAAAACGTGTTAATTCTGGAAGAAAAAGAGACATGAGCGCGGTAACAGCTGGGACCTTAGCTTAACTATTAAGACCTGTCTATACCATCAGAATGACTATTAGTCTTTTGTATTAGGGATAAAAATATGTGATAGTAAGTAAACAACTTCCTAGAGGATATTAAGGATTTCCCTTTAATTATGGCTTTTATGTCAACCAAAGACATTCTCACAGTGATTGAATGAGGTCAGGGCAGTCCTGAGCCTGGTGAGGTTGACACTGGTCAGAATTACCCTCCTAGGGTTCTGAGAAAGTGGGAAGGAGAGAGTGAGGCGGTGCCAGAGTCAGACTGCTTGGTTCTGATGCAACTCTGCCACCCATGACGTCTGTGACTTGGAAAATTCATCTCTTTAAGCCTCAGTTTTATCCGTAAAATGTGAATAATTACGAGCATTTACCTCATAGAGTTATTTTCAGTGTTGACTAGATAATAGTCAGTGCCTAGCATTCTGTATTAAATGATGTGCTAGTTGCTTTTGCTGTACTTATCTCATTTAAGCCTCATAAAAACATATCCGGGGTGGTTTTATTATTTCCATGTTTTACACGTGAGAAAATTGAGCTCAGAAGAGATAGCTTGTCAGGAGGAACACATGTAGTCAGCATTTGAATCCAGGTCTTTCTTGTCCCATGGCCATGTTCACTACAGTGTGAAGGTTAGCAGATACTGGAGCATATTGGGGACCTACAGCTGTAGGTAGGTGGTACGGAGGTACGAGCTTGATTCTGGAGGCCCTTGAGTATAATGGAGTGAAGTGGCTGGGTAAGAAGTCGGTTCAAATCTCTGTTGTTGGCTTGACTTTACATTGCATTAAGAGAGCTGCATACAGGGCCCGTGGGAAGAGTGGCCTCCTCCTCTGGTCGGGACAATGTGCCTTTTTGCCAGATGAGACATGGATCACATCACTCTATGCCAGTAGTGACACAACAAGATCCAGTCCCCTCAGCATGGCTAATAATAGGAACAGACTTAAAAATTTTTTTTAATCTCTTGATATGTGCTAAGCACTGTGAGAAGAGTGTTATAATTTATTGCTTATAGAATCTCTTTGAGACAGGTGCTGTTATTATCAACATTTTATGGATGTGGAAACCCAGAGTGGTAGGTAGCAGAACCAGGTTTAGAAGAGGATCTGTTTGGCCTCAGAGGCAGTCCCTGCATCTTCACAGTACCTTTCTCTTGGCATTTATAGATTGATTGGCTTCAAGCCCATCTGTTTATCTTCATCTCCCAATTCTTTCCTATTGGGAAGGTTTATTCCAGCCAAATGGCTCTCCTCCTTTCCACTGAAATACACCTTGTGTTTCTGGTTGCCATCATTTTCCTCTCTGGTCATTCACCTCTGTACCTTCTCCTTTTCCACTCACCCAATCATTTCTTCCTGCCTTTGAATACCCTTTCCTGAGCAATACAGCCCTATCTGGTTGTCTCTTATCCTAAGGCCCATTGCACTTGGTATTGCTTTACTGATTTTGCACTTATCACTTGCTACCATGTATTTGCAACCTTTGTTATATGTGCCCTTTTCAAAAAGATTTCAAAGCTTTTAGAGTGTGAATCTTTTTTTAAAAAATCCCAGCTGTGTTTAATACCATGCCCTCTGCATAGAAAATATTGAGTAGATATTCTTCAGTTGACTAATTCAAAGAAAAGAATATTCTGATCAAATGAAATAATCACAATACATATCCTAGTTTATGGGAATTAGAATAAAGTTGTTTGAATGTTGTAGTACAGAAAAAGGAATGAGCAAAAGAAAATAATAGCCAAGATGGGACTTCCCTGGCAGTCCAGTAGTTAAAAAGACTCTGTGCTTCCACTGCAGGGGGCACAGGTTCTATCCATGGTTGGGGAACTAAGATCCTGCATGCCATGCAGTGTGGCCAAAAAAAAAAAGAACAAAAAAGAAAATAATAGCCAAGAAAACCTGTATAGGAATAGAAAGAATATACTGGAACCACATGGGAATCGATATTCTGGTTTAGAAGAAGAAGAATTAAATTAATTAACTGTGTGCCCAAAATCTTTAAATGTATAACAAAAAGTGGTAACTAAAGTGCCTGGAAACATCTGTGTACATTTGTACAGTCATATAGCTATACAATTCGTTTCCCACTTTTGTGTTTTAACGGATTCCAAGCATGAACATTTTTTATATATTAATATTATTTGGTTATCATCTTTCAAGTAAATGAGAGGGGAAAATAAAATTAATATTAGATTCAGAGACTTTACAACATTTTCTTATAGTATTTTCTTAAAAAGGAGCAGTTTCTAAAGAGTTTTTTCTGTTCTTTTTCTTATTTTTTCTTTTTTTGTTCCAAGGACATAAACTTTACTCTCCATTGCTTTGCTATTATGTTGCTAAAAAGAATCCATTTTGCTATACTTGTAGACTATTATTCACACCATTTCTTTGTTGAATTAAATTCTCTTTTAGTAAGAGCTAGAGTTCCCTGACAGAAAACTGCAGAAAATAGATTTTCATTAATTTGAATTTACTACTCACAAGTTACTCCTTCCTCCAAATTTTCATTCATGACCTTCCTCAAGAATATGTAGAATCCACTCCTATTTCATTTAGTGTTAGTAGAGATGGTCCTTGCAGGAGGACCTACTGTACTTACTGCATAAATCCCTTGCATAAAGCAGGGCATAAAAAACTCGTGCTTTAATGCTAACAAATTCTAACAAAATACCAACAGTGAGAGCCTTCCCCCCTTTTTGAACAAATATGAAGTGGAATTCCTCATTATGCTTCTTCCCCTTTTTATATCCCAAGTGAATCAGTACTAACTTGACCTTTAAGATTTTAGACCCTAAGAAGCATTATTACAGGCTTATTATTCAAACTTGGGAACAGCTAAAGGAGGAGCAGGTGAAAACCTTTGCTGTCATCAGGAAATAATTACATCGTCTTAGTACTAATCCCCACCAACCTCTGCTGCAGGTGGCAATGCTGTCAACCTCTGACGATCCTTCTCAGAGACGGTTCTAAGTGTAGAGTCTCTGCTTGCTTGCAGCAAATCTGACGGTTTCGGGGAGGGGAGAGTGGGAGAAAAGAATCAATAGCATCTCCTGGTCTCTAAAGAGTGGGTATTATTATTATTATTATTTATTTTATTATTATTATTTTTTGCGGTACGCGGGCCTCTCACCGTTGTGGCCTCCTCCGTTGTGGAGCACAGGCTCCGGACGCGCAGGCTCAGCGGCCATGGCTCACGGTCCCAGCCGCTCCGCGGCATGTGGGATCCTCCCGGACCAGGGCACAAACCCGCGTCCCCTGCATCGGCAGGCGGACTCTCAACCACTGCGCCACCAGGGAAGCCCAAGAGTGGGTATTATTTTAATGAAACTTTCAAGCAGATGTAGAAAGATGATTTTGCAAAGCCTCAAGCTCAGAATTTTAATTGACACATATTACTAATAAGGCATTTTGCTTAATCCACCTGTCTCCTAAGAAACGTGGCTGTTTTCCACCAAACACTTTTTTTAGAAAGCACCAGCCAGGATCTCTGTGCAGGGGATTCTTCTTTGGCAGATGATGGAATTATGCTGCTTGCAGTGGTTTGATCTGAGGGAAAAGCTGCAAAACTCACTTTCCTGTGTATATTTTTTAAATCTCACTTTTGGATTCAAATCCGTATAGCCCTTGTTTTAGCTGTGGCCTCCTTGAGGCTCTGATTGCCTTGTGTGGCTTACCCGCCTCCCTCTCTTAGGCCTCGCTGGCATGTCTGCTGTGTGTAACCAGCAGGCTCTTGGTGTGCCCAGTGGCAAAGCACTTCTGATACAGGATTAAGGCAAAGTTTTAATGAAAAGAGGAAATTATATATATCCATTTAAAAGGGTGTCTTCTCTGTGTCAGACACAGCATGAGGTCCAGAATATAAATTCCACCCGTGCACGGACTGTCATTTTAATTTTACTTCTGTATCTTCAGCCACTGGCATGGGGCCTGGCAGGGTTGACAGGCAGGACTATTTATTGGATGAATGGATGGAGACATGGTGTGTTGGTCAGAGTCACATCAGCAAAGAGATGGTGCCTTCAAATTAGGATAATGCGGGGGGAGGATTATTTGCAAAGGGACTGTTTACACAGGCGAAGGCAGTAACAGCAGAGGAGCAGTTATCACGCAGAACCTGGGAAGAGAGAGTCCTTCAGGAAAGGTCACCTTGAGACAGGCACCAGCCCACCTGAGGTGACCCTGCAGGGAGGGAGTCTGGGCAATAGATAGGCTTTCCTCTTAGTCCAGGGCTACCCATTGTGAACTAGAGAGTAGGGCCGCTCACTGATGGAGACCATATCCAGCCTTCTGGTAAAGGTGGCTGGAGGACAAATGAGAGAGATCTGGAATACATGGATGAAATGGCCTGCCACCAATCCGTCAGGCAGACAGAGGAGTAAGTAGACATTTTAAGGTAGTTAGAAGAATTTAAAATTATTGAGTGCCCTCACAAGAACCCTATGAGATGGGTACTGTGGTGATTTTTACAGATGATGGAAACAGAGAGAGAGGTTAAGGAATTTACCTAGGGTCACACAGCTAGTAAGTGAAGGAGTTGAGATTGAACCCAAGAAGTTTGTCTGCAGAGTCTGTGCTTTGCTGGATTCGAAGAGTTAAGCAGTGTGGTGCTTTTCAAACCTTAACGTGCATGGGATTCTTTGGGGGATCTTGTTTAAAAGTAGCTCTGGGTTCAGAAGGCCTGAGAGGGGCCTGAGAATCTGCATTTCTGCCAAGTGCTGTTGATCTGCTTCGTGCAGTGAGAGGTCGAGGACCTGTAGTTAGAAAAGTGGAGTCCACGTCCTAAGGGTAAGACTCTCACTCAGCTGTCTCTGTGCTGCTCCTTCTCTTGATGTGTCACATGAGCAGGTCGGGTGATTTTAAGGCCCAGCCAAGCTTGCAAACCCCCTCGTCCCCTGATTTCAGACTGGAGGGTCCTTCCAGCTGGTCGTGACAGCATAGGAGGCCCTAGAGGGGAGCTGGTGTGGGCAGCCTCCTCCCCACGGGCTGAGTTCACATGACAGTGCTTGAGTTTCTGGCCGGAGAGAGGCTGCTCCGCTATCAGCTGTTTCCTTCCAGAGCTGAGCGGTCTCCCAGCATCTGTCGCTTCTCCCTGTTGCCTCATGGATTCTCATTCTCTGTCACAGCTGATTAGGGGGCTGGATCTAAAAATGAGGCCTGATTCTCAAGGTACCACATTATGTCATTTCTGTTGCTCCTGTAATTGGCGCCCCAAATTGTAATATTCTTGCAAAACAACCTCTAGCATCTTAATAAAGCTCCTTATTCTTTTAAAAGTGTTTCTACTGTTGGACACACCTAGAAGATGCTTAGCATTGTGTGGTTTAAATTTTAAGCAGAGTCAGTGCTCTGCCTAAAACTCGTCATTTTCCAATTCTTTTTCCTTTTGCAGTAACTGGAGAATGTCACTGCTGGCACAAGCACCTGCGAATCGAGAGGGATAAAACCCTCTCACTACCAAACATTCACAGCAGTGTTTTGGTTCCCTGTGTTCCCAAGCTTTGTACCGGTGATTTGGGGCTCCCATTTCGCTGTAATCCACAGCTGTATATACAATATGCAAAATAGCAGCCTTCATGCTTCAGAAGATCAGTCTGGGACCACAGTACTGAGCATTTTTCTCTTTTCCTTTTGCTTTGATCATGCGGTGCTCTAGCACACGTTCAATAAATCACACATTGAATTTTTCCAGATACAGAGCTCCTGCAATATTATGTGTATGGTTTCCTTGTTGTATTTTGACATTTTGGGTGATTAAATTGCATCTGATGATGCTCTCAGACTAATCAGGCCGGAGCAGTGGTGTTATCCCCCTGCTGTGCTCAGCAGTGCCTTCTGGAAGGTTGTGGCGAAGGATGTTTGCTGTCCTGTTACCATGTTTACATGATTCATTATCTCTTAACTACATCTGGTGCTACTTATAAGTCGTGTAGATACTTGGAAGGGTTAATCATTATGTGTACATTTTAAAAAATAAATTTATTTTTTGGCTGCGTTGGGTCTTCATTGCTGCACGTGGGCTTTCTCTAGTTGCAGCGAGCAGGGGGCTACTCTTTGTTGCGGTGCGCGGGCTTCTCATTGCCATGGTTCTCCTGTTGCAGATCACGGGCTCTAGGCACACGGGCTTAGTTGCTCTTCAGCATGTGGGATCTTCCCAGACCAGGGGTCGAACCCGTGTCCCCTGCATTGGCAGGCGGATTCTTAACCACTGTGCCACCGGGGAAGCCCATTATGTGTACATTTAATTTATCAATATAAACAAGTCTTTATGAGTGTAGCATAATCTCTATATTGAGGATATTGCCTTACTTGGCTTTCTTTTTTTTTTCTGATTTGTTCTCTGGAATATTTTTATTTTATGCTTTTGACACCCAGTAAATACTCCTGTTGTGGTTGGAGAGCATCGTGTTGGTATGGCCAGCACTTTACTAGGGATGGGATTTTGGATCCTTAAAGAATAAGAGGTGCAGTAGTGTCAGATATCGTTCTAATGCTTGTGTGTAGAGAGGAGGCAGGAAGGATTCCAAAACAATTGCAGAGAGGCTAGGGCCGCTGCCTTCCTGGGGGAACACACTCGGTCTGCGCCTCTGTGTATATGCTTGTCGGCCATTTGCCTTATTCCCTCTTGAGCTTAAAGAATCAGACTTAGGTAGCAGAGGGCTTTATTAAAAACCTAGGGAGAGCATCTCTGGGTTAATATTAACATTGGGAGATGGCATAAAATCGCTGTTACTTAGTAAATCACTGGTATTTACTAAGAGAGTAAAAATACTGTATTGAAATGTCCCTGGTGTTTATAAAGAACAGCTTTCATGTTAATTGCTATGTCTTACGGTAAAGATGTCACGTACAGATGGTGAGCTGCTTTGAGATATTGAACAGGCAGAGATGGAGACAGAAATCTGGGATGTTTTCATGAGACAGGCTGCTCCCCCTTCCTTAACTCTCTGCATCTCTGGCTCAGCAGGCCAAAGTTCAGGCTGCAGCTCCCCCAGGCTTGCGGGGTGGGTGGTGTCCCCTGGGACCACATTGTTGTTTCCCAGAGCAGTGTTAGAGGAACTAGAACATGGTGTATGTTTTTTAATTCCGTTCAGGCTGAATACTTGGCAACCAACCAGTTGAGCTGTGGAATTCTGAGCCTAGGTGGGTCTGTTTTTAAAGGCTTAGGTCTTAAAAAAGTTGAGAGGCTAGAATGGAATTCTACTTCCAGGAGACAGCCTGTTCTTTGGGTTCAGATGCACTTCTTTGAAATATCATTGGCAGAATTAAAAAATAAAGTTTTGAAGATTGGATTTTAACAATTAGGGGTCTTAAGTGTCATCGTTTTCCCCCTGGAAGTCAGCTCAGTGATGACTTTGAAATGCTGTTTATGGAAGATTGAATGCTGTAGCAAATGGTAAACTATTTTGAAATAGCAGATCAAATAAATATCTTTCCCAAAATGACAAAAACTTTATTACTGGAGCATCTTGTCTCTTTAGGGCATATAATTAATTATGAACCAGGCATAAAGAACATATATTTTATAGTACTTTTGTCATTTATCTGGGTTCTGTTTTATAAACACAGTTATTAACGTAGTCTTTCAATTCTGCCTTTATTATATGAACTGATAATTCAAAATGAGAAATTACTACATTAAGTACTTGGCAGATATACAGCCAAGTTTTATAATGAATTTTAGGTTATCGTTTGTAATAAAAAATGTGAACTATATGGCATTTTATTTTTTTATTTTTTTGCGGTATGTGGGCCTCTCACTGTTGTGGCCTCTCCCGTTACGGAGCACAGGCTCCGGACGCGCAGGCTCAGCGGCCATGGCTCACTGGCCCAGCCGCTCCGCGGCATGTGGGATCTTCCCGGACCGGGGCATGAACCCGTGTCCCCTGCATCGGCAGGAGGACTCTCAACCACTGAGCCACCAGGGAAGCCCTATATGGCATTTTAGCTTGTGTTTGTTGGTTCACTTTTTTGTTTTTAATATATTTATTTATTTATTTATTTTTGGCCGCGTTGGGTCTTCGTTGCTGCACGTGGGCTTTCTTTAGTTGCGGCGAGCAGGGACTACTCTGTTGTGGTGCAAGGGCTTCTCATTGCGGTGGCTTCTCTTGTTGCGGAGCACGGGCTCTAGGAGTGCGGGCTTCAGTAGTTGTGGCGTGCAGGCTTCAGTAGTTGTGGCTCATGAGCTTCAGTAGTCGTGGCATGTGGGATCTTCCAGGACCAGGGCTCGAACCCGTGTCCCCTGCATGGGCAGGCAGCTTCTTAACCACTGTGCCACCAGGGAAACCTGGTTCACTTTTATATAATCTTTCTGTTTGTTTTACTTTGAAAGTTAAATTTTGATTAAAGAATTTTATTAAAATTTATTGAAAGTATAAAGAATTAATAATACAGTGGTTCCTGTTGAGTTGGGCATCCTTCCTCCAACCCATTGTCTTCCCAGCCTCCTCAGAGGTAACATTATCCTGAATTTTGTGTTTATTTTCTCCTTTCTTTTCTTTGTGGTTTTACCACATACGTTTATATCCCTAAACAATAAATTTGTGTAAATTGTATCATACAATATATATTATTAGGCAACTTGCTTTTTTCACTCAACATTGTGTTCCTAAGATTAATCTTTGTTATTACTGGTAGCTATATTCATTTCCACAACTGTATAATATTCTGTATAATGCTGTGTAAACTGCGTAATGGCCCTATCACTATTTATCTAGAATATGATGGAAAGAAATTTGGATTCCCAGTTTTTTCTATTGCAAATAGTGCTTTTATAAACATTCTTTGCACGTCTAATGCATATATGTGCCCATGGATTTGTGTAGGTTGTATTCCTACAAAGGACATTTTTCAGGGTGTAGGGCATGTGTATCTTCATCATTAATTACGCCATTTTCCCCCAAACTGATTGTAACAGTAGATACTACATTCAGCAGAGTGTGTGTAATCATAATGCTCCATATTCTTTTCAACCCTTGATATTGTCAGACTAGCATTTTGCCAGATTGGTGTGTTGTAAAATATTGTCTCACAGTGTTTTAATTTTTCCCTCTAAATGCTAATGAAATTATTCATACATTTATATGATTATTATAGGCCACTTGGTTTTGTTTTTCCTGTGAAGTACCTTTTCAAGTTTTTTTGCCAAATTTTTTTCTGTAGGGTGGTTAATTTTAATGTAGTTGAATTTATTGATCTTTTCCTTTATGGTTTGCACCTTTTATGCAAAACCTTCTCTATTCTAAAGAAATAGAGAAGAAATCCTTCTCTGTTCTGAGGTCATGTATATGTTCTCCTACATTATTTTCTAAACATTTTTAAAAATAGTTTTGACTTTTATATTGTCTTCATTTTACCTAAGTCTTCCTTCCTTCCTTTCTTATTTTTCATGTGAATAATCAAGTATCTCAGTATGATTTGCAAAGTCCAGCCTTTTACCATTGATTTACAGGGCCAGGACTGTCATAAATTAAATTTCTACATATGTGTTTTGTTTCTGGTTTCTCTGTTGTGTTCCTTTGTCTTCCCAATGCTAATACTACCTACTCTTAATTTTTGTAGCCCTAAAATAATAATTCTAATATCAGCAAAATAGCTACTCTGTAGTTCTTTATAGTTGTCTTCATTAATTTTATGAACCTTTACTGTTCCATACTAAAAGTTATTCAAGGGACTTCTCTGGCAGTCCAGTGGTTAAGACTCCATACTTCCAATTCAGAGGGTGTGGGTTTGATCCCTGGTCAGGGAACTAAGATCCCACATGCCCTGCAGCGTGGCCAAAAGAAAAAAAAAAACATTCATTACCTAATGACAGGTAATAAAGATTAAAAAAATTATTCAGTAAATGAAGAAATACAGTCACCCTCTCATGACATATGTCCTATTATTGTCATGTATTTTATTTTCATCTTTCTCATTTTTATAAATACCCCTGTCTACACACACACACACACACACACACACACACACACACAGACCTTCAGTATTTGACGTCAGTTCTTTATTTCTTATTGACCTCAGTCCTCCTACCTGTAATCACTTTTCCGCCTGAAAAATATTTCTTAGGATTCCTGAAGTAAGTGTATGATGGTGGCATACCCCTTTAGATTTCTATAGTTAAACTATCTTTATTTCAGTTTAATTTTTGAAGGATATTTTTGTATGTATTTATATCTACATTTGTGTTTCTGGATTGAGAGTTATTTTTTACTTAGCCGATTGAAGATAACATTCTGATTTCTAGCTTCCGTTGTTAAGGTCAAGAAGTCACCAGTCAGTCTATCACTCCTTTGCAATATAATCTGTATTTTCCTTTTGACAACTGTTTTTTTTTTAAAACAGGATTTATATATTTATTTAATCTTATTTATTTATTTATTTTTGGCTGTGTTGGGTCTTCGTTGCAGTGTGCGGGCTTCTCTTGTTGTGGAGCACGGGCTTCAGTAGTTGCAGCGCACAGTAGTTGTGGCTCGCAGGCTCTAGAGCACAGGCTCAGTAGTTGTAGTGCAAGGGCTTAGTTGCTCCGTGGCATGTGGGATCCTCCCGGACCAGGACTTGAACCCGTGTCCCCTGCATTGGCAGGCGGATTCCCAGCCACTGCGCCACCAGGGAAGTCCCCCTTTTGACTACTTTTAAGACTTTTTCTTTGGTCATCTGCATTTTCATCTTGGTAGTTGAGATGTGGATTTATTTTTACTTATCCTGCTTGGGATATGTTAGAAGTCCTGAACCCATGGATTGGGCTTTTCACCAATCTGTATGTGTGTGTGTGTGTGTGTGTGTGTGTGTGTGTGAATTTGTAGCCATTATCTACTTAAATTTTGTCTCTACTTCATGTTTTCTTATCTTTCCTTTAATCTCCTATTGTTAAACTTTCTCACTCCTCCATTTCTGTTAGCCCTGCTTTCAGATATTTTTTTGTCTCTTTATGTTCTGGATAATTTAATTAGGTTTGATTCCACTTCACCAATTCTTTTGTCATTTTGATTTACTGTGTTTGTAAAACTGTTCATGGAGTTTGACATTTCACAACATACTTAAAAAACATTTTATTGAGATATAATTGTCATATACAAAGTGATACATATTTAATATATAACTCATTGGGTTTGGGGATAAGTATTTACCTATGAAACCATCATCACCATCAAGGCCATAAATATCCACTACCTCCCAAAGTTTCTTCCCACCTCCTTTATTATAATTATTAATTTTATGTGTGTGGTAAGAACACATAAGATCTACTTTCTTTACAAATTTTAAATATACAATACAGTACTCTATTATACTTTCTATTTCTAGAAGTTCTCTTTGGTTTTCATTCAAATCTTAGTCTTTTTAATATTCCTTTCCTTCTTAGAAATATTTATAGATTCCTTAGATATTACAGAGCAAGAAAATGTGAAATACCTAAGAGTGCACACCTTGGGCTACTGGGCGCCATTTATATTGGGGGAAATTCACAGAACAGTAGTCCATGTAGATGTGCTCATCACCCCCCTTGCCCATTGTATTATGGGGTATGCTCAGAGATCTAGCATGGAGAGTGGTAAAACAATAGGAAAAGGAGTATGGATCTAGGGTTGTGGAATGTTTAAGCTGCAAGACTGGGGTAATATCGCTCCTCTCCTAATATGATAAATGAATGGAGTTCAAACCCTTGGGTATAGCATTATGACATGACTAAACCTTGGCCTTCATCTCTGTTCTGCCACCTCAGTATTCATGGTCAGGGGAACACCAGCCCCTCCCTTAGCTTGATGAGGAAGGAGTCTGAGGTCCAAGCCTGGTTGCAGCTCAATAGCAGACCATTGGCTTGATTTGTAGTCTCAGTAATCTACCAGGATTGACTCTGAAAAGCAGTCAGTTGTAAAAGGATTCCATGGAGCTTTGCAGGAAGCTAGCCGTCAGGGAATCGATCCTAAACAAGATCATTCTTACTACTCAGTACTAACATACTGATGTAATAACTGCATATCAGTCCTCCTAAGATAAACATTTTTCCCCCATATCTGGCATCTCTGAAATTGGGATGCAGCTTACAGTTGTAATTGTCAGTGTTGTTTTTCTCTTTGCATTAAATAAAATAACGGTGCATTTTAAAATTGATGGCTTTTTAGATTGATAAAATACAGAATTTTGTATTCTGTTTCAGATAATTTTTATTTATGAAGTCTCTGTGGGTCTCACTTTGGCTTTTTTTTTTCCTGCAGGCTCTCTCATGGTGCTTTGTTCCTTGCATGTTTTTCGATGATTTACTCTGAGCCTATATTTCTTGGAACTTTTTCTGTGTGACTACTTGGATGCCTTGGTTGCACAGTCTGCATTTACTTCATTTGCTTGGAGGACAGTGCAAAACCCAGGAGTACTTTACATTTCAACTTGAAGTTTTGTGGAGAATACAGGGGTATGAATTCAAGCTGTGAAACCTTATGCTCGTCAGTTTGTGATTATACTAATGAAGAGAGATTTTTTCCCCCCTATCCATTGCCAACGTTTATGTCAGTTTCTTTCTTTAAACACTTCGAGTTTATTTACATTTGAGAAAAGCCCTGGTGGAGTGTATACATGGCACTGTGTGGCAAAGGAGATTCCTTTTTCCAGAGCAGCAGATTGTAGCCATTGTAAAACTAAAAAACTTTTGTACACTATTTCAATAGCTTATACTTATCAAGTTTAATCAAATAGAAAAATCATTGAAGATATTTTGCACAAAGACAAATTGGTTTTTAAGTGACAGAGTTTATTTTAATACAGGTAATGCTTAATTAAAATACTATATAACATTTATAAACATATATAAACATTTATTGATACTTTATTATGTGTCAGATACTGTTCTAAACAATTTAGTACTGTGCTACCTCATTTGATCTTTACAAGAATACATTAGATAGGTACTGTCATTATTCCCATTTTCTGGATGAGGAAACTGAGGCATTTATCCAAGTTTGCACAGCTAATAGGTGACAGAACCATGACTTGAAGCAATTTAGGCCAGCTCAGAACTGTGCTATCAGCCATTATGCTAAGCTGCTTTTCTGGTAAAATGGTACAGATAATTGAATTGTGGCTTTTAAATATGAAATCATATTTTTTTCTGCGTCTGTCCTATACCTTGTAAAGGGAAGTTACTGTGAAAATTAAATGCAGGTTGAGCTTTCCTCCCAAATTCCAGACCACCTCTCACTATCATGAAGCTTAACTTGTTTTGTACTCATATTTTCCCCCCTCAGTTTTGCTGACTCTACTTTTCTGTGGGATGCTTCTTGTCATTACTTCTAGATTTAGTAAGGTATATTTATTAAGGTATGTAATTTGGGGCCATTTCATTAGGAATGAAAAAGCAAATTCCTAAGGAGCATAGTTTATCTATAACAGATGGAAGCACTTCTTTCTCTATTCTGAAGCCCAGTCTCGTGTTTTCTCGTATCAGTTTTTTCTCCTCAGTTTTACTGACTTCATTGACTTCTCTCTTGGGTGCTCATGTGCATTTCTTCTAGATTTATGAAGGTATATTTTAATAACTCTTAACGATATCATTAGGCATGAAATAGCAAATTAAAAGAAACATAGGTTTTATAACAGATAGAAGATGTAATTTTTTTTTATTATTTAGGCTTTAAAAATACTTAGTATTTCTGAATAGCTGAATGGTATTCAGAAGTCAGTATGAAATGTACAGAAGGGCATTCAGTGAAAATTGAGTCCCCTTGTTGTTTCTACTCTGTCCTTGATAGAAGTGACCACTGTTACCATGTAGCAGGAGAGAGATTTTATCTTCATGAAATCATTTTGTCTTTCTCAGTTTCTTAGACTTACTTTTAAATGCCCCCTACTTGCTTTGTTTCAGCATTTTAATGGTAATAGTCCACGGCCTTATATTGTCCTTTCTTTTCAGTAACAAGTCATCAGATATTGTATTGTTGTTCCCCTGTATTTAATGTGTTATTTTCTTCTAGGTGTGGCTTTCTTTGCGTTTATACTTTATCGGGTTTACTGAATTCTTTTTTTTTTTTTTTTTTCTTTTTTGCGGTACACGGGCCTCTCACTGTTGTGGCCTCTCCCGTTGCGGAGCACAGGCTCTGGACGCGCAGGCTCAGCAGCCATGGCTCATGGGCCCAGCTGCTCCGCAGCATGTGGGATCTTCCCGGACCGGGGCATGAACCCGTGTCCCCTGCACTGGCAGGCGGACTCCCAACCACTGCACCAACAGGGAAGCCCGGGTTTACTGAATTCTTGAATCTTAAATTTATGCCTTTCACAAAATTGGGGAATATTTTGGCCATTATTTCTTTAAAAGTTTTTTTCTGCTCTATTCTGTTTCCTCTTCCTCTGGGACTTCAATTATGTGGATATTAGATGTTCCATATTGTTATTGATATACTGTTCATTTTTCTTGATTTTATTCTTGTTTCTTCAGATTAGATCAATTTTTTGATCTATCTTCAATTTTACTAACTCTTTAATATGCTGTTCAGCTCATGCAGGTAATTTGTATTTTAGATTTATATTTTTTTTTAGTTGTAGAACTTACATTTAGTACTTTTTAATCTAATTTGCATTTTATGCTGAGATTTCCTATTTGTTCACTCATTATGAGCATATTTTCCTAGGATAGTTATAATAACTGCTTTAAAATTCTTGTCTCCTAATAATACCTAAGTATCCACAGACTGCCTTTTGTCTTGAGTTTGGGTCACATTTTCCTGTTTTTCATATGCCTAGTGATTTTGGATGGTATCCTGGATATCGTTAATGGTATGTTATAGAGATTCTAAGTTCTTTTATATTCCTCTAAAGAGTGCTGATTTTTTTTCATTTTGGTAGGCAGTTAACATGGCTAAACAAACTTCTCAACTCTTTCCTCTGGAATGGGATGGCAGCTGAAATCTCTGTTCCAATCTTATAGCCTATAGTCTGTTTGGAGTTGTGCTTTGCCATGTATACTGGATGCCAGCCAGAGGTTTGGGCAGAGTTTATATGCAGAACTGGGGACAGTCTTCTGTGGCTTTCTTCTTTATGGGATTTTCTGTCACGTT
This sequence comes from Delphinus delphis, assembly GCF_949987515.2. Lineage (NCBI taxonomy): Eukaryota > Metazoa > Chordata > Mammalia > Artiodactyla > Delphinidae > Delphinus > Delphinus delphis. The sequence continues at coordinate 24,997,427 of NC_082693.1, read as the reverse complement.
AGAGCCGACATGGTTGTCCTGGACTCTGTCTTACAGTTCTTCAAGCTGGTAGGACTAGGAGTTTCTATCAGTTTTAGCTGCTCTATGGAGTGGAGCTGATTTTCCCTACCCTCAGATGAAGAACCACAAAAAACAGGAAAAAAAAATAACATAAAAAACAGGAAAAAAAAATAACATAAAAAACAGTGCTGTTCCCTTCCTCAGAGTATTGATTCCGTCTGATTTCTGCCTGCTTTTGATCACTCTCCAGTGCCTTCAGTAGTTATTTATGATATTTAGTACAAAATTGAAAGTTGTTTTTCGTGGGAGGCTTTGTCCACTTTGTCCACTAAAGCCTCCTCCTTTCGTGGGAGGCTTTTTTTTTTCCATTGTTGGAAACAGAACCTTCCTGTACCTGTTTTGACATTTTAACTTAGAACATGTATAGTAATTGGGAAAACAGTGTTTGAGTGGTTTAATTTATTCCAAGTGATCTGCATTGTATTATAGAGTATTTCTTTTTGGTAAGTGCCTGTCATTTGTGCATGTCATCATAAATCACTTGCAAGTTCAACATACATGTTGCCTAACTGAAGAGTAATTATTGGGTCATTAGTTTATAATGAAGTGCACAACCTTCCACTTACGGAAGGAATGATAAATCTCAAACGTTAAAAGTCCCATAACAATTACTAAATGATTATGCTGCTATCAAGTTGAAAGTGAAGGTTACAGGATAGTACTACTTCATATCTAAAATGAAGCAAACTAAAGACTGTAATTGCTTCAAACTCTTAGCAATTGTTAAATATATTTAGTTTTTATTCAGGAGTACAGGTGTGTTGAACTTTGTTCATAAATAAAGCTGGTCACATTTCCAATGGAATGCCAGTTGGTAAATAAGCAGTGATACAGTTGTCAACTAAGGCTGAGCCATCCTAGGTGAGTTCCACAGGCACCATTCATTTCAGAGTTGAATGGACTTCAAGTCATTCTACCAAAATTCTTCAGGCCAGGGAGATGATTCTTGAAACTTATCCCTCGTCAAGGACAGTGTCCTAAACATTTTGATCCACATAGTCTCTAAATTAATTTTGAAAAACCATGGGCTCTGTCTACACTTAGATTGGCATCCAAAATTTTTCTTCATAAGTTTTCAGCACTTACAAAGACCATAAACTCCCATATATTATATGTATTGACAATTTAAAAAAAAATTGTTATTCCCTATTTTAAATATGTCTAATGGAATATAAATGCTAAAAGTGATTTGTTACCAACCATCATAAATTTTTTTTTTTTTTTTTTTTTTTTTTGCGGTACACAGGCCTCTCACTGTTGTGGCCTCTCCCGTTGCGGAGGACAGGCTCCGGACGCGCAGGCTCAGTAGCCATGGCTCACGGGCCCAGCCGCTCCACGGCACATGGGATCCTCCCGGACCGGGGCACAAACCCATGTTCCCTGCATCGGCAGGCAGACTCTCTACCACTGCACCACCAGGGAAGCACCATCATACATTTTTAAAACACATCATTAAGCTTCCCTCTTATCACTTGGAATTTTACATTATTCTTTTCCACTTTGAACTCATATTTCCATTCCATTTGACGTACAGGATCTCACTCTAATATAATACAGTTTTATGTTTTCATTAATCACTATATCATATTTCTTTGCAATAAAAATCTGCAAATAATATGATTTAAAATTTTTCCATGTCCTTAGTCTCAAAGTATTAAAATTTGTGGATTAGGTATATTTTTTCCTTTTTTTAAAAAAAATAGATCTTTATTGGAGTAAAATTGCTTCACAATACTGTTAGTTTATCTTGCACAACAAAGTGAATCAGTCATATGCATACATATATCCCCATATCCCCTCCCTCTTGAGCCTCCCTCCCGCCCTCCCTGTCCCATGTCTCTAGGTCATGGCAAAGCACCGAGCTGATCTCCCTGTGCTATGCTGCTGCTTCCCACTAGGTATTTTACATTCGGTAGTGTATATATGTTGATGCTACTCTCACTTCGCCCCAGCTTCCCCCTCCCCCGCACCATGTCCTCAAGTTCATTCTCTATGTCTATGTTTTTATTACTGCCCTGCCACTAGGTTCATCAGTACCATTTTTTTTTTTTTTAGATTCCATATATATGTGTTAGCATGCAGTATTTGTTTTTCTCTTTGTGACTTCACTCTATATGACAGACTCTAGGTCCATCCACCTCACTACAAATAACTCAATTTCATTTCTCATTATAGCTGAGTAATATTCCCCTGTATATATGTGCCACATCTTCTTTATCCATTCATCTGTCAATGGACATTTAGGTTGGTTCCATGTCCTGGCTATTGTAAATAGTGCTGCAATGAACATTGTGGTACATGTCTCTTTTTGAATTATGGTTTTCTCAGGGTATATGCCCAGTAATGGGATTGCTGGGTCATATGGTAGTTATATTTTTAGTTTTTTAAGGAACCTCCATACTGTTCTCCATAGTGGTTGTATCAATTTACATTCCCACCAACAGTGCAGGAGGGTTCCTTTTTTACCATACCATTTCCAACATTTATTGTTTGTAGATATTTTGATGATGGCCATCCTGACCGGTGTGAGGTGATATCTCATTGTAGTTTTGATTTGCATTTCTCTAATAATTAGTGATGTTGAGTATCTTTTCATGTGCCTCTTGGCCATCTGTATATCTTCTTTGGTGAAATGTCTATTTAGGTCTTCCACCCATTTTTTAATTGAATTGTTTGTTTTTTTGATATTGAGCTCCATGAGCTGTCTGTGTATTTTGGAGATTAATCCTTTGTCCATTGTTTCATTTGCAAATATTTTCTCCCATTCTGAGGGTTGTCTTTTCGTCTTGTTTATTGTTTCCTTTGCTGTGCAAAAGCTTTTAAGTTTCATTTGGTCCCCTTTGTTTATATTTGTTTTTATTTCCATTACTCTAGGAGGTGGGTCAAAAAAGATCTTGCTGTGGTTTATGTCAAAGAGTGTTTTTCCTATATTTTCCTCTAAGAGTTTTATAGTGTCTGGTCTTACATTTAGGTCTTTAATCCATTTTGAGTCTATTTTTGTGTATGGTGTTAGGTAGTGTTCTATTTCATTCTTCTGCATGCAGCTGTCCAGTTTTCCCAGCACCACTTACTGAAGAAGCTGTCTTTTCTCCATTGTATGTTCTTGCCTCCTTTGTCATAAATTAGGTGACCATGTGTGCGTGGGTTTATCTCTAGGCTATCTATCATGTACCATTGATCTACATTTCTGTTTTTATGCCAGTACTATACTGTCTTGATAACTGTAGCTTTGTAGCATAGTTTGAAGTCAGGAAGTCTGGTTCCTCCAGCTTCGTTTTTCTTTCTCAAGATTGCTTTGGCTATTTGGGGTCTTTTGTGTTCCCATACAAATTGTGAAATTTTTTGTTCTAATTCTGTGAAGAATGACCTTGGTAGTTTGATAGGGATTGCACTGAATCTGTAGATTGCTTTGGGTAGTATAGTCATTTTCACAAAATTGATTCTACCAATCCAAGAACATGCTATATTTCTCCATATGTTTATGTCATCTTTGATTTCTTTCATCAGTGTTTTATAGTTCTCTGAGTACAAGTCTTTTGCCTCCTTAGGTATGTTTGTTTATTCCTAGGTATTTTATTCTTTTTGTTTCGATGGTACATGGGATTGTTTCCTTAATTTCTCTTTCTGATTTTTTGTTTTTAGTGTATAGGAATTCAAGACATTTCTGTGCATTAATTTTGTATCCTGCAACCTTACCAAGTTCATTGATTAGTTCTGGTAGTTTCTGGTGGCATCTTTAGGATTTTCTGTGTATAGTGTCATGTCATCTGCAAACAGTGACAGTTTTACTTCTTCTTTTCCAATTTGTGTCCCTTTTATTTCTTTTTCTACTCTGATTGCCATGGCTAGGACTTCCAAAACTATGTTGAATAAGAGGGGCGAGAGTGGACATCCTTGTCTTATTTCTGATCTTAGTGGAAATGCTTTCAGTTTTTCACCATTGAGTATGTTTGCTGTGGGTTTGTCATATATGGCCTTTATTATATTGAGTTAGGTTGTCTCTATGCCCATTTTCTGGAGAGTTTTTATCATAAATGAGTGTTGAATTTTATCAAAAGCTTTTTCTGCATCTGTTGGGATGACCATATGGTTTTTATTCCTTAATTTGTTGATATGGTGTACCACATTGATTGATTTGAGTATATTGAAGAATCCTTGCATCCCTGGGATAAATCCCACTTGGTCATAGTGTATGATCCTTTTAATATGTTAGATTCAGTTTGCTAGTATTTTGTTGAGGATTTTTGCATCTATGTTTGGCAGTGATATTGGTCTATAATTTTCTTTTTGTGTGATATCTTTTTCAGGGTGATGGTGACTTCATAGAATGAATTGGGGAATGTTCCTCCCTCTGCAGTTTGAGAAGGATTGGTGTTAGCTCTTCTCTAAATGTTTGATAGAATTCACCTGTGAAGCCATCTGGTCCTGGACTTTTGTTTTTTGGAAGATTCTTAATTACAGTTTCAATTTCATTACTTGTGATAGGTCTGTTTATATTTTCTAATCCTTCCTGGTTCAGTCTTGGAAAATTGTACCTCTCCAAGAATTTGTCCATTTGTTTGTGGTTGTCCATTTTATTGGCGTATAGTTGTCTGTAGTAGTCTCTTCTAATCCTTTGTATTTCTGTGGTGTCTGTTGTGAATTTTCCTTTTTCATTTCTAATTTTATTAATTTGCATCCTCTCCCTTTTTTCCTTGATGAGTCTGGCTAAGGGTTTATCAATTTTTTTTATCTTCTCTAAGAACCAGCTTTTAGTTTTATGGATCTTTGCTACTGTTTTCTTCATTTCTATTTCATTTATTTCTACTCTGATTTTATGATTTCATTCCTTCTACTGACTGGGTTTTCTTTGTTCTTCTTTCTCTAAGTGCTTTAGGTGTAGGGTTAGATTGTTTATTTGATATTTTTCTTGTTTCTTGAGGTGAGATTGAATTGCTCTAAACTTCCCTCTTAGAACTGCTTTTGCTGTGTCCCATAGGTTTTGGGTCCTTGTGTTTTCGTTGTCATTTGTTTCTATGTATTTTTTTATTTCTTCTTTGATTTCTTCAGTGATCTCTTGGTTATTTAGTAGCACACTGTTTAGCCTCCATGTATTTGTGGTTTTTACAGTTTTTTTTCCTGTAATTGATTTCCAATCTCATAGTGTTTTGGTCAGAAAAGATGCTTGATAGGCTTTCAATTTTCTTAAATTTTCCAAGCCTTGATTTGTGACCCAAGATGTGATCTATCCTGGAGAATGTTCCATGTGTACTTGAAAAGAAAGTGTATTCTGCCACTATCAGGTGGAATGTTCTATAAATATCAATTAAATCTATGTGGTCTATTCTGTTATTTAAAGCTTGTGTTTCCTTATTTATTTTCTGTTTGGATGATCTATCAGTGTAAATGGGGTGTTAAAGTCTCCTACTATTATTGTGTTACTGTCAATTTCCTCTTTTATGGCTGTTAGCATTTGCCTTATGTATTGAGGTGGTCCTATCTTGGGTGCATAAACATTTATAATTGTTCTATCTTCTTCTTGTATTGATCCCTTGATCATCATACAGTGTCCTTCCTAATCTCTTGTAGCAGTCTTTATTTTAAAGTCTATTTTATCTGATACGAGTATTGCTACTCCAGCTTTCTTTGGTTTCCATCTGCATGGAATATCTTTTTCCATGCATTCACTTTCAGTCTGTATGTGTCCCAAGGGCTGAAGTGGGTCTGTTGTAGACAGCATATGTATGGGTCTTGTTTTTGTATCCATTCAGCCAGTCTTTGTCTTTTGGTTGGGGCATTTATCCCATTTACATTCAGGTTTATGATCGATATATATGTTCCTATTACCATTTTCTTAATTGTTTTGGTTTGTTTTGTGGGTCTTTTTCTTCTCTTGTGTTTCCTTCCTAGTGAAGTTTCTTTAGCATTTGTTTTAAAGCTGGTTTGGTGGTGCTGAATTCTCTTAGTATTTGCTTGTCTGAAAAGCTTTTGAGTTCTCCATTGAATCTGAATGAGATCCTTGCTGGGTAGAGTAATCTTGGTTGTAGTTTTTTCTCTTTCATCACTTTGAGTATATCCTGCCCCTCCCTTCTGGCCTGCAGAGTTTCTGCTGAAAAATCAGTTGATAACCTTGTGGGGATTCCTTTGTATGTTATTTTTTGTTTTTCCATTGCTGCTTTTAATATTTTTTCTTTGAATTTAATTTTTGTTAGTTTGATTAATATGTGCCTTGGTGTGGTTCTCCTAGTGTTTATCCTGCGTGGGACTCTCTGTGCTTCCTGGACTTGAGTGACTATTTCCTTTCCAATTTAGGGAAGTTTTCCACTATAATCTCTTCAAATATTTTCTCAGACCCTTTCTTTTTCTCTTCTTCTTCTGGGACCTCTATAATTCGAATGTTGGTGCATTTAGTGTTGTCCCAGAGGTCTCTGAGATTGTCTTCGTTCTTTTCATTCTTTTTACTTTATTCGGCTCCTCGGCAGGTATTTCCACCATTTTATCCTCCAGGTCACTTAACCGTTCTTCTGCCTCAGTTATTCTATTATTGATTCCTTGTAGTGTATTTTTTATTTCAGTTATTGTGTTGTTCATCTCTGTTTGTTTGTTCTTTAGTTCTTCTAGACCTTTGTTAAACATTTTTTGTATTTTCTCAGTCTGTGCCTCCATTCTACTTCCAAGATTCTGGATCATCTTTATTACTATCATTACTCTGAATTTTTTTTTCAGGTAGATTGCCTATTTCTTCTTCATTTATTTGGTCTTGTAGGTTTTTACTTTGCTTCTTCATCTGTGACATATTTTTTTGCCATCTCATTTTCTTTTTTTCCTTTTTTTAATGAGTGGGATTGTGTTCCTGTCTTACTGGTTGTTTGGCCTGAGGCTTCCAACACTGCAGTTTGTAGGCTGTTGGGTAGAGCTGGGTTTTGGTGCTGAGATGAGGACCTCTGGGAGACCTCACTCTGATGAATACTCCCTGGGGTCTGAGGTTCTCTATTAGTCCAGTGGTTTGGACTTGGAGCTCCCACTGTAGGAGCTTCAGCCCAACCCCCGGCTCATGAACCAAGATCCCTCAAGCCGTGCAGGTGGCAAAAAGAAAGGAAAACAATAACGAAGTAAAAAATAGGAAAATAACAGCTATGTTAGAAAAAATATAAAAATAAAAATGTAGATGAAGCAACAACCGGAAGGTATAGCAGAACCACAAGAGTGAAAAAGAGGAGGAGAAAAAAAAAATGGTAGAAATGGCCTTGGCTGTGGAGGGCGGAGCCTAAGCAGGGGTGAGGATCAGGCGGTGGGCAGGGCCTATGCTTAGTACCAACAGGGCTGGAAAAGGCGGGTCTGGGGTGTGGTGGGTGGGGCTTAGGCTCAACAGAATAAAAGGGGCCCAGGCATGCTCCTCCCCCCAGTCTCAGAGGGCGGGGAACCCCATCTGGGAGCCCAGCAGGCTTCCTTGGTGCGAGTGGGTGGGGCAAACGCCCTCTAGGACCAGAGGAGCGGGAAAGGAGCAGAGGGCGTTTGCGTTTGCCCCAGCCACTGAAGGTCGGTGAGCCTGCTGAGCTCCCAGGCCAGTCCGCCCCCTCCAAAGCCCCCTCCGGGCCACGTGGGTCCTGGGGGCCTAGGAGGGAGGCTGGGGAGATCCCCTCTTGCTCCTCCTGTCCTGGAGCTCCCCTCCTGCCTGCCTCTCCTGTTCTCTCCTGTCCTCCCTTCTATGCCCGCAGACCAACCAGCTGGAGGGAACCTCTGAGGTTGTAGGACCTGGCCCAAGAGCCGGGCAGACTTCCCCAGCTGATTGGGCAGGGGAAACACTGGGCCCTCTCCCCCTTGATCTGAGCCCCTGAGGGTCCCTCTAGGCGTGGGAACCCCTCCCCCTCTCAGCCACCCCTCAGGGGCGCCACTTCTGTATGGCCTCCACTTCTCCTGCCCCCTCAGTCCCCCCACGTCCTACCGGTTTGCTTGGGGGTTCTTTCCATCTCCTTGGGCGTCGGGGTCCCAGCATCCGGGTGGCACCCTAGTTGTGCGGAGACAAGAACTCTGCATCTTCCCACACCGCCATCTTGACTTGCCTGGATTAGGTATTAATATTCAGTTTATTAAAATATATTAAATAATGTATCAAAGTAGCATAGTACAGTAGTTAAAAACACAGACTCTGGAGCCAGAGTTTAAATCCTGGCTCCAACTCTTGTTGCTTTATACCTGCAGTTGCCTTATCTGTAAAATGGGGATTAAGTATGATATTAACCTAATACAAATGTTTTAAGGATTAAGTGAGTAAATACATGTAAAGTGCTTAGAATAATTTCTAGCTCATAATAAATATTATAAAATGTTTGCTTTATTACTCTGTTCATACTTATTAAAGATGAAAAGTAAAATATTATTGGAAATGCATCTTTTAATGAGATGGAGGTATCTTTTAAACATTTTTTTATAATTAGCTCATGTATTAAATGATGAATATTATTTATTGCCAGAAGGAATCTGGGTTCAGCATCATGGTTATCTCAACTTTTCATTTATGTGCTTAGAGTGAGAAAACTTTTTATATAGATAAATAGATGAGAATGAAAGGAGTCTTGATACAACAAAGTTTCTCAATTCCTTGAGCTCCTTTTGGATTATGTGCCAAAAAATCGCTTACTGATCTTTTCTCAAATATCATTTTAAACGATCTTTCAGTGAATGACTCCATTCACTCCTGCTTCAATTTGTTGAAAGCATTCAATTGGAAACCACTTCACTTAGAAAATGATTTTTCTCCAGTCTTCATAATCCTTTTCTTTTGCAGCACCAATACCAGCATTTCTAATTATACTTTTTTTTAGGTGCCCTGAAAGCATTTACCTTCCAGACAGTGCACTATTGTAACACAGGCTGGGAAAGAGATACCATTTCTTGTACAAAGAGGGTGTCAGGACTAATGTGAAAGGGCAGGTGTAAGCAGAGAACTAGAAATGTCATCTGGACTGTACTGCTTCTGAAATGAATCAATTTTGGGAGTCTTTGTGGACTCTGGTCCTTGTGCCCTAGTTTAGAGATCATGGCTCCTGGGGCCATCCCTTTTCTGTGAGCAGTGTGAACCAGGAACTTCACCGTGCTTGGCATCTACATGCCAGCTTGGGTTTCCTCTCTGGATCTTGCTGGTTTGTGAGCTTGGGAGAGGGCAGGTCAGTTCTGTGGTTCTTAAACTGTGCTCTGCAGATGTATGGGAGGCCCCAGACTCTTTTAGGGGATCTGTGAGGTCCAAACCATTCTCATAATAGTAAAAGAAGGTATTTGTCTTTTTTACTGTTTTGATATTTGCATTGACAATGCAAAGGCTGTGATGGACAAAACAATTGGCCTCTGATCGCAGATCAAGACAGTGGCACCAAACCGTGCTAGTGGTCCTTGTATGTACTGCCACACACACTTGCATTTTAAAAAGAATTTTCTGTTTTCACTCAAGAATGTTCTTGATGAAGCAGCAAAAATTATTTTTGTATTACACCCTAACAGTTGAGTAAATCTCTTTTTAATATTCTGTGTGATGAAATTGGCAGTCTGCACAAAGCACTTCTGCTGTGCACTGGAGGGCAGTGTCTGGTGGAGAAATATGGTGTGATTGTTTTGAGTGGAAAGCCATGCTAGCCACTTTTTAAAAATGAAACATTGTTTTTAGTAGAAAGACTTACTGACAAACTGTGGTTATTCAGACTCTGTTTTTTAATAGGCATTTTCTCCAAAATGAGCAATGAAACTGACACTTCAAAGAAAACAACTGACAGTATTTATTACTAGTGCTAAAATTCAAGTTTTCCAGCAGAAATGAGAATTTTGGAAAACTTTAAACGGACATTGTGAACTTAACAAACTTTCCAATACCAAAATGCTTTCAATGAAATTGGTTGTGACATTAGCAAATAGAATTTTCTAGATATTGTATAATGAAATGTGTAAACATTTTGAAACTTTGTGTAATTCAGTGACCTAATATTTTTCAAATGACCAATGCATGATATTATTACAGAATCATGCATGGGCCTATTAGTCAGAGTTCTCCAGAGAACCGAACAAATAAGGTATATATATGTATAGCTAGAGAGAGAGATTTATTTTAAGGAATTGGCTCTTGCAATTGTGAGGGCTGGTAAGTCTGAAGTTTGCAGGCAGGCCGGAAGGCTGGAAATTCAGGTAACAGTTTGATGTAGTTCTGAGTACAAAGGCTGGAAAACTCAGGAAGAAGTTTCACTTTGCAGTCTGGAAGCAGATTTCCTTTTTTCTCTGGGTACCTCAGTCTTTTTCTCTTAAGGTTTTCAACTGAATGGATGAAGCCCACCCACATTATGGAGGGTAATCTGCTTTACTCAATGTCTATTCATTTAAATGTTGTATTAATCAAACCTACAAGAAACCTTCACAGCAACATCTAGACTGGTGTTTGACTGAATAACTTGACATCATAGCCTAGCCAAATTGGCACATAAAATTAACCATCACAATAGGTAAAAGAGCTATTCAGAGTTCAAGATAGACCAGTGGATTCTACATTGCAGCTAAGCTCTAATAACACTCGTTGAGTGATGTATTATCAAAGGATACCCACAATTACCTAAAAAACTATGAAAATACTACCTTTTCCAAACTATACCTGAGGAAGGACAGATTTTATTCCCATACTTCCACCGAAACAACATATAGCAACAGATTGAATGTGGAAGGAAAGACAGAATTTTAGTTTCTGTTCTCTTCTATTGAGGCAGCTAGTTAAAGAAATTTACAAAAATATTTTTAAAAATTCTACTCTTTTCACTAATTTTTTTGGTTTAGAAAATGTCGATTTTTAAAATAAAATGTTAATAGGCAATGGGTTTATTGTTATTGCTAAGGATTAAAAATTAAGTTTTTTTTTTTCTTTTTAGTTAGAACACACAAAAATTCTTTGGTTTCTTCAGTAATTTTTGCATGAAAGGTGTCCTTAGACAAGAAAATTATTTGATAATTGGTACTTTAATAAAAAGGAGGTGATAGGTTGGGGAAAGAATAATTCTCATTAAGACAGCAACACATGTGAGGATTAAACTTTTTCTTGAGGTGTTAGTTAACCTGTCTGAATACCTGAGTGTTTAATGAGTGTCTTTACGTAAAACTGATTTGCAGGTCCCACAATAGTGTTGGCGGTAGGGCTGCCTGACGTGAGATGAATGCTGGTTAATTGGAGGACTGGCTTCCTGGTAGGATTTGTTTGAGGGGAAATCCATGTTCTGCTGGGGCATAGTGACCTCCTGTGAAAAGCTTCCTAGATGCTAGTGCACAGACTGAAACAGGGCTGCTTTGCAAAGTGACTCTGAGAGCATTTGCCAAGTGCTTGCAGAATTCCAACAGCTTTTTAAGGTCCTGCCCCCAGCCTCAAATCCCTGAATGTCTCCCACTGCTGCTCCAACTATTCAATCCTCCTCACTTCATTATAGCAATGTTAGAAATATGGTGCCATATGCAGTTCACAGCTTGAGTTAAACCGGTGACATCAGTATTTCAATTCAGTGATCTTCACTTTCGGTATTAGAACACAGAGGGTAATGTAGATCGTATTGACGTGTTTCAGGGGAAAGGAAAGCACAGTGCTAATGCAGGGGAACTCATAGAAACCCATCAATAATCCTTTCTAGTGTTCCTTTCCAAATCATCACAGAAAACTAGTTCCTGTGTAAATACTTCCCCTTCTTACCTTGTAAAATATTTAACTTTTATATTTCCTTCTGTAAGAATGGTTTTCTAAGGGTTCAGGTGTGTTTTGCCAAGGCCATTTGAGGTCCAGATTGATGACAAACACTGGGCTCACCATCATTTTGCGTCTCAGTCACATGGTTCCTGAGACACCCCTGAGATAGGAGTGCAGTTCGATGGCTGCGGAGAAAGAGCAGCCTGCAGGCTAATTGGCACGCAGCGGGAGCACGAGCAGCCAAGTGACTTACAAGGCATCCGCTGTGTCCTAACGGGCAGGAAGATGCTCTGCAGACCCCGGCAAGGGGGTGCAGGCTGCGTCTGGAGTAGCTCGGTCTGGAAGCCAGCTAGCAGTGCGGCAGCTGCTTGATTAAAGAGCGTTGTTCAGTAGAAATGAGGGAAACAAGTGAGAGAACAGAAATAGACTCTAACTTCTGTCTGAGCAGAGGTGGGGAGAGACGCGTTTCAGTGGTGAGTGTGATGGGGTGCAGTAGCACGACAGCCCTAGCCAATCCTATCCCTCTATCAACTCTGCTCTTAGCAGCATTTCAAGGTATTTTACCCTCACGCTGTAGATTGTCTCTGTGGTGACAGGGAGACTCCTTTTGTGCCATCGGAGTGCACTTCTGGCTTTTCGAGGTGCTGTCTCCACTGTGTCATTAGACTCCAGCAGACACCTCAAGAAGCCTGTCTCTCAAGTTAGTGTACAGGAAAGAACAAGACTTAAATTAGGAAAAGCATTTTTTTAAAAACATGTAACTCTAAAGGCATTGTAAAATTTTTAAACAAGCTTTGGAAGGCATGTGTGTATCTGGCACAGTGTGGTCCAGTTATGATCGGCTCCATTACTGACTGGCATTTAATCCTGCGGAGGAAAGAAGGGCAGAGAAAGGTAGACAGGCTTCAGGAGATGTGGATTTTCTCTGATTTCTCTTCCATTTTTCTGCTCTCTCTTTTGAAAGTCTTGAGATTTTTCATTCACAATTTTTCTTTTGAATGTGCTCGTATTTTAAAAAGTGGAACATGGATATGACTTCTTCTTCCTTATCTGTGTCTAATGTGGAAATATTTTCCCTTTCCTTCCTTTATTCCTTTTTCACTCTCTTGCCTACATTATTTTCCTAACACACGAGGTATTGCACTGAAGCTCTTTTACATGGATTTAGATGTATGTTTGGTTTGGTTTGGGTATGTGTGTGTGTGTGTGTGTGTGTGTGTGTGTGTGTGTGTGCACGCACGCACGCGTGCATGTGCTCTAACATGGAATGTATCTTGTCTTTAGAATTTATTCTGCTGACCCAGGTTTTTCAAAGGACCTGCCAGTCTGGGTCCACTGGAGTCTGCTTGGAAATGTGCAATGGGGTCCTGTCCTGAGTGGGATTATGGGTAAAATATCGTTATATTAAGGGTCCTTAACTGGGTCCAAGGGCTTAGAGAGTCCCATTGCAGCTCTGTGCAACTTTGATTTGTTTTCACACTGTCAGATGGGCCCAGTGGTTAGGAATCACTTTTGGTGGTTTTGGGTGGTCTCTGAAGTAACTTACAACCAGATTGTTTGTTCCTATGATTTTCAGTGTCCATTATAGCTGGATTTTCTCTGTGCCTTTCATATGTATTTATTTAGTAAATAAAGTACATTAAAATTTTGTTACTTTTCCTTGTTTTAAATTTCTCATCCCTTAACTGTATTTATTCATTCACTTATTTATTAAATCCTTAATGTATAGGCACTGTACAAAAGCAAAGCCCATGTCCCCTTAAAGTAAATCAGGTCACCTTGTTATACAGTCTTTTTTTTTTTTTTTTGCAGTACGCGGGCCTCTCACTGTTGTGGCCTCTCCCGTTGCGGAGCACAGGCTCCGGACGCGCAGGCTCAGCGGTCATGGCTCACGGGCCCAGCCGCTCCGCGGCATGTGGGATCTTCCCGGACCGGGGCACGAACCCGCGTCCCCTGCATCGGCAGGCGGACTCTCAACCACTGCGCCACCAGGGAAGCCCTATACAGTCATTCTGCAGTCCTATGTCTTTCCATTTCAGCTGTTATCACAGTTCATAATTATGTATTTATGTGATGTCTCCTTAAGGAGACTGAAAGCTACCGGAGGGGAGGGCCTGTGTCTGCTTTAGAGAGCCCAGTGTCTGAACAGGGGTTCGTTTCATATCCGTTGTGAATAAAGGGTCCCCAGGAATTTGAGTGCTCGGCTTGGCTGTGTGCTGTGGAGCTCGATCCCCACCCTCCAGGAGCTTGTAATGCAGTGGAGGGGGGCGAGAGGATGTGTCTGAAACCTCTCAGTTGTCAAGTGCTGTGGTAGGTGAGAGATGGGGGTGCCCAGCAGACAGGGAAGGTGTGTCAGTGGAGGGGAGGGGAGGACATGGGCGACAGAAGAATTTCAGAGAGAACAGTTCAGACCCAGCTGGAGAACAGGATGTGGGGTGGCCCCACGGTGCAGAGCCGTAACCCAGGGATAGCCTAGGAGTCTACAGAGTTTTCCTAGTGTGGGGCTGTCTTCCATTGCCTCTCTCTTAAAATCAGGGCTTGGTTCAAGAAGAGCTAGCAGCTCTTGGTGATTTGTGTTGGGGAAGGGGCTTTCGAAAAGGAAAAAGGGAAGTGCTGGGAGTAATAGTGGCCCTCTGACTCCTGGCCTAGTAGCACAGGAAGCCTGAGCAGAGGAGGGCAAGATGGTGTGTGTGTGTGTGTGTGTGTGTGTGTGTGTGTGTGTGTGTGTGTGTATGGGGGGGACTGGGGAAGTGAAGATAGCACAAGGCAAGATCCTGAAAGAAATTGCACGTGGTAGCTAAGCATGCCTTCTTCTAGAAGGGAATGCAGAATATACATCGGTCAAGCTACATCAAGACTCGGGGACTTCACGAGGACCAAAGAAATGGTTGCTGTGGCAGAAGTGGTCCCAGGAAGGGGTGTTTCCATGCCTGCCACGGGGTTTGGGGCGGGCTGCAGCATGGCGCTAAAACAAGGCAATCCCCAGCATATTCCCCAGCCACCTCTCAGGATCCACAAAGTAAAGCACAGCGATTCTGTGGGGAGTGAATCTTCTGCCAAGTAATTGTTTGCCATAGGGTCTGTTTGACCCCGTAAGACCCAAGGCCTCCAGGCTGAACCGCTTCTCTTCTTTAGGGTCTGCGCCCTTTTGCTTTCTTCTGCCTTCACCCTAACACCCATGTTTCCCACATACAATGCAACGTATTTTTTCACTGCTGTTTTCAGTCCTTTCTCTCTACTGTTCCCTTCTTTATGCCCACTGTTTTTTTGGACACAAACATATACACAGGCATCATCAGGAACAAAATGGTGTTGTAGAAAGAGAAATCTCAGCACAGAAACTAAAGTTTACCCAAAACACCTATGTGAAATGTCATCTACAGAATTAACAGAGAACTGATTCTAGCCATGCAGTGTGAAAAAAAAAATATTTTTATGGATGTTCATCTCTATGTGGTGTACCATTCTTGGAGTTGGTGTTCCAGATGAAAGCATCTGCTCCAAACCCTGTTAAAGTACTTCCAGAATCACCTCTTCACATCCCCACATTTCAAGGGGGAAGCCAAAAATGTAAATTAATGACTTCAGACTAAATCCTGGAGCTAATGGCTTTACCTGACTGGCATTGTGGCTCATTCAGGAGCTGAGATACATTTTTCATTCTTTTGGAGCAGAAATAAAATGAGTGTGTAATGGTTGGGCAGAAGGAAAATGCAATTCCTTTATGTCTCCATATATAGGGAACCACAAACGGGGTGGTATTACTTTTGTTCTTGTCTCTGCCTTTAATGTCCCCGGCTGCCCTCTGGGAAGCTCTTGCCCTTTGGGAAATGCATGTCCCTCCTCACCTAGAACCTTCTCTTCCTGCAGGGCTCAGGTCAGATTTCGCCCTCTCCATGAAGTGCTTCCTGGGTACCTGTTGCACCTTCCCTGAATGCTGATGGCATTGTTGTTTGGGTACCATGTGCTGACTTAATGTGTGGGGTGACAAAATTCTCTCCTGCCGCTGAGCCAACATCTCTAGTAGATTGCTTTTATTTCTAGGAAGCCTAGGGAGAGTTGTAGGAAATATACCCCGGGCCCCAGGGGAAGCAGTGAAAATAAGAAAAGAGATAAATTGTAATGGGAATTACAGCTTTCCTTTTTATAGCTTTTTATAGTTTATATGATGCTCTTTTTTCTGGCCCAAAGCAGACATATCTTGGGGATTAGAAGCTTCGGTAATGTAAGGAGTAAAACACATGGTTATGATTCTTTGGGATCAACCTGCACATCCTGAGGTTTCTCTAGGGTAAGCTAGACCTAGCAGCCAGTGACTGGAGAAGAATGCCCTGAGCTTTGCCAGTGGATCAATTGTAGACTCTCGGGATTCGAAGAGACCTTGGTGGTCATAGAATCAACCCCTCCCATAGCACCCTCTTCAGTGTAGCTCCATCTGAGCTTGGCCTCTGCTATGAACTCTGAACAACCTTGGCCTCGCTGCTTCCTGAGGCTGCCTGTTCCTCTGGGCTGAGGAAGATTTGTCTGACCCTTCTTCTACCAATAGTCCTGCAGATATTTTCAGGCAGCATTTTCTCTTCCTCAGTCATTTCTTTTGAAGGAGAAACACCTTCACATTCTTTAGCTTTTCTGCATATACCAGTTTTCCATATTCCATATGCCATTCTCCATAAACCAGTTTTTTTCATATACCAGTTCTTGTTATTCTGGTCGGTCTTCCTTAGATATGCTGTAATTAATCAACATCTCTAAGAAGTGAGATGCCCAGAGTTTTAATTCTACTCCAAGAGGAGTAGAACTTGCTTTTTTTTCCTTACGGACTGGGGTTCTGTTCATGCAGCTGTATGGGAGGAAAAATAACTTTCCTTTGACTTTTCTGAGTTCTTGGGTGAGACCCTATAATACAAAACAGATCAACAAGAGAAAAACAAACAGAAGTTTATTAACACGTACACCTCATGTATTCATGGGAGATACCTAGGGAAAAAATGAGTAATTCAAAACAGTTGCTTAAAACTCTGGCTTATATAGCATCTTCAACAGAGAAAAATAAATTCATAGAGAAATGATAAGACAAAGGAAAGCAGTTTTAGGATTCCAAGGGCAGCAACTATGGGAAGGTAAATATATTGGAGGAAGCTAACAGTAGAGAAAGGCCAGTTACTGAAGTTTGTTACGTAGATTCCTCTGGTGCTGTCTCCAGGTTGGTAAGGGTCTAAAGTTGTCTACAGTGATGAACTTTTGTCCTTCCTGGTAGAGAGGGGAGGAAGGACACCTTTGAAAACTTATGTCTTGCTTTTAGGCAGATAGTGGGAGGGCAGGGAGCTTTTCTTACATCTGCTTCTCAGTTGCCTTCGGGTCAAAATAATTCTTACGCCAAAGTGGCATATTTTGGGGTGGCATATTCTGCTACTCTTCACAGCCTAGTGTCAAGTCTTCGGGCCAGACAGACCACTTGAGGGTCACAGTAAATGTACTGTTAGCAGCACCCTCCCCCGCAAGATCTTATATTCCCATTAAGCTTCATTTTCCTCCGCTTCTGCACATTACCTTTGAAGTTATAAAGTTTTAAATTTGGATACTAAAAAATTGTCCAATTGAATTTCAGTTTACTAGATTTAGCTCCACTCTTGTCTGTTTGAGATTTCTTTGGGTTTTTATTCTGTTAATTACTATAATTACTCATTATAGTAATTACTGTCATCTCTCCCCCAGCCTCCAAAGTTGCACCGTCTTTAAGAATCCGGGGTGTTGAAGTAACCAAGTAGGCAGTTTCCTTGTGAAACGACTTCATCTGCATATGCCCCTGAGATTCATTCCTTTCCATCCTGACTTTCCATCATCAATCATTTATTCACTTGTTTTTTAGTCCTTCTAGGTGCATGGTTTGAAATTAAGCCACTTTGCTTTCTGATGCTACAAAGCTGGACTTGGCAGAACTTGCTGTTATCTTTTAATAAAGCATATGAATGTTTTCTCATTAAAGTGTCATGGTATTATATAATGAAAACCAAGAATGAATTTACAAATATAAAATTGGTTTTAACTGAGATCAGTGAAATCTATAAAATTATCATTTTTAGCTGATAATCAGGTACCAATTATTATAAGAAATCAATCTAAGTAAAGCCATGAGTCTTGGAACAAAGTAATTGTGACCTCAAAGTTAGTTTCCCAAGAGGTGTTAATGGCAGGAAATATAAAATGGTTTCAAAGAGTTTGTACAAATTTATGAAGGACTGAGCCATGAAAGTTTAAAGAGAAACTCTGCTAAAGGTAACCTCTAAGACTGACAGCCAGGAGCATAAAACAAGGGGGCTGGACTGGACGATAGAGTCCTTCTCAGCAGAATAAGTTCTGATAATTGTACAGCTCTCATTGCCTCATTGTGGTTTTTGTTGGCAAAAAAATGCAGCTTGGGGTCAAGCAAAATCTAATCAAAGTTAGTGACACTTTTGAAAAACCAACCAGATTCTTCGTCAAATTAAGTCAGTAAAGAGAACAGTTTACCGTATTTTGCAGGCTGAATTGGATGCTGCCAACAGTAAGATGCTATACGAATCCTTAAACCAATCATGGAAATTTGCAGTGAAATAATTGCTTTTTTAAAAAAAATATTCTCCTGATAATGACAAACTTCAAGCTTTTTCTGGG
Organism: Delphinus delphis; assembly: GCF_949987515.2. Classification (NCBI taxonomy): domain Eukaryota; kingdom Metazoa; phylum Chordata; class Mammalia; order Artiodactyla; family Delphinidae; genus Delphinus; species Delphinus delphis. Next base: position 24,979,033 of record NC_082693.1, on the reverse strand, counting down.
TTTAATCAATTAAGAGAAAATTCTTCCCTTTTGAAAGAAGATTTTCTAGGTTGCTACATATCAGTAAAAAACAGTGATTCCCTGAGGACCTCACATGACTTTTTCATGCTTTCAAAAGGCAGTTTTCCTGACTTTGTTTTTCTCTTCCCACATCTTCATCTTGTGCATCCCAAGCACTGGCTATTGGTTCAGACTGATTGTTTATTTTTTTAATTTAAAAAGGGCCACAGTCTTTAACTGCTTGGTATGTTTGTGTTTTTTTTTTTTTTTTTTGCGGTACGCGGGCCTCTCACTGTTGTGGTCTCTCCCGTTGCGGAGCACAGGCTCTGGACGCACAGGCTCAGCGGCCATGGCTCACGGGCCCAGCCGCTCCGCGGCATGTGGGATCTTCCCGGACCGGGGCACGAACCCGCGTCCCCTGCATCGTCAGGCAGACCCTCAACCACTGAGCCACCAGGGAAGCCCTGTTGTTGTTTTCAATGAATGCATTATCCTATGTTCTGGATATAGCTGCCATCAGATGATGAAGTATAAGAAGACCAAAAAAAAAAGCGCACAGGCAATTCCCATATTAGAAAAATTGTACTTTATATTAGAAAAATAGAAGGATTCTGTCTCATGGAGTAGAGATTGGAAAGTTCTTTAATTAATGTATAGTAGAATCCAGGTTCTTGGTATGTCCTCCTTTGAAAACTCAAATTAAGTTGCTTTCACCTTTACTATTTTCTTAGAGCTATATGACTCATTTTTATGTCAAAAGAATAATTTTTTATTTAAAAATTAGATACGAAGTTCAGAGAAAATCATAAAATCGTGACTAACCATGAAAAAAGCAGAATTGTGTATGAGCAAATACTTCCAGATTGACACGGCATGAATATTTAGAGACCTTGCTTTGCACAACTGTTACCTGTCTTTTTATATGATTCCCTTTAAAGAAAGTACTTCCTTAGTTACAAACCTAGTTTCTCCATCTCCTCCCATTTCTGCCTTGGAACACAATAAGGCATTCCTGAATTGAACATCTTGTGGGGTCCAGAATTAAAGATCCAACTTGTTCATGTAAACTCTCATCTCCTCTCAGTCTTGATGGTAGATTTATAACCCCATCTATCAAAAAGTCAAAATTCTGTTTCCCATTCATCCTAATAAAGCAGCAGGAATTTCCTGGAGGGAATGCTGACAAGCCTAATTGTTCCCAGCTGGAGAGTAGAGGGTTGGTTCCAGTGATGAGGTTTTTAACCCTTTCCTTCCCAGTTTCCCTTTGATCTTATAGGGAGGTGTCAGGGCTCCAAGGATGAGTAAGAGAGATCATTAAGATTTTCATGATAGTAATGATCTGTCCATACTCTGGCAAGACTGTGAGATTCTGACTTGAATTTGATAATATGGTGATGATTAATACCAGAGGTCTAATTTTAGGCAAGAGTGTAGGTGCTGAAGTATGACTGTGTTTGGGGGGGTTGGGGAATCAATCAAATGAGACACTGGAACAGCTGAAGAAGAAACGTCTTTCCCTGGTGTTCTACAAAGTTCTTCTACAACTTAAAAACATGAGAAGAAAGGGGACACTTTATTTGTAAACATCTCTAGCAGAGATGTGGTAGGACACATATGCTAGATTATTTGTAAAGGTGGTTGTGTAGACACTGTACCCCTTAAATATAGAGAAGGCTTTCCAGTCCCCCATCACTGTCATCATCCTTGGACACTGTCTGAGATGTGAAAGGGTGCCGTGGTGGACACTGGGAATGCAGAGAGCCTTACAGTAGAATCCGGGGAGACAGACTTTTGCAGGCAGGGGCTATTCCAAGTGCAAAGTGATGAGGGAAGAAGGGAAACGCAATTAGTGTGTAGTAGACAATAGAACCGGTAGGCTTAGGGCTACAGGATTGTGCTCTTGGTTTCTTTCATTTCTTCCTTCCTTCATTTGACAAATACATGGTGAGAACCTACCACCAGCCAGGCACTGCTCGTGGTTCTGGAAATAAATTGATAAACAAAGCTATGAAGTCTCCTGCTTGCATGAAACTTCTAGTTCTAGTTTTTATAGTGCATGTGTGTGATTTCTAAGAAAACTTAAAACGTACTTCTGTAGAATTTCATGGTTTTCCGAAACCCTTTTACATCCTTTCATTTTATCTTTCTTTAAATATGAGTAATATTTCTTCTGTGTCACTTATTAATAAAGCTATTTTAAGTTCTTCAAGTTTATTGTAATGCAAATTAGAAATAAGGAAATGAAAATTTTAAACGTTTAAAAATAAGTAATGTTAATTTGCACGAAGTACCTTCTCCATGTATTAATGTTTTGTTTTTCTTTTCTTTTCTTTTTATCATCCTACCCAACCTCAGCAGAACTTAAGTACCTAACTAGCACGTTAATGATCCTAGGGAAACATTAGCATTTAAAGCTATAGGTTGATAAAATATAATAAGTTTTCATCCTTTTTAATAAGAAAAGTAAGTAAAATTAAAAGTAATTAAAAGTAATAAAAATTGTAGGTTTTAACACTTATGGTTGATTCTTAAGTTTATTTAAATTTTTCATCTTAATGTATGTTATAGTATTTGAATCATGCAAATTTGGAAGGGGTCATGTGCTGTCTTTGAAAAAACGTAAGTCAGGAGCTCTAAAAGAAATTTAAGATCCATGACTTTTTCTTTTAGTTTTCTTGGAAATGTGTATTATGGGAAGATTCAAGATCATCTGCAAATAGTGGTGTAATGTGGTGTAACTGGGGGGAAAAAGGAATAACATTAGTATTGGTGAGGTTGCCTCAAATTTTTGCAGACCAAAAGATTTCTTTTGATATTCTTTTGAGTTTCTCAGTATCCTTAAAAGTTTAGATGGGGACTTACCTGGCCGTCCAGTGGTTAGGACTCCGTGCTTCCACTGCAGGGGGCACAGGTTCAATCCCTGGTCCAGGAATTAAGATCCCACAAGTCCCACAGCATGGGCAACAAATAATAATAAAATTTAAAAAATTAAAGTTTAGATGAAAAAGTGTAGAAATGTATTACAGTATTGGCAAGTTTCCTTGTTTAAGGGTGGTGTAGTCAAGGTTGACTGTTTTTGATTTCTAGACACATCCAGAAGTTAGGTTTAAAAAGCTGTTGCCTCATTTTTAAAACATTTAATAATAATGTTATTCTTTTGTTCCCTCCCTTCTTCCCCATTAAAGCAGTAGAACTCTGTACTCGTGTAAACTGCAGTGACTCAGACCTAGATGTGTGTGACTGCTCACATCCTTTCCCCAAACACAAACTAATACATATATAAAAGACTGAGATAATAGTGCTTCTGATCCTGACAGCTATGATAAAATATTGAGATAAAGAGCAGAATTCCTTTTTATATTTTTCCTCAGTTAATTAAAATACTTTATTTCAGTATATTTGATGTATTCAAATATACCTCCGTGGAAAAACACCATTGGAAAGTTATAGGAACCATGGAAAACAACTGCTATCAATCAAAAGGAAAAATTTGAAAAAAACTAAAAGCATGGGAGAATAATATGCAGCTGACTCATGCTTCAGTGAACTATTTTTATTTCAGTCATGGAAAAGCTTGCTTTATATGTTCCCTTTAGGCCATAGCCAATGCCATCGAAAGATCTACTACCAGAACTTAGGTTGAAGACATAGGTGAAAAAAAAGGGAACTATTTTCCAGTCAAAAGTTAATCAGTAGGGTGGCAAAGCTGCCTTATTTTAATGTGGGTAATGTCAAGTTCTTTAAAAAACTTTAAAACTAATCTTTAGATTATGTAGTACAATGAGTAGAGTGTGGCTTTCCTAGAAAATATGTCCTCATTCAAATCCCTGGAATCTGTGAATGGGAATCTTTTCATGGAAAAGGTTTTTGCAAATATAATTATCTTGAGATGAGGTCATCCCAGATTACCCAGGTGGGCCCCAAATCCAATGAGAAGTGTCCTCATAAGAGACAGAAGAGGAGAAGGTCCTGTGAAATTGGAGTGGCAGAGCTTGGAGTGATGTGGTCAGAAGCCAAGGAAGACAAGGAACGTTGAAAGCACCCATTAGCTGGAAGGCACATGAAAGGTTCTTCCTGAGAGCCTCCAAAGGGAGTATGGCCATGCCAACACCTGGAGTTTAGGGCTCTGGCCTTCCTAAATGTGAGGGAATAAATTTCTGTGGTTTTAAGCCAGCAAGTTTGTGATAATTTGTTGCAGCAGCCACAGGAAACTAATACATACAGGGTTAACCAAGATTCATTGAGCAGCAGTGGTATGTTAGTTGTGATACAAGCCATTGGGAATACTGCCTGGTGCCTACAAGAAGCTTACCCAAGTATAATGAGTCAGACGTAGGATGCGGCATTACTGTACAGTGTGAAAAGGTTTATTCCAAAGATATACAGACGTATATGAATAATGGGAACATGGAAAGGATACCACCATTTTTCTGAAAAATGTCAAATTTAGGTCAGCTGCAAGCAATGCTTGGTTTATAAATGAAAGCATTTTTATAAAATAAGCTATTCATAATATATCTATTAATAATATAAAAAGATGCAATCAATAACCTAAAGCCTTGAATTTGATGAATTTTTAAGCTGGAATATATATACTACATGAAGGAGATATTTCAGTCTGCTCTATAAATACTAAGAGAACTAAAGTGTAACATCCAACGTGCTATGAATCTGCCTGGGCATTTTAATGCCTTTCCAACTCAGGCTGTCAGATTTTTTTTTCATGAAAATATATCTCTAGTTTTACAATGAAATTCACTGAATACATACTTGTCATAGTAATATTTATCACTACCATATAAAAATGATATACTCATAGAGTATTTTTAAAGCTTTATTGAGGCATGATTTACAAACTGTAGAATTCACCTATTTTAAGCATACAGTTACAATCTTTTAAATAAATTTATTGAGTTGTGCAAACATTACTACAATCTAGTTTTCGAACATTCCCACCACCCCAGAATGACCCCTTGTGTTTATTTGCGATCATTTCGATTCTAGCTCTAGGCAACCACTCACCTGCTTTCTCTTTGTAGATTTACCTTTTCTAGACATTTGTATAAATATAATAATAAAATAAGTTTTCTTTTGTATCAGACTTCTTTAACTTAACATAATGTTTTTGAGGGTTATCCATGTTACAGCATATTTCATTATTTCATTAGTTTTTATTGCTGAATAGTTATTCAGTTGTATTTTGTTTATAAATGTCTTGTTTATCCATTCACCAATTAGTAGATATTTTGGATAGTTTCATTTCAGACCATTATGAATAATCCTGCTGTATACCTTTGCATACAAATATTCATATGGACATACTTTTTTTTAAATGAATTTATTTATTTTTGGCTGTGTTGGGTGTTTGTTTCTGCCCACAAACATACTCTAGCTGCGGCGAGCGGGGGCTACTCTTCATTGCGGATCAGAGGCTCTAGGCGTGCAGGCTTCAGTAGTTGCAGCACGTGGGCTCAGCAGTTGTGGTGCACAGGCTTAGTTGCTCCGCAGCATGTGGGATCATCCCAGACCAGGGATCGAACCCGTGTTCCCTGCATTGGCAAGCGGATTCTTAACCACTGTGCCACCAGGGAAATCCCTGAACATACGTTTTTATTTTTACCTTTTTGGAGGAGTGAATAAATACCTAGGAGGGAAATGGCTGGGTTATATAGTAAGTTCATGTTTTCATTTTTGCAAAACTGTTTTACAAACTGACTGTGCCTGTTTACATTTCCCACCAATAATGTAAGAAGGTTTCAGTTGCTCTGCATCTTCACCAGTATTCCTATTGGCTGTCTTTCTGGTTAAGGCCATTCTAGGGGGTATGAAGTGGTATCTCGTTTTGACTGATGACTAGTGATGTTGAATGCCTCCTTTAAGGTTATTCAGGTGAACTTTGGTTCTTAACTCCTGTCATTGGTCTTCAAGACTCAATTGTGTAATTTTTTTTCCTAACCAAGAATGGCATAGAACACACAACAGGAAAAGGAAAAGGTATGAGAGGAATTGAGGAGAAAAAAATGAAATAAAAAGGATGGTGCGGGGGCTTCCCTGGTGGCGCAGTGGTTGAGAGTCTGCCTGCCGATGCAGGGGTCATGGATTCGTGCCCCGGTCCGGGAAGATCCCACATGCCGCGGAGCTGCTAGGCCTGTGAGCCATGGCCGCTGAGCCTGCGCGTCCGGAGCTTGTGCTCCGCAATGGGAGAGGCCACAACAGTGAGAGGACCGTGTACCGCAAAAAAAAAAAAAAAAAAAAAAAGGATGGTGTGGGAAAGAAATTATAATAAAGTACACGCATGATTATGGGAAAGGGCAGGAGAAGGAAGAGTATATAAAAAAGAAAAACTTGTGTTGTTTGGAAAGCCAAGTCATATTAGAATGGTATCAGTGAAGATAAAAAACACATAAGTACATTAGAACCATTGGTAACTATTTGAACTTTGTCTGTCTAGGGTAATGACAGTGTCATTAATTTAAATCAAAATGTGCTCAGGAGCTAAGAGTACTTTTGAGTTATTATCCATTACACTTGTCTAGTCTCTGCAAAAAGACCACATTCTCATTTATTCATAGCTTCTTTCTTTGATTTATTAAGGCCTTCTTCTGTTATGCCCTTTCCTTCAGTGAACTGTCACCTTTTGGCCACAGTGTCAGGTCTTCTGTGGTCACTGGTGTCCATCTGAGCTTCATAGTGTTGTGCCTGAATAATCCCTAATTTCACGTCCTTTCTTCCCACTAACACATGTGCATCTGTGCAGCCCATTCTGTCTTGCCCTTTCTCTGCCTCTGCTGCCTTCATCAAAGACATGAGTACATGATTTGGGGGGCATGGGTTTGTTTTGTTTTGTTTTGTTTTTTTACTTTGGGACTCAGGAGGTGTTAACACATAATCATAATGCCTCATGAAATCTGCTCAGGTATTTCCCCTGTGAATACAAATACTTGAATGATTGAGAATAGTTTCCTCAGTTTTGGCTTCAAGTGATGGTCAGCTGAAAAGTCATGGTAAAGAATACAAAATTTAGAGTTTTCATCTTAAGCCAGCTATTTAATCCTGGCCTCAAAGGGTAGTATAAAGATTTTTCCAAAATGTAGTTGAATAAAATGCCTACTCACATTTGAAAGACTTTCTTAAAAAACTCAAAGAATAGGAAAACACACATACTCTTCAGTGTTTAATTTTGTTTGTCACCAAATTAACATATGTGTATATGTGAGCTGTGAAGATCAAGTACTGTGACTATAGTTTTAATAAATAGACAAGAACTTACATATATAAATGAATGTCATGTATTTTGAAATGAACCATCTTGGCTATAAACTTATTTCATCCGTTTTGCAATTCCTCCATCTTATTTTGGACTTTCCATCAGTGCCAGTTTACAAGCCAAATGAAAAAACTTATTTCATTACTTTATTGTCACACCTCATATATAAGATGCAAAAGCAGTATGCCTTAGTAATTGAGATTATAAATGGAGATTCCTATTTCATATATTGCCTGGTACTTGGTTCAGCCTGTTTTGAGATAGGAGCATATGTTTGCCTTCCATCTCATCTCATAACAGAACCAATAAGTTTCAAATGAAGAATTCAGGGATTGCAGCAGTTACTTCCTCTGCATCTACTAGAATTTAGTACCAAGCCCTTTTTACCACCTATTACAAAAAAATTATCTAGGAGGCTATGAGAGGAGTCAGCATGCATTTTAACGATAGACACTTTAGCAAATTGTCTTCTGGGAGGTATGCGTTTCAAAAGGTGTGCATTCATTCCATTATCTATTAGATTATCAAGCAGGACCAACACTGATGTGTGAGTGGCTGTTGGGAGATGCAGTCTCGTTCAGGTAAAGGACTTCGTTAAACATGCAGTGATCTGTCCACTTTGTTAAATATGCAGTGATCTGTCCTATCACAGTCAACAACATTTTCAAGAACACACAGTTGTTACTGTGCAATAGAGATGTGAAGATTCAAGCCATTTACCTTGGCAACCGAGCAAGCCGTTGGTGAATGAGTGGCTTCTGGGGGAAGGGGCTCCTCCACAGTAGATGAGAGAGGACAGATTATGGGAACACAGAAGGGGGCACGTTTACTCACTTATTCATCATAACAGTCCTGGAAGATACTTATCATTAATTTTAAAACATCCAGACATGCATCATACATTTAAGTTTTCAATGTTCAGGGAAGTATTAAAAATCTCTATGCCTTAGTTTTCTCAACTATGTACCTTGTAAAAGTTAGAAAGCGGAGAGATGAAGTTCAAGGTCCAGAGCCAGCCACGTTATATATATTTTACTAGGAAAAGAATGTACGTGGTAGAAGTTCAGCTGCATATATTGAAGACACACACACACACACAACACACACACCCCATGGATTAAACAAGATAGAAGCTTATTTTTCTTGCGTTTAAATGAAGCCTAGAAGTAGGCTTCACAGAGTTTTCTAATTCTCTTTGTTCTGCCAGGTTTTGCAAGTTCTCTGTTCTTCGACTGCTAGGTTATGAGGCTCAGGGCTCACCCTTATAGTCTAAAATAGTTGCTAGCACTCTGGCCATTACATCCAAGTTCAAGGAGACAGGATTGAGGTTGGACGCAAATAGGATTCTTCTCCACTCCTTAAGATTTCTTAGTAGGTCCCCCTGACAATTGTGGTTATGTCTCATTAGTCACATGCCACACATAGCCATAAGGAAGGATGGGAAATGTTAATCTTTTAGTTGGTCAACAATGAGTCCAGCTAAGAATTGTGTTTCTATTACTAAGAAAATGGGGAGAATGGATACTGGAGGGAAGGGTATAATTAGTCATACAATATAACTGTTATTTTCCTGTTTTTTTACTTAGAAGCTTTGTCAAGTTATTGAGTCTTAGTTCTCTCATCTATGAGAAGAGGATAATCCTAACCTCAAAGGGTTGTTATGAGTAAGTAGCAAAAGAGGTAGCACATGCACAGCACCACTGGGTAGCTGCTGTGTCCCATATCTGGCGACACTTGGCTTAGGGAAGGCCCAGACTTGGAGCTTCCTGACGAGGGGCCACACTGGCTGGTCAGGGACATGGATACCTGAGACCTGACTGCTCCGATAGAGGAATTACACCTCTCCAGGCTGCACAGAGCGGCAGAGATGGCACCAGAAGACTGGTTTATTGCTGGACTGTTCCCTGGTGGGGAGCAGATGTCTGGCAACCTCCTTTTTTGGGTTACCTAAGACTCTTGTTTCTTGGTAGAATCAGAAAGGTGGAGGGAGTTTCAAGAGTGTGATATGGGACTTGGCCACCAGTTGTTCTAATTTAATTTGAGAAATGAGATTGTGACTGACCAGGGTTCTTGGGCTCCTTAATCAATAGAAATTGATAAGAGGTTAGATAAGAAATTCAGGCAGGGCTTTACTAGGACTCATGATGCAGCACAAGGGAGTGAAAACAGGTAACAGATTCCCTTGCTCGCTCCTGAGGTGAGATGAGCTGGGTCCTTACATGGGGTGAGGGGAGGGGTGGGTGTAGGAGTCAGGCTGGAGGGATAGCTTAGGTGGTCTGCCCACCCCCTTAGTGGTGCCGTGTGCAGGGTGCGTGTGCGGTACCCTGCGTTTGGCTCCTGGATCCTCAGAAGTGGCAACTGGGTTTTTGGTCTTTTTGTATCTTGTTGTTCATAATTTGCCCCAACTGCACATGCACACAGTTATATTCAGTCCCTTGTAGTTTCTTTATATTTTGTTGCATGAGGAGATGTTTGTCCAGGTGCAAGCATTGCAGCAAAGGGGCCCAGGGCCCAGCCTGTCTCAAGTTGAAATTGTGAAAAGCCTAATTCAGGGAGAGAAGAAAGTTTGATGTCTGAAACTGAAGCTCAGGGATGGTGCCTGGCAGGAGATAATGGGTTGGAGAGCAGATGTGTGCCAGAGAAGGGAGCCAAGTTTGCACGTTTCTTCCCAACTCCATCTTTAGTGCCATCACATGGATGCCTTGAACTAAAGTCATGGAGGGAGTGTTTACACCACATAAATCAGCAAATGATACGAACCAAGTCTTTCCGTCCACTTCTCATCTCCCCACCAGAGCCAGTTTACCAGTAGACTAGTGTTGGGAGGCATTGGCATATCTGTGACCGCTAAAGTCTTGAAACTGAATGAGATCATTTAGTGCTTGTGTTTATTAATATGATAATAAAATATGGTAATGAAAGAAGTCTGGGAATGGTGTTTTTCAGGGTGGGTGGAAGGAGAAAAGCCACAGAAGAGTTTCAGAAGAAATGAAGAAATGTTTAGGGGAAACTAGAGGTAAAGAGTTTCAAAGAACCAAAGAGAGTAGAGATTTCTAAGAAAGAAGGTTTGATAAAGAATGTCACATGTAGGCAAGATGTCCATGTGGGTTAGGCTATTAGATTGTTTGGGGACCTTAGTGGAAGTTTTAGTTTAGTGACTTGAGCACATGGATTGAGTTAGTAAAATTCAATAGCTGTGGATTGGTGAATGAGAAAAGTGAACACCTTTTTTTTTTTTTTAAACAATTCTACTATGTAACAGTCTACAGTTTTAGATCATAATAAGCATGAATTGAAAGAATGGTTTGTTCAACTTCTGTAGATGCTGTACTACTTTGCTTATAAAGGAGGGAACCGATTTAGAAAGTTTAGAAACTTGATTTTAATCTTGGTATTGTGGCTACCCATCGATGTTGTGAGCATGTACAGCATAACACTTAAAAGCAATTTTCAATAAATAATTGTACTCATTTACCAAGCTTCTTAGGAGTATTATTTGCTCTACTGTCTATCAGACTTCTTTGTCTTTTCTTGTTGACAGTTGTGTTTTCAATAGGAAATAATACTCGTTAAAACAGTAATTTGCACTTTTAAACATCAGTGATCAGGTTTATGAAAGTTTTTTGAGAACCATAGGTATATAGAATGAGATTTTGTTCCTTTACTTTTTGTTTTTTTAAAAAAACTGGTTTTAATTTAGGGGGGAAAGCAAAAGTGAATCTTTAAGCACAAAAATCTTCATGTATTGCATTTAATATTGGTTTTAATATTGTGTCTTCCTGGAAGGTTTTTCTTTCTAAAGTAAATTTGGAAACACCAGATACTATACCATTGCATTTGAACAGAGAAACACAGGAAAAATTACATAAAAGTGAATAGGGCAGTTTTAAATTTTGGAATATAGACTTCTTTGTACTGTGCCTGGGAATTGGTTTTCTGAATCTTTGTGCCAACAATATGGTACTAGTTGATTTATTTTGCTGCTGCTGAATAATATTCTTGTTATCTAATTAGGAAAATCTTTTCCTTGAGTTGAACTAAGTTTCATTGACAATGTCTGTGAATCCATTTTAGTTGTAAAAATAAAAATGTGTTTTGGAAGAGGTGATCTTTTCATCCTATGCCCAATTACTCTTCTTAAAAAGTAGTTTCTTCAAATGGCAATGGAAAGAGCTGTTTGTAACAGAAAGGAAAAAAATTTTTGGAGTTTTATTAAAAATAGCATGATATATCTGAACAGCAAGGGACTTGTTACCACATTTTCTGTGTAACTAGTGAGTTGGAAAATTCTCTATGTTCACTCTAGCCAGTCCTTTGCAGTAACAGTGTTGGCAAGTGATGATGATCACCGCGTGTGTCTGTATGTGTGGTGATGGAAGCATGCCTTGTGCTCAGTGCTCTCACTGTATTTTCTCTCTTAATCCTCACACTTAGAGCTCAGAGCTAGGAAACAGCAAAGTCAATATTTGAATCCAGGTCTATCTAACTCTAGAACCAGAGATCTTATATGCTATTTATACCAAGGTTCGAGCAGTATATCTTTAGCAGAGAAAGAGGGTCAAAAAAAAATAAACAAATGAAGCATTTCCCAATGACCCTAGTCTGATATATCTTAACATTAGAAAATGAATCAGACATGAATTTGTTCAAAGCAATTTATGGCTAATGTAGGATTAAAAAGAAAGGCAATGGGGCTTCCCTTGTGGCGCAGTGGTTAAGAATCTGCCTGCCAATGCAGGGGACACGGGTTTGAGAAGATCCCGCATGCCATGGAGCAACTAAGCCCATGCGCCACAATTACTGAGGCTGTAGAGCCCGCGTCACAACTACTGAGCCCACACGCTACAATTACTGAAGCCCATGCACCTAGAGCCCATGCTCCGCAGCAAGAGAAGTTGCCGCAATGAGAAGCCCATGCACAGCAACGAAGACCTAAACGCAGCCAAAAATAAACAAATAAATAAATAAATTTATTAAAAACAAGAAGGAATAATGATTAAAAACAGAATTAAAATTAAGTGAAAAAAAAGGCAAGGCCATCTTTTTGTTGTTATAATTGTTATCTTTGGATGCGATGTATATAGTCAAATGAGTTAAACTACATATATTTTCTCTAATATGAGAAAATCTGGCTGAAATTATTTACTATTAGTTTTGCTCAAACTTGTAAGAGTTTACAAATATTTGAGGTTCAAATTTTCTTTTTAGCCTTCTTTTTCTCTAACTAGTCAATAGCAATAAAACAGCTCTGGAAATCCCATATTTTACTCAGAAAAAGAATAAAAGGGAAAATTGACTGGTTTCTTTTTTAACCATTCTGTCCCACCAATGCTGTCTTTTTTCTATTTAAAGTGATAAGAAATAAATTATTTTCCGTTTACTAACTAGCTACCCTGTTAGTGAAAACATTGTAATTCTTTAATAATTAGGTAAGGCTATTTCAAGCTCTGCTTTTTTCAGGTATGTTAAATTCTTTTTCTTTCTCATCTTTTGTTGGACTTTCTGCTCCCCATGAACTTGAATTATCTAAAAAAGAGGATTGTACAGTACATTTAGCAGCACTTTTCAGAAGCACCCTGGCAAGAGAGATCATGGTTTAGTGTATGTTTATGTTACACACAATTGACTATATATATATATAGACATGTTTAGCTGTTGAGGTTTATGTGGAGCTTTGGTGAGTATAATTTAGGTTCAGATGTTTGAAGGTTTTCTTTAAATTACTTCTCTCTGGTTTAGAATGACAATGTTTATCCCAATTTTACACATCTTCTATTTTTGTGGGTCTTACATTAAGTTTCTGGATGCTTTTGGGAAGAGTAATATAAATAAGTTTAACTTTGCTTTTTAAAAGTCAAAGTTTCCACTGATTTCAGTTGTAAACCGTCTGGGCAGTTGAATCCCAAATCTGGTATATTAAAGGATAGAAGACAGGAGTTCTGAAAATTCAGTTGCTGACAACAGTAACCAAATCCAGCTTGTACTCAGCTTTTCAAAATAAGGTAACTGCAGATGCTGAATCTATGATTTTTTAACACCTGTTCATGCTTTGAGCTTAATGTTCTTCGATGAGGCAGCATGACACAGGGAAACAGACATGAGGTTTAGAATTAGATTAGCTTGATTTTTTAAAAAACTTTTTATTGTAAAATACCTAAGAGATTCACGGGAAGATACAAAGATAGTAAAGAGGTCCCTTTCACCCTTCACTCAGTTACCCCCAAAGATTACCCTGTACCTAACTATGGTACAATATTAAATGCAGGAAACTGACATTGGTACAATGTGTGTGTATAGTTCTAAGCCATTTTATCATGTCTGTAGATTCATATAAGCACCATTACAATCAAGCTACTGAATTACTCTGTCAACACAAAGAAGTCCATTATGCTGTCTCTTGTAGTTATACCTACCCTCTACCCTGTCATCACCTTAAACCCTGGCAACCACTAATCTGCTTTCCATCTCTGTAATTTTGCCATTTCAGGAACATTACACTAATGGAATCATATAGCATGTGGCCACTTAAGATTTTTTTCAACGTAATGTCTTTGAGATCCTTCCAAGTTGGTGTGTATATCAATAGTTTGTTTCTTTTTATTGCTATGTAGCGTTACTCGGTATGGATGTACCATATGGACTTACTAGAGTTTGTTTAACCATCACCTGTTGAGGACCTTTTTTCAATTTTAGACTGTTAGAAATAAAGTTGCTATGAACGTTCATGTGCAGGACACATGTGTCAACATAAACTTTCACTTCTCTGGCATAACTGCCCAAGAGTGCAATTGCTAACTTGTAAGGTAAGTGTATGTTTAGATTTTTAAGAAACTGCCAACCTGTTTTCCAGACTGACTGTACCACTTTATATTCCCTCCAGCAATCCTCGCCAGCATTTTGTATTGTCACTATTTTTTATTTTAGCTGTTTCAATAAATGTGAAGTGATATCAGTGTTATCTCATTCTGGTCTTATTTTCATTTTTCTAATGACTAGTGACATTGAACATCTTTTCATGGGTTTATTGGCCATCCATAAATATTCTACAGTGTAATATCATTTCATGTCCTTTGCCATTTTCTAATTCGATTGCTTGTTGTTTTTAAAAAATTTTTAACTGATGAATTTGGAGAGTTATTAATATAATATAGATACTAGTCCTTTGTCAAATGACTATCCTAATTTTAAAAAAAAGACTATTTATTATGGAAAATTCCAAACCAGTACAGAGTTAGATAAAAAAGAATAAAGAACCCTCGTGTACACATTTTTCACCTTCAACCATTATCAGTACCTTCTATACCCTTAACTTATTTTGAAGCAAATCACATACCTTATATTATTTAGTGTATACACATGTCAATAGGACTCTAAAAGGACTCTTAAACACAACTATAATAGAACTGTCATATCTAAAAAGAACACTAATTCTTAATACCATCAAATAGCCAGTCATTACATTTCCCCTTTTTTTCATGTTTTTTCACTTGTTTGTTCTAGACAGAATACAAATAATGTCTATACATTGCAGTTGATTGATAGGCCTCTAACGTCCCTGTTAATCCATAAGTAGCTACTCTTTCACTTTTTCCTTTTCTTTCTTGTTTTTATTTTTTGCTTTTTTCGAAGATAAACACAGCCAACATTAGTTGAAGTAGTGAAAACAGATTTTATTCAGTAACTACTGATGGTAGGGGAAAGAGGTGAACTCCATTTCAATTTGTGCAAAGGTGATTGGGCATTTCAAAGGGAGAATGAGGTGTAGTGGGGAGGGGGAGAGAGTGGAGACTCAAGCAAAAAATTATGAAGGATTGGTAAGTGTAAATGTGATTAGGCTAGTTGTGTCTGCTAGCTGGTAATTACTGAAGTGAGGATTTTATCCTCCCACAGAGACTTTATCCATCTCACTTTTGCTGTGGCTTTTTGTTTTTGTTTCTGTTTTTTTTTTTTTTTTTCATTTTGTCCTTTGATGCTTCCCACAGTCTGCATTTTGCTGAGTGCATCTCCATGATGTCAGTTAATGTTTTCTTCTATCTGCTGTATTTCCTGTAAATTGATAGCTAGATCTAGAGGTTTGATTGCATTCAGGCTTTCTATTTTTGGCAAGAATACTTTGTAGATGGTGTTGTATACTTCCAGGAGAAAGTAAATAATTCTGGTTGTTTTTCTTTTTGTAAAGTGAGTTGCCTTATGCCTAGATCCATTATTTCAGTAGGGATTGGAAAATAGTGCTATTCTAATTCTATCATTCTCTATTCATTCATTAGCTAGAATATCTACCAAGAGAAACATTCCTTCATGAAATATTTGGTTACCCTGGGGGTACAGTTTTTATAAGCAACACAGATGCTTGATTTTTGTGCTTTATTTGCTAGTTTTTCTGTTGATGTTCAAATGTCCATCTTTGGTCAGTGGAAGCTTTCTCCAGGTTGGTCCCTAAGTCCTTTTGATGCAGCCATGGTTGTCTTCCCTGATATTCCAGATATTCCATGATCATCTTATACATTTTCTACCCTAGACCTGGAAACCCATTTCTCCAAAAGCTTGTGGTTCATTTTGTGAGTGATGTATAGGACCAAAATTAGGGCTTTCACAGTGCCCATTGCTACTGAATAATGACTGTTTCTAGGACTTTTCAGTGGCAAGTTCTGTCAAAATTGATTATCTTTAAAATATGAAAGTAGGTAATGAGTTCATTCTGATACTTTCAATTCACATTTAGAACTGCAAGGCTTTCGACCTCACCGCATCCATGGTGCATCTCTATCTCCCTTCCTGCCACTGAAAATTGTGGCTCCCAACACCACCAGCATAATTACATATTCGTTTTACCCCACATTACTCACATGACAGTCTCAAAATAACAAAACCAATGCGACCAGGAACAATATGATTATTAAAAGTAGTTTGTGAGTTTTTAATAATTCTTTTTGTTTTTAAAGTATATGGTGTGAGGTATATACCGTACAATTACTATTTTAAACTTACTTGATATAGTTCCTGTCTGTATAGTTATGGCTCATTTGTTGCATGCTGCTTTTGATTTTTAGGGTTTGTTATTTTCTTGGCTTTGATTTTGTTTTATAATCATATAAACACTGCTTCTAAATCTACAAAACAAGGTCACTCAGAGAGGTCTATCCCAGTCCTCTCTGCTCCGTTGGCTCCCTCTATCTGTAGGTAACTCTTTCTTCTTTTTTCCTTCTTTATCTTCACCTTTTCCTTCTCTTTTTCAGTTTAGTTTAGCTTTAATTTAAAGTAAATAATTCTCCCTCCTCCCATCTTAAATAAGCGGTAGCATATTATACTTTTTTCTCACTGAGTAATATATCCTAGAGACTACTCCATAGCAGTATATTAGGGTCATCACTATTATACTGTCATAGCTCCTTAAGAATTACCGAGGTAGCCCAAATGATTTCATTTTTGTCTGCTCTTTAGCCTTTGCTTTTCATATCTGCTTTTGAAGATTCTATCTTTACATATTTTTAACTTTCTTGTTTTGTTTTTTGTTTTTTTATGGTATGCGGGCCTCTCACTGTTGTGGCCTCTCCCGTTGCGGAGCACAGGCTCCGGACGCGCACGCTCAGTGGCCATGGCTCACGGGCCCAGCCGCTCCACGGCATGTGGGATCTTCCCGGACCGGGGCACGAACCCGTGTCCTCTGCATCAGCAGGCGGACTCTCAACCACTGCGCCACCAGGGAAACCCAAGATTATCAAATTCTTTTTAATTTCTGGTGTAAGCTTGATTTGAATTTAGCTTTAAAATATCAACCTCTACTACAATCAACCAGGCAGCTTTATAGTCCAGTAAATTCAGTCGTTACAGTTCCATTGATTGCACATGTAGGGGACTCGGTACAGTTTTATTGGTTGTTAAACACTTGTTGCTTCCTGCTCTCCCTTCTTTTTGTTATTTTAACAAAATGGTACTGTAAAGAATACCTTATATTGGCTTATCCAAGTAGAAAAGATTTGTCTGACAGCTAGAAAATATGGATGAGAAAATTCTAGTTCTCATGTTTCCAGAATTAACAAGCTCAACCAATTAGTAGATATCTTCCAGCAGAGAAACACTTGTTTTTGGTTAAACTCTCACTCATAAGAAACAGCAAGTCATGGATTAAGAGAGAGAGTGCGTGTGTCTATAGCAGGGAGAAAAAAACTAATTTTGCAGAATTTATGGTTTGGTTACTCCTTAGCATTTTATTCTACTTCACTCCACTAACCTGCTAGAGGATGGCATACAGGGTGACCTTCTCCTCCTGGTTTTCCCAGGACATTCCCAGCTTGGGCACTGGAAGTCCCATGTCCCAGCAAGCTCCTTAGTACTAGGAAGACTGGACTGGTTGGTCACACTTGATGTCAGTCCAGCCTCGTGTATGGAAATCTCTAGGCTCGGGAAACTTCAGACTAGACAATTTTCAGAGGACTTTTAGTTGGGCTTAAATTTAGTTTAGGACAGGAAAAATGCATTTGTTAAAATAGCTGTCTCAAATTGGGCCCTGATATCAGTGGGGTTTGTAAAGGGAGTGTTAAGACTTACATTATCAAGATTTTTAAATTTTCATTTTGATGAATTAAATGCCTTCTGTGCAAAACACTAGGCTGAATCTACAAAGGAAACTCAGCTGAGTTAAGACAGAAAGAAGCACTATTCTTTAATTGAACATTAAGTGACTTTGCACATGGTTTGGTGATTGGAAACATAGCAACACTGTGGTAGTATGTCAGTGAGAAAATGAAATTGGCTGCAAAGGAAATGGGAACTAGATTAAACAAGTGGCTCTGGAAGTAATTAGAACAATGAAGCTGTCTAGTGGGTATTAAATAATAATGGATCAGGGCAGCTGTTGGTCTGTAGCGGAATTTATGTGAAGGGGAAAAAGCTGTGTGGGCACGAGGCATGTTGGGTGGTTGATGTTTGGGCCAGGGCACCTTTTGCTCTTTGGGGTGAATTAGGAGAAAGGCCCCCTTCCTCAGGGCAGATGCAGCCAGCACCGGGGCGCACGGTTGTTGATTGGCGCATGGCAGCCCTTTTCGTCCCCTCAATTCCACTCCTCAGTCAGCTCGCTCATGCAAGAGCAGCCTGCATTTGAGCATCTGACTTCAGTATCCAAGCTGAATTAAAGGAACCCCATGAACAAGAAGAATGCCAAAAGCCAAATGAAAGCTTGGTCTTCTAGGAAAATATTTTGTTTCTTTGCCTTCTCCTTCCAAGAAGGAGGGAGCTGATAGAACTTGAGAGAGATGAAACCCTTTTTCCATCCTTCAGTGAGGTGAGCCTCATTGAAATCCTTTCAACAACCTTGTAAGGTAAAAATTATAATGACCATTTTATGGCTGAGGTTCCCGAGACCAAGGGAGATTAACGGGCTTGCCTCGTCTCCCAGGTTCACCATGTCCAGCATCCACTGTATATCAAGGGAGGCATAATTTGAGAGCTTAGGATGAGGGACCCATAGAGATTTCACCTGGCAAACAAGGCATCATATACAGAGATAATTAAAACTTAGAAAACTGTGATATTGTAACAGTATTTTCTAAATGTTTAGTTTGGAACATATAAGCAAAATATAAATAAATATAATTAAACATGTGAATATATATATGAATAATATTACAGGGACTGGAAGTTCTAGTTCCTTTGGCAACTTTTCTACTTAGGCTTTTTATAGTATGTTTAAAATGTAACCCTTAGGTCTAGAAGGAAATTAGAAGAAAGTTTTAAAAATTATGTAACCCAAAGAAATATGCATTTGAAAAAAATGTAGACAATTATTATGGATTCCTAACTTATGCAATAACAATAGACATTATATGCAAACATTAAAACTGACAATTTATATGACTAATGGTTGTTTCTATGTTATGTGTACTCTGTGCTAAGAACCGCTGTGATTCTTGTTTTTACTGTGAAATCTTAGTTATAGCTGTCTCCTCAGGAGCTTTCAGTGTGCATGAGCTTTGGAATTTAAAAACAAAACCAGATTGCCCAGAGTTGAAGTATTAAAAGTTTTGAATTTTTAGTAAATGTCATAACATACATTACCCTCAATGTAAAAAATGGAGTTCCAAGGAAAATAAAACTTGAATCCCCCAAAGTAGGATTCTTGTAGGAAAAGTGAATTTTAAAAATGTTTGCCAAAATCACACAGGAATGACTGACCCCCCACTTTCTGGTCCTTGCAGCTCCGACAGTCAGTCCTCCTTGCCTTAAATATAAAGGGCTTTAGGGGTTGGAGCCAGCGAAATGGGATGTCTCTGGATGTTTGTTTCTCTTCTCCTGTGTCACCACTGCTTATGTCCCTGTGAATGGTACTGGGTTTCCTTAGGCCACTTACTCTGCTGCAGGCCTTTGACCACAGCAAGGGCAATGCTGCAGGGAGGTTATTTATTTCAGGAGTAGCCATGGTCTGCAGGAAGCCCAGTCTGCCAAATGTCCTCCTTGGCCTCTACATGAACTCAATGAATGGAACCATGTGTGCTTGGGAGCTTCTGGATTTACTGTCTGTTGTTACGAGTTGCTACAGTGTGCGTGAGGATGCAGCAGCGGGGGGTGGGGGTGGTGAGTAGGCTGTGCAAGGCTTTAGATTGAAAGCTGGATTGGAGAAAGTGACTTTGTAAAGGTTTAAGTGAGACTTTCTCCTCTCCCTGCCCTAAATCTAAGCTGCCTGGATCTGTAGCACAGACCCCAGCCTAAGTTCCTCTCCCAGTTACAAGCATGAAAGTGGGATAGAGAGAGACCTAGCTGGGCCAACCTGGCCTCTGTTCTACATAGATGCAACAGTGGAGGAGAGACCAAGAAAGGATGCTGACCTGTAACGCAAGATGGCCTCTCCCATTAGCAGTGGTGGCCCAGTCTATGTCCTGGGTACCTAGGGAGCAGGTCAGAGTTGGGACTGTGGGGAGAGGCGGTCCTGCTCCAGGTACTTAAAGAGCCCTAATGACAAGGGTGACACCAGGTGAGGAAGCTTAGGGGAAAGGTAGCTGCCTGGTTGAGATGGCTTTGCCCACATGTGGCTAAGCAAAAGGCAGGTGGAATCAACATCAATCATATTTAGGTATATTCTACTGCTGTTCAAGCCATCAGGGTTTTATAGTTTCAATTTAACTTTTCTGCATTCAGATTTCAGACACTTGACTGTGAAACACTGAGGAGTGCAGCAAGTACAGGTGTAGTGGCTCCTTTGCTGTGTTTGCAGGGAGCCCTCATTGCCCAGGGCAGGCTGTGCTTACTCCAGTCCCTGTGCAGCAATATGGGCACCCCTGCTCTTAGCCCCTTCTGGCTTCCCCTGCTCTCCCATCTTTTGTCCCTCTAGGCCCAGGTCGAGTCTCGCCTATTCCCTACATCCTCCCTTCCTTTTCCAGCCCATGTTGATTTCTTGCTTCTCTGAACTCCTTTAGTCCTTTATCAAGTGAACTGCTCCTTGGGGCTGTTAAGAAAGTACAGAAAGGTTGGTGTAGCGTTGAGACGTGGGCTAGGGAACCAGGTGCATAGGTTCAAGCCCCAGTTCTTCTAATTACTGGCTTTATGATTTCAGGAAAGTTCATTCACTTCTTTATGCCTCAGTTTCCCCATCTATAAAATGAGAATAGCTATAACACCTGCTTCATAGTTGTTATTTGTTGTTGGTGGTGGTGTGTGCGTGTTTAAAGAGTTAATGCATGTGCTTAGAACAATTTCTGGCCTATGTTATGCACCTAATAAATGTTAGCTGTTATGTAAATGTTAAATGTATGCATTTAATCCTTTCATATATTGCTTCTAATATTTAATATTTTGCTTGTTAAATTGAATATTGCTGGGGAGAGGGTTTAAGATAGCAGCATTGGAAGATCCTGGACTCACCTCCTCTCATGGACACAACAAATCTATAGCTACATGTGGAATAATTCCCTCTGAAAAGGACCAGAAAACTTGATGAACAGAGTCTCTACAATAAAGGGTGGAAAGACAGCATTGAGATGGGTAGGAGAAACAGAGATACAATCTTGTCAAAGAACAAGCCACACCCCAGCTGCAGCAATGCACAGTCCAAAGGAGCATAAAGGTATGGATCCTTTCCCTGAGGAGAGAAGGATCCAAGCTCCACATCAGGCGCCTCAATCCTGTAATTCTGCACAGGAGAGATGAGGTCCCAAAACACCTGGCTTTGAAAGCCAACGGGGAAGACACCCAGGAAAGCCATAGAGCTACAGGGGATGGAAACCTGCTTTTAAAGGGCTTACATGTAGACTCACTCTAACCAAAAACCAGTATGAAAACACTATATTAAAAAAATGCATGGAGCATTGGCGAAGGGGACCCACTTACTAGTCTTGAAGCATCTGCTGGAGAGGGATGCTCCCCAGGAACTGAGACAATGGTGGGGATCATTTTTATGACCTCAGGCTACCTTGCTAATTCTGGCACTGGCAGGTGGCATTTTGGAAATCTCCATCTAACCTGTTAGCACCAGTACACATGTCTTTCTGAGAGCCCCACATGCCCCTGCACCCTCAGCCGAGCCTCATAGCCTGCCAGGCCCTGCAACTGTTTTGGAGGCCAGCCCCACCCACCAGCATACCACAGCAGCAGCCATGGCCCCATCTCAACTAGAGGACACATAGCCTACATAGGGGACCTCCCTTGAATGGGAAGGTATAACGTTTATAAATGTATATGCACCCAACAGAAGGGCACCGTGATATATAAAGCTAATATTAACAGACTCAAGGGAGAAATTGAAAGCAATACAATAGTAGTAGGGGACTTTAACACTCCACTTATATTAATGGATAGATCATCCAGACAGAAAATCAATAAACATCAAATGAAATGATACATTAAACCACACTGACTTAATTAGGTATATAGAGAGAATATTCCATCCAAAAGCAGCAGAGTAGATTCTTATCAAGTGCATATGGAAGATTCTCTAAGAGAGATTACATGTTAGGTAACAAAACATGTCTAAATAAATTCAAGAAGATTGAGATCATATCAAGCATCTTCTCCAACCACAATGGTATGAAATTAGAAATCAATCACAAGAAAAAAACGGAAAAAAATACAAATGTAGAGATTAAACAACATGCTACTGAATAACCAACAGGTCATCAAGGAAATCAAAGCAGAAATAAGAAACCTAGAGACAAATGAAAACAGAAATTCAACATATCAAAATCTATGGGTTGTAGCAAAAGTGGTTCCGAGAGGACAGTTCATAGCAATACAGGCCTACCTCAAGAAACAAGAAAAATGCCAAGCAAACAGTCTAACTTTACACCTAAGGGAGCTAGAAAAAGAAGAACAAATGAAGCCCAAAATTAATATAAGAAATGAAATAATAAAGATCAGAGTGGAAATAAATGAAATAGTGACTTAAAAAAATAGAAAAGATCAACAAAACAAAGATTTTTTGAAAAGATAAACCAAATCAACAAGCCATTAACTAGACTAACCAAGAAAAAGAGAGAGGGCTCAAATAAATAAAATCAGAAATGAAAGAGAAGTTACAACTGATATCACAGAAATGCAAAGGGTCATAAGAGACTGCTATAAACAATTATACACAAACAAATAGGGCAAAGTAGAAAAAAAATGTATAAATTTCTAGAAACTACAGTCTTCTTAGACTGAATCATGAAGAAATAGAAAATCTGAATAGATCCATTACCTAACAAGGAGATTGAAACAGTAATCAAAAAGCTTCTAACAAACATAAGCCCAGGACCAGACAGCTTCACTGGAAAATTGTATAATACATTTAAAGAAAATTTAATACCTATTCTCAAATTCTTCCAAAAAATTGAAAAGGTGGAAAACCTTCCAAATGCATTTTACAGAGGCAGCATTATCCTGATTCCAAAAACAGACAATGACATCACAAAAAAAAGAAAATTACAGGCCAATATCCTTGATGAACATAGATGGAAAACTCCTCAACAAAATATTAACAAACCAAATCCAACACTATATTAAACGGATCATAAACCATGATAAAGTGGGATTTATTCTAAGGAAGCAAGGATCGTTCAACACCTGCAAACCAGTCAACATTATACACTACATTAACAAAATGAAGGATAAAAATCATATGATTGTCTCATTAGTTGAAGAAAAAACATTTGGCAAAATTCAATATCCATTTATGATAAAATTTTTCAACAACGTGGGTATAGAGGGAATGTTCTTCAACATAATAAAGACCGTATATGACAAATCCACAGCTAGCATCATACTCAACAGTGAAAAGCTGAGTGTTTCCTCTAAGGTCAGGAACAAAACAAGGATGTCCACTCTCGCTGCTTTATTCAGCATAGTATTGGAAGTCCTAGCCACAGCAGTTATATAAGGAAAAAGAAATAAAAGGCATCCAATC
This sequence comes from Delphinus delphis, assembly GCF_949987515.2. Lineage (NCBI taxonomy): Eukaryota > Metazoa > Chordata > Mammalia > Artiodactyla > Delphinidae > Delphinus > Delphinus delphis. The sequence goes on along the minus strand of NC_082693.1, from coordinate 24,955,397 downwards.
TGGAAAGGAAGAAGTAAATCTGTCACTATTTGCAGATGATATGGTACTATATATAGAAAATCCTAGACTACACCAAAAAAACTGTTAGAACTAATAAATGAATTCAGTAAAGTTACAGGATTCAAAATCAATGTACAGAAATCTGTGGTCTTTTTATATACTAATAATGAAATATGAGAAAGAGAAATTAAGAAAACAATTCTATTTACAATTGCATCAAAAAGAATTAAATACTTAGGAATAAATTTAACCAAGGAGATACAAGACCTGTACACTGAAAACTGTAAAATACTGATGAAGGAAATTGAAGAAGATACAAAAAATGGAAAGATAGTTCATGTTCAGGGATTGGAAGAATTAATATTGTTAAAGTGTCTGTACTACCCAAAGCAATCTACAGATTTGGTGCAATCCCTGACAACATTTCAATGGCATATTTCACAGAACTAGAAAAACTAATTCTAAAATTTGTATGGAAACACAAAAGACCTCTGTCAGCCAAAATAATCTTGAGAAAGAAGAATGAAGCTGGAGGTGTCACACATCCTGATTTCAAGCTACACTACAAAGCTATTGTAATCAAAGCAGTATGGTACTGGCACAAATACAGACACATAGATCAATGGAACAGAACTGAGAGTCAAGGAATAAACCCACTCATCTATGGACAATTACTATACAATAGGGAGCAAAGAACATACAATGAAGAAAGGACAGTCTCTTCAATAAATGGTGTTGGGAAAATTGATGCAAAAGAATCAGATCAGACCATTATCTTACACCATGCACAGAAATTAAGTCAAAGTGGATTAAAGACTTGAATATAAGACCTGAAACCATAAAATTCCCAGAAGAAAATGTAGGCAGTAACTACATTGACTTTGATCTTAGCAATGTTTTTATGATTATGATATGTTTTATGATATGATTCCAAAGGCAAGATAAAAAATAAAATAAAAAACAAACAAGACTACATCAAATGAAAAGCTTTTGCACAGTAAAAGAAACTATCATAAAAACAAATAGGCAACCTACTGAATGGGAGAAGATATTTGCAAATTATATATCCAATAAGGAGTTAATACCCAAGATATATTAAGAACTCATAAAACACAACAAGAAAACAACCGACCCAATTAAAAATTAGACAGAGGATCTGAATTGACATTTTGCTCAAGAAGACTACAGATGACCAAGAGGCACATGGAAAAATGTTCAACATCACTAATTATCAGGGAAATGTGAATCAAAACCACAATGGGATATCACCTCACACCTGTTAGAATGACATATCAAAAAGACAAGATATAACAAATGTAGAGGATGTGGAAAAAAGGGAACTGCTGTACACTACTGGTGGGTCTGTAAATTGGTGCAGCCCCTGTACAAAACAGTATGGAGATTCCTCAAAATAATTAAGTAGAACTATTAATACTATATGAACCACCCATTCCACTTCTGGATATTTATCTGAATATCACAAAAACATTAATTCAAAAAGATTTCGGCACCCCTCTGTTCATTGCAGTATTATTTACAATAGCCAAAATACGGAAACGGCCTAAGCATCCATCAAGTACTCCTCAGTCATTAAAAAGAATAAAATCCTGCCATTTGGACCTTGAGGGTATTTTGCTAAGTGAAATCAATCAGACAGAGAAAGATAAGTAATGTATGATTTCACTCATATGTGGAATTTAAAAAAAAAAAAAAACGAACAAACAAAAAAACAAAAACTTATAGATACAGAGAACAGATGAATAGTTAGCAGAGGAGGAGGAGTTGGAGTGTGGGGGAAATGGGTGATAGGGGTCAACTGTATGGTGATGGATGATAACTAGACTTGGGGTGGCGATTACTCTGTAGTGTATACAGACGTTGAACTATAATGCAGTAACCTGAAACTTACATAATAAAAAAATTAAACATTGTTGTTGGAATAGCTTGTTGTTTTTCACAGAGATGTAGTTGTAGCGGCCTTTTTGTTAATTTCCTGAATTGATCAGGTATCTTCTGGTATCCTGAATTAACATCCTTTAAAACATGTTATTGGTACGTTTGTACTTCTGAGAGTAGTATTTGAAGTTTAATCATCTTCCTGGAAGGTGAAAACATATTCAGTTGGCAGTGATTGAAAGATAGCAGAGCATTGATGGTTAAGAGCACAGGGTGGTTTTATATTCTGACTCTTCTGGCTTACTACCTGTGGGACCTTGGGACAAGTCACTTGACCATTAATGCCTCGGTTTTCTCCTTGTAAGAGGAAGATACTAAGAGTGTACATCTTATAGGAATGTGCTAAGGATTATACACATAAGAACTGTGCCAGGGGCACAAAAAACTTTCACTACTATTATTGTTAACAGAATGTGTGTTTCTTCAGTTTACCAGGACAATCCAATATCAAATACTCTTTTTCACTGGCTTAGTTGTACTTGAATTTCTCAGCCCACTTATCCCAATAAAGGGGATAAAATCAGAAGGTGTGATGATAGTTTGTCTGTTTTTAATCTCTTTCTTAGTGCAAAAGTTTACTTGTGTATCTGCACAAATATGTATTGCAAGTAGCAGTGATTTCATTTCCATGGGTTTCTTAGAGACTCTGGTGTACAAGTTTGGACTGATGGGCATAAGGGAAAACCCATAGCAAGTGCTGTCTTTCAGCATCGTTGGAGACGAGACAGTGAAAAGGCATGCAGTCGGGCATCAGAAAAGTCAATTCTGGTTTGGATTCACTGCTCACCAGGTCTGGATCTGCAAGATGAGGCCAGTGCTGTCTGTCTGGCAACCTCATGTGGATCTTTGGAGGATTAAATGTTAGACTGGATTGAAAAGCCCTTTGACATAGAAAATGCCAGACAAATACGTAATATGCATCTTCTTGTGATACGTTCCTATTATGGCAAATTAAATATTCTGGTTAGTATAAAGATTTTATACATGCACTAAATTAATGACCAATTAACATAAAATTAAAGTATGTTAAGAAGAAACTTAACACCCAAATCATACTGCTAAATAGATGTAACAGCACAAGCTTTTCTTATTTATCCTTATGAAAAGGTCTCTCCACCTACTTGGACTAGAACCTCACATCTGTTTCTAAATCTGATATCTCAGGAAATTCCAGAATAAGTTCTGTCCACCATGTTCCCCTTTGGACTTTTGGGCCCTTTGCTCTCTGTTATGAACCTCAGTGTGGACACGGTACCAGTGTCATACAGTGCCGATGCCCCACTTCTGGAAATCAGATTGGGTCATCTCTGCCTCAAGCCCTTCACTGACTGCTCACTACCGTCAGAACAAAGCCCAGACTCCACAGTGGGATGTGAAGCACCATGGTAACGTGGCCCCAGCCTGCCTCTCCAGCCTCCCCGCTCAGCCTTCTGCCACTGTTAAATCCTGCAGCTAGATGACCGTCTCTCACTTCCTCATCCTGCTTCCCAACTCTCAATCCTAGGCCCCGTATATGTGTTTTTCACGTTTTCTCCTCACCCAATTCACCCCTCCTCTTCCTCAGGTGTCAGCTTCATTGTCCCTCTCTTGGGGCATCCTTATCTCCCTCTCCATTTCTGCTTGCAACTCCTCCCTGTGGGGCTGGCTGATCACATCACGGTGCAGTCACACCCTCCTAATCCTGTTCACCTTCTCCTTGTAGCCATCTCTTCTCATTTAGAATTTCTGAATCAACCCACTGTACATGGAGTTTGCATTTTGACCTGCAGCAATCACTACATACATTAACGTTTAAATGGATACCTCTTAAAAGACGCCTCAAGGATTGTGCACTGCCTCAGCCCATTCATTGCTTTGAAAAATTTTTATTATAGGTTTTATTGTAGATCGGTACTAACCGATAAAGATGAACTTTATCATTTTTAATTAAGTAGAAGTCACTGTGTTGTTACCAAGCAGAAATGCCATTTAATAAATAATCCGTGTTGAAAGTGTGCTGAATAAAGCAACTCCGTTTTACTTTTATGCTGCATCGAGTAGCGGGCACTGTGGATTTGGGTTTGGGTCTCACCTCTGCCACTTGCCAGCTTCGAGATCCCGAGTGAGTACCTCCTTCAGCCTCATTAACAAGGTGGGGACAAGTATGGACTCACAGCGCTGGTATGAGAACTAAATGAGATTTAAAAAGTAAAGCACTTAGCACAGGGACTGACATATATTAAATGCATTAAGTATCCCCTATTATTAATGAATTGAAACTAGCCTGCTACTTTAATGACAAGGAAGAGTGATAATCACCAAAACTGAATTTTTGGTTTACATATAGAAAGAATAAGAATTGGTGCCTCCGACTAAATTCATTGCAGCAGGAATATAAATTAGCCCCTCTGACTAAATTAATGAAGCCTGAACTCATTGACCTTTGACACTAAAGGAACGTGACCTTTTGCAAGTCAAATAACACTTTGGGGCTCTTTTTCTTTTCACCTGTAAAACTACCTGAGCTGTTTCGATCCCTTCCATTTCTAACTCTGATTTTCAGAATGGTTAAAAGAACTGAAATCATATCCCCCTTTGCCTTCTCTGTCTTTATTTCCACTATTCTATGTGTGATAATCTAAATATTTCTTTGCAAGTAACCTGCTGAGCTGAGTTTAAATTTTCAAGAAGAAATGTTACCAGAGCCACAGAATGGGGTACTGAAAGTCACTTTGGGTTTCTGAGTAGATTGAACTTAGAAATTCATTTTATCTTAAAACAGCTCCTTCCCTTTGGAATCTGCATTTGAATATCAAAGAAGACATCAAAAGTAGTTCTGCTCCTCTATAGAATGCCACTGGTTATTGCAATTTAGGTGAGGCACTTTATGGGTTCAAGGAGAGTGCAATCAAAGAGAGAAACCGAAGACACTTAAATTTCTTTTGTTGTTTTTGTTAATCTTTTCATCTTTTCTAATGTGAGCTATGTCTTTGCTACTTTGGTCAACTGAGAGACCTTTTCTCTCTCTGTTTCAAAGAGAAGCAGGATTTCTAAACTCCTACTCTAAAAAGCCCTGAATTCAAATTATTTTTCTTTCTTTCTTTTTTTGGTCATAGTATGTGACTCTTTGTTAATTTTCTTTACTACCTTGAAAGAGCAGGAGAAATTAAATCAGTATGACAGGTGTTCTAGAAGGAATTTTGTATATAGCTTTCTATAATTTATTAGTATATTGATTTTTTAAAAATTATTTATTTTGGCTGCGACAGGTCTTAGTTGCAGCATGTGGAATCTTTGTTGCGGCATGTTGACTCTTAGTTGCGGCATGCATGTGGAATATAGTTCCCCAACCAGGGATTGAACCCTGGGTCCCCTGCATTGGGAGCACGGAGTCTTACCCACTGGACCACCAGGGAAGTCCCAGTTTATTAGTGTATTACTAAATAGTAATAACTTGTAGCTGAGATATTTGCCACTGGAGCTGTTATTAAGGCAAAAATTATCAGGTTTCTGAGAAGGGCTGGATAGTCTAATATAGTATTCTCATTTAATCCACCAGGAATCCTTCAGCTCACTGTCCAAACCCCAAGCAGTGAGTTCGTATTTTGTACCCAGTCTAGCACTGGAGGGTAAGGAAAACACAGATAAAGAAAAGAGGGTGAGTGGGGGCAGATAAATCTTTTTAAAATTCTGTTAGGGTCCCTAAACATTTATTGATCATCTTGCTGTATGTATCAATTAGCTATTAACACAATAATTCTGTGTTAAAGTTCAGTGACTTAAAATAATAAGCATTCATTTAACCCTCAAGATTATGGGGTTGGAGGCTTCCCTGGTGGTGCAGTGGTTAAGAATCCTCCTGCCAATGCAGGGGACACAGGTTCTAGCCCTGGTCTGGGAAGATCCCACATGTGGCAGAGAAACAGCCCGTGCGCCACAGCTACTGAGCCTGTACTCTAGAGCCCGCGAGCCACAACTACTGAAGCCTGAGTGCCTAGAGCCCGTGCTCTGCAACAAGAGAAGCCACCCCATGAGAAGCCCGCGCACCGCAATGAAGAGTAGCCCCTGCTCGCAGCAACTAGAGAAAAGCCCGCGCGCAGCAACAAAGACCCAACGCAGCCAAAAATAAAAATAAATAAATTAAAAAAAAAAGAAAAAAGATTATGGGGTTGGTGACTTTGTTACCGAATTCAGATCTCGGATACGAGAGACAAGCGCTGGTAGAGACAGAAAAGTTCCTTTTATCAGAAAGCTGGTTATCTGGGGGAAAGGCGGACTTGTGTCCCAAAACCGTCTCTGAATGTTCTGCGTGACTCTGAAAGTTTTTAAAGGGAAAAAGGGGAAGTAATCTCAGTTAATCATTGAAATAGGGGGTCAGAGTCATTGCCATCCCCCACTGTGCACAGGCCTGTGGGCCCCCTGTGATCTTTTTTTAAATGCTTATCTTGTTCACACAGTTTGTTTATGAGATTACTGAAGGGGAAAGCTAGGGAAGAGATCTGGTCATCTGTTCGTTACTTATTCTTCATTTCTATTTCTTTGATCTAAGGAAAGAACCAACAGGTTAGGAAAAGTGTTGTGTGATCAAAAGATTTGAAAGGTTTGGGCCAGAAGTTAGTTAAAATATAGCTTTGCTAAAGTGACAAGACAAAAGGGACCTCCTGCAGAGAGTTCTTTCCTGAAAAAAGCTGCTTACAACTTTGGGTGGCAGGTTGTCCTGGTCTCACCTAAGACCTCTCAATGGCATTTGAGGACCGAGTATCTATGGAGGGTAACCTCAGTGAGAAGTCCCAGTTAGCTCTGAGTATTTGAACATGATCAACTGAGGAGGTGGGTGTTAGTAGTTAGAAAATTTGGGGTCAGAAAACTTGGGGTGTGAGGTGCACAGGTTAGGAAATTCATTTTGGATAATCTTGATCTTACTTTATTTGCCTAAAATCAGAAATCGTTAAAAATGCAGAATTTGGTAATGCCGATACCCCAAGCTAATGTTAAAATATTTTTTTCATGTGCATCAGCAAATTTCAAGGGTCTGCTTAAAAGTGAGGGATCAACTAGTATTTGCTTCACCCTAATTGCTGGGCATTCCTTTTTTTAAATGTCAGTAGGTTTTTCTATGTTTTTCTTTATTTGTCATCTTTGATGTCATCAGTTGGTGAGAACATCCAAGGATCATAATATTTTGAACCTGAGAGGGACCCTGAAACCACTGAGTCTAACTGTCATTGATATAGCAAGGAAATGAAGCTCCTGTAGATTTCTACCAAGTTATGCAACAAATTAGTTTGAAGCACAAGAATAGAACCCTGGACCCTTGCTTCCTATTCTAGTGCTTTCCTCAGTGGTTTGGTTTTGTTGTTGGCATGTTCTCTGGCTTTGCAGGGAAAACAATGGAGAATTTGACTGAAGTTGAAAATTAGCAGTGGTGGCATTTGCATATCCTTGTGTTTCTAAGTCATGCTCAGCTATATTAACTTGTGATTGAAATGAGTAGCTGAGATAATCTGATAATATGGTTAAGTATTACTTCTAGTTTTTCAGTGTCCTCCTCTATTAAAAAGGAATTACAGGCTTCCCTGGTGGCTCAGTGGTTGAGAGTCCACCTGCCGATGCAGGGGACGCGGGTTAGTGCCCCGGTCCGGGAAGATCCCACATGCCGCGGAGCAGCTGGGCCCGTGAGCCATGGCCGCTGAGCCTGTGCGTCCAGAGCCTGTGCTCCGCAACGGGAAGGGCCACAACAGTGAGAGGCCTGCGTACGGCAAAAAAAAAAAAAAAAGGAATTATAATGTTTTTCCTCAAGGAATTGTTGAAATTACAAAGAAATTAGTACATCACTTACGTTTGTATCTGATACATATTATTTGCTATTTTTATTATTATTATTATTTGTTGTTTCTAATTCACAGACATCATGGACTAAGGGGGAAAAAATTCTACTGTCCAATTTCATTGTAGGAGGGGGAGGAGGAGAAGATGCAGAAAATTCACCTCTTAGACTGCTCCGTGTATGAGCTAGTAACCTCAGCCTCTGACCTCGTGCTTACCAAAAAAGGGGGGCCATGTCATTTTGGCTTATTTTCTCATTTAAATTTGGTCAACAACTGGAAATTGAAATCTTGAAAGGAGGTCATTTTTTTCAGCCACTGCTCCCTGTGTCGTTCTAGGCTTTCATTGCTTTGGGATGCTACATTTAAAGAGTAACTTATCTGACACCTTTAACTGAACTTTTTGAGGAAATAGAACTTCTCAAGGAGGAAGAATTTGCAAACAAAGCGACACTTTATAAATGTCTCTGAAATAACCATCACAGTGAGCTTTCAGTGAAACAAAATATGAATTACCTAAGTTTAACATCTGAAACCCTGTGGTTTGTTTTATATAAGGGAAACCACTTCTAATTTTTCCAGTGTGTTAAAATAAACAAGCAACAGAGGGAACCTGAGAAATGAAGTTTCTAAAAGCAGACCAACCCAAGAAGGACTTTTTCATTCAGAAATGTTGCAACCCTTTTCCTTCCCACACTGCCATTCCCTTTCCCTTCCTGCTGCCACTTATCCACATCCTATAAAGGAATAGCAGAAATGTCCAGGGTTGGTCTTTGTTGAGTTGGCCTGAAAATGATGGTGATAGAGGGGGAGCTGAGAAAATGCACGTAGCAGTGCTTTAACTTTTTGGAATCACAGACCTAGCTGACACTGGAGATCAAAGTCAAGGACTTTGCCTCAAAGAAATGCACAGATGCAGACATACACAAAATCTCCTGTGCAGTTTCAGGAAGCGGTAAACTCCCTCAAGCCCATTTCAGGACAGAAAAGATGCACCTGCCTCCTGAGAGCTGATAGTATTCCTGGCCTTACTCCTTGCCAAGCTCTCTTTTGAGAGCTGAGAGAAGAAAGAATTTAAATGTAATGCTTGGTGGTGGATCCAGTCCAGAGCTTGCTAAGAGGTGGCTCTGTGTACTGTTTTTTGGAAGAAGAAAAGGGAAGCTAGAAGGAAGGGACTTGCCCCTTAGTGACACTGTCTCCTCCTTACGGTGCCACTTGGATGCACTTAGCTGTAACAAAACAGGAACCACATGTATTTTGTAAGCAGTCAAGTTAGACATTTCTTTGTGAGCTGCTAACCCACTCAGGTCTTCAAAAGGATCTCTCTCCTTATAGAACATCCTTGCTGTGTGAAGATACCACATTCAAATGCAGATTTTAAGAGTTTCTGGGGGAGGAGTCCTTTGAGGAAAAATTAGACTAAAAAAAGTAAAAGAAAAAAATGAAAAAAGGCAGGGGAAACAAGGATGAGGTGGGAAATGTTTGCTGGATTATGTGGTTCAGTTTGACTTTTTTCCCTACACTTTGTACAGAAATTTGCCTGTAGGTGAAAAGGACTTTAGGGTTTCCTGAAGTTTGTTGACAATCTCCTCTTGCTTCCCTTTCATCGTCTTTATTAAAACCAGCCAATCACATGTCTTCTATGTGGATGAGTACAAGTGTGTGAACTGTGGGAGATGCAGGGTCCACACAAGTTGCTGCCCCTCTAGAAGTGATATTCTTGTAACCTAGTCTGGTTCCAAAGGTCATAGGCAGATGAGGAAATTATCCACTGCATACGGGTGAGCTCTGTTTGACCACCAATGCTTAATAACTTTGTTACCTTGGATAAATTACTTAAGCTCATAAAATCTTAGCATCCTTTTTTTTTAGGGGTAAGACATTTGTGAGCTAGTTTGTGGGTAGAAGACATCCCTCTCAAATTACATTCAGTAGGCAAATTAAATCTTATTTTGTTTAAGATCATCCCTGTGACTAGTGTAATCATATAGTTGCCAGAATACCTGGGTTATTTGGGATTAGATGGGATAGTAATATTTATAACTAACTAGTTTACAGTTAGGTTGTGTTCCATATATTATCGCATTTATTCTTCACAACTTTCCTGTGAAGTAGATACTATTATTTTCCACTCTTTTATAAGTGAGAAAGATGGGCAGAGATGTTAGAAAACTTGCCCAAGATCATGCAGACAGTAGGCAGCAGAGCTGGGGGATTGAAACCCACGTGGTCTGGTTCCAGAAGCCATGCTCTTAGCTATGATCCTTTCCAGCCTTCTTTTGAAAGGAAAACATTATTTGTGGTAGACTCTGACACTTATTTAAGATGTTTTTTTCTTTCCTGTTTCAGGTATCTGACAGCAAGCCGCAATAGAAATTTCTTGCTTACCATGAGGCCATTCTTAAAAAGGGCCATTTTGGTCATAAGTTATGTAAGTACATATATGCTTTTGAAATATCTGATAAGAAATATTTCACTTTAATTTGACTCAGAGACATGATCGAGATTGTTTGAGTCAGCAGTAGCGTCTAACAATATGATCTTAAGATCAAAGAATTTACACGCTATAAATGTTACAAAGCCTTGGGATGTATGTATGGAAGCATTCTAGGGATATGTGAACTCAATGACACCAGCAGTATTAACTATAATACTTTTCGTGCCGTTTTCAAGGTGCTGATGCTGTGTTGTCTCTGCAACACAAACCTGGCTGTATCGGTTATCTAGTGCTGCACTTATATAAAAAGCATTCATGAAGTAAGCCAGTGATATTCATGGGAAAAAGTCCAGGCTTAACTACCTCCCAAAATTAATCTTTACCTTTTATTGAAGCAAAGATTTCCCTCTGACTTTATCAGAAACAACATAATTGGTCCTATTGAAATGAGAATGACATCTAGAAGGTCTGTGTGGGTGCATTCTTCTATAAACAGAACTTATCGCCACAGAAGTGTCTCTGGCCTCTGGTTTCCTTATGCATCTTTGCAACAGGATAGCACCATTCAGTGATAAAATTCCACTGAGTAGACACAAAAGATGTTTCTTGGGGTTGTTGAAATAACTCTTGCATGAGTGGTCTGCTCCAGAGCATTTGAGAGTTGGAGCACTTCCAAATGTATTTATTCAGGACACAGAAGTATCATCTATTATAGTTTAAGTTAACTTTCATGGGGCTCTGTGAGAGGGATGGTTAATAACCTGGGCATTGGAGACCAATGACATGGGTGCAACTCCTGGATCTTGTAATTTACTAGCTGTGGGATTCTGGGCAAATTGGGAGGCCTCAGGTGGATGGAAAGCCTTTAGTGGATAACAATGGATAACAGTGCTTGAAACTGATGACTGTTATTAAGATTTGCTTGCCTTTCCATCCTCACCTTCATTGTTTACTCTTCCCTCTACCCAATTACTTTCCTACTCATCTTCAATGTTAGGATTTTACAGAAATGCTCACTAGGAAAAGTGTTTGTAGATCAAAATATTTGTAAAGCATCTGAAAGTATCCTCCAGAAAGGTGGGGCTTACTCCCGACAATCAATGATTTTCTTACCAAATCTTCTTTTCTCTGAAGGTTATTGTTGTTCTGTACTTCCGTCTGTGGATAATGGGAGGATCTATGCCCCTCTTTTCAGAGCAGGATAATCCAGCTTCATTTTCACCTTACATTCTTACAAGGTCAGTAGAAATACATTTTTTTAAGTTTACTTGGTATTTATCAGGTTGTTTTAAATAATCTTAAACGATATGTTGTCTTTGCATTTTAAGGAAAGAAAGGTGGTGTTCTATTCAGGGCATGTGGAGAAAAGAAACTACTGTTTAGATGTTTGGAATTCTTTTCAACAAATGGTGCTGTTTTGTCAATATTATTGGTATTGTTCTCATATTGGTATATATTTGTTTGCTCAACAAGCATTTTGTTAGCACTTATCAATAATAAATATCTATTGAGGGACTTCCCTGGCGGCACAGTGGTTAAGAATCTGCCTGCCAATGCAGGGGACACGGGTTTGAGCCCTGATCCGGGAAGATCCCCCATGCCGCAGAGCAGCTAAGCCCGTGCGCCACAACTACTGAGGCTGCGCTCTAGAGCCCGTGAGCCACAACTACTGAGCCCTCGTGCCACAACTGCTGGAGCCCGCGTGCCTAGAGCCCGTGCTCTGCAACAAGAAGCCCACGCACTGTAACGAAGAGTATCCCCCGCTTGCCGCAACTAGAGAAAGCCCATGCGCAGCAACGAAGACTCAATGCAGCCAAAAAAAAAAAAAAATAGCTTTTGAGTGGCTCATATGGCAAATGTTACAGGACAATGCACTGAGAGGTGTGTAGAGGTTGATTGGACATTATAACTACTTGTAAGGTTAAAATCAGCAGGGAAGTTGAAAGTGGCGAACAGAAACGAACAACAATTTTTGCTAAGATACAGTCAATTATATCTTACCATTTGTCCTTAAGAGATTTAGGATAGTGGATCAAGAAGTGGACTTCCCTGGTGGCGCGGTGGTTAAGAATCCGCCTGCCAATGCAGGGTACACGGGTTCAAGCCCTGGTCTGGGAAGATCCCACATGCCGCGGAGCACCTAAGCCCGTGAGCCACAACTACTGAGCCTGCGCTCTAGAGCCCGTGAGCCACAACTACTGTAGCCCGCGCGCCTAGAGCCTGTGCTCCACAACAAGAGAAGCCACCACAATGAGAAGCCTGCGCACGGCAAGGACAAGTAGCCCCCGCTCGCCACAACTAGAGAAAACCCACACGCAGCAACGAAGACCAAACACAGCCAAAAATAAATAAATAAACAAATTTATTAAAAAAAAAAAAAAGAAGTGACATTGACCAATGGATCTTGTTCATTGAGAAGGTTTTAATTCCTTACCCAATCTGCTGTGATGTACTTCTGACACTTTCAGATATAATTATATTTGACAGTTTTCATAACGTTTCTTCAGGATATATTATTCTATAGTGTTTATACATTAAGGTGTACTGTTCTTAAATTTTCATAGTTTTATGTTCTTTTTAATATCTAATATCATTTTTGTAATAGTGACCTTCCCTTTTCTGTGTTTGCAAAGACATAATAAATCTGAAACCTTGACCAACAGCACATTTATATTTCAGCTTACTTGTATCTCTTAGGGATGGGAGATTGTTGGATTTTGTTTTTATAAAGCCAGGCTTGCTTTATTTCATTCATTTACTTTATATGTTTTAATCGATAAATTTCTACTCTTTTTTCATTGTATGTTCTTCTTTTTTGTTCTCAGTGTTTTCTGCCTTTCTAAAGACTATTTTCCATTCAAAAAGGATACTTCCAATTTGTTTGACCCATTTTTCTAATAAATGTTATGTCACAGTTGTTTGCATTACTTGCAACATCTATTTGTGTTAAAAAATCTTGAATATGCTTCAGAAACCATATGGTATACAGCCTCCAGTGTTGGCTTATCCCTTTGTGATAGTCTAGAGACTTATAAATTGTTGTTTATGTCTTATATTTTTCAAAATATTGTTTAATTAGTCCATTCATTAAGCTTGACGTCTGTAGCCAGCTTTTTGTTAATATTGCAATCTACTTGTCCTTTTAGGTTTCTCTCACTGGCTTTCAACATCTCCAGGACTCCTTGTCTGGATATTTTTAGCTCATTGAGAAATTGTTTCAGGTTCTGCAGCTCCTTCAATAGCTATTTTCTGCCTTTAAGCAAAAAAAACAGCTTTGCCAGATCCTGGTCTTGCTTTTGGCTCCATTTCCCTTGGCCCTCGGTTGGTCTCCCTCCAAGCTTTCTTGTCTGCTGAATTTGAGCATTCATTCTTGTCTTTTAGTTAGATGCAGCCCATTCCCCGAGCGTACCAGTCTCCAAACGCCAAGCTGCTCAAAGCAACAGATGGATGAGAACAAGAACGTATTGCTCTCAACTCACCAACCAGTCATTTCATTCTTATCTCTGTCATCGGCAAACACGTGCCTACCCCACTGCCCTTGGTGTCAGGACAAGGTGCCTTTGGTCTCTGGCTCACTGCCCTTCTGTCTATATCATCTTAGCTGCCAGGGGGGTCAGATTGCATTTTTATTCCTGCTGGTGGTCAAAAAAAAATTCTTTGGTGGAACCTCTGGCAGAATTAGGATCTTGGGCCGGTCATTCACTATGTTCTACCTTTCACTTCCAAGGTTTTTACGTATTTTTTCTGAGGGGTCTGATATACATTTCATCCAGGACTTTCTGTCTGTGAATCCATCTGAATGACTATTCTCAGGCAATTCAATCAATATAAAGTGATAGAACAGAATATCCTAACATCTTTATATTCTCCCACTTGTAAAAAAAAAAAAACAAACACGTATCTTTCTGTTTTTGTGTTTCATCCTTAAAATACATAGATACCCTGGGACATTTCAGTGACAGTTGCTGTAAATGGCCTTTCACATTCCTCTAAGATAGCTGCATTATAATTGACTCTTTTAAGCATCCAGAACATTGTCTTTAATTCCTTTCCTGAGTAAAGTTTCTAGTCTTCTTGCATAATTGTTTGACCTCTGGTATAATGATGATTCTTAAACTGGATTACCTTAGTCTGTTTCCAATTCTGTTGGCTTTTTTTTTTTTTTTTCTTCTCATCAGCTGTACAGTTTAGCTATGATTTGGCTGGCTCTGTGAATCTGTCTTTACCAGTCAAAGGTTTGTCAGTCAGCTATGTCAATTGATCTCGTTATTGCTTCACATCTTTTACTGGATTTGTAAACTGAACAACTTTTATAGCATCTTGGCTTCTATCTTGCAAAGATATCTTCTTTTAAAGTAGGTATAATAACTTTATTATCAGGTGAGAGTTTTCCAACTAGCTTTCTCTTCTCTTAATAATTGTTATAGTTATTAATTACATGTAGTTTTAAAAAATATCCTAATAGCTTTTAAAAGTTGCTCGGTCAACTCTTTGGTTTTTGGTTTGTTTCACATGACTTCTTGTGATTTTAGTTCTGAGATTCCTTCTCTTTTAGGTGATCCATTCCCATGTGTTTAGCTAAGAGGAAATACCCCGCCATTTTCTGCCTAACAAAACAGATGCAAAATTGTTGTGGTATGCTCATGAGAAACCTTTGTTAAGAAAAATTATCTCAGACATGAGAATAAGAAAAAACATGACCGTGGCATTCACTGTAATGTAGAACATTGTCTAACAAACCTAGAGGAATACAACTTTGGTTGACTTATTATTCACACTTACTGTGTTTTACAACTCTGTCAACTTAGAATTTTGTGTATAGAAATCTGACAGGTGTGATTATTTCTTTTCTCTCAAGTAGAAAATAAAATTTCAAATGTTAGTTTTATTGCCTTGCAAGACATTGGGCAAATTTGTATCTAATTCACCAGGCTCATTCCTTTTTATTTTTTCATGAACCACGAAAACTTGTTTTTCAAATTTAGTTTGTATATATCGACACATATATACTTATATGTTTCTTATATATATTCAATTTATATTTAATAACAGCTTGAGATATAATTTAAATGCATACAATTCATCTGTTTAACGTGTACAATTTAATGGTTTTTAGTATATTCACAGAGCCATGCAGCTATCATCACAATCAAATTTAGAACACCTCCCCAAAAAGAAACCTCATATCCATTAGCAGCTGTTCCCTATTTCACCCCAGTCCCCCGGCCTTAGACAACCATTGACCTACTTTTTATCTCTATAGAATTACTTATTTTGGATATGTTATATCAATGGAATCATATGATGTGTGATCTTTAGTGACTGGCTTCTTTTACTTAGTAAACTGTGTTCAAGATTCATCGTGTCATAGCATACATATATTAATATTTATTTCTTTTTTATTCTGCAGTAGTATGCCATTTTATAGATACATCACTTTTATTTTACCCTTTATCTGTTGATGGACGTTTGGGTTATTTCCATGTAATGGAATATTTTGGCTATTACGTATAATGCTGCTATGAACATTCATGTACAAGTTTTTGTTTGAATGTATGTTTTGATTTCTCTTGCATATGTACCAAGGAGTGGAATTGCCAGCTCATATATGTTAACTCTATATTTGACTTTTTTTTTTTTTAGCACAAGGATGTCTATTTATTTTATTTTGTTTTATTTTTTTGGCTGCATTGGGTCTTCATTACTGTGCGTGGGCTTTCTCCAGTTGCAGCGAGCAGGGGCTTCTCTTGTTGCAGAGCATGGGCTCTAGGTACTAGAGCTAGCTGTGGCGCGTGGACTCAGTAGTTGTGGCGCATGGGCTTAGTTGTTCCAAAGCATGTGGGATCTTCCTGGACCAGGAATCGAACCCTTGTCCCCTGCATTGGCAGGCGGATTCCCAACCACTGTGCCACCAGGGAAGTCCTCTATATTTAACTTTTTGAGGAACTGCCAGACTGTTTACCAAAGTGGTTTTACCATTTTACATTTCTACCAGCAGTCTGTGAGGGCTCCAGTTTCTCCACATCCTCTTCAACACTTGTCTTTTTGACAGTCTTTTTGTTGTTGTTGTTTTAATTATAGCCATACAAGTGGGTGTGAAATGGCATCTTACTGTGGTTTTGATTTGCATTTCCCTGATGACTAATGATGTTGAGCATCTTTATATATATATATTAGCCATTTCTATATCTTCTTTGGAGAACTGTCTGTTCAGATCCTTTGTCCAGTTTTTAATTGGGTTATTTGTCTTTTTATTATTGAGTTATAATAGTTCTTTATACATTCTACATATGATATTTATATATTCTAGATATAGATTTATGAACTTTTTTTTTACCTTTCTGTGGGTTATTTCACTTTCTTGATGGTGATCTTTGAGGCACAAAAGTTTTTAATTTTGATGAAATCCAATTTATCTGTTTTTTGGTTGTTGTTACTTATGCTTTTGCTGTTATATCTAAGAGGGTTTTGCCTAACTCAAATTCTCTTCTAAATTGGCTTTGTCAAATGTCTGATTCCCTTATTAATAAGTTATGTAAACTTTTAGTCTTCACTGTGTATTTGTACAGGGTTATGTTTTTAATATTTTTTAAATTGTACTTTGATACAGTTTATGTTAACAGCATTTCGGAGGCCGTTTATAATTTGGCTTTTAATTTTTGTCCATTGGGCATGTCCAATCAACAAGATAGATCCATACAGAATTGGGGGAGGGGGTCATCATTATTCAGGATACGCTGGCAACAAGCCCTTAATATTCTACCTTTCCATTTTATTCCAAACAGTCAGATTGTATTAACTGTCAGTAATTCTATGGGACTGATCAATAACTTTTTTTTTTTTTTTTTGCGGTACGCGGGCCTCTCACTGTTGTGGCCTCTCCCGTTGCGGAGCACAGGCTCCGGACACGCAGGCTCAGCAGCCATGGCTCACGGGCCCAGCTGCTCTGCAGCATGTGGGATCTTCCCGGACCGGGGCACGAACCCGTGTTCCCTGCATTGGCAGGCAGAGTCTCAACCACTGCGCCACCAGGGAAGCCCAGATCAATAACTTTTTAAATCTGTAATTGAGATTTGTGTGGATCAACTGAATGACATGACATTGAATGATACATGTTTCTGCTTTTGACTTGAGAAGAAAAGTGTCATTAGAAGTTGAAGAACAGGGCTTCCCTTGTAGTACAGTGGTTAAGAATCTGCCTGCCAATGCAGGGGACATGGGTTCGAACCCTGGGACACGGGTTTGGGTCCAGGAAAATCCCACACGCCGCGAAGCAACTAAGCCCATGAGCCACAACTACTCAGCCTGCGCTCTAGAGCCCATGGGCCACAACTACTGAAGCCTGTGCGCCTAGAGCCCGTGCTCTGCAACGAGAGAAGCCACCGCAATGAGAAGACTGGGCACCGCAACAAAGAGTAGCCCCTGCTCGCCACAACTAGAGAAAGCCTGTGCACAGCAACGAAGACCAAACGCAGCCGAAAATAAATAAAATAAAATAAATTAATTAAAACCCAAAAAAGAAGTTGAAGAACAGAAGAAGTGTTGTATTTCGATTGCACAACTTTTTCTCGACAAGCAAGTTGGAAAATTTTGCCCTCATATGTCCAAATCCCTCCCATCCCTTGTGGAATTTCTGTAGAAACAAGAGCTAGAAGTTTTCACCAGAGGTAGAAGAGAGTGAATGGAGACAAAACCCATGTACTAAAACAGACAAAAACCAAAACAAAACAGGTTAGCGATTTTGGAAATTTGAGATTGGAAAATTTTGAAATTGGATTTAAATGTAGAAAGAGGCTAGAGCCAAGTGTTGTGGGTGGGTTTTGAGTAAGAATCCCAAATTAAAGATTAAACCAAGAACAGTTGCATGTTGGGGGAGGTGGAGGGTGGGGCTGAGGGCCAGAATGATTGTCTAGATCTGTGGTGTCCACTACAAGAGCCACGAACCACATGAGGCTACCGGCTAGTCTGAACTGAGATGTGCTGTAAGTATAAATAAAGTACACACAGGATTTTTTTTTTTTTTGATTTGATTTTTGGCTGCATTGGGTTTTCATTGTTGCACGCGGGCTTTCTCTAGTTGCGGTGAGTGGGGGCTACTCTTCATTGTGGTGTGAGAGCTTCTCATTGCTGTGGCTTCTCTTTGTTGTGGAGCACGGGCTCTGGGCGCGTGAGCTTCAGTAGTTGCGGCACACAGGCTCAGTAGTTGTGGCTCACGGGCTGTAGAGCGCAGGCTCAGTAGTTGTGGCTCACGGGCTTAGTTGCTCCATGGCATGTGGGATCTTACCAGACCAGGGCTCGAACCTGTGTCCCCTACGTTGGCAGGCGGATTCTTAACCACTGCGCCACCAGGGAAGTGCCTACACAGGACTTTGAAGACAAAATTCTGTAAGAATAAAAGAATGCAAAATACCTCATTAATACATTTATATTGATTATACCCCATAAATTATATATATGTTGAAATGATATTTTGAGTATATTCTTGAAACAAAATATATTATTAAATTAATTTACCATGTTTCATTTTCCTCTCTTTAACATAGCTAATAAAACCTTGAAATTATGCATGCTTTTACTACATTTCTTTTGGATAGCAATGGCCTAGAACAAGTGCTGGGGTTCTTGGCTTAGCTCTGGGAGAAGGACAGGGAGGTTGGAGGACTGGCTAGTGGAGCACACCCAGTGCGCTCTGCAGCCTTCCTCTGCCTCTGGTTTGGGTGGTTTCTTCTCGTCTGCCAACGTGTGTTTCACTCAGCTGATTCTGAGTGGTGGAGGGATTTTATTGCACTCCATCTTTTGGTGTGACGACTAACTTAGTCCCACCTGAAAAAAGTGTCCTTTAGGGACCAAGACCACGGGTGCTCATGACACTTCTTATAAATGACCACCCCAAATTATGCCCTGACTGCAGCTGTCCCGGGCTTTATGATTTTACTCCAGCCAGATTGCCAAACCTGCATGTGTCTTGAAAACACTTGTGGATCGTGCTGAAACATCAGTGCTGGGGTCCAGTGCCCGAAGATTCTGCTTTGGTGGTTATGGTGGACTTGCATTTGAGGAGTCATGGAATAGGTCTGTGCGCAGCTTGTTCTGTCAGAGAATTGTCATTTAGCCCAGAATTTACTTCTTTCTATGTGTCTCCTTAGAAATGTGGTACCTTGACATTCAATTTTGGAAATCTTGGATAAAAAATAAAAACAAAAGTGGAGGTTAAGTATGGCTTCTGCATAGAGCTGGACCCTGCAGAAGGGATAACATTGTTTCCACTACTAAGGTGCCTGCCTGCTGTCTAGTAACTGGTTTTCTGCCTTAACCAGATTCTAAGAGAACGGAACATAAAGCAGTATATGCTTGACCGAAGAAGTATTGCCTTTCTAATATTAAAAATGGTTGTCTTTCAAATCCAGGATATAGATAAAATAGGATTTTTCAGTGAATGTAAGGCCTCCTATCAGCATCATGTTTTTTCATGAGATGTGGTCCTGGATAAGCAGATGGAATATATCTTCTTAAGCAGATAGATGTGTTTCTGCTGTTCAGCTATCCAGACAAAGTCTTGTATTACTTGTTGGAAGACATCAAGGTATGAAATAATGAGATTAAGATAGAACTCAACATTCTCCTTCTAAAGAAGCTTCTTTTTCTGTCTCCATTTTCAGCTGATAATTTCAAACAGGCACAAAACCTTAGGTTTTGATTGTTACAGCCTTAGGGCACTATGTCTTAGTAATGTTTATAGCCCTTAAAGCCCCTAACATGGGGGCTATCTCATAACATAACATATCACTAAACAAACTGAATGAAAATTTAAATTATTTTTTAAAACAAACAAAACCACCCTGTGCTTAAAGAGAGTCGAGCAAAAGTCGCTGCTTTGTTTTCGCTTCACCAACTGGCAGGGCCTTCACACATGAAATGAAACTGAAGCTATTCTGATTTTTAAAGCAGTGGTCACCAAACTAGAGTGAATATCAGAGTCACCCTGGGAAGTATGCTAAAAATAAGATTTTCTGATTCAGGTTGGAGAAATTCTGATCGAATGGATCACAAGGTTGGGTGAGAGATTCTGTATCTGATCAGCAGCCTAATTGTTTTGGGGGGGAGGAGGAGGTGTTACCCTTTCTGAAATCCTCAGGTATGAACTGTGTCCTCTGTAGCTGAAGAGTGCTCCACAAGGTGTGTGTTGTCCCCATCGTGTATTTTGTATCATGTTCTTAGAAACATAGCTTGGGGATGAAAGAGATGGTCAAGGTCACTGAGTGTAGTTTCCCAAACTGAAAGGACACTATATAATAGTAATTCCTCTAATTGTCTTAGACCCCTGGAATGAAGGGGAAAAAAACGAAGAAGAAAGAGGAGGGAGTCAGAAGAGGGAGACTGTGGTGGTAGCAAATTCTACCTGTGGACTAGGGAGCAGGGCTGGGAAAGCCTGGTCTAGATCACTTTACGGCTTAAAGAAAATATAGAATGCTTTAAATCTACTTACTGTGTTTCCATTAGAATATTAAATCCATGAGAAGCTGATAAAAATTAGAGACGATTCTTTTATTTTTGCTAACAATGGAACATAAAGGCAAAACTTGCTTTTCATAATGAATAAAATGCCAAACCCAAGCTTTTAATTTGATTCTACTTCTTGCCGTATGATGCTCTAACAAATATTTCCGTCAGTGCAGTCATCTATTTACTGTGTTGGAGAGGTGACTACACGCTGGTTTTAAGTTTGTCAGCCCTGCTTCGACTAAAATTTAAAGGTTTGTTGTGGTTTTTTTTTTTTTTTTGGGTATAAAAGGTCAAGTTCATCCAGGTTGCACTGTTCAAGGAATAAGTCAGAATCTCAGGCAGGTGTTTCTCCATGAAATACCAGTATTTGACCCATCATATTTCCTTTCTACATTGTATGAGGAACCAGAAAACCCTGTCTTGTATGCAGGGTCTCCTATGGGTCTCTTGCGGGGCATTGAAGAAGTCTGCCTCTCTAAGGCTGTTTCCCTTGCTGCAAGAAGAGTAGGGACTGAGTTGGGATCAGGTAATCCCTATATGCAAATACTTTGTAAGCTAGAAAATGCTGTACATGCCTAAGGGATGTTCAGTGTTGTTGGATGTAGTTCATTAATAGACCACCGGGATTCTGTGTGGAATCTGGAACCTGCGCCTGAGGTATATATGGTCAGCAGTTGGTATGTTTGCTCAGTGGAAGTTACACCTGAACGTTGATTTGAAATAAAGATGTTAAATGCTTTATAGAGAGAAACAGACTCTAGGTAAGAAATGAACCTAGTATTTATTTTGCAGAAAGAATTATTTACCTTTTTAGAGATAAATGAGTAAGAAGTTGCTGCTGGAAGCCTTAGATGTTGAAATTCATATTTTCTGCTCTGAGGAGACTGTCTCTGTTAATAAGATAACTGTATTAATGGTGCATTTAAAAGGTCAAAGAGACTTAATGGCATTTCAGATTCACTTTATAGTTTATCCATGGTAACAAGAATTCTCATTTGGACTATTATTCATTGAAGTTTAATGCAAAATAAGAAAAAGTAAGCTTGGCATAGCTTTATAAGGATGCTCTGTGACATGTGAGGGGAGTGAGTGCCTTTACTCAGACACTCCTCATTACTAGATGGTGTCCCAGTAGCCAGCGTTACACAAGGTGCTGAGGGGACTACACAAGGGCAGAATCTTCAGTCTGCACCCTTTAGCTACAAGTGTGGACAACTGGAAGTCTAGCAGTTATCTTTTATGGAACTAGAAAAATATATAGTTGCCTCAGGCCAAGATAAAAGTATCTAATTTAAATATTTTTAGAGTTTTAGGCATTATTTTACTATCAGGTTAATTTCTGAAAACCTATCTACTTAAAGAGCTGTGTGCTGGGGAAATAACTATAAATAAATAAGACTCAACCCTGTCCCCGAGGAGCTTCTGTTTTAGTGGGAAGACAGGCACATCATCAACGGGAAGTTACAGGGCAGTGTGTAAGCCCCGAGGCTGTGGGAGCTCATATAGGGGACTCCAGCCTGGCCTGGGGGTCGGGGGGAGTGGTAACAGGGAAAGCCTGTCAGAAGAAGTGACACCTTTGTTGGGACCTGAAGAATCAGGAATTGGAGTTTGGCCAACCTGTGAGAGTTGATTCTGAAAGATGAGGTGAGCCAGTCAGGTGCTGCTCTCAGGAGTTTGAAACCTAAGAATGAGGCTGTGAAGACTGAAGTGACAGGTGTGTGGAGGCAGGAGGAAAGGAGAGCTGGGCAGCCCTGATGACCATGCTCCAGCCTCAGTCATGAGAAGCATGACTAAGGAGCCCCCGAGCAGAGGGAGGAGATGAAGCAAAGGCTAAGAGAAGCAGAGCAGCCGTGAAGAAGGCCTGTGGCCTAGAGAGAAGCCTACCTTTCTTGTAGCTGCTTGGTTCTGGTTCCTAAGAAGTCTGGTTTTGCTCTTAATTTCCTGTCCTCTGATTCTTATGGGAATTTAAAAAATAACTCTCCCTTTAACTTGTTTGATTAGACCATTGGTCCTCATAATCTGGAAGAACTTTAAAAACAAAACACAATGAGAAACTGGCTGGAGAGCCCCTTGGATCTCTTTTCCTATTTCATGAGTAGTTGGAAATGGTCTTGCCATCTCTGTTCCCAGGTGCTAAAGCAGCAAGTATCAGTATTCAGTGCTACTTACGGGCCTTTGCTCATGGATGGAATGCCCCAAGGGCAGGCCTCAGCACTTGTCTGGCACCTTCTACTCTGTTGCCACCAAGGAGCTAAGGGATGAGGGCCGTAGACAAGCTTCTACCCCAGCCATTCAGCTGGGTTCGCCTTGTAGCTTTCTGCCCCAGCCCTGTGTGCTGGGGATCAGGGCCTGCTTCCAGTCATCCCATCCTTGCCTATAAATTGTTTTCCCTGATTTTCTTTTCTTTTGTGTCACCTGTTTTTGTTCCACATTACCCATTGTGACATTCAACCATGTTGTTGTATTCATTCTCATTGCTGAATGGATTTCCATTCAATGAATATACAATGTATGTATCGATTTTTATCGTAGATGGACATCTGGGTTGTTTCCAGTTTGGGGTGTTAATAGTAGTGCTGCCCGTGACATAGAAACAACCTAAATGTCCACCGACAGAGGAGTACATAAAGAAGATGCGATGTGTGTGTGAGAGTGTGTGTGTGTATAAATAAACACAATGGAATACTACTCAGCCATAAAAAGAATGAAATAATGCCATTTGCAGCAACATGGATGGACCTAGAGATTATCGTACTAAGTGAAGTAAGTCAAACAGAGAAAGACAAATATCATATGATATCACTTACATGTGGAATCTAAAAGAATGGTACAAATAAACTTATTTACAAAACAGAAATAGACTCACAGACATAGTGAACAAACTTATGGTTACCAAAGGGGAAAGGGGGGGAGGGATAAATTGGGAATTTGGGATTAACAGATACACACTACTATGTATAAAATAGATAAAAAACAAAGACCCACTGTATAGCACAGGGAACTATTTTCAATACCTGTACTAAACCATATTGGAAAAGAATCTGAAAAAGAATATAAATGTATATATATATATATATACACACATACATACACACATATATAACTAAATCAGTTTGATGTACACCTGAACCATTGTGAATCAACTTACTTCAATAAACATTTAAAAAACTAATAGTGCTGCTATGAACAATCTTGTAAATGTCTTTTGGTTAACATATGTGTGCAGCACTGTTGGGTAGGAACTTAGGAGTAGAACTGCTACATCATGAAGTATGCATTTATTCTACTTTCATGAAACTGCCTGAACTTCTCCAACATGGTTTAATCAATTCACAGGAATGTTTCAAAGTTCCGGTTTCTCCACATCCTCACCAACATTCGACATAATATTTTTCATTTTAGACATTTTAGCAGGAGTCATCTTATCATTTGTATATTATACATTTTTAATCCTGTATTCTAATTTACCCATATTTTTAACTGTCCTCAGAAAGTGTCACGTTCGTTTACAATTTGAAGCCATTTTTGTTTGGGGCTCCTGCCTGGATTCTCTATCTGCCATCTTTCCACCTATTTAAATTCTGCATAGATTCTGGGAGGGCATTTCTTAATCCTCTGTTTTTCATTAATCTGTCACTTCTTAGAACTCCATTGAAATTTGGTGTCTATATTTCACTATTACCCAACCATGTAATATGTGCATGTCTTCTCACCACCGATGCTATGAAAATGTCCTTGTGGAAGATGACGGCTAGCTCTGATTACCCTTCAGCACCTGTAAAAGTGCACAGAGTAAGTGTTCAACATTTATTGAGTTCACGTCAGGGTCTCCTGTTCATTGAGAACTTAGTTCAGTAAATGGCTTTCTTTGGCTAGTCCCAGGGAAGGTTATAAGGAGAAGATGCTGATGATGACAATAAGCAGGTTATGCCTACAAAGGCCTGTCATTATTACAGTGAAACTATGGAGATCCTTTTTTTTTTTTTTTTTTTTGGCAGTACGCGGGCCTCTCACTGTTGCAGCCTCTCTCGTTGCGGAGCACAGGCTCCAGATGCACAGGCTCAGTGGCCATGGCTCACGGGCCCAGCTGCTCCACAGCATGTGAGATCTTCCCGGACCGGGGCACGAACCCGTGTCCCCTGCATCGGCAGGCGGACTCTCAACCACTGCGCCACCAGGGAAGCCCACGGAGATCCTTTTGAAGCATCAATGGAATACAGGAGTTGTGAGGATAAAAATAAGGGAGAGCCTAGGGAGGGGCAGGACAGATCACCAAACCCAGTGGACAGAGGTAGAGTCAGGGTGAGGTGGGGTGCTCCACTCTGGAGGTACCGTGGCTATTTTGATACTGTTAGCCAGTGCCCTTCCCAAGAGGATGCAGTGTGTATACAGTGCACCCAGTGTCCTGTATTTATGAAATGGTGGAGGATTTTGTAGATGAAAAAGAAAGAAGGATCTTTTGAGCAGAAACATTTCTATATAAAACAAGCAAGTACTGCATGTTTCTGCTTGCAGTGCATGGTTTTTTCATATGTACCTATCATAGGCATCTTTATGTTAGGCTCATGTTATTTCTTAGCCAAAAAGGTTTTTTCAAAGACAACAAAATTTATGTATATTTTAGCAGTTAAAGCACTCTAATATTTTTCTTGATAAAAATGAAGATTTAGGGCTTCCCTTGTGGTGCAGTGGTTGAGAGTCTGCCTGCCGATGCAAGGGACACGGGTTCGTGCCCCGGTCCGGGAAGATCCCACATGCTGCGAGCGGCTGGGCCCGTGAGCCATGGCCGCTGAGCCTGTGCATCCGGAGCCTGTGCTCCACAACGGGAGAGGCCACAACAGTGAGAGGCCCGCGTACCGCAAAAAAAAAAAGAAGAAGATTTAGATTTAAAGAGTGCCACACTATTTACAATAGCCAGGACATGAAAGCAACCTAAATGTCCATCGACAGATGAATGGATAAAGAAGATGTGGCACATATATACAATGGAATATTACTCAGCCATAAAATGGAATGAAATTGAGTTATTTGTAGTGAGCTGGATGGACCTAGAGTCTGTCATACAGAGTGAAGTAAGTCAGAAAGAGGAAAACAAATACCTTATGCTAATGCATATATATGGAATCTAGAAAACTGATACTGATGAACCTAGTGGCAGGGCAGGAATAAAGACACATACGTAGAGAATGAACTTGAGGACACAGGGTGGGAAGAGGAGGCTGGGACGAAGTGAGAGAGTGGCATGGACATATACACACTACCAAATGTAAAATAGCTAGCTAGTGGGAAGCAGCTGCATAGCACAGGGAGATCAGCTCTGGGCTTTGTGACCACCTAGAGGGGTGGGATAGGGAGGGTGGGAGGGAGTCTCAAGACGGAGGGGATATGGGGGTATATGTATACATATAGCTGATTCACTTTGTTGTACATCAGAAACTAACACAACATTGTAAAGCAATCATACTTCAAAAAAGATGTTAAAAAAAAAAGGGCCACAGTTTGATTAGGTGCCATTTGATGCCAGTTCCCCACCGGCCTCATTTTCCCTTTCATGTATTTCATGCTGAAACCTCTTCATTCATTCCTGGATTATGAATGAAAATACATCACTAAGTTGTTTAAGCTGAATTCCCGGCTTTTTGTGCTGTATATTCCATTTTGTTGCCAGATATTCTAGTGGCTTTCCTCCTGTTAGCAGAATTCATGGTAGAAAATTGGTAAATAATTCATTTTATTTTTGCCCCTGCTTTAAAAAAGAAAACCCAGTGGGACAGAGATACTCAAAGATTGTTTTATTTCTGAAATTTTTGCAGAAATAAGCAAGATGATTAGTTTGAAATGTAATTCATAGTCAATGAGTTAAAAAGAAATACATCAGTTGCTGATTACAGCTAGCTCAACTAGCCCTCTCAAATGTAATTAGCTTTCGGGGTGATTCCAAGTGGCTTCTTTGTGCTTAAATTTGCAAAAATTTTCCAATGCTGTTTCAGTATTTCAAATAGTATTTAAGGAGTTTACTTGCAACATTTATCTGAGTTCATATGCACAAAAGGTAGGTGTATATTTCTGAGCTAATGGAGATAATATATATATATTAAAAAGGGCAATTCCACTCCTGGCTATATATCACAAAAAAACCCAAAAAACACTACGTTGAGAAGATACATGCACCCCAGTGTTCATAGTAATAGTATTTACAGTACAAGATATGGAAGCAACCTAAGTGTCCATCAACAGGTGAATGGATAAAGATTCTGTGGTATATACATACAATGGAATATTACTCAGTCTCATAAAAAAGAACAAAATTTTGCCATTTGTGACAACTTAGATGGACCTGGAGGGTATTATGCTTAGTGAAATAAGTCAGACAGAGAAAGACAAATACTGTATATCATCACTTATATGTGAAATCTAAAAAATAAAACAAACAAATGAGTATAACAAAACAGACTCACATACAGAACAAACTAATGGTTATGAAAAGGGAAGGGGGTGGGGCAATTTAGGGGTGAGGAATTAAGAGGTACAAACTACTATGTATAAGTAAGCTACGAGGATACATTGTACAGCAGAGGGAATATAGCTAATATTTTATAATAACTTTAAATGGAGCATAATCTATAAAAATTTTAAATCACTATGTTGTACGCCTGAAACTAATATAATATTATAAATCACCGATACCTCAACAAAAATAAAGGAGGGTTAGTTAAGTTAATAGTGTTGGGTTAAGTTAATAGTTTTGACCTTTCTAGTGTTATAGGAAGGTGAAGTTTTAGTTCTGTGGTTTACTTTTCTTTTTTGACCTATTTTGCTTATAATCTGTGTAAAAAGTCACAACTGAGCATTTAAAAAAATATGTAAGTAACTACGTTGAGACTGTAACTTTTAAAAAATGTTATTCTTGATATTTGGTTTTTGTCAGTATGGTATTGCAAGTCTAGAAAATATAAGAGACTGAATGAAGACAACTTGCAGGGCAAGTTCAAAATGTGAACTGAACATTAAAAGTTTCTGCATGGTGTTTGCAGCTATTCCATGGTCAAGCTGCAGCCAGACTTAAGAAAGCATTCCTGTTGCAATTCTGTTGCCTTTATCACTACTTAAAAATTGTTTTATTATGAAAAATATTAAATATGTACAAGAGTGGAGAAAACGGCATAAAGAATCCCCACCTACCCTTTATCCAGTTTTCCCAGTCATAGTTCATGGCCAATCTTGTTTCATTCATACTCCCACCCGGTTCTTCCGCGTCGCTTCAATCCATCATTTTGAAGCAAATCCCAGACATAATCTCATTTCAAATGGGTATATTTTCGTATGTATTTCTGAAATACAAGGGCCCTTAAAGACTTAGAACCACAATACTGTTATCATGCTTTAGAAATTAACAGTGATTCTCTATTATCATATATCCAATCAGCGTTTCATTTTTTCTGTCTCATAAGCAGTTATTTTTAATAGCAGTTTGTTTGAATTAGCAGCTAAACAAAACCTGCACTTTGTTTGATATGTCTCTTAAGTCTCTTAATTTTTAGGTGCCCTCTCCCCTTTTTTACCCCTCCCATTGCAATGTATTTGTTGAAGAAACTGCCGTCATTTTTTCCGTGGAATTCGTAACATTCTGGATTTAGCGTATTGCCTCCCTGTGGTATTATTTAACATGTTCTGGTGTTTTCTGTATTTGATGTAAACTGGTAATAAAGTGCTTGGTTAGATTCAAGTTTAATTTTCTTTTTTACTTGACAAGACTGCTTCAAATACAAAAGCAGCCCATCAGCTTTTTGTGTATATCCATCAGGAATTAGTCTCCCTTTCTGTGATGTTAAAATTGATTAGTAAGTTCTAGGCACCTGATTTAGCCTGATCCATCCATGATAAAATACCCCATCAGCTTTTCACCTCATAATTTCAGCAGCCGTTTATGGTCATTGCCTAGATCTATTATAGCAAGAAGGAGAGATACTATTTTTTAAAGTAATTCCTAAGACTTGGGATGTAACCGAGTGACATAGCTGTGTGTGACTCTCCTGCTAGGTTTGGTGGTTGAACATTCTCCTTTAAAGCCAAGTCATGAAGAATCTTTACTGAGCTAAGAAGTATATAGCATGAGCTTAGAAGCTCTGTGAAAAGAAGAAGCCCTAAGTGACCCAGTCATCATTCTGTGGAGTTGGCATTCTCACGAGGCAGTTTCACAGGCCCAAACCTAAGAGGGATAAGATGACTTGTTTTTATCTTTGATAAATAACAAAGCTTGGACTTCATCAAACTTTCAGTATATACTGCACTATCTGTACATTCATATTTTATTTAAAATAACAACAGGGAGGGGAGTGTTGAGAAATACCATTGAAATATCTGACCCATTTCTCTGTTGGGGTTTGAGAGCAAAGGCAGTGAAGAATCCCCATCCCTGAGCCTTTCCTGATCATTGCTAATGATTTCTCCACGGCCAACCTTGGAGGAAGAGGAGGAAAGGGAAGGAGATAGATTGGAAAGGGCTAGGAGGGGTGTTCTAAACCAGAGCTGCTTACTGAGAGGAATTCAGGGTGAATTGACTCTTACCATTGGAAAGTAGCCTAGAAATTATCTGCTCCAACTTCTTTGCGCATCCAAGGTTTCCTCCGAAAGGATCTGGCGATGAGGGAGCTCTTCTCTTCACGTTCTGAACCCTCATGGCACTCATCTCCTTCTGCCTCTTTAATTCTGCGTATCTTATTTTCACTATTGGATTTTACATTCCTTGGGGGCAAGGGATTTATCTATTTCTCTGGTTTAGTCCCATGTAGAGTGTCAAAGATAAACACAGCTGGACATTAGTTAGAGCAATAAGAACACACTTTATTCAGTAACTACTGGCAGTTCAGGAAAGAGCTGAGCTCCATTCTGATTTGCGCAGGGTTGACTGGGTATTTTAAAGAGAGAATGGGAGGGGCGGCAAAAGGGGCTCGGCAGAGTCAGAGAAGTAAGAAATTACAAAGGATTGATCGTCTAAGTGCCTTTAGGCTGTGTCTGCTGGCTGGCAGTTATCAGAGTTAGGATTCTGTCCTCCCACAGGCCCCTTCCTCTGATGATTACATTTTAAAGGAATGACTCTCAGGTCCTTGAGAAAGACAGTTCTGAGTTGTAAGAGGTACATATTCCCAAACTGTAAGTCCTTTGTAGTAAGTGCTCTAAGAAAGGGAGGTCAGGGCCCTTTTTGTCAGGGATTAACTAGAAAAAGGTAAATTCTCCTGGCAATGATGATCTTTCTCAGGCAGGCATTTTAGTGGAGGGGCTGGGGTCATCCCAGGAACATGGCCTTATGCTGCTAAAAGCCATACTAGAGTTTGGCCATCCCCTAGTGCAGAGGTTTGGATGGAGTTTGTTATATGCTGAAAGTTCTGCAGTTTTCAAGGGTCTAGAACACAAGTTAAAGAATTTGTGTTTACTGAACAGATTTAAGTAAATTTAGTTTCTTCTACGCTGAAAGGAAGGGGGTCAGTTAGAATGCCTTAGTGCCTAGACACAGCCAGGAAACAGGAGTAACATCCCCATTCATAAATTTCCTTCCCTAGGTCCACCTGGCTATTCTTATTATCAAGGACAGCTGTTAACTTCCCTCCTCTTAAAGGCTAGCCTCTCAATTTGTAAGAGACTTTATCTCCTTACCACAGATATTTTTATTTTTTTGAAATAGTTCCAAATGGATCAATCTATTATAAAATGGTTAATATTTTCATATCTACTGCGGGATTTGGGGCACTATTAAAAAGGGACAGGTCAAATGTCTCTTACCCAGGGAATAGTACCCAATAGGGCAGCATTTCATGTCATATGCTTTCATCTATACCATTTATCTCAGTTGTTATGTATTTATTTATGATAATTTTTAGATATAGGTCATGGAAACTCTGTCTTATTCATCACTGAAAGGCCAGCACTTACCACAGTGACTAGCAGCTATTAAATAGATTCCAAAATGATCAACTTAATGACTAAATGAATGAAT
The DNA here is from genome assembly GCF_949987515.2 of Delphinus delphis. Classification (NCBI taxonomy): domain Eukaryota; kingdom Metazoa; phylum Chordata; class Mammalia; order Artiodactyla; family Delphinidae; genus Delphinus; species Delphinus delphis. Next base: position 24,924,703 of record NC_082693.1, on the reverse strand, counting down.
GACTTCCCATCTTACCTTGTCTTTTCTATAACATTGATAGTATAGAAGTGCTATTTAATAGAAACATGGTGAATGAATGTTTGCAAAATGTCATGGATCTCGAGTTATGTTTCAGTGACTCTTCTTCTCTTTGTAGATTCCTTACCTATTCCTACCTCTTGGCCTTCAACGTGTGGCTTCTGCTTGCACCTGTTACCCTGTGCTATGACTGGCAGGTGGGCAGTATTCCTCTGGTAGAGACCATATGGGACACGCGGAACTTAGCCACCATCCTTCTGGCAGTTGTGATGGCCTTACTGAGCCTTCATTGTTTAGCAGCCGTCAAGGTAATTTTCTTAAGATTCAAATGAATTCTACATTTCAAGAGAGATACTCTATACTCTAACTTTTTTTTTTTTTGCAAGGGGGTGTGGGTCTAAATTGAATTTACTCATTCATCTAAAAAACTTTGTGTATTTAAAATTTTTCCAGAAAGGTAATATATATTTTAAAGATCTTATCGGGGTTAATCGACCAAGGTTACAATGTTTGCAAATGAGAAATTTTTTTCTTGCAGTGTTTGACTCATTTTTGACCTAATTCATTTGATTTCATGTAATGATAAATGAGATAATGATAACATGTTCATAAGTGCTTAAATATGGTTAAGATTCTGCTTACACTAATAAATGCCTGCCTGAGTTGGCTGGGTGATTCTCACTTCAAAAAAAGAGATAATAGTACAAAACTTTATTAAAAGTTTTAATATTGGGAACTTGGAAAAATATTGGAACGTGGAAAAAATTATTAAATGTAACCATTTCAAAAATGATCAAAGACAGCAAAGAACTTGAAAATATTTACTTATTAAAAACTGCTACTGCCTTGTATAAGATGCTTCTTGCCTGAGAATATTCCCATCCCCCCAGATCTAGTGTTAAAAACTCACAGGTTGGGCTTCCCTGGTGGCGCAGTGGTTGAGAGTACGCCTGCCGATGCAGTGGACACGGGTTCGTGCCCCGGTCCGGGAAGATCCCACATGCCGCGGAGCGGCTGGGCCTGTGAGCCATGGCCGTTGAGCCTGCCCGTCCGGCACCTGTGCTCCGCAACGGGAGAGGCCACAACAGTGAGAGGCCCGCATACCGCAAAAAAACAAAAACAAAAACAAAAAAACCTCACAGATTTACTGGCTGGAGGTGGCTGATTTGGTTTGGGAGAGTAGCAGAGCAGCTAGCAATTTAAGGGGTAGATTTTGGAAGCAAGAGAGCTGTAGAAGGGCTGAGATAATAACACTCTCCGTGCATTCACGGATGAATGAGAAAACAACATGTGCACGTGGGACATCCTAGAAAGCGCGAGCAAAACTGAAAGCCTGGGGAGACTTACTTATTTGCTGCAAATTTGAATGAATTCTTCAACACAAGTGCAGGTTGGGCGGCAGAGGGTGGAAGCTTCACTGGCTTTAGTTGTCTGTATATAACCTCTGTTGAAATCATTGGCTGATCACAAAGCTATGCAAGAACTAGAGAGATTCCCCAGAGATCCAGGCAAAAGAAAGAAGGAAACAAATAAAATCCCACTGAGCAAAAATTTCAGCTCTCTACATAAAAAGAGATTTTTCAGTTTGAATCCAGGCAAGTTTATCATATATTAAAACAGGAAACCATCAAATTTCAGAAGAACAAAATAGAATAGAGAGGGCTTCCCTGGTGGCGCAGTGGTTGAGAGTCTGCCTGCCGATGCAGGGGATGCGGGTTCCTGCCCCGGTCCGGGAAGATCCCACATGCCACAGCAGCTGGGCCCGTGAGCCGTGGCCACTGAGCCTGTGCGTCCAGAGTCTGTGCTCCTCAACAGGAGAGGCCACAGCATTGAGAGGCCCGCATACCACAAAAGAAAAAAAAAAAAAACATTAGAATAGAGAGTCACTATGGTGTATGACACACAATGCTGGGTTTTTAATTAGATTACTGGACATGTAAAGAAATAGGTGACCTAAAGTCAGGAAAAAATAGTCAGTAGAAAATGGAATAGAATTCACATTCCAAAGATAAACTCACATTTACAAGCTTAACTGATTTTTAACAAAGTTACCAATGTAATTCAATGGGGAAATATAAGATACTGTAATAACGAATTATCTGTAAGGGAAAAATGAGAACATTAACCCTTAACTCATACTATACCCTTAGAAAGTATTTCTAAGTGGATCATAGTCCTAAACAAAAGAGTTAAATAACACCAAAAATTCTAAAAGGAAATAGAAAATCTTTGTGAACTTGTGTTAAGCAAAGAGTTCTTAGGATACATAAAGTGCAAATTATGAAAGAAAATGTTGATAAACTGGACATCATCAGGATTAAAAACTCTGTTCCTCAAAAGATAACGTTAATTAAATCAAATGGCAAGCTACAAATCGGGAGAAAATATTTGCAAAACATATAGCTACAAAGGACTTGTATCTCGGATATTTAAAGAGCTCTTAAAATTCAATAATTAGAAGGCAACTCATTAAAAATGGACAAAAGATTCAAATAGACACTTCACAAAAGAAGATATACAAAGGGTAATAAGTACATGAAAAGTTGCTCAGCATCATTAGTCATTAGGGAAACTCAAAACCACAAAAAAGAACCACTATACACTCTATAGAATGACTGTGATTAAAAAGGTTCACAATAGTAAGTGTTGGCTAAGAATGTGGAGCAACTGGAAGCCTCATACATGACTGGTGAGAATGAAAAATGGGTCAGCCACTTCGGAAAAATTCAGCAGTTTTGTAAGAAGTTAAACATAAAAATAAGCAATTCTGCTTCCCAGTATCTACTGAAGAGAGATGGAAACTTATGTCCATACAAGAGTCTTACAAGTAAATATTCATAGCAGCTTTATTTATACTAGTTGAAAAATAAAGATCGTCTAGTGACCTCACCTTGGGAATGGATAAACTTAATGTGGTAAATTATTGAAAAATGTAAAGGAACAAATAATTTACTGACACATAAAACAACAAAAATGAACCTCAAATACTTACCAAGTGAAAGAAACCAGGCATTTAAGATCAAATACTGCATAATTCCATTCATATGAAATGTCTGTCATTATAATTCTGCCTTTTCTAGAATTTTATATGGCTAGAAAAGGCAGAATTTTAATGACAGAAAACCTGAGGTTGGGAATTGACTGTAAAAAAGACTTGAAGGAACTTTTGGGGGTGTGAAATGTCTAAAATTTGATTGTGGTTTTAGTTGCTGGATTATATGTACATTTACCAAAACTCATCAGAATATACACATAAAATGGGTGAATGCTATTGTATGTGAATGGTATCTCAACAAAGGTGTGTTTTAAAAAAAGATTAAAATGTTACAAATAGATTAAAGGCTAGAATGAATACAGAACTTAAAGTAGAATATAAAACACAATATGTGATCCTGAAAATCTGATGAAAAATATTTTTGTTTTTTTATTTGAGGTGAAATTTGCATAACATACAATTAACCATTCCAAAGTGTACAATTTAGTGGCACTAGTGTGTTCACAATGTAGTTTACTTACCTGTTCTATTTCAGAGCTCTTTCATAATTTCGTTAAAAACACACTCTCCCTACCCCATCCCCTGGTAACCTCTGATCTGCTTTCTGTCTCTATGGAGTTGCCTATTCTGGATATAAAATAAATTATACAGTAATTACAGTAATACAATATGTGACCTTTTGTGTCTGACTTCTTTTACTTTGCATAGTATTTTTGAAGTTCATCCAAAGTTGTACTGTATATCAATACTCTGTTCCTTTTTTGACTGAGTAATATTTCATTGGATATATACCACAGTTGGTTTATGCATTCATCTGTTGATAGACATTACGGCTGTTTCCACCTTTTGGCTAGTACGAATAATGCTACTATACACATTGGTGTACAAGTTTCTGTGTTGGACATACTTTTTCATTTCTCTTAGGTATATACCTAGGAGTGAAATTGCTGGGTCACATGGTAATTCTGTTTAACTTTTTGAGGAACTGTTTTTCACAGTGGATGCACCCTTTTATTTTTCCACCAGGAAAGTACGGGGGTTCCTATTTCTCTACATCTTTGCCAATGTTTGTTATTTTGTATTATTTTATTTAAAGCTGTTCTGGTGGGCATGAAGAGGTATCTCACTGTGGTTTTGATGTGCATTTCCTTAATGACCAGTGATGAACATCTTTTCATGTGCCTTTTGGCCATTTGTGTATTTTCTTTGGAGAAATGTCTATTCGGGTCCTTTGGTCATTTTAACAAGGTGTTTTTTTTATTTGTTTGTTTTTTATAAATTTATTTATTTATTTATTTTTGGCTGCATTGGGTCTTTGTTGCTGCACGTGGGCTTCCTCTAGCTGTGGCAAGTGGGGGCTACTCTTCGTTGCGGTACGCAGGCTTCTCACTGCGGGGGCTTCTCTTGTTGCGGAGCACAGCCTCTAGGCGCACGGGCTTCAGTAGTTGTGGCACATTGGCTCAGTAGTGTGGTTCGTGGGCTTAGATGCTCCATGGCATGTGGGATCTTCCCGGACCAGGGCTCGAACCCGTGTCCCCTGCATTAGCAGGCGGATTCTTAACCACTGCGCCACGAGGGAAGCCCCTCTGGTCATTTTTTTTAATTGGGTTGTCTTTTTGTTGTTGAATTGTAAGAGTTCAGGATATTAAATTTCCAACAGATAGATGATTTGGAAATATTTTCTCCCATTCTTTAAATTGTAATTTCACATTCTTGATAATGTCCTTTAATGCAAAAAAGTTTTTAATGAAGTCTAATTTATTGTTTTCTTTTGTTATTCATTGCTTTTGGTGTCAAATCTAAGACTCCATCGTCACATTCGAGGTCACAAAGATTTCCCACTCAGTTTTCTTCTAAGAGTTTTATAGTTTTAGCTCTGATGTTTAGGTTATTGATCCATTTTGACTTAATTTTTATATGAGCACAGATTTCATCTTCTCGGTAAGGGCTACCATAACTACCCTATTTCAAATGCAATCACATACCCTCTGCTCCACATCTTACCTCCCTTTCACTTAACTTTTTCTTCACTATACTTCCAGTTTCTAAGATGCTATATAATTTTGTCACTTTATGTAATGTCTATTTCCTCCAACTAGAGCATAAACCCCACGAGGACAGAGATTATTTTCTGTTTTGTTCAATGCCATATTTCTAACACCAAGAGTTTGTCACATCCAATATTTATTAGCTAAATTTTATTGTTTGCCACTCAATATACATTATCTAAATGAATAAGATCATAAAAAGTTAGAAACTCTTTTTCAGTTTTGGTATGCAGAACCTTTTGCTTAAGTGAACTGTATTTAAAGCATAAAAAAGACTGTGCTCAATACTGGTGTGAAATGTTTGGGAGTCAATATGAGATTTGTTTTATTAGCCTTTCAGTGTGGTTTGACGTGCCTGCTATACTGGTATTGATCTGCAAGAGCAAATGTGGTAGAGTGCTGGACTGGTATGTCAGGAAGGGGTTTTCTTGACACTCTCCCAGCTAACTAAAGGGAGTGGTGAGTCCCCACAGGCTGTCACCTTGGTCAGGTTATGTTAAAGTTGGACCTTCATGCTGGCAGTAAACCCCTGCACATTGGCGAACCTTGGCCATCCCCAGTGTGTCTGTGGTAACATGATGAATGAATGGAAACTTCCTCGTTGGAAGGCTGTTAATCCTTTTCTTTCATGGAATTTGTTCCAAAATCACTTTACTGCATCAGGAAAAACGTTGGCAAAGCATTCCAGCTGTGGTGATAGTAAGATTTAGCTCTTCTGTGGTGGCTTTCATCTTGAAAATTCTTCGCAAACATTAACTAAAGCCTCTGGCAATTCTTGGAGGCTACTTGCCCTTTCTGCTTACACATTGGAAGGTCTTAAAAATCAGATTCTCCTGCTAATTCGTAAGCTCTTGAAGCGGAGATAATCTTGGTTATTCTATGTGGTGATTAGTTACTAAGGACAGGATCCTAAGGGCTCTGACTCCAAGACAATACACAGTAGAATTAAGATTTTATGAAAATAGAGGTCTTGCTTTGCGGACATTTTTCCGTGCTAAAAACGAACAGTGGATGAAATGTTTACAATAATGTCAGCAAAATAAACACAGCTCTGTCCACCTAGAATATTTCTAAATGATGTGTGTACTGCATCAATGTGTTGGATTGAAATTACTTTATAATCCCTGGCTATTTCCTTCAATTTTGAGATAGTGAGTCCATATGATACATTACCAGGGGAAAAAATGATTGGATAAACAAGCATAAACATTGAGTCCAGGGAATCACGGAAAATATTTATTTCACCTTTGATGGATTCTCAATCATACAAAGGCCACCTTGGCTTATGGTCAGGGGAGAGTATGTTCTTTTTAGCCTCACTACTTCTTCCTCTTTAATTCCCTTAATGTTGATTGTCTACTTGTGGCCAGGATTACAGCAGGGAACAAAATGAAGGTCTTGCCTACATGGAGCTTACAGTTAAACACTTAAAATTTGTTGTTACATGCCAGGTGTTGATAAGGGCTGGGAGGAGGTCAGGGCTGGCCTCACAGATATTATGGCATTGAGCAGAGATATAAAGGAAGTGAAGGAATGAGCCATTTGGCTGTTGGGGGAGGGGTATTTCAAGTAGAAGGAAAGCAAGTGCCAAGACCCTGAGGCAGGAAAGTAGTGGAGTGTTCACAGAACAGCAGGGAAGCTGACACAGCTGCAGCAGAGGGGTCAAGGGTAGAGCCAGGTGAAATGATGTCCAGGAGATGATGGAGTGTGTGTGTGTGTGTGTGTGTGTGTGTGTGTGTGTGTTCGTGCACGCGTGTGTGCACAGGATCAAGCCTAGGTCTTTTAAGCCTCTGCCTACTTTCTTTTTACCTGCCATGCTTTTTCCACAGGGTCTCTGACTCTGTTAACTGTTGGATGGTTTTGTCTGATTTTCTTGTTGATAAGGTCTGGCCATGGAGGGGAATGAGATGGGGAAAGAATTCAGGTCCTTTGTAAAGAATTTAGATGTTTCTGTATATGTGTTTGTGGAAGATAAGAGGTGAGGGTTGAAGGAAAAGGGCAGCCTTGGGGTCCATAAGGCATCTATAAGACATACAAATCTTTCTTTTGCTAATATTAACCAGCTTTGGGGCAATATGTATGTTTACAATCTTTGTTTCTCCTCCAATTTACCAAACTCACTTCTTTCATCCTACCTTGTTATCAACCAGGGCACTGGACGAGGGGGATATAATCTACCCTGATACAATTGTATTTATACTTAATTGAATTTTTCTGGAAAATATTTTGACTTTACAAAGCAACAAACTACCACATGTAAGAAATAAAACAGCAGTTATTTCCCAATTCCCAACCACACCCCGAGACCCACCCTCTGCAGGCCTGCTTTGAACATTTGTCCTTGTACATTTTTACACTTATTGAAAACAAAAACAAATTCTCTCTTTTATACAAGTAAGTTAAGTTACACACCATTATAAACCAGACCCTTCTAGGCCACTTCCACAGCCAGTTAGAGTGTCCCTCTAGGTAAGCAGCTCAGAGAGCAGATGTCTGAATTTTGACAAGCTTTTGTCCAGGGTTGAGTGGAAGAACTAGGGCTCAGAATCTGAGGGTTTTCTTTCTCTAGAAATAATCACAGAATTAATTTAAAGAGTGTTTCTAATTTGTCCTATTTTCATGGCATAAGAAATTTAAGACCTCAGGGAGTAGTTTATTATTTATCATAAAAGAGCTCACTTGCATCTTTGAGAATTTAAATGTGAAATTTGTCTTATTCTGTGCCTCTCCATCACCTCCTTCTCTTCACACCCTTTATTGACGAGGAATACATTTGAGCTTATATTACATAATGTAGAGAACAATCTAGAAACTCATTATTGGATTGAATTTTTTTTAACAATGAATTTTAAAGTGAACTAATTTGCTCTCACTCGTTGTGATGGGGATAATCTCTCTGTTGGAATGTATGTACAGTAGAGATAAAGAGCACTTAAGCCATGGAGGCTGGTTATTCCATTCTCTTCTATGAATAGTGAATATTTATAGACCAAGAGAACAATAGGCCGAAAATGTACTTGGGTTTTTCTTACAGACTGTGCATCATCAGACTGTTGACTTGCAATAAAATAGTGACATATGTCAGGCATGTCAGGAAAGTTTGGATTAATTTGGATTGTTTACAGGAGTTAATACCGTTGGTCCTACTCTTTATACTTGCCCTTTTCCCATGTCCTTTAATGCGATTTCCTGTGTTACAGAGGAAGCACCACTAAGTTATATTTAAGAGTAATTTATTTGTTATTGATTCTTTATTACATTCTCACAAGGTATCTTGAGATGTTAAGATTTTTTTTTATATCTTTTATAATACGGGGCATGCTTGTAAAAAAGTAAAACATGAGGAAAAAAGAGGAAAGTTAACGATACCCAGCTTTCCCAATAATAACCTCAACAATGAGATGTCTTTTGAGAACAGACATTAAGCAGTGGAGGTCCACTCCCCCAGGTATGAGGCTTTAAGGGTTGGTTTTGTTTGGTTTTTTTGTTTTCCTTTTCAGTAGAGGTCACAGCTTTGCCCCAGATTTTCCATTCATAGTCTTCTACATCATTCCCTTGAAACCAGCACCAATCATCGGCTACGTCTCTGGGCCCTGGAAAACAAGTCAAATTCTCAGGTCTGCATAGGGATGAATGTGCAGCCTGACCAGTGGAGGTGACCACCAGTGACAACTTGGTGGAAATGGAGAGGCTGAATCTTCTCCTTCGGGAGGTGGCTGTGTTCTTCTCTGAGATCTCCCTTCATGCCTGTTCCCAGCCTTGCTCTCGATTAGCCTCCATGCTAGTGTGTATCACAGCCTCCAGCAACACACCCAGTGAAAGAGCAGACAGATGGACAAATGGAGACTGTCAGCCTTAGATCTCTCTTTCATTAAAACGCCCACACAACTCAACAGGGGGAGAGATCGGAAAGTGATTATTTTCTCATTGACATTCTTACCTCATTCCCAAAAGCACTTGGCACAGAAGGAGCTTATGAGAATAAGCATAATACAATAGGGCAGACCAGGAGATGGCAAACTTTTCTCTTTCTTTTGGCAAAGAACCAGACAGAAAATATTTGAGGTTTTGTCATACAGTCTGTCACAACTATTCAACTCCACCAGTGTCGCATAAATTAGCTGACCCCTGCTGTAGAACATTGTACTACCATAGATTCATACGGTTGAACTGAACACGCTTTCAGATTTCTGGAAATTACTTTGTATTTAGCTTATCCAAATAATACGTTATGGTATTATTGTGTCACATAGATCACTGTGGAATAACTCTTTTAAATTCCAGAATAGACATTATGAAACCCGGTAAAATAAGCATCGTGTTGTAGTATACCAAATGGTAAGATAAAATTGAACTTGAGGAATGAAGATTGCATTTAATGGTTAATGGCTTTGTGCCAATATTAATGGGTTTTTTTTTCTTTTCTTCTGGGCTACATTTTTCTTTTCAGTTTCCATTCTCTGGAAGCTTCACGTTCTCCATCCTTTGTCCTCAATTCATGAGAATTCTCCTCATACTATTACAGGTCCAATCTTTCCAGCTCATTTACAACCCATCCTGTTTGTCCTGCTTTGGAACCCCTGCAATCACTGATAGAAGAGGCCCTGTGACGTCTTGCCATGGTCCATCTGTCTGTGACCACCAGTGCTTTGGGAGGAACCATTGTCTGGGATGTCTCTCTGTCTCAAATTTGGCCAGCCTAGTTGATCCAGGCTCTTCTTACTGCCCTCAGCTGGCTTCTCCACCTGCCACTTTTACCTGTGGTGATAATGTCCTACTACCGGGTCACAGTTTTCCAAGGCAGTACCGGTAGTCAATTTTGGCCATGCGCTAAAGCTGAGATTTCTGTTTACGTCATTTTTCTGATGAAAGTTGGAAAGTGAGCTTACCACTTCATCAGATGTGATATTGGAAAATGGAGAAGTTGAATTTGCACCTTATTTTAAAATGGAACACATTTAAAGATCCATTGCTACTGCCTCTTCCCACATACTTTTACATCACTGCTTTGCCATACATGATACAAATTGTGGCTTATGTTCTGTCACTCTAATTTCATTTGGTAGTCTACTTTAAATGCATGACCACCAACTTCAGGAGGGAGCCAGGCCCCTCCATGTAAGAGGCAGCCCAGGTGCAGAGGAGTACTGCCCCAAGTTCCAGATCCAGAGTCCTGAGGCTGGGACGAGGGGAGGCTGCAGAGTGGAGTGATTACCACGGACCTGAGTCAGGCCAGGCTGTGCCCCTGACCCGTGTGAGCTCACCTTGTTCAGCCCTGTTCTTGCACCGTAGTTATTGTGAGGTTGAACCATGGCAAACCACACTGGACACTCAGCACAGTGGCTGGCATGTGGGAAACACTGAGTACCTGACAGCTGTTTTTGTAGTCCTTGTCACCATCACCATCATCGAGAAATCGTCACAGCTCAAAGTCAGGAGCACGATAAGGCCTCTTGTTTCCATTTTGTAGGAATAACCAGTCTTGAAAAAACGTAACCCAGTTGACTTTTTTTTTTTTGCGGTATGTGGTCCTCTCACTGTTGTGGCCTCTCCCGTTGCCGAGCACAGGCTCTGGATGCACAGGCTCAGCGGCCATGGCTCACGGGCCCAGCCGCTCCGCGGCATGTGGATCTTCCCGGACTGGGGCACGAACCCGCGTCCCCTGCATCGGCAGGCGGACTCTCAACCACTGCGCCACCAGGGAAGCCCGAGTGCTTTTTTTTTTTTTTTTGATTCTGTATATTTCAATTTACAGTCATGCTTTAGATCATCAAAAAATATTTATAACACTGCTGAAGATTGATCCTGCCCTCCCACCTCCCTTTATTCCCCCATCCTAGGTAACAGAGGTTTAAATTCTTGACCTAAGAGCTAAGAGTAGTAACATACTTGCAGGTGTTTAATGTTTAAGCGTATTTTGGAATTTGGAAGTAGATATGTTCAAATATCATATAAGGGCAGAATCCTAACATAAAACTACTCTATCTAGTTCAAAAAATGAATGTTTATCAAGAGAAAGAGAATAGTGACAAATATCACTGACTTCTGTACAAATGAACATTGGAGTTATCACCTAAACCTCCAAACTATAGAAATATGATAGATGTTTTTAAGGGTATTTGAAAGTTTACCAGAATAAGCAAGATACAAGAAAAGATTTGTTTTCTTTTATTGTTGTTCTTAAAACCTGTTACTGTCATTACCAGATTTCTCCATTCCACTCAGTGCTGGGTATTGGAACAAAATAGCCATTGGAGATGCATCTTTTTATTCAGTGGCTACCTGAAAATCAGAGGCCCTTGTGCGGTCTTCCCAAGGCATTCTTTGTTGTCTATTACTAATATGTCACCTGGGAAGTCATTTTTCCTTGTGCTGCATCTGAACCTAATGCAGATCCTTCTCATGTTCGGTGTAGTACACGGTTCGGTTGCACTGCTCTGCTTGGCTTTTGATCTGGGCCTGGCAGGAGTTTTTTCACATCCTTAAATAATTTGTTTTATTCCTTGCCTTCACACGGCAATTACATTTTCACAAGTCACACTCTTTAATAAGAAAATGACTTACCTACCCCTCTGATGTTTATACCTTAGCTGGAAGACTAACTGAATTTATTAATGGAAGAATTTTAGATAGTTGCATAATGGAAAAAAGGAATTGTCAGACATCAGTAACAGCTTTATTTATTTTTCTTGATTGTATGCTTTATGATTCTCAGCAAGATTTTATAGTCTGTATTATTATTTGCTTTTACTCAGAATAATTGTCACCTTTTGAGTGATAAGCTTAATTTTTAACACATTTTACTATTTCTTTTAACTTAATGATTTATACACTCATAAAAGCAACTCATTACCACTTAGCCTTGCAATGCTTCTGATTGTTTTAAACTCTTAAAAAGACATTTTTGTAACTCCTGAAGGCATTCTGTCATTATTTCCATTGAGAATGTGACATTTCTATTTAAAGGAGCACACCCTTTCCATATTGTTTGAAGAAAACCATGAAATACGTAATTAGGATGCCCAAGACTAAAAGCAGCTAAAACAAGTTCCTCTAAACAGAAAACCCAATGGAAATGCTTATTGTATTGGAAAATACAAAGGAGACTGAAGTGATTGATTGCCAGATTCTCTAGGTGGTTCACTCTAAGTACAAAGCCCAAGGAGCCTATAAAGGAGTGATAAATGCAACATGGGGAGAATCAATCCCCTCATTAAAAAAGAAAACAAAACTAAACTAAAATGCCTTACTTTTACACATGCTTTGCCTAAAGAGGCAGCATGGAGTATTAGAAAGAAAACGAGTTTGTCATACAAGCGTTAACGTTTCTATATTTACATTATTACACATCAAAATGTTGACAATAGGGTCTTCAAACTTTTTTCTCACCTAAAATATAATCAGAATAAATGAAATAATATATATGGTACATGGGGCTGTTCAGGAAGGCAAGTGCTGTATAAATGCACTTGAAACACATGGTGTTTCAAGTCAACATTCTGAAATTTAACTCCTGAACTTACCCGTTCATTGTTTCCCTGACCATGATTTCCCACCTTTGTGCATCCTACTAGTTGCCCAAGCCAAAATTCTTGGGGTTTTCTTGTTGCCTCTCTGTCTTGCTCATTAATATTACATTCAACCCATCAATAAATCCTGTCAACTTTTGTTTCAAAATATGTCTAGAATCTGACCACTTCTCAGTGCCTTCACTGCTATCACCCTGGTCCAAGCCATTCTCTCTCACCTAGATTATTGCCATAGCCTCCAACTAGTTGGCCTGCTTCTACCCTAGTGCCAGTGGTCAAGAATATTCTCAGTACAGTGACTACCATGATTCTTAAAAATGTAAATCAGATCCTGTCTTTCTCGTACTTAAAATTTTTCAGTGGCTCCTTATTTCTCACAAGTAAAAGTCATAACTTCTATAATGGCTGAAAAGGTTTGACATGCTCTGTCCCCATTATTTTTCTGGTTTCTTCTTGAATTCATTTCTTCCTATGAAACGAATACTGTGGCTGACTCCTTCATCTCTTGCAAGTCTTTGCTTAATTGCCACCTTCTCAATGAGGCGTACTCTGTCCACCGTGTTTAGAATTGCAACCCTCTTCTTGTCCACCCACCTTATATTGCAGATACCCCTCACCAGACTATCTTTTTTTTCCCTCTCTGGAAAGGCAACGTTTTGTGTGTGTGTGTCTGTTTTGCTAACTGATGTATGCCAAAGAGCCTAGAATAGTGTCCGGAAAATACAGAGAAGATGGAAGTTATTGATTGCTATATGCTTTAAGTGATTGCCTGTAAGCACGATGCCCAAAGAGACTAAAAAGAGAAGGCAATAATACATATTTGTTGAATGAATGAGCAATCAGTGACAGTGTTTTACCAAGGGCCTCATTGCTAAGGTTGGAAAAGTTACCAAGAATACTTTGAGGAAGCAAAATGTTAGGGGGAGTGTCCTGTAGTATCCTTGATGCTCCTGTACTTTGTGTGTCTCATAGGCAGAGGCCAGGAATCTGAGTAGCATGACCAGTTGCAGTCAGCAGCCACATTTATAGCTGTGTGTTGGAAATAGAAACTGGTCTTAAAAGCTGACAAGGTATTTAGAGACAAGCAGAATAAATTTGTAAGGGCAGGAAGGTGCATTTAGAAAGGAAAAGCCTACAGGAAATGATAACGTATTTGATATTTAATTTATCGATCATTCATTTGTTCCAAAAAATATGCTGAGGGTTTCCCTGGTGGCGCAGTGGTTGAGAGTCCGCCTGCCGATGCAGGGGACACGGGTTCGTGCCCCGGTCCGGGAAGATCCCAGATGCCACGGGGTGGCTGGGCCCGTGGGCCATGGCCGCTGGGCCTGCGCGTCTGGAGCCTGTGCTCTGCAACAGGAGAGGCCACAACAGTGAGAGGCCCGCATACAGCAAAAAAAAAAAAAAAAAAAAATATATATATATATATATATATATATATATATATGCTGAGTATGGAGAATAAAAATAGAAGTAAACCCAGTAGCTACCTTGAAGAGCTTGGTTTTCTCGACTTTCAGTCCATCCCCCCAGCTCTGAGAGAATGATCCTTCTAAACACGGATATGCCTCTCACCTGCCAAGAAACTTTCCTGCTCTTAGGACTTGTCCTGGCGGGAGCCAAGACTATGCTGATGGATGGCTTGATAAAGTTCTCTAAATGTATAGTGATTTTTTACATGGAAATCATCTATTCTACATCTACGAAGGATGAGCGACAGAAAATGTATTTCAACTGTAGCATGAAGGCTATAAAAGAGATGTAGGGAATATTTGGCAGACAGTGAGATGATTTGGGGGACAGGTTATAGAAGCTCCTAAGATGGACACTTTTCTTTTTAACTTCATTCTGCTTGAGCAGTTTATACCAGCATTTCTCAAAATAGGTTCTAGCATCATATACGTCATTAAGTAAGGTTACTCTAAATAAAGATCCTGCATTTCAGAAGCACTAGGTTTAGAGAAGTTAAATATATTTTTCTTTACTGAGGGACTTCACAAAACCTTTACTGTGCTCTAAGCAGCCTTTTGAGTTTGTTTTTTTTTTTTATTGGAGTAAAATTGCTTTACAGTGTTGTGTTAGTTTCTGCTGTATAATGAAGTGAATCAGCTATATGTATACCTATATCCCCTCCCTCTTGGACCTCCCTCCCACCCCACCCCCATCCCACCCATCTAGGTCATCACAGAACACCGAGCTGAGCTCCCTGTGCTATACAGCAGGTTCCCACTAGCTATCTCTCTTACTCATGGTAGTGTATTTATGTCAAACCTAATCTCACAATTTGTCCCACCCTCCCCTTCCCCACCATGTCCACATGTCCGTTCTCTATGTCTGCATCTCTATTCCTGTCCTACAAATAGGTTCATCTGTACCATTTTTCCAGATTCCACATATATGAGTTAATACATAGTATTTGTTTTTGTCTTTCTGGCTTATTTCACTCTGTATGACAGTCTCTAGATCCATCCACATCTCTACAGTTGACCAATTTCATTCCTTTTTAGGGCTGAGTAATATTCCATTGTATATATGTACCACATCTTCTTTATCCATTCATCTATCTTTGGACATTTAGGTTGTTTCCATGTCCTAGCTATTGAGTTTTTAAATGAGGTATATAGTAAGTGGCATTTCTCAAATTTATTTGAATTTGGAAACTTTTTTAGGGCCTTCTTGCAGGATCAGTGTTATGATAGCATGTTTTGGGAAGTACTGACTTGGAGATATCAGGGCTGGTGGCTAAGTGAATTTTGAGGGTGCATTCTTGAGCAGTGTTTAAACACTTTCTTGCTGCCATATATGTACCTTCAAAAACAATAGCCACCACCACAGCATCAACAAAATAATTTTCATATTATTATCCCTATAGCAATACCACCTGAAAAAGTGAGAGGTACAGCCTTGGACCAGATTTCTGGAGCCTTGGTTTTCATCAGATTGAGGCTGTAATTAGAAATTTGGATGTGGGTATTTGATGCAATGACTGTGACTGCTAAGGTTCATGATGGGATGAGGATACTGCATGGCCGTCCATCAAATGCCATAGGTTGGGGAAGTGAGTATTACCTTGAGTAACTGATTCATCCCTATATGAAGTGACAGTTTTCCAAGTGAAACCAAAGTGACGTGGCATGTATCTCTGCACGTGTAGTGCTCCCTGTAACTGGAGAGAGCTAAAAATTTTATCTTTATTTGCTTCACTGTTGATTTAAAAAGAAGGTGCTTGACAGAGTACCTCTATGCCTTACCTGAGTGGAAAGCGAGCTGTCCTTCCCACAGAACATAGGTCCTTTCATGGAAACTTCTTGTAGGAAGGCTGGAGGACAGAGAAAAGGCTTCCTGGAGCTTCATGATAAGCTAGTGTGTGACTGTTTGATAATAAATGGTTGTACTTTTGGCAGAATTTCATGTAAAGCCTGCTTTCATTTTTGTGTCCTGTCTGGCTCTGATTGCCAGAGGCCAGCAGTATTTACAGAAGGATGGCAACTTTCGATGGCCAAATTGGCCTAGTCAGTTTGTGACCCAGCCCCCTGGCATTTGGTATTAAAAAGCGATTAACTGGGAAGAACATTTATTAACATCAGCCTCCCTGGCATGGCCTTGAAAACTGTCTCCATTCCAAGGCACCATAATCTCTTTTGATGTGGGTGACTTTGGCCAGTGAACTGAACTGAAAACTCTAGTTTTCTGCCTGTTACAGATTTGGGTGCTCACTCGGACTGTGTCTTTGCTTGGGGAATAAGTCAATGCCAAGACTTGTTGGAGAAACACTTTCACCCTTTGTTTTTCTGTCTAGAAGATTTTTTTCTTTTACCTTGTAAGAATGTCCCAAGGGAAAATGACTCTCAATTAGTGATACATGGTCAAATTCTTGCTTTTATGTCAAGCCTTACATAGATCATATTATGCTGCTTCTCTCTTAGCTACATGTTAGAGATTTATGCTGTTGCTGTTTGGTGGAAAGCAGGCCTAATGAAAAAATGATAATAGGTGTTGGAATGTCTGAATTTGGAAAATTACAAGTATTTGATACTATTTTAAAACTTAGAGCCTTTGTCTCCATCCTTTGTTACATTCATTAGTCCATTAAATTTGCCCTTTTAGCTGTGGTAGTTAGGCTGTTCAGTTAAAGGGAAGGGGAGATGCACAGTTAAAGGAAAGGGAAGAGCATTACTTAATCATGTCAGTTACTTGTAAAAAAGAACTTTTAACAACTTTGATAAAAAAAGATGATCCGGGCTTCCCTGGTCGCGCAGTTGTTGAGAGTCTGCCTGCCGATGCAGGGGACATGGGTTCGTGCCCTGGTCCGGGAAGATCCCACATGCCACGGAGCAGCTAGGCCCGTGAGCCATGGCCGCTGGGCCTGCGTGTCCAGAGCCTGTGCTCCGCAGCGGGAGAGGCCACAACAGTGAGAGGCCCGCGTACCGCAAAAAAAAAAAAAAAAAAAAAAAAAAAGATGATCCACTAGGCTTTTATCACCATATGTTTCAGAAGCAGGAAAGTGGGTCTTATCCAATGAGATCCAACCTATTTTGATTATAGAAGATATTTTAATTTTGGATGAGCACATTGATGGAAAACAGGAATCAAATCCATTATTCATAGCAGTTACTTCAGAAGCTCAATTGGACAAGTAAAAATCCCTGTTTTTAGCTGTTAAGAGAGAAGCTTACTAAATTTATTATTACTTTTGTATCTTGTAACCTTGAAGTAAGCCAAACATCTCTCTGTAATTTGTTTGATAAAGTAGGATGAATTATAGTCTTTAAGAAATGCTGCTCTAAAATATTTTCATCTTTACTGTGTGAAACTATGTGGGATTTTTGTGGTTCCTTCTCCTTATTCATTTTAGATTACAGAGGGAAGGGACTGTCCTCTGTGTGACAATCCCAAGTGGGTAGATGAACCATACTTCTGAGTGAGTGTGACTCATGGTGTGAAAAAGTAAACATCTTGTCTCTTTCTTAACAGAAAATAAGTCTATAGCATCCTGCTTTGGAAGGTTTTGGCAAAGGGACATCTTAGAAATATTTAAGCGGTAGTCATAGGTAGAAGACCACTTCTGCCAAGTGTGTATATTTTCACAGGAACAAAACTATTTATGAAAATGCATCTAATTTATCCTCTGCCTCTTGTTTCCTCATCATCAAAGCTAAATTCACACATGACTTCACTTGCATGTTTAAATCCATCCTGGTTCTTAATTGAATTCTTACAGAGGGAAAAAATTGGTTAATTGCAGCAGCCTCCCTCCCACCTAAGGTCACTTTATTAAGGTATAGTTCTTTTTTTTTTAAGATTTTTTTTGATGTGGACCACTTTTAAAGTCTTTATTGAATTTGTTACAATACTGCTTCTGTTTTATGTTTTGGTATTTTGGCCACGAGGCATGTGGGATCTTAGCTCCCCGACCAGGGATCGAACCCACACCCCCTGCACTGGAGGGCAGTCTTAATCACTGCACCACCAGGGAAGTCCCAAGTTATAGTTTTTAACCAGGGATTCGGCTGCATTACCTGTGTCATCTTTGTTTCACTAGCCAGAGCTGGAAGCGGGGAGTATGATGGAAGACCTGGACTGCTAGGTGGTGGCCTTTTCCCCTCTCTGCTCTGGACAGGCTCTGGGCACAAGACTGAACTTCTGCTGACACAGGACCCCTGTCCAGTGTACCACTGATTCTTCTCTGGACAGGGCCTCCCCTGAAGGCAGAGGTATCTAATGGGCGTTCTGATGCCTCCCCTCAGCTCCTCCTTTCTCCTGAGTCCACCCAGATAGCTTTGGTCTCAACACAAATGAACACATAGCTCTTAGAGCTACACTACTGTTTTGATTTTCCAAATCCACCCTCCTGAGTGAATCCCTGATATAAATATGAATATCACAGATGCTACAAAAGTAAGTTGTTATCAGAGAAAGACAAATATTGTATGATTTCTCTTATATGTGGAATCTAAAAATATAACATACTAGTGGTTACCAGTGGGGAGAGGGAAGAGGGAGGGGCTATCGAGAGGTAGGGGGCTAAGAAGTACAAACTTTTATGTATAAAATAAGCTACAAGGATATACTGTACAACACAGGGAATATAGTCAATATTTTATAACTAAATGGAGTGTAACCTTTCAAAATTATGAATCACTATACTGTATACCTGTAACTTATATAATACTGACCAGCAACTATACTTCAATTAAAAAATAAATTTAAAGTTTTTTAAAGGTTAAAAAAAAAGGAACGAGTAAGTGGTTATCACAGTATTACATTCCTGCAAGATTTAGACATAAACAGTTGAATATTAAAAATGGATTTTAGAGCAATAAGCTCCAGAGCATGTGTAGATTTAAAATTTAGAAGGCTTTTGTCCACTCAGCTTATTCATTACGCCACTGTGGTCACTAGAATATGAATGTTCTGTTATTTTCCTTAATAAGAGGGTGATTTCATCACAGTATTTGATTTCTTATGTCAAAAATAATCATTATCCCCCCTCAAGTCTTCTTAAATATAATTTTGACTTACAATTCAGTAACTATGATCAAATAAATTATGTCTTCCCCCGTTGTGGCTGTGGACATGGACATGTCCGCTCTTCCAGAGGCTGGTTGTCAGAGTGAGTAGGTGGGCCACCTGCAACCATTTATTGAAACAGAATAATTGACAAAGAACACACGTTCCATGCAGCATATCCTGCTGCATCCCTGCAGATTGTAGAATACTCGTGTCGGCGTTTGTCTGGCAAAGGGACTCAGGGGTGAGATTTCTGGTCTAGCTCAGCAGTGCCTTACTCGGTAACCTCCAAATTGCTGGGTCTTATCTGCTCTTTGGGTTTCTGCTACAAAACTAAGAGGCAGCAAAGGGCTGAAATCAGCCTCCCCACGCACACAGTTGACCTTGCCTTGGGATCTCAAAGCCACATGGACTGTGGGGAAAGGACAGGCGTTGGGGTGAATCAGACCTCAGTTTGAAACCCTTGTTTCTCACTAGTTGGATCAACTTAGATAAGTGTCTTAAGCCCTCTGAGCTTCAATTTCCTCATCTATAAACTGGGGATAATTACCTACATTGTAATATTATCATGAAATGTCAGTGGGACAGTCTCAGTCAAATGTCTGGCATATGGTATGTGCTTGAGAGATGCTTGTTTTTCCTTTACTCTCTAGCATTTGCAGCTTACCAGGTGACTTTTATTTCCCCCTCTGCATGAGTCTCTCCCATAGCACGTGTGTAATAATTTACACGTTGAACATGACCTTAGAAGAGATCTTGTCTTGCCCCTACCTTTCATCTCTCTAGTCTTCCTCACTTTTTTTTTTTAAATACGTTTCTAGTGCTTTTTCCATTTTTGTTCAGAACCACAGAGAGAGAGGAAGAAAGTTCATTCTCTACTTCTCCCATGTCTCCATAAATTCCTGTAATAATTTCATTCTAATCAGGAAAAGTTTTATTGAACAACATTTTTCTAATTTACTTAATTCCCTTAACTCCTTACTAGTACTTGATTATTAAAATGAATGGTGACATTCACAGAAAAATAGACAAAATGAAAAGGCAGAGGACTTTGTACCAGATGAAGGAACAAGATAAAACCCCAGAAAAACAACTAAATGAAGTGGAGGTAGACAACCTTCCAGAAAAAGAATTCAGAATAATGATAGTGAAGATGATCCAGGACCTTGGAAGAAAAATGGAGGTAAAGATCGAGAAGATGCAAGAAATGTTTAACAAAGACCTAGAAGAATTAAAGAACAAACAAACAGAGATGAACAATACAATAACTGAAATGAAAAATACACTTGAAGGAATCAATAGCAGAATAACTGGGCAGAAGAACAGATAAGTGACCTGGAAGACAGAATGGTGGAATCCACTGCTGTGGAACAGAATAAAGAAAAAAGAATGAAAAGAAATGAAGACAGCCTAAGAGACTTCTGGGACAACATTAAACACAACAACATTCACATTATAGGGTTCCCAGAAGGAGAAGAGAGAGAGAAAGGACCAGAGAAAATATTTGAAGAGATTACAGTCGAAAACTTACCTAACATGGGAAAGGAAAGAGCCACCCAAGTCCAGGAAGTGCAGAGAGTCCCAGGCAAGATAAACCCAAGGAGAAACACGCCGAGACATGTAGTAATCAAACTGACAAAAATTATAGACAAAGAAAAATTATTGAAAGCAACAAGGGAAAAACGACAAATAACAAACAAGAGAACTCCCATAAGGTTAACAGCTGATTTCTCAGCAGAAAATATACAAGCCAGAAGGGAGTGGCAAGATATATTTAAAGTGATGAAAGGGAAGAAACTACAACCAAGATTACTCTACCTGGCAAGGATCTCATTCAGATTCAACGGAGAAATCAAAAGATTTACAGACAAGCAAAAGCTAAGAGAATTCAGCACCACCAAACCAGCTCTACAACAAATGCTAAAGGAACTTCTCTAAGTGGGAAACACAAGAGAAGAAAAGAACCTACAAAAACAAACCCATAACAATTAAGAAAATGGTAATAGGAACATACATATCAATAATTACCTTAAACGTGAATGGATTAAATGCTCCAACCAAAAGACACAGGCTCACTGAATGGATACAAAAACAAGACCCATATGTATGCTGTTTACAAGAGACCCACTTCAGACCTAGGGACACATACAGACTGAAAGTGAGGGGATGGAAAAAGATATTCCCTGCAAATGGAAATCAAAAGAAAGCTGGAGTAGCAATACTCATATCAGATAAAATAGACTTTAAAATAAAGAATGTTACAAGAGACAAGGAAGGACACTACATAATGATAGAGGGATCAATCCAAGAAGAAGATATAACAATTACAAATATATATGCACCCAACGTAGGAGCACCTCAATACATAAGGCAACTGCTAACAGCTATAAAAGTGGAAATTGATAGTAACACAATAATAGTGGGGGACTTTAACACCTCACTTACACCAATGGACAGATCATCCAGACAGAAAATTGATAAGGAAACACAGCTTTAAATGATACAATAGACCAGATAGATTTAATTGATATTTGTAGGACATTCCATCCAAAAACAGCAGATTACACTTTCTTCTCAAGTGCACACGGAACATTCTCCAGGATAGATCACATCTTGGGTTACAAATCAAGCCTTGGTAAATTTAAGAAAATTGAAATCACATCAACATCTTTTCCGACCACAACGCTATGAGATTAGAGATCAATTACAGGGAAAAAATGTAAAATAAATGGTGTTTTTTTGCACTAGACTGATATTTTCCAATCTTGCCTCCTCTAAAGTGCCTTTTAAAAGATTTTTGCTTTTATTTTTCTTTAAACATTTAAAACACACCCTGAATGTGACACATATTTCCAAATAAAGTTATGAAATAGTTCATTCTCACTTGAGTAAAACAATATGAGAGCTTCCCTCTTCACCTGGTTTGATCCTGAAACAACATAATTGTGTGCTCTTGTGAAGATAAGAAGTTTCAATCCCAGGATCTATTGTTGGCAGGAAGATTTAGACTCTTGATTAAAAACAAATCAAACAAAAAACTCTGCAAAAAAATGAAGTCCACAACCAAGGACCAGAAATCCAAAGTGTCGTTTTATGAATGCTCTTATTTTAATCTCCCTTCGGCTCTGTGTTCATTAGTGCATCTGGCAAAGCTCCTCAGTGAAGAAAGCTTGGCGTGGGAAAAGCAGTGTTTAAATTGGCTCAGAGAAGATAGAGTGTACAAATCTACTTTTGTCTCCGAGGAGGTATAATTTCTTCATTCATTTCCCCTTTAAAAATTTTTTCCATGTGCACTTATGAGTAAATTTTAGGGCACATGAAAATGAGGAAGTGATATCACCAGCTTGAACCAAGGAGTGTGTGGGTTGGCAGCCATGCTCTTGAGATCCTGAACCAAAGCTATTTTCTCTCCCAACTTGGCTTATTTCGTTGATTTCAGACCAGGGAAGAAAAAAGCTGCAAGTGGTACCTTTCCATGCTTACGTGTGAGATGCGAATTGTGTTTATGTCATGGGTGGACTGTCCTTCAGCCTCTCGTAGTGTGGCACTGTGGCCACTGGGCCTAACTTAGGGTCCCGGTTGACTATATAATCATCAAGGAATTTGGCACTTGCGACTGAGGCTCTGAGAATCAGCTTTCAATTTTTCTTCTTCTCTCTACCCTTGAGACCAACCCAAGATTCCTCTTGCCTCCTGCGTTACTGAAATGGAGTTCAGATTCTAGATCTTGTTGGAATCATTAAGAAGTGGTCTGTTGCGTTTCATATTGTAAGAGCAGTAAAAATTCAAAACTTTCTCCTCTCCAACTGCTGAGAGATTGGTCTCAATATCATTTGCCAGATAAAAGCTCTCTTAGATTGGTATTTGTCTTTACTGTTTTTATACAACATTTAGAATTTTCTATAATTTCAGTGACCTCAAAAAAGGGTGGTTCACCCAAGGGCTGAAACTTAATGGAAATACAACAATGCAAGGATGGGACCAAGTCAGGAGTGGTCTGGAGCCAGCTCCTAATAGCTCACAAAAGCCAGTGTTCTGACCCTTCTTTAGAATCCACATCTCTGCTTCCATCTGCACCGCATGCTCTTCCACTGTGGTCTATTAGTCAGAGCCCTGGCAGGATACACAGTGCACAGCCCATGGGGTGACTGAAGAGTTTATGAAGGGACCTTTGCAGCGATGTGGGCAGAGTGGAGCTAACATGCCAAGGGACACCTACCAGATGGCCTGAAGGGTCAGAGGAGGGAACTGTCACCAACACCAGGTGAGAGCTGTGACCATGGAGAGGATCCCCAGACAGGAGCTGTGCCTGGAGACAGGCAAACTGAGCCACTGTCAGACAGATGTGAAGCAGGGAGGGGCTGTAAAATTCAAAGGAAAATATAGACAATAGTGAAGGTCAAGTAGACAGGAGGGCAACCCAGGGCGGGGGAAAGAAGTTCAAGGTACATTTGTGCAGAGCTTAGACAGAATCCCATTGGCCCAAACAGCCAAGCTCTTTCTCTCTCTCTACTTCTGGCTTGCCCCTTCCCATGCTGGTCTTGAGTTAGTGTTCTGAGACCAGTTCTCCATCCATTTCATGCAGTCTGTATTACCATCATTTGGGAGCATCTAAGGGCTTGTGTAGGTTCAGAGCTCATGATGTTTTAAATAAACCTGAGCCTCTGATTTGCTCAAGTGGAGACTCACCGATGCATTTCCTCTGGACAGTAATAGGGGTTTGGGGCTTCAAAAAATTCTTAAAATATACAGAAGCAGCACAGGGAGAGCCCAGGTTCCGTTCTGCAGGAAGGAGACCTGAAGTCCTGTGCAGCCTTGAGGAAAGTTTCTCACAGAAATAACACAGTACAACTGCTGATTTGCAGTTGCAGCTATTGTGAAGAACCCAAAGGTCTCAGGCATTTGAGTTTACAGCAAGGATAATAATATTCAGCTCCACAGAATTGTTGTGAAGATTAAACAGAATTTTTTAAGCTGGTATAAGTTTGGGTTGCCTGCTACAGGGTGGCAATTTGGGAGTCACTTAGCAAGAGAATGAGCCTAGCTCACTGCCCGGCACTCCCAGCTGAGTAACTGGGATTCAGATCAAGAGATGAGGCAGTACTGTGCAGTCAGATAAAGCAATGGGGATTTAAATTGATTAAATAACTTGCCTTCCTCAGTTAAAAAGAATTTCCATCATAATAATAACAGTGATAAATTAGTGACTATTTTAATACATTGAAATATTCACAAAATTAAAATTGAACTTCAATAATGTGAAAGATGTCACTTTTCCTAAGCAGAAATGTCCCACGACCTTGCGAGACCAAGTAGTAGTTAGTAGCAATGAATGCAATTAGAGAGACATAGAAGCTATGCATGTATCCTGATTAAAAGTACCTCACTGCTGTCGGTCAGCTCTGTCAGACCCTTGTGAGGTACTTTGGATGTTCAAGGACTTCTCACCCCAAATTAACACTGCAAATACTGTGTTTCAGAGTGTTACCAAAAGTACAAGTTTTCCTTAGTGAGAAGTCTCTAAAATGAACCTCAGTGATGTATATGCAACTTCCATCACTAATCTTTCTTATTGCAACACAGTTTGCTGAATGCCAATTATGTATGTGCCAGGTATCTGGATAAATCTAAGTGAGACGGTGACTCCCATCAAGGAAGGCATAGTCTAGTGGAGGAAGTAGACCCAAAAACAGATGAGAAAAGAGGGCCTGGGAAGTATGCAGCCCTGCCAGTTGTCAGCTTGGAAATGCCTTATTCCCAGGGCTGAAGAGGGAGCTCTACTGTCATCAGCTTCCCTGAAATTGACAAATTAGATGCAGACAGCTAG
The DNA here is from genome assembly GCF_949987515.2 of Delphinus delphis. NCBI lineage: Eukaryota > Metazoa > Chordata > Mammalia > Artiodactyla > Delphinidae > Delphinus > Delphinus delphis. The sequence continues at coordinate 24,899,776 of NC_082693.1, read as the reverse complement.
AGTCTAGAGCTGCCAAATACATCCTTAGGATTGAAATATAACCGTGCTCTACGCAGAACTGTAAGAACATGCTGAATGCGCTGTATTCTTTATCTGAAACCTGTTTAGAGGTGAGAGAAAATATGATGATGGGAATGATGGTAATAATTACTATAATGAGACCTGTTCTCTGCTGTTCTGGAAGGAAGTAGCCTGCAGTAGATGTTGTCTGGGTTGAATGGGACAGGGAGGCATCCTCTTCTCATGACCACTCATCCACACACTGCTGGCCACGTGCACATGCGTGTATCTGTGTGTGTGTGTGTGTGTATCTGTCTGTGTGCTTGTGTATGTGTCCTCACCTATGACTTGTTCTTTGAAAAGGAAGCCGGGAGTAGGAAGGGGATGGGATAAACCAGAAGCGACCAGGCTAGACTCAGATTCTGGAGCTGGTGCTCCTCTGAGGTAATTTATGTTTCTGAGAAGCTCACTGCTTTTCCATTAGCGGCTCTCAGCTGCGTGACTGTGCTGATGGTGGCCGCGTGATTCTCTGGGCGCCCTAAGAGGTATGTTAAGGGATTTTTCTCTCTTTGCAGCTCAGGGGAATGCTTTTCTGTATCCTCCCGAGCCAGGAAAAAAGTCAAGACTAACACCTATCAGAGTGAATCTATCACACATTTTTCCTACAGATGCAATAGGTATCAGTAACCTCTTTTTTGTTTTTGATCATCAAATTAAAACTCAGAGAAGTAAATTAATTTGTCTGAAGTTGCACAGGTAATCAGACAAATAATGTGTATTGTTATTATTGGCTGCATTATTAGCTGTTTTAATTCTCATGTCTTTTCACCCCCTAGTGTATTTGGAATCAATTTCCATTTGCCTCTTTTCCTAGAAATGAATGCACTCTGTGTACTTTGGAAAATGCCACGCATTTTCTCTTTTTCCCACACTCTTATTTTGTTCGTGTTTCATCTGTATCTGTTAGGGTGAAATAAGCTATAAATTATTTAGCCAACTTTGTCACATCTGTGATCCACAGGACACAAAATTGGATTCTCTCCCAGTCTTTCTCATTCTAGGAAAGTCAGCCATGTTCATGACATATTTTTTCCCTAACTTTACAACTTTCTGCTTGGCTGATCAACTTGCAGTTTAAAGAACTATATTCTTGAATATTTTCTATCTCTCTTGACTGAATGGGGAGGAGAGAAGATTATCATCAGGTTAATTTGAGACTCAAGAATTTTTTTCATGAATGTTATTTTTCTTGAGATAAATAGTGAAACTTCATTGAGTTTGGGCACTGTGCCACTGTCTTCAGTTGCATGTTTTGAAAACAAAGTAAAACACCGCATAAGACAGCCCCTGTGGTAGCAATGTGGAGTGGTAGGCTCTAAGCTCACAACTCCAATGACATAGACTTTCTCTCTGATCAAGAAACCTTTGTGTTGATGCAGCTGCGCTGAGCTGTGAGCCTCACTTACCTCATTTAATAGTTGACACAGGGAAGGGCTAATTTCATTCCTGCTCAAGGTGACTAATGGTAGCAGGGCCACAACTGGAACATGGACATCAGCTGCTGGACACTGACTTGCTTTTCTTTCTATGCGTGTGGGACCCTTTATTCCATCCTTGTTGCCTGTAGGTAAAAGTCAGCTCCACACAGAGCATACAACACCCTGATGGTTTGTCACCTGCCAACATGTCCAGGGTTATTCCCTGCTTTGTACATTCTGTATCTTCTGCCCGAATGTGCCTCACTGTGACCCCCTCCCCCTCCCCAAGCCCACCACATTTACCTTGTGAGCATTCATTCAATTTTCAACCCCAGATTGTCCCCCCTCCACCAGGAAGCCCTCTCTGTCCTCTCCCCTTCTCACACCCAGTTTTCTCTCTCACATGGAACATTTATTCATTTATTGATTTATTCAACAAATATTTCTAAACACTCACTAAGTGCCAGGCACTGAGCTGAGCACAAACCACGCGCCACTGAACACAACTGAGCAGCTCCTGTCCTCATGGAGCTTACAGTCTGCTGGAGACGTTAATTAAAGACAGTGAGCACACAGATAAATACGTAATCACAACTGGGATGAGGGCCAGGAAGGGAATAAAGGCCGTGCCTGGAGCCTGCAGCCCCATCTCCGCACCTCTAGCAGCGGCGGCAGCTCTCGGGACCACCTGCTGCAGGGGCTCCGGGACTGGGGAGGGAGGAGCCCGAGGGCGCCTCTGTGCTCCCCGGACACCGGCTCCTCCCAACCTACTGGCTCCCCAGCTCGGGCTTCTGCTGAGTAAAGGCCAGAAACATACGACACCACAGTGAGGAAGGGCCTTCGGTCAGGCAGCAAGGGGTGACACTGGGGGTGTGAAGGCGACGCCTCTTTCAGATCCGCAGTGAGGGCTGATCTCCAATAACCGCAATGAGGTGGGGAGGCGCCTCACGGGGTAAAACACGATCCAGGGACCTGGATGGTGACCTGATCAGAATTCTCTTAACCCCTGCCCTTGCCTCCATGCTTAGGATTAATTAATAGGGGGTATTACATTCTCTTTACAAATCTTTAAATTCTTGGACTGAAATATACTGTAAACTGAAAGAAAAATCTAAATTACAAAGATAGCTTGCAGTTTTTAAATATAATGAACTTGTTACTTCTCACCTGTTTTATTCCTTCAATTTAAGTGGGTCATAGAAAATACATTATTGTATCCATTTGAGTTGAAGGCTTGTTATGCAAAATATTTTTCTTCTTCTTTCATCTTTTAATTCTAAAGAGTGTGGTTACTCTAGGTAAAAAATGAGATCATTACTTACATTCCCTTACTTTTAAAGGAAATTGTCCAAATCACATTTGTTCATATGGAATTGCTCTTAGAAACTTTGTTATTCAATATTTTGTAGTCAGCAAAACAAAGATTTTAATAAAATCCAGGTGACAAATGTCTCAAGATGTTTGAAATCTTTTACTTTGTCTACTTAAAATATTAGTAGTTGTATTAGGGAATCTTATTTATGTTTTAGAAATTCTTTTGTTTAGTCTTTCACAATTATTAAAAGTAATAGGCTATTTAAAATGTTTATAAGAAAAAATTTAAAACTGTAACATGGAAAGTTCTATTTGGTTTTTCCCTTAAACTTTTTTTAAAAAGAAAAAAGTAATACCATCCAATACATTTAGGTTTGTTTTAAATAGAAATTCCTTCAAATACATCTATTTGGAAATACACACTAGCTTTTACAGTGCCCATTACAACATATTATTCGTAATAAATAGAAATATTTTATGTTAACTATACGTGACAAAAATCTTTACAAATTAATATATACAGTGTAAGAGAAAGGTGTTCTGTCAGTTTAATGATTTATTGTAATGAATTTTGATTCCAAAAAATTTCATGGAATAAATGCTTGCTTACTGGCTTATTTGGAAAGATGCTAAAAACACCTCAGCTCAAATGATCTCCCTCATTGGTGCCCCACATTTCACCATTTGCATTTAATTTTCTTCGTGCTAAGCTTTGCCTCTCCTGGTGGGCTTTGTGTGGGGTTTTTTTTCTTCTTCTTCTTCTTTGTTTTTGTTTGTTTTGCTTTTAATGTGTTCTGTTTCTGAGAGGACAGTAATTCTCCATGATGCCTTAGTGAGCTTGATCCCACCCAGCTGCTTTGCTCCCAGGAATGAGTTGCCTGGGGGCACAGGGACTCTAAAAGGAGCCAGACCAAGAAGCAGGATGGCTGTAGGGCCAGCCCAGAATAAAGAGTAATGGTCACTGATCATGTTAGGCAAATAGCAGATGTTCTGGGTGGCAAATGTGTGTCAGGGGTACATGCGAATATTTCCATGAGCCAGAGGTTTTAGCCTGAGGGCTTTCTCTGATGAATTCAGCACACTAATCAAAAGGTTTACATTGGTCTAATTTATTCATTCCTTCAATGAGAAGTTGAAAATGAAAGAGATGGTTAAATGCTGACTGAAGTGGAATTAAACCCAGATTAATTTGTCCTCCACTATTGTGTGTTTCAGAGATTGGAGCACAGGGAAGTTTTGGTGGGCTTGTTGTTCCTGGTTTTCCCGTTCATCCCAGCCAGCAACCTCTTCTTCAGGGTGGGTTTCGTGGTGGCCGAGAGAGTGCTATACATGCCTAGGTAATTACTGCTCCTGGATTCCTCTTTACCAGACCAACACTGATGGCTCCAGAGAGACCGTTCTTTGTGTGTATGACACATCTTTGCGGTGTTTATTACCCCAGCTTTAAAAACAGCCAAAGAGGAAGTTGGATGAGAATACTGACCAGAGTATATTCAGAATTTTAGCAGCAATCATTTACCACGACTTCTTTGTTCAAGTATCTGTGTTTATTAAACATAATTATAGTAACTTTCTAGAAATATTTGTTGATTTGGATAAAATTATTAACTGTGTTAAGTAGCATGATTTTAATTAACTTCTATCTTCTTTCTCTCTCTTTCTTTGTTCTTTAATTTAAAAATAAGAACAATCTGAAGGAAACTTGTCCTTGAGAAAAAAATTGGTTAAAATTATAAAGGGCATTCAGACTTGTATGATTACATAATGCCACTTAGCTCTGAATATTTGAATCGTGCTGAAGCTTGTCTGTTCTCTAGTCTTATTCAAATGTCAGCATTCCAAGGCCTGTTTCTTTTCAAAAGCCTGAAAATGTCCCTGAAATGGTTCTGCCGTTTATCCATTGTGTGACCTTGAGTAGCACATGAAGATTTTTTTTTTTGCACCCATGTTTTCTCATTTTTAAAATAAGGATTTTATTAAGCTTCCTAAGATTAAGTAATTTGATGAATTTTACATAAGAATGAACTTTTCTCTTTTAAAAAAATTTTTAAGACCTTTTTATTTTATTATTATTATTTTTTTTGGCCACACCACGCAGCATGTGGGATCTTAGTTCACCAACCAGGGATCGAACCCATGCCCCCTGCATTGGAAGGCAGAGTCTTAACCAATGGACCACCGGGGAAGTCCCAAGAATGAACTTTTCTAAAAGGCAACAAAATAAATACAGTAAACCAAAATATTATCAGGAAATTATTCATTTTTATTTCTTCATTTTGAGTTAGAAATTTAAGTTAATTTTCAACTTAATTTAAATGAGATTAATTTAAGTATTAAATAGTAAAATTTATTTCATTTATGGATATTGAGTTAGAAATTTTAAAATGCATATAATTAGAAATGAATTTCATAACCTTCGATTTCCCCCCAGAGTAAGTACCTAACAGCTTTCTTAAGACTTAACAGCATCTTGTTTTGACTTGGTTAAGGAGAGGGTGGCCCTTAATATTCTTTATGTGTCTACAGCACAGTTTGGGAAGGAGATTATTTCTTGATAAAAACTATTTGATGAGGACAAAAATACGAAATTTCTTTGCGTTCTATATTGACTTAAAATAACAGGCTTATGAAGGCTTGCCAGTACTGAGGAATATGGAGGGCAAAGGAGGACCTCAGTGTCTGTTCCAGACGTGTTTTTGCTTAGAGCAGCTGAGAGTGGCTTCAGTCAGGTTTTGTCTGTAGGACTCCTGATTCCAAGTGGAATCTGTATTTATTCTTCACTTAACAGATATTCACAGAGCGTCTGTCCCAGGCATGCTCTACTACAATCTGAGGCTGCAAAAATAAGTGAATCTCAGGTTTTTTCCCCTCAAAGAGTTTATTAACTGCTGATTTAAAACAAAATAGTGTCTTCCACTCTAATCGTTTAACAGAGCTGGATATTCTTTAAAATAGTATCATACTCAGTAAACATTAATTGTATCAAAATTTTATTGAACCTTTATTATAGGTCAGTCACTATGCTAAGCATGTTATATTTATCAGTTAATGCATGCTGTATGTGGTGGTTCACAGCATGTTCCTGCAGTCAGAGTGTGACACGAGTGTGATGTCACAAAGCCTCTGTTTCCTCATCTGTGTCAAATGAAGATAATAGCACCCAACTCAGTGAGATTTTAATGGCATTAAATGAGATGGCCATTTATAAAAATGTTGTGTATAAAAAACTTATAAAATGCTTTATATTGTACATGTTCAATAAATAGCAAGTGTTATCGCTGATATCAGCTTTCTGATGTAGCTAATACCATTATAGCCATTTTACAGAAATAAAGCCTGGGCTCTGAGAGGTTAAATAACTTGCCCAAGTGACATAGCTAGTAAGTGGCAAAGCAGTGGCATAGAGATCCTTGTCTGCTGACAGATCTGGCACCTTCCAGGTTATATTGCTTCTCTGATAGTAACGTCTCCTCAATTGAAAAAGGTGAAGAAAATACGAACACAGGAAAGTACTTTCAGCTCAACTCCATTTGGAAATCAGCGCAGGATACTTTCAAGAGTCCTGAGATCTGAATCCACAGCACTTGGTGTTCTGAGTGCATGTGTGGTAAGATTTTCTAATCCAAATACAAGAGAAAATGTTTTGAGGACATAAAGGGCTGGAATTTTAAACAAGAGGTTAAATTTCATTCTTCTGGAAGAGAGCCTCAGGTAAACATTATAGAAGCCCATAATATTGTCATCAACCATTTGTGAGCTGTCTTATGTAAAGTCAGGGATTTCTGTCGCCCAGGTAGGTGTGTCCTCCAAACACCCAGAGAATCATGCCAGCTCGGGCTCTTCCTGTGCTGCCATATCTTCAATAGAACTTTTTGTGACTCCATTTCTTTTCTCTAAAACAGACAAAGTCATGCCCTGCCCTTTTTCCACTAGGAGTAAGCTGATTTGGATTAAAATAAAAGTTTGAAATATAAAGAAAACATCAGTATTACCAAGAGCAAGTGCCTGCCTCTCAGAACCCATTTGGATTTTGCTGCATTTGGCAAACTTGGTGCAGAGTCACCCAAAATCAATTTCAGGAAACCGGTCTTCATCAAAAAGATGGCTGCCCTTTTCTCTCCACGTTCCCGCATCTGTGCATCGTCGCCCTGATGTCAAGCACCCATCGTTTTCCGAGGGTTTGTCTTTACTGCCCAGCGTCTCCTGGATTCCTACCCATATCATCACTGCGCCCAGCCAGGCCTCTTTCCCCCTCCAGAGCCGCGGTCTTGGCAGATGCCAAGGCCATGTGACTAGGAAGTGGAAGTGTCTCCTGCCCCTTATAGGTGGTCCTGGAGGCTGAGGAAGAGGGCACGTCACTAGTCCAGGTACACAGCTCTGAGCACAAACCTGAGAGTTTAACTCAAATTTGGGGGAACTGGGGTTGGAGGAAGCCGAGGAGTCTTTGAGAGAGCCATTGTACCTCTCACAAACCCCAGCCTTCCTTCACAGTCATTGTTGTAAGTAGCACCATAAGGGAGCTGTTTTTCTTTGTTTGTTTATTTTTTTAATTAATTAATTTATTTATTTATTTTTATTTTTATTTTTGGCTATGTTGGGTCTTCGTTTCTGTGCAAGGGCTTTCTCTAGCTGTGGCAAGCGGGGGCCACTCTTCATCGCGGTGCGCAGGCCTATCGCGGCCTCTCTTGTTGCGGAGCACAGGCTCCAGATGCGCAGGCTCAGTAGTTGTGGCTCACGGGCCCGGTTGCTCCGCGGCATGTGGGATCTTCCCAGACCAGGGCTTGAACCCGTGTCCCCTGCATTGGCAGGCGGACTCTCAACCACTGCGCCACCAGGGAAGCCCCAAGGGAGCCGTTTTAATTATGGTGCTGGATTCCATTGTTATCTAAAATTGTGCAGCTGAGTCAGAAATCAAAACCTATGTGGGGAAACTTCTGTGCTGTGGCTTTAGAGAGTTTCTAATGACTTCATCGGAGGCAGTTTATACATGCTGACAGTTTTCATGAAAATGGGGACTTTTCTCCAAAAAAGATTTTACTCAGCAGAGACCAGCCTCCCCCATCTCAGTGGAGAATGGTAGACAGTTGGGTAAGGAGCTGCTGGAATCTTCCTCAGGGCTGCAGAGAATGTTGCAGATGCTGCAGGCATTCCTTGGAAGGTGCCAGAGCACCAGGTGATGCCCAGTGCATTTAATAAACCTACACGCTGGCTTCCACGATGCTGAAGGATGTGTCCAAGCCTTTTATACACACGGGAATCTTCTCTGCATGGAAGATTCTCTTCTCTCCTTCCATTATTGACCTTGACAAGAAAGAGCCATTCTCCATAGCATTCGTACCCAAGTGCTTTGAGGAAAACATGTACTCTGTGGCTTTCTTGAAAATTCAAATCATCATCTTTATGCAGAAAATCCATGTTGTCTCGAAAACGTCAGCAAACAAGAGGAAGATGAAATAGAAAGCTCAGTTGGTAGGTGAACTTCCTACTCATTAAATATTCAAGGTAAGGAGCAAGTTTCCAGCCTTGGGATCCCATCCATGAACACTACAGAGGTCACGTCCACCCTCACCGAAGCCCAGGCGAGTTTCCTATATTTTTGGTATTAAAATATCCCAGGGAGCTGGTTTGGCCATTTTACAAGAAAAGCCCAGAACGAGTCGGACCAACAGTGCTCTTTCATCCTCTGCCTTTCTGCCTGACAACGAACAAGCCACTTAAATCTTCTAGCTTCTGTTCTCCCTCCATCCTAACCTAGCACAGACCCAAAATATCACCTGCCTCTCACTTGCACTTTGAAATCTGTAGATAAAAGGGACAGAAATGGGCAATTTATTTGGCACTGCATGGCTTTAGGGTCAGAGTTTTACCACCAAAAGAAATTGGAATAATCTTTTCTTCTGGTGATAAATGCCAATTTTATGGATGTCTTTTTTGAACAGGCAGGAGAGTTTGGGGCTTAAATCATTCTTTCACAGAAGTTTTGATCTCTTATTCTTATCTCAAGAGAAGCGTATAATTTAATGGCTACTTTTTTGTATTTTATAAAAACCACATTAGAATGCTTCAAAGGACTAAAATTTCTTAGAATCAATGAAGCAGAAATAGTTGTTGAGAGCTCTCCAATAAAGTTGTAGAATGTGATCAGAGATCATTCACATGCCAGATTAAGGGTGATTTATTCGCTTCAGTGCCAAAGAGCAAATTCCTAAACTACTTTAAGAAAACATGAATGAGTGGAGAGGGGAAAAGAATGGACAGAAGTAAGTGAAGGCAGAACCAATAATGTGGATGGAACTGATCAAGAAAAATTGGGATCACAGAAGAAGTTAGACCACCTGTGTTTGAGGGAAGAAAGAAAATTTTTAAATTGCCCTACTCTTAGAAAGAGATGCCATTTGTTTTGTATAGTTCCTAAGCTAACGGACACATCAGACATGGAGAAATGGAAGACAAGTGACTCTTTTCCATATTCAATTTTGAGAAATACCTTCAAATCACACCTATTAATTCTAAATGGAATTTTTAATCTTACAGAGGCTGCTATTGAAACAGTACTGCAGTATTTATTCCTCAGGATGCAAAGTGAGAAATGTCACCTCTGAAAGAACACTACCCCCCGTTATCTGACACTGGGGATCCCTACTGATGAGCCATCTATGCATATGCTCCTTCAGAGCTGCTGGAAGAGAGTGATGATTATTTGGGAGCGAATCAAAGTTTTGCCAAATACTCAAATCATCAGAGAAATCATTTGATATCAATAAAACCTTACTTTAGCAAATCCAGTAGAAGGAGAACTGACCTGGGAATCAACACAGCCCAGTCTGTCCTGTGCTGCCTGACTGTCCTGGGGGAATCACTTTCGTATCTGTAAAACCTGAGTGTTGGCCTTGCCCGGTAATCCCCTAATGTTGCTTAGATCTTCGTGCCACAGTTGTCTCTGGACTGGCCAAACTGGGGGGTGAGGAGAGAAAGAAAGATAATGCAGTGAGTTTTTCATAAAGTTAAATCAATTCATTTAAAAAATTATGAAAGTATATGTTTCCTATATTTTTGGTATTAAAATATCCTTTCTCGGGCTTCCCTGGTGGCGCAGTGGTTAAGAATCCGCCTGCCAAGGCAGGGAACAGGGGTTCGAGCCCTGGTCTGGGAGGATCCCACGTGCCGTGGAGCAACTAGGCCCGTGCGCCACAACTACTGAGTCTGTGCTCTGGAGCTCGAGAGCCGCAACTACAGAAGCCCACGCGCCTAGAGCTTGTGCTCCACAGCGGGAGAGGCCACCACAGTGAGAGGTCCGCGCACCACAGCGGAGAGCGGCCCCCACTCACCGCAACCGGGGAAGGCCCGCGCGCAGCAAGGAAGACCCAACACAGCCAAAAATAAAAAATAAATAAAATAAAAATAAATAAATTTAAAATATCCTTTCTCTTCCTGCATGATGAGAGCAGGAGGGGATATACAGCCCTCCATTAGTTCCTCCTCCCCCACCCAACTCCCTCCTTTTGGTCATTTTGCTGGTTTGGGAAATCTGAACTCCAGTTACCATAGTGCTGCATGGTCTCGAAGGTCCCTTTCAGCTCCCAAGTTCAACTCTTTGTGACTTAGAATAACCTTGTGGAAAGCATGAATTTTTCCTCTTAGGAGTTGAAACACATATTCGTCCTGCTCAGTTTCAGCAAGATGCCCAAGTAGGGGAAGGGGGACATGTCCCCTGGGGGGAGGCAGGAGCAAAGAGGAAGTTCATCTGCCACGAGGACAGGCTCTCTGAAGGGCCTGGCAGTGGGCACTAGGGGATGGTCTGGGCAGCACTGGTGTGGGGCCTCCTCCGTGAGCTGATAGGGTGTCCTCATAAGCAGCAGGAACATGTGTTGCTTAGAAGTTCCCATGGCCAAGCATCAGTGAGGAGTATGTGCCAGTAGGAAATAGGAGCCTAACCACTGGGGCGGGGCAACAAGAGCAATGGCAGATGCCCCGTCCATGGGGCCATGGTGCAGGCAGCTTATCAAGAGAGCTTGCACCCATGAGAACAGGTCAGACGCTTGTGTATCCGTATCAAGTCGTGAGGAGAGACTCGGGAATTGTGCTGAAGCCTAATATCGAAACCGGGCTCAGAGCACAGGTAAGGTTGCTCACAGGGTGACTGGCACTGAGTCCAGTGTGTCCCTCTGTCCCCCTACACTGGGTTTTCAAAAGTCCATTAAAGTTGTTCCTCAGAATACCATGGGGTAAGGATGGGAAGATTTGACTTCAATGTGTTCATCCCCTTGAGACCTGAACTCAGAAGAGGAATGAGATCTGGGAGGTAGACCTTGTCCGGGGAGGGCTACTTTCCAGGGCAGTGCCCGGGTAGGGAGGGTCCTGGGGCTGCACGGGACTTGGTAATGGTCACCAGGTCATGGTGAGGGTGAGTGCTGTATGAGTTCTTCCTTCCAGGAAGGAAGCAGCAGGGCTTTGCTGAGGGACTCAACTGACTGTGTTACAAAATTGGAGATTGTAGGTCACATAGAACAGAGCAATGGTGGGAATGAGTGAGCTGAGAGGAGGTCAGTGTGCAAATGGGCTGAGGATCGGTTGGCCAATCTGTTGTGCTCAATGAATTGTGCTCAGCCAACAGCACAAAGTGAGGATAAACTCGAACAGTTATTTACTAGACTGGAATCATGGCCTTACTATTAAGAACCCTGTTAGTTATAAAAGATGAATGTTTATGTCCGAGTCCTTAATGGAGAACAGCAAATGTCTTGGAAACCAGGATTTGAACGTAAAATTTGGAGAGTAGAATCTGAATTCAGATGAGACTAAATGGAATAATATACGTGCAAATTGCTATAAGCTATGCTAGGTAATTGCAAGTCATTATTTCAGTCTGCCTTGTACAAATGAGGAGATTGGGTGAGTCAAAGTGGAAGGAAATCAACGTAGCAGAGTATAGGCCTCTCCTTCCCAGCCCTTTTCCCCCTCCTCCTTCAGTACTATAAACCTCTGTTTCCTTTTTAACTTCATGCGCTCAAAAGTGAACAACCCCAAAGGAAAAAAAAAACTCAGCTCATGACAATGAGAACAGATTGGTGGTTGCCAGAAGCAGGGAATGAGGGGTGGGCAAAATGGGTGAAGGGGGTCAAAAGGCACAAACTTCCAATTATAAGTTAAATAAGTCCTGGGCATGTAATGTTTAGTTAATAATACTGTATTGTATGTTTGAAAGTTGCTAAGAGAATTAGATATTAAAAGTTCTCATCACAAGAAAAAGAAATCGTAACTGTGAGGTGATGTGTGTTATTCTGGTGCTCATTTTGCAATATACAGAAATATCAAATCATGATGTTGTACACCTGACACTAATATGATGTCATATGTCACTTATATCTCAATGTTTTAAAAAAGTGAACACCCCTAACTTAGCAGGCTAGCATTCTGAAACATAAAACTGGAAGAGGTTATGAAACGTGCCCCTGGGAGTGGAGGAGAGACTAGCTTCTGGGTATCACACACCCAGTCACCTGCCTGGAGGGTGTGAATGGATTTAAGTGTTGCCATTTCAACCTCCCTTCCATTAAGACCCCTTGTCGTGAATCTATTTCTTTCCTTTGCTCTTGGATTCTGTGCTGGGAAATACATCTCAAACCAGTGACTTCTTATACAAATTTTAGTAATCTTAAAATATCCTCCCCACTGTTTTAGAAACCTGGATAGTCTTGCCCTTATGAGAGTTGGGACCACCATTTTGTATGTTTGTGTTTTCTCATAATACCCAGAAAAATAGATGCTTCGTTAGAGAGTATTGTAGAAAATTAAAGAACACTGGACATATGACACAGCATGTACAGTCAGGTCTGTGCTAATATAGGGGAAGAGACGAGGGGACGGCAACAACTAGTGAATTGTCCATTAATGCCTTTGCTTCAAAAGTGAAGATGCCTGACTCTAGAATATGGTGGTTTATGGAAGAAATGGCAGAATTCAGGTCCTAGAGCTGAGTGTACTGTACGAGGGTTGAGAAAGGTTGTTTTTCTGACTTTTTAGAATTAGATTCAGGGTGACTTGGGAGGTGCTTGGCTTTGGCCAAAAGGCCTCTCAGGCCCAGATGGAAAATTTGTTGTGGCTACTGGAACCAGGCTGAGAGGGAAGTAAGCCAGGCTCGGGTGAAGGTGCTTGCGAAGGGAAACACTGCACCCTGAGTATGGACAGTACTGCTGGTGATAAGTCATCTTTGGGTTCGACTTGGATTGATTCATTTTTAAGTTCACTTTTGTTTCCATGTTAGTTTCCGGTACCTTCCACCGCAATGTTCAATCACACTTAGGAAGCAGCCCCTCTTACATGCAGGTGCTTAGCCTGAAAAAATGAATAAAACAGTACTCTATCCTTAAAAACTGGCCCGAACTTCCAAACAGTTAATGCTTTATTTCTTATCAAAGTTGAATACAAAAGCCTCTTCATTATGCGTTAATTCACCGAAGAGTTTATGTTTTTCATTTCCTTCACTTTCACAAAGATAGACAGAATAGGGAAAGATTTGAAATGGATCTAAGGGAAGATTTGCTTAGTGCTTTTTGTGGTCGAGGTTTATGAACGTTCATTAACTTAAATATGTGGCCATATGTATTTCACATATGACCAGTGTACCTTGTTTTCTTCAGTAGTTTGTTCTATAAAAATGATGTATGAGTCATACCTTTCAGAAGCCAACAATATCGTACAAGGTATTTTGAAGTTTTAAGGGTGTTCTTGGTGGATGCTCTTAAAAGACTTACATTGTCCTGTAAATTAGACAGTTTGGGTCAATCTGGACTTTGCTAAACTAGGTTTCTTGAGGTGTATTTACAGATCTACCGCATATTTTATTGATGTAGTAATACACACATGAACACATAGACACTGCCCTTGAGAACACCGATACCTTGTATTCAGTTCACAGAGCACCCCCACATATATTATTTCATTTACTCCATGCAACAACCTTTCAAGGTAGCTGCATTTTAAGCTGCCTTGAAGGCAGGCAATATTTACCCTTGTAATACAAACAACTAAGGCCCGATAAGGCTCTGTAAGGAAATCTGTTGCACAGAGCTCACCAGTGGCAGAGAAGAACCCAGCTTTCTAGACCCAGTTCTAGACTCTTTATTCTCCAATGAAATCCTTCTCCTCGCTGCAAAGCCCCAAAGTCTGCACTAGAACACTTTTGTTCCACTACACCTAGTAGTGCTCTAGTTACCTTAGGAAGTTACTACATTTACAGGAGCCAAATACAGAGTTATCTGTTTCCACCTGGAATACATGTAAACTGCACATTTCCTGCCTTCTACTCTATTTAGCAGAAAATAATGCCCTAATAATATTGTTATTATTATAACATAATATTAATGCTATTTATTGTTTAGTGTGTATCATCAATTGTGCACAGTGTAAAATTATTATTCCCTTTTACAAAATAAGAAAATTAAGAACCGGGTAATAAATAATTTGTCTGAAATCAAACAACAGTAAGTGTCAGAATTGAGAGGCAAACGGGTTTTTTTCTGATCCAGACCCTGCCTTACTTACCACTGGAGGTCTCATAAATTTTAGAGCTGGTAGGTGAGCTGGGAGGTTGAGAGGAAGCATGTCATCTTCAAAGAGGTAAAAGAGAATTAGCAGGCTCTCAGGAGGTGAAAGCAAAGGGTTTTTCTCCCAGTTTGCTCCATAGGTAATGCCGAGAAAAGAACAGAACAAATCTATTTACGGAGAAGTGAATGTAAAGATGCTTTTCATACCCAGCCCAGCACCCCTAGGATGGGGAGTTAAGGAAATGCATGAGAGATACCTTTTTCTTGGAATGGGAATAAACTCTCACATCCAAATGCATTCAGTCTTTTGGGAAATTTCCCCATCCATCAAGTGTTTGAGATAAAAAAGAAAAGGCAAGAAATGGGGACACTAATGAACCTGGGCCAGCTTCCAGGTTCAATCTGATCTGAGGAGCCACCATTGTCTCCCTGGGGCTTCCTGTGCTATAGCGTCAAACACCTATTTGGGGCTCATGGTTCCAGGGCTTTATTGTTTAACCATTTGGGGTCAACATTCATGAGACCAGAATAAGATCTGAAGGTCAGATAATTTGCCAGATGGGGATTCAACAGATCAACATGAAGTTCATTAGGGACATGTTTCATTTAAACTATCTAAAGTTGGGAATTTTTTAGAGTAATAAAATAGGAAGAATGTGTCTGTCTTGTATCATTAATGCTATTTATAGATACTCTCAGTGGGTTGTTTGAGCTTGTTAAAAGGTAGAATTTCAATTCTACTTAATAGCAAAACACTTCTCTTTGCTGCATATAATAAAACAAAAAGTGAAGCCGTAACAAACATCATAAAATACTTGGCCCAGTCATAGAAAATTGTCATCTCTCCAGGGTTGATGTAAATGGGAAGGGGAAATGTTGTTCTTTTATCACTTAAGAGCGTGAAAGTACATTTGTACTGTCTACACGACGACTAACTACTCAAAGTTCTCAAACAACAGGTTTAAACATTTTCGATTCAAATTTGAAAGGACAGACGTTGTTGATTGATATTTCCTATTCAATTCTCTTTGGATTTGCATTTTTTAAAGCAGAGATGCAGCTTCCTTTAGTTTTTATAAGCACTGTGGGCTGAGCAGCTTGTCAGTAAAATCCATTCAAAATTGCAGATCCCTGTGGCCTGTGAACAAGAGATCATCTCTGTGCTGCTTTCTCTGGGACAGCCGTGGTGCCCTTCAAGCGTGCTTTGAAAATGTTTCTCGGTACTGAGCTAAGCCATTCAGCAGCCAGCTGGGCTCTTGGTTCTCCAGGTTATGATGTTGGCAGTTGTCAGTGGTTTACACTGACTCCTTTGGGCTCTCTGGGGAGGTCTCTGGTCAGAGCCCAGATTTTCCTTAACCAGGTTAAGCAGACCAAACTGGAGTCTGGTTTCATCTCCCTGGAGGTCAGAAAAGTATGTAGTTTCTCATTTGCTTGATTTTCCACTTTCAGAATGAGGACTTGCCCTGCCCCAGTAATGGAGAGAGCAGTCCTACCCCCCTGCAGCTAAGATCTGCAGTAAAGCAGATGTTGAAAGATGAAATGTCATAATAGAGAAGCATCTTAATCTCTGATATTGTGTTCAAGTTTTTAAGAATGTGATACCCTCTAAGAAATTTGCAAACTTAAGTGGAGATGATTTTATATGGCTTAGCATTTCTTTAAACCATATGTCAATACAAGGACTTCTGAAAAAAAATGATTCTGTTACTTGATCCCGATGCCTGTGCTGAGTGGAAGGAATGGTATTCTCCTTCGTTTTGGCTGTAGCAGGGCTCAACAACTGCGGCCTGTGAGTGGAATCTGGCCCATCGCCTGTTTTTATAAATACATTTTGTTGGAACACAGCCATGCCCATTCGTTTACATAAGTGTCAATGGCTGCTTTCCTGCTACGAAGATAGAGTTGACTAGGAAGGACAGAGCCCATATGGCCTGAAATATTTACTCTCTGGCCTCTTACAGAAAAAGTTTGCCCACTCCTGAATTATAGCACGGCGTTAGGGCTGTGGGACTTCTGATCTGACTCTATTCCTAGCTTTTGGAGCTATGGGCAAGTTATTTAAGTCCTCTAAGCTTTAGTTTCCTCATTTATGAAGTGGGAGATACTGAGAATTGAGTTTTTTAATTAGATAATATATTTAAAGCCAGTACTGTCCTTGTTCCAGACCCTACAAGTATTGGACAGGCCCACATAAAGATCTTAGCACAGTGCCCGACACGAAGGGAGTACTCAACAAACATGCAAACATACAAAATAGCTAATCTGGTTGCTGTCATCTTCATTATCCTCGTGTTCTGCCACTTGGTGGCCGTTGCTCTGGAGCTGTTGGAATCCCAGTGTTTCCCTTCCCCACCGCTCTGCCAGATGACAGCTGTTTCCTACAAGGAGGCAGTTAATGACCATTGAGATGTCATGTATGGAGTGATTGGGAAAGAAGTAGGTGAAGCTGTGTGATAAGGTGTGAGGAACACAGCAATCAAGGCAGAACCCCAACGTCAGGACAGCAGGTGGAGTGTGGGCTCTGGAATCTGGAATTCCGGGGGTTTTGTCTTTGCTCTACTGGACATGAGCTGTGTGACCGAATTCAGCAAATGCGTTCGCTTCTCTTCTTCAGTGTCTTCAGGAGTTTAATGCTGCTAACAGTGACCCCCAGGGATATAAGGATGAACTGAGCTCCTGTAGAGAATGTACTCGGCACAGAAGATGTGCTCGATTAACATTGCTCCTCAGAGGTGCTGTTTTACGAACGCAGGGGGAGAAGAGAGCGGGCACTGGGGATCTGGGTGCCTGCAGGGTGCGCCCCCTGCATTTCAGTATGCTCTTCACATGTCACTTTTTCAGTGAGGCCTCCCCTGACCGCCCATATGAATATCTCACCTTCCTTCCCCTCCTGGTCTCCCTCCTTCACTTTCCTGCTTGATTTTTCTCCACCTAATGTGTCATATTCAGTGTGACCTACTCTGGGTCTTACTTGCTTGGTGGCTGTTTTCCCATCCATGTGAGTTCCAGGAGGATAGGAATGATTGTTTTACCCACTGATAACATTCTTGGTGCCTGTGACAGTGGCAGGCACATAATCTGTGTTTTACTCATAATTGTATTTTTAGTGCTCAGCATACTGCCAGTCACATACTAGAGAGAGAACAAATAATTAATTGAACAAGTAAATGAGTTATATTAATTTAGGGCTTCTTATAGTATTAGTGTCTGACTAATATAGGATTTCTTTACACAAGCTTGCTTCATTGTTAAAATATTCTATAATAATTTGTATTATCGTCTTTGGAAAGAAATGAGTTTTGACTAAAATACACACAGCACAATGAGTACAGACTAAATGTGTTTTTCTGAGGCCAGTCGGCAGGCAGGAAGCCTCTCTGCAGGTGCACAGGTGATGCGAGGGACCACATTCCATCCACCAAGCCTAAGCTTTTAGAGATGTGCTATCAACGTGCCAAAGCCCCACTCCGGTAACGTGAGGGATTCTTCGAGTCTGTTGGGAAAGCTGAGCCAGAATCAGCATGAGGATCGGATCAGTGCAGCTTGTCTGTGATAGGCTGCACGCTGTGAGGCTCAGAAGCCCGCCTGTGGGAGGATCTTCCTTCAGCGTAAAGACTTTGGCCAGAATGGGGATATACTAGGTGGCACGTCCAGAGACCAAACTCAATGCCCCTTGGTGACCAGCATCCCTTCCAGGACCTGATAGTCCCCCCCAGGGACTGTCTCCCACAAAGCCTCAGGGTCCAAATTTGAACACATGGTGCCAGTAGGGTTATACAATGTCAGGAACATAAGGGAGCCTGAGTCAGAGGGTCCAGTCAAGACCCAAGACACACAGGATGGACTTTTCTGGATGCCTGAGCTGCAGAAATTCAGGGCAATGTGAGCCTGCAGGGTGAACCTGTCATTCTCCACACTTGTGCCAGAGAACTAGCCAGTGTGCCGGTAGAGCCCATTTGAGCTCTAACGTGGGAATGTGTCAGACAGGGCGGGTTATGTCTGTGTTTTCTATCACAGGACAAGCTCTGTTTGAAAAGTTAGTTGCATGGGATGGAATACTCAGGGGCCTCCATTGCACCCCAAAGTCACCTGCTTCTCCGCCCTCTTTTCCAGCATGGGCTACTGCATCCTTTTCGTGCATGGAATGAGCAAGCTGTGCACATGGCTGAATCGCTGTGGGGCTGCCACCCTGAGCGTGTCCACTGTGCTGCTGCTGCTGCTTTTCTCCTGGAAAACCATGAAACAGAATGAAATTTGGCTGTCGAGGGAGTCCCTATTCAGGTATGACTAGAGGGTTAAAAGGGAATCTCTTCCCATTTATTTCTTTGCTGACGCATTTGTTTCCCAACAAACGAGGCGACATGGATCTGGCAATATTTATTAATCCAGAAACGTTTTTTAGTAAAGTTTTAAATGGAAGATGTCATTTTATTTTGGGTTTTAACTTTAATTTTTTAAATGGTATTATATAAAATTTTACGGGAGCTCACTGTAAGTGAATTAATGGAAATAAGGCTCATGGGAAGGTTTTTGGGTCTGTGAATTGAGATGGAAAGTCTTGATAATGAGCTGGGCTGTAAAATCAGCCATCAACAAAATAAGATTGGTCAGTAAGTCCAACTGCATTGTTCAGCTGAGTGAATGAGAAAGGTGAGCACACAGCCAGAAGGAAGAGAGATGCAGAATATTCCAGGATATTAAGTTGTGATCTGTAATCTAGTTGCTTTGTTTTGAACATTAATCGTGAGCAAGGAAGTGAAAGACTTTTTCACCTCGTGGTAGGTTTTTATGTGGTGTAGAAGCTGTTTCTGAATATAACAATGCCAGTTTATAGCCCTAGCTTGTTGTAAAGTATAAAACATCCTTTGGGTTGCTCATCATGCCGTGTTTCTGGGCTTAGTCTGTCTCCTTGATGTCATAGCCCTGGTGACCTTCACCTGGCCTCCATGGCTCAGCCACACCTGGCCTCCCAGCAGTATTTCCCAGTCTCCCAGGGGTCCCCAGTCTTTGACCCCTTCCAGCTTCTGTCCTCACTTATGACCCAGTTGGCCAGTTCTGTCAACGTGGTTTTAATTTGGTTCCCTAATCAGCCAGTACCCAACACTTATTCTTTGGAGGCAAACAACTGAAACAGAGTTGGAATCACTTTCAAAAGCAGAAAATATGGAAAGAGCATAGGAGAGCACACAGAATTGGGGAGTAGATGAGGAAGCAAGCATGTAGCAGACGGGAAACAGGTGTCTGGATAATCTGTCTTGAGGGGACCTGCAAAGGAATGAATGGAGGGTAAATGTACCCCAATTTTCTCTCTCTTCCATCACAGTCCTAGGAAAAGAAAATCCTCTGACTAAGCCTGAGCTTAGGTCGTGTGCCTGCCCCTTGTCCCCACTAGGGCACTGAGGTGACAGAACTGGCCAAAGATGCTCCCCTGACTTCCATGGGGGGAGTTAGGGCAGGCAGAGCCCCTGGGCTTCCACTGAGATGTCACAGCAAGAGGGAATTCCCCACAGGAAACCCAAGCACCGGAAAAGGACACAGACTCTGGGCTGCCAGAAGTGAGTGAATGAGTGAATGAACGAATGAAGGAGTAAGACACATGTTCACTGTACTCCTCTACCGTTTTAAAACAATATATCTGATTTTGCTATTTGGCAATTTAACTTTCTTTAATAGAAAAAAATTAGTCTGGCATGCATGCACGTCTTATCAGTTTATTTACTGTTACTATATCATTATCATTGTCACCATCATTACTTCAGGGGGTACTATAGGGAGCTGTTGCCCTGTGGGTTTTTTTCTAGGAATTGTATATCACTTTTAGGCTTCAGATTCTGTTCCGTCCCCGTCATACCCCCGACCTCAGTGCAGTTCTCACAGACTACAATGGACTTGTTCCCTCTTACTGCCCACTGCTGAGGTCATTCTGTAAACACAGGGGCATGGAAGTTCAGGAATATAACTTCCTCCTGGTTTCTGTTGGCTTAATTCATTTTTTCTTTCACTTTCAATAGTCAGTGCTTTTATGAGAAACTTTAAAATGATTCTGCCCCGTGTTAAATCCTTTCCTTGAATAAAGGTACTAAGATTGATTGTATTTTCTAATGATGTTTACTGCTTAATCAGTGCAACTCTGAGGAAGGATTTTGGCAGACAGCATTTTATCTCAAGGATAACAAGTTAGTGTTCAAACCCTGTACAGCTGATGCCAGCAATTTAAAAAAAAAGGAAAACAGAAAAACAAAAATCTCATTGACCTTGTATGCAGAGGCTTCTGGTTTTTTAGATGGAAGCATGTAGGAAGTGAACAGTTGATTACTAAAACACAGGCATCCCACATATGTGCTTAAAGAGACTTTGTGTCTTGAGAGGCCTTTGGTGATCAAATGGAATTTTGTGTAATGTGCAAATCAAAGCTATCAATAATTTTTAGAAAACTTTTCCTGTTATAATTTATTTATGTCCTGGGGAAACTTTTAAGTATCTGAGGCTTTAAGTTTATTCTTTTTCCTTCAAGACCAGCTGTTTATATGTATTCATCTTTCCTGAGTAATGTTCAAATCAGTTGAACATTTACCAAGAATCTTTGAGGCAAGATAGGATTAGTGGCTGGTGTGGGGTCTGGAATGAGGCTTTCTGGCTTTCCTCCAAGTTCTACCATTTAATAGCTGTGTGATCGTGGGTGAGTTACTTAACCACTCCATGCCTTAGTTCCTTTATTTTAAAATTTAGGAGTTTGGGATGAACATATACACACTACTATATATAAAATAGATAACCAACAAGGATGTACTATATAGCACAGGGAACTATATTCAATATCCTGTGATAAACCATAATGGAAAAGAATCTGAAAAAGAATATATATATATACACATATACGTATATATGTATAATTGAATCAATTTGCTGTACACCTGAAACGAACACAACATTGTAAATCAGCTATACTTCAATTAAAAAATAAATTTTAAAAAAGGAAAAATTTTTTAAATTTAGAATAATGATAGTGTCTATCTTCTGGGTGTACTATAAGAATAAAGAAGTATGTGAAAGATGCATAGGGCAGTATGATAAACACTGTGTAAGGCTTTCATATTGCTCTGCACTGTGTTCTAGGACATGAGAGAGCAGGGCGTGGGGCGAGATACTAGAGGAGCCTGAAGTCTGGATGGGAGTCAGACACATGTACACATTTTAATGTAATGTAGCAGGTGGTAGACAGAGGCAGAGCAGGGTGCTGTGTAAGTGCAGGCAGGTGACTGGGACCAACCCAAGCCTTCAAGGACCATTCTCTTGTAGACCTGAGCTCTGTCTGGAAGGATAAGGAAAGCCTAAATTAGCCATAATGGCCCAAACCAAGAGCTGGCCAACTAAGAAGAAGTTGCAGTAGTTCTAGATGAGGTGATGTCCTTGACAGAGGCCCTGTTTCTGTTTTCTCCTCTATTCCAGACTATCAACCCATTGACCATCCTAGGTCATATGGTCTCGTTGAGGCCTCTCTAATTACATGGAGTGGTTGTGCTTGGCAATACTATGAACGATCTTACAGAATATCTTAGGACAGACCTTTGTGTTAGAGACAATCCAAATTTCAGTCAAATTCCAGGGTTTCCAGCTGAGGCCTCCTGTCACAAAAAAGATCCCACTGAGTGATGTATTTTTAGGAGATACAGATGGAAGATCCCCCTCACAGCTTTGTACTTTTATTGGCAAAAACCTCACACACAAAAGCACAAGAACCCAGCACTTGTGTCTCATCAGAGGCTCAGAGAGAGAGTAGTTTGTCCAAGACGAAATCGCTGTGAAAAGGAGGTGTCGGGTTTGAACCCAAATCTGATGTAAAAGCCAAAGAATACATCTACTTCACCACACCTGTGTTTTGCTTTATGTTTTCTAACTTAAGCTAATCCCAATATAAACAGAGAAAGACAGACAGACAGAGACAGACAGAGACAGAATGAGAGATGTTCATAATCATAGCTGCAAGGTACGTTTTCTTTAGTTCCCAGAACAGGAGATTATTCTGCTATCTAACCTGAGGAGAGGGTAAGTGCATAGCTTCTAGTGATAGCCCAGACTTTTATATTTTGGTACCAAAATAACACAATTTGATGAAATCTTTTCTTCCCACGCCCCCAAATCTTCAAAATACTTAGAAAGACAAAGCCAGCATGTTTTCTTTTGCATCCAGTTTGGGGTCTCTCTTAATCCCATTCATGAACTATTTAAGTGATCCGTGGACCACCAGTTAAGAATTTATGGCCTAGATCTTCTTCCCTCCCTGTAGGAAATACATTTCTCTTTCCTCCTCTCTGAATTGCTGAGCCAGAGAGATAAGCAGACCTCCCAGGGCAGAGAACATAAACCAGGGATTGGCAAATTCCTTCGTAAAGGCCAGACTGTAAATATTTGAGGCTTTGTGGGCCCTATGGTCTCTTTTGCAGCTGCTCTGCCATTGTCTCGGGAAAGAGGCCAAAGACATCTATGTAAAAAGGTAAACACATTGATGTGTCTGTGGCCCATCAGGCCATAGTTTGTTTACCAGTGAAATTCTAATGTTTCTAGTATCTTGCGGTACCTTTTTGGTTTATCAAACGTTGACCGATTCAGGAATGATTGTGACCTTATATTGATCTTGGTTGAAATCTCTGCTCAACTACTTACTCAGTCTGTAACCTTAGAAAATGGTCTTAATCTCTCTGAGCTTCAATTTCCTCATCATATGGGAGGTACAGTAATACTACCCATCGGATAGGTTGTTGAAAGGGCGAGATAGCCCATGGAAGTGGACGCTTAGCTCAGCACTTGATTCAAAATGGGCCTCCATAAACACTGGCTAGCCTGATTGTAGCATTGGAAACCTCAGGTTAAACAGGGTCACAATTGAGGAGAGCCATAAATTCTTACTTTCCTTTCCTGTTAACCTCTGGCTGAACATTTTTTTTTAAATGTTTGTTTTCTAATCAGGAATTTGGGGGTGATTCTCCTGACCTATTGTTCCAGTAATGCCAACAAAACAAACTGATGTTCTACAAACTTGGAGAGATACCTGATAGAAGTGGCTTGATATCTCTGTTATTTTTCAAGTCTTCTGCAAACGAGAGGTGTGAGGGAGAAATGCAAAGTGCATGAATTAAGATCCTGAGTTCAAAGGGAGACCTTAATTCATAATCCTTGTTGTAGTTATTAATAGGATTTGGGATCCAGCCCCAGAACTTATGAATCCTACATTTCCTTATGGAGTAAATATGTGTAAGGCTGCACATTCTGTTAAGACAGTTGGGACGACTCAATCACAGCATCCCAAAAGCAAACTGATGAGGCTGACCCCGGAAGGAGGGAGCAACTTGGCCAGTCAGAGTGACCTGGAAAGTTTTGCCTTTGGTCAATTGTTTATTTTCCTGTTTTTCACAAGCTGTTTATTGTAAAATGAGAGACTGGGAAAACGTAGCAGTAAAATATCACAGAGAGAACGTAAAGGTCAAAAACAACAATGGGAAAAGCAGTGTGTTCTTAGGATTTCAGTTACTCCACCCATGCCTGCTTGCCTGCTACAAATATTATTACTTCCAACCTGCCATCACTGAACAATGCCCTCATCTTAGCAAGGACGCTTTTCCACAGGCTGAACTCGGGTGAAACATAGTAGAGCAGCTATGCTAATCACACAGAAGGGAGGATCAATTCCAATAAATATGCCAGTTATATCTATGCTGAAATCAAAGTTACTTTAAAATCTCCCTGTACCATGCACTATTTAGTTCTGCATAGAAAAATCAGACACTTTCCTGTATAGAAATTGGATTTTTTAAAAAGCCATTACTATCACTCTGAACTTGGTCCTGCCCCCATGACCTAATGTACTTTGGGTAATGTCCATTTGAAATGTTATATTAAAATTCTAGCTCTGTGTGTTAGCTGGTGAGCTTTGCCATAAGGTAATTGAAGGAGATTGATGATTTCACTGGCATCCAAATGGCAGCATTTGTAAATCTTTCGTCTTGGGTCAGTGGTTTCCAGTGAGAGGATTCCTCCAATCTCCTCCGCGGAGTCCAATCCTGGCTTCCAGTATGCAGAGTTTTACATGGGTATAATGGGGTGAGGGAGATTCCACTGTTCAGAATATATATTTTCACTTAATCTACCTTGGAGATACAGCTCTTCTGGCCCTCGACTGTACCTGTTGTTCCTGATCTCTCTGATTCAACTTTTCTAGAGAGTAAACGTCCTCCCTTTTGCTGGGATGGGGAAAGAATAGAGGAAATAGTCACCTGGATGTGCCTGGTGGGGAAGAGGATCTGGGGTCTAACTGCTGTTAATACAGATTTACAGCCCATCTGTTTCCAGCCGCACCCCACACACAGCAAAACATCCTAGCTACTGCCGTGCATTTGACATCACCATAACAGCTCTGTGTAAGGTGAAGTCTGCTGCTGTCACGTGATGCTGCCCTTGGGTTGGTTGCTAGCTGCCCACACTCCCTGTAAATTCTCTCCTCTGGAGAGTTCCTCAAGCACTTGGCCAGTGGATTTTAGGTGGAACAGTCTTTGCTGGTCCTAAGGGACTGGGTTTTTTTTTTTTTTTTTTTTTTTTTTGCCTTTGAACATTTTAATTTATTTCTTTTTGAATTAAAACCAATTTTTTTCTTGGTTTATAACGTTAAGGGGCTGTTATTTCAACAAAGATTACAATACCCTGACGTATTATCCTAACAGGTTTAATTTGTATGGCGTTCCCCTAGTGTTCTTACCTTTGAATTAAAAATTAAATGAAAATACGTCACCTAGAAGAGGAAGGGCATTTAAAGTTCAGTTGCCGGAAACTAGGTTGTTATCCTTTCTGCTTCCTCTCTGTCATCACCTGCCCCATTCCAGCATTTAACCCATGTAGGTTCCAGGAGTTTTCTTTCCAGACAGCCCCCAAACCCATCTACCCCTGCCACCACCTCCTTGCAGGTAAGGGAACAGGGACTCTAGGAGCAAAGCCCTTGGGTCAGAATCCCGTCCCTGCCAGTTACCAGCTATCTGATCTCGTGCAGGGTGACTTTGTGAGGCAGCTACAAACGACAGCATGTCTTCCTCCTTGTGTCATCTTCAAAGCTTCAGTGTTACCCTCTGGGGCTCCCCAGGTATCCTGTTTTACCAGCTCGAGCACACTAACACACTCGCCACTTAAGCAAAGTTTTTAACCTTTCTGAGCAAAACCTCCTTTCCTTATCTGCAACTTGTAGAATAATCATACCTGTATTCTTTTTTTTTAATTAGCCCTGGTTTATTACATGGGAAGCGTTTGTCTCCAGTAAACCTTAGTAGGGAAGTCAGTCTACAGTCATCCCTCTTGTAATGATTTATTTTTATAGACAATCTCAATTTTTTTTTTTAAAAAAAGGAAGGCTATAAATGAAGGAAGGAAGGAAAAAACTGAATTAACCTGAGCATGCTGGGTTGTTCCCCCAAAGACTCATCTCTTACCACATCCTGCCACCTCTGCTTCATGTGCAGTCAGCGTGTTTGTTTAGTTGTGCACAGTTGTGCACAGCCTTCACTGTTTTCCACAGAAACATGTTTAGTAACTCATATAATCCACAAATTTTGGAAGACTTGGCCTTGATGGATGCAATGGACATTTCAAATACAGGTTCATGAAACTGTGAGTAAAACATGAAAGAAACTGACAACATTCTTAAGCAGTACTCTTTGTTACTCATTTTTTAAAATTTATTAATTTTTAGGTCTGGAGTTCAGACTCTGCCCCACAATGCCAAGGTTCACTACAACTACGCCAATTTCCTGAAGGACCAGGGTCGGAACAGGGAAGCCATCTACCACTACAGAACGGCCCTCAAGTAAGCAGCAGATGGGTGTCGGCTGTTGTGTTTCTTAGGCCCTTGTTTATTTCACTCACCCCTCCCAGTATTTGGGGGGTTGTTTGTTTCTCTTGACAGTGAACATCTCCTTGGAGATGGTATAGATCTGGGACTCCAAGTCTTTGGGCTCAGTGTTTGAGTCTAAGTCTACCTTGCTTTTAACTTTTAGTGTTTTCTTGTAAAAATTTCCATTGCTACACATTATGCAGTGAAGTGACACAGTTGAATACACATATACAGACCAATAAGAGTTGGTTGTCAAAAACATATTCGTAAGTTCTCAGGATATTTACTCCAGTGAATTCTTCCCAACTTAGGCTTCCCTCTTTACATAAATATCTAAGAGGGTTTCTATAAAGACATTGGAGTATAAAATAAAATACTCTGATAATTGTATTAAAGAGAAGGAAAATGAGGAGACACTTGACTACCGTATTGGGAATATGTTAATAAGGTATGTATAGAGATAAATATATATATACAGTATATGTTTTTCTAATGTTTTAAAAGTTTTTTTAAATTTAAAATATGAACAGCCCTGACACTCTCCTTATGCTCATCCACTGAAAGAGAATATACCAAACATGGCTTTAGAGATGACTTTTAAGGGAAATTCAAATTTAAGGTCTGCGTTACCAGCAGCTGTCTGCATTGCTCTTAGGTACTCTTTTAAATTGCAACTCTGACTTTCAAGGTAGTCTTCCCTAAGAGATCCCAGATAGTAAATGTATTTAACCTGGAACGTGTGGAGGCGTGATAAGCAAACACAGCCTTGGAATCTCCCAATGTGGGCAAATCCTCTCCTTTATTGAATAATGTGAAGCTCACAGGAGTTTTTCAAAGAGGTTTCCATGCCTCTGCAGTATGTCCCACATTTGGTTGAATTTTCGGTTACTGTTTCACTTTGGGACATGCTCTAAAATATGTGTACCAAACAAATCGTACACTTCACTGAAGTTCCCTCTAAGGATTGTCTCAAAGCTGAGTTTGAAATTGTCATTCTTAAAGTAACTGACCTAATTTTTAAAGTTATCCTTTTGAACAGTGTTCTACCTAAGTACGTTGTTCATCAATCAAATCTTTTAGACTTTAGGACCTGTTGTTTAGTATTCAGTATGGTAAAAATTTTAAACTGTACACATCGAGTTCCCTGCTAAATACTTTTCCAAAGATAACAAGAAATATAAATTCAAGAGGAATAATTGTAACAAAGATTTTTATTGAGGAAAGAAGTTTTTATTAAGAAATAGAAGACATTTTTAAAGATGTAATAAAGGGGCTTCCCTGGTGGTGCAGTGGTTGAGAGTCTGCCTGCCGATGCAGGGGACACGGGTTCGTGACCCAGTCCGGGAGGATCCCACATGCCGCGGAGCGGCTGGGCCCGTGAGCCATGGCCGCTGGGCCTGCGCGTCCGGAGCCTGTGCTCCTCAGCGGGAGGGGCCACAACAGTGAGAGGCCCGTGTACCGCAAAAAAAAAAAAAAAAAAAAAAAAAAAAGATTTAATAAAGAATCATATTCTTCACTGCAAGCCAGTTTATGCAGATATTTCCAGTGCTTATCTCTGGTTGTTGAGATTATGGTTTAATTTTTTTCTTTATACTTTCTACTGTGCTTCAGAGTTCCACGATGAGCATGTATTATTTTTGAAATGAGGAAATGTTATTTTTAAAAAAGCATGTTCCCCCCCGGCCCCCCCAAAAAATGATGCAAATGAACATATTTACAAAACAGAAACAGACTCACAGACCTAGGCAATAAACTTATCGTTACCAATGGGGAAGGTTGGAGGGGAAGGATAGATTGGGAGTTTGGGATTGACATGTACACACAGCTATATTTAAAATGGATAACCAACAAGGACCAATTGCATAGCACAGGGAACTCTGCTCAATATTCTGTAATAACCTAAATGGAAAAAGAATTTGAAAAAGAATAGATATCTGTATATGTATAACTGAATCACTTTTCTGTACTCCTGAAACTAACCCAACATTGTTAATCAACTATTCTCAATATAAAATAAAATTTTTTTTAAAAAGGCATGTTCCTTCAAGGGACATTTAAG
The DNA here is from genome assembly GCF_949987515.2 of Delphinus delphis. NCBI lineage: Eukaryota > Metazoa > Chordata > Mammalia > Artiodactyla > Delphinidae > Delphinus > Delphinus delphis. The sequence goes on along the minus strand of NC_082693.1, from coordinate 24,871,507 downwards.
CAAATAAAGCGTGTTTTGGCTTTAATAATTAATTAGTGTTTCATGATTTTAGGTGGCATTCTTAAAGGGAAGAAAAGAGCAGTAAGTTTGCCTGAAAAATATTGGTTGGAGGGAAGTATATCAGTATCTTTTAAAATTTGTTTCATTCTAACAGACTATTTTCTGTGAAGTTCAAACAGAAAAATAAGGCAGACCTTAAGGCACAGCTTGGGGAAAAGGTGTAAATTAAGCAAACCTCTCCGCCAGCTGACCTTACGAAATTACAGTAGCTGGTTGGGACTTCCACTGTCAATAAAAGTAAATGTTTGCTTCAGCAACTGTCCTTGTGGAAGAAACTTGTCCTTGAGAAATGGGGCAAAGACAATTAAAGCTAAGAATATACTACATAGTAATTAGTGAAATATTTCATCATCTCAGACCAGGCTCAAAGTATTTCTGATTTAAAGTATCATCATTTTTGTTATGGATACCTCCATGGTGAAATTTCAATGGATGTGGTGTTTTTTGTTTTTTGTTTTTTTAATTTAAGTAAATTGTCACTCTTTGTGTTAGAAAAGGAAAATACTGGGACTATTCATCATTTTGATGATTATTTATCCTAGGTGACTGGAAGACTGCCCTTCCTTAAATATAACTCCTTCTCTGTGGAGGTTGCTAACACAGGGATTCCTCCCCTCCCAACTGCTCCACCCTACTTCACCTTTGGTGTATCTTGATGTTTTCCACGTCTGCAACAGTAATAAAGAGAATGATTAGGGAAATGCAGGATTAAAGGTGGTATTATCTGAAATCAGCCCCAACAGTTATTCAATCCTGTTGTAATGACTGTATAGGTTCCAAAGGCAATGGTGATATTGGTCATTAGGGTTGTATCTATACCGATATCTTTTTGGCTGGCTTACAGTTCTAAAAATAACACTATATTAAATTGGTAATTATATATGACACGAATATTCTTCTGCTTTTTAACTTTATTCTATTTTTTAAATGTAAAAATACCACTGACTGACTTCTCCATTTTGGTGCACCTCAGGTATTATATTTCTGTAGTACAAGGGAGATCTCCCCTGAAAAATGCTGCAGCTGAGGATACAGAGTCAGATTAAGACCCAAATCATCAAAGAAAGTTGTCAGAATACTTTCCTTAAATCCTCCATAAACACAAATGTAAGCTTTCCTTTCTGTGAGGAGTGGCTCTCATATTTATACCTAATGGGGTGTTAAAAGTTTGGGATTGTTTATGCTGGAAAATCAGAACACCACTGGTGGAGCTACCATATGCCTTCACAGCTTTCTGACCATTGAGTTACTCTCGACAAGGTTTCTACTATTTTCACCGCGTATGATGGGAGTAGAAATGTTACTGGAAGAGGGGCCCCTTCCCAGGTCCGGAAGTGGGCTCTTGTCTAACACCCAGAAATGAATAGCCCGAGGAGACACACGTGCTGACAAAGTAAAAAACTTTATTGGGAAGGGGCGCCCAGGCAGAGAGCTGCAGGGTAAGGGAACCCAAGAGAACTGCTCTGCCATGTGGCTCGCAGTCTTAGGTTTTATGGTAATGGGTTAGCTTTCCAGGTTGTCTCTGGCCAATCATCTTGTTTGTGCCCACATTTGGTCTGACTCAGGGTCCTTCCAGGTGGTGTGCGTCTCTCTCAGCCAAGGTGGATTCTAGCAGGAGGGTTTCTGGGATGTGGGCAGGACGTACTATGGCATCTCCTCCCTCCCTCCTTTCGGCCCATCCTGAATTCTCCTGGTTAGTTTTTGGTGGCAGCACTGTGTTCCTTACCGGGACCTCCTGTTGTGAGACAACTCATGCAAGCACTTATTAACGTGCCTGGCCAGGGTGGGCGGTTTCGGTCAATGGTTCCCTAACAGAAAATCCACCCAGCCATTCAGCTCTTCCTATACAGAAACTCCCATGAAATGACTCATTCAGTAAGGCCAAAAGAAAAGATAGTGGCCCTGCCCAAATAAAGTGCAGAAGATAAATGTGTACTTGGCCGGTAGCTTGTTGATTACCTTAAAAAGTCAGTTAAAAGTGAAGAATCATAAAACAAATCATGCGCACTCTTGAATGTTTTATTGTACCCTAAAATTTTACGTGTATGTCCATTCACCAAGTCTTCTAATGTCAAACCAAGTTTTTTCTTTGGGTAAGAGTCTACTGATTAGAATCTGCAAAAAATACAACCACAGTTCATTTCTGTCGTGATCATTTTTAAAGCGGAATCAAAATGTACAGGCTATCTGAGATTTTTCTGGTTTTTCTCCTCCAGCCTTTTACAATTAATCTTACATCGAATTCAACAGCAATTTTTTTGAGTGACTTCCCTTTTTTGAGTATTTCCAGAGTATTTTTTAGTTTTCATAAAAATCACAACTCTCTTTTTTACTTTTATATTTTATCAGTTTGCAGGGTATTTCATTATATTGTGCAATTGCAATAAACAACTAGAATAAATCTGTTAATAAGAACAACTGGCTCTTAGCAGTCATGTAGCTTAACTTAAGGGAGCAGAAGGGCCCAGGCTTATAGAGAAGGTTTATTATGTTATAGGCATCCACCAATATGTTTTACAGAGAACAGAGAACATCTGCAAATCTGATGACACAATTAAGAGACTTTTAAAAGAGTCTTCATTATAGGTGATAGAGCCTCATGGAAATTGTTTTTCATCTTATAATTAGATTTCTTGCAAGGCTCAATTACTGGTTGGTTAATACGGGCTGGTCATCAAGAACCCTGAACCTGGGAATGAGAATAGAGTTCACCTTTGTTCAGGTGGATCAACAAAGTCTCTTCACTGTCAGCAGGAAAATGCCCCGTGTTTCACTGAACATTTGTTCACTTAGATGTCCTTTTCCCTCCAGCCTCTACAGTAAGCCCCTGTCATACCTAGACTAGCTGATGCGCCCCTGGTGGTTGGATATCAGCCACATGCAGGATTTCATCCTTATAAAAGGACTGTGATCCTCAGTCACCCAGATAGCTATTTTCTTTTCACAGGTATGGTTTCACATGAAATACACAGAAATCATCTAAGGTGTCCCCCTCCCATAAGCCCTATTGAGTGGGAGATGCATTACCCTGCCCTGAGGGAACTCAGGTGTGTTTGGGCAGCCTTGGTATCCTTAGAGGGGCCTTGTCCACTCCTAATGTATCTGCTGTTGATGTTTTAAATAGAAAATCTGAAGGGAAAGAAAACTGTGTTCGTGGGGGCGGTTGAAGTCCCTGACCAGGCTCTTCTTATTGGTATAACTAAAAGGAAAGAAATGTACTTTTAAAACTCCTGTACAAAAGAAGTCTACAATTGATATTTAATTGGCTAACTCGTGGGAAAGGAGAAGCTAAAATCTTTCTGATTGGAATTTTTTAATGCATAAAATAGAGACTTTTCATGATAACGGTACCCACTGCTCTCATTCTTTGTATTCCCTCCTGTGTGGATAACTGGAAGTCTACAAAGAGACTCCATTAGACTATAATAAGTGTATGTGGGAGAAGAAAGTAATAAGACAGTGATTATTGAAGAAAGCCATATCGTTAGAATGTAAAGAAATCTAACTATGTCTAATGAACCCACTGCTCATTGATGTCCTGAGTATATCAATAAGATTATTATAATTCCTTTGAAAAATGTTGTCTATAAAACTGGTAGAGTTTGAACTTTTTTTTTTAATCAGGATTTAATGATTATTTAAGAAGTCCTTCTTTACCCAGGCTATTTTGAATGAACATTTAAAATAACTCTCATGACTACAGGTGGCCTTAGATACCAGCTGCCATATATTTCTGGAAAGACCGAAAATTCCAATACCATTTGTTAACCAAGTTTAACAAGTGGAGAGGGGTTCTTCCGTTGGTGTGGTACTTTTATTTATAAATGTCTAAATATGCTTTCCGGTAGCACAATTGAAATCATGTTTGTTCCTTTTTGTTGATGAAATTATATTCTCACTATGTATATTTTGTGTTAATTAAGTCTAGCAGCTTTTTTCACTAAATCCAAGAAATTGATTTAGAAAACTAGAATTTTAGTCATATTGTGGCCATACTTACGGACTATATTTCAAAATGAAAGTTCTATAATTTATATTCAAAAACATCTGCTCTCTCTTTTTTCTGCCTTAAACCACCATTTCACTTCAAAACCTCACTGCGGTTCCCCAGGAAACAAAATCCAAGGCAGAGATTAGCAAGCAGGAAGTTCATTAAGGAGTGCTCTCTGGAACGCCAGGGAAGCAAGATGGGCAGAGGGGGAAGGAGAGATACAGTGCATTCGCAGGGGCTCAGAGGAGCCCTTAGGGAGCTCTGGAGATGGGGTGGCCCCTCAGAGTTGTCATGAAAGAGATGGAACCTTTATACCCGCTATCAACCAATCACTGGTCCCAGGCAGAGAAGAGTAGCCTCGGGTAAAGCAATGCCCAGAGAAGAGCTCAGCTGTGAGCTGTCAAGTGCCTCAGACTTGAGGGGTATCTGGGTGGTATAAGACCCACTACACTGGCTTAATTGATGATTTCTTATATAAGTAAATATGACAGTTCAACAGAATATCATTTAGATTTTTTGTTAAAATGAGAAGAGTGGTGTTACCTACCTCATAGGGCTGGAATAATTCACATACAAGGTGTAAAGCAGTGTCTAAATACCTGGCCATGATAAACTCGGTGAATGTTATTAATACACCCCCAATCGGACCACTTCTCTCCACCTCCACTGCCCATCATCTCTCACCTGGATTACTGCAGTGTTCTCTGGTTTCCCCCATTTTCACTTCCCCTTCCTCCCCTCCTTCAGTCTGTTCTCAACCCAGCAGCCACAGGGAAGTTCATAGTAATCCTGTGCTCAGAACGTTCTGCTTGCTCTGAGAATCAGGGCCCCGTGCAGTGGTCTCCACATCCTGCACCGTCTGGTCCCGCTGCCTCTCAGACCTTACCTCCTACTACACCTCTTGCTGTCTCAGCTCCAGCCAGACGGGGCTCCAGGCACACACCAGTCGTCACATTCTTATGGCAATTGGAAAAAAAAATGCATGACCTAAAAGTTGAGAGTTACATTTTATTCCGGGGACAAAACTGAGAACTTAAGCCCAAGACGCAGCATCTCAGATAACTCTGAGAGACTGCTCCAAAGAAGCAAGTGGGCGGATCCAGGATGTATAAGGGCTTTTGCAACACAGACCAGGTAGTCAGAACATCAAAAGATTCCTGTTAATTAAAGAAAACCAGTTATCTCAAGTTAAGGAATTTAGTGCTTTTCTGTGTGTGGGAAGATGCAAGAGTCTGGGCTCACTGAAATCACTCCTTTGATATGCACCTGAACTATCTGGGGCCAGTATCCTGTGCTTTCTCTTCCTGAGTCTCCTTGGGGTGCACCATTGGGGTGGCTGCAGCTGCCGACTGCTAGATGGTGGGCATCCTGTTTCTATCCAGAGTTCCCTCAGGGCTCACCATCTGGGTGGCTGTAATGTGATGGCAAGATGGCTGCAACATCCTTTGTTTACTGATACTGGCAGGGAACATTTTTCATTCACACCTATTACAGAGACTCTGTATTTGTCCTTCCTTCTTCCCAGAACACTTCCCCTCCTTCTCTAAATGGCTGCTTCCCTCCCTCCCTTCAGGACTCTTCAGGTGATGTCATCTTGTCTGCGAGGCCTACCCCGGTCTCCCTGCCAACCCCAGCATACCCTGTTCCTCTGCTTCGCTTCATTTTTCTCCACTGCAGTTTCCACCCTCTAATATTCTTACACACATTTAACACCCCTAGCTACTGCCCATTCCCATTACATGCCAGTGGTGACCCCCAGTTCCTGAGGTGGATCTTCAGGATACACACGCCTTTCCCTCCCCACCCCTCATGATGTCCTTGGTTGGCACTTATTAACTGCAGACATGGACACACCCTTCCTACCCACCACTGTCTTTTTTTTCTAAGTCAATCTAACAGCCAGAGTGCTATCCATGCTGCGAAGTGTTATTACAATAAAGATTCTATGAGCACATTGATCTGTCACATAAGACTTTGAATCTCCTTACAACCTTGGATGTAGCTCTTAAAATTGTGCGTGTCGGGAATTCCGTTTGGTGTTGAGCGTATCGGAAAGGCTTGGAGGAAATTGCTCTGGTGCCTGTGGGGATCATTTGCTTCAGATGATGAAAGATTGACAGACTTTGTTGGAGTGAGTGCTTGACAAGGAACATTCCTACATTCTTAAAATGAAGAAGGCCAAATGTCCTTCACAGCTGAGCACCTGCGGTGTGGGACAAACGGATGGATACAAGACAACCTGAGTGTGCATTGGGTTAGTGATGAAGAAATAATGGAGGTTATTTTGACTGATGGAAGCAAGTCAGAGGCCTTAGCAGTGAGGAGAATGATTTTTTGGAGGATGAGAAATCCACATGAAAAGAGAGCTGGCAGCTTCCTGCTGGCATGGGTTCATTAGGGCTGTGGAGAGAGCCAAGTACACCCACCCAGAGGTCCTGTAGCCAACCCCAGAACATCAAATGTATGGAGTGTATCAGGTATGAGGGTGGACATCTTATATCCACCATCCTATTTGTTCACACAGAGGATTAATATGTTATGGACCTTATTGTTATAGAGAGAGCAACTAAAACACAGACATAAGTTCAAAATCACACAGCAAGAAAGTCACCCATGGCTTCTGACTCCAATCAGTTATATTTCCACTCCACCAAAGTAATTTCCCATTCATCTGCTGCAAAAACCAAAGTTCACCATGGTCACCCCAAGCCCTTGAGAAAAGGTAAAATATGTTCACTATTTTCTATTTAAAAGAGCAAGGAAGGGGCTTCCCTGGTGGCGCAGTGGTTGAGAGTCCACCTGCCGATGCAGGGGACACGGGTGCCCCGGTCCGGGAAGATCCCACATGCCGTGGAGCGGCTAGGCCCGTGAGCCATGGCCGCTGAGCCTGTGCGTCCGGAGCCTGTGCTCCGCAACGGGAGAGGCCACAACAGTGAGAGGCCTGCATACGCAAAAAAAAAAAAAAAAAAAAGTGCAAGGAAGTATTTAATTCAATACATTTCCCAACCTCCAGAGGAAAATTCTCAGGAATCAGGAAAATTCAGCCACTTAAAGTGAGTCATTTCCTGAGGGCATGGTTTTACTCTAAATTGTTTTGAAAAATCAATTGGGCAGAGTCCTCCTGGATCTCTACTAGAGGTCATCCATTGTGAGAGATCAGATAATTTAGTTGGCCCCTCACTGGAGTGTGTCATACTTCCCTAAATTGCATTTGAGGTTTTTTTCCAAGACTGTCTAATGGATGGGAAGGAGTACGGTACCAAAATAAAGTGGCAAGACTTGCTGCTGGGTGTTAATGGCGATTTCAGACAATTAAAGAATTCTGGTGCACTTTAATGACATGATGATTCAAATTTTAAAATCAGGCACTTGAGAAATGGCAGGGACTAGAATGAATGAAAATATGCTGCGGCTGCTGCTGACTCCTGAAATGAAGTTGACTTTGGGTATTTTTTAGTTCTGTGAAATTTGGATCTCATGGTTGAAATTTTTTCCCAGTCATGTTTTTCTTTTGGATTCTTTTTTTTCTCAACAGGAAATAGAAAAAATAGAAAATAAACATCTGACCTTAGCATACTTCACCTCAAATAAATTAATGTGTGGAATGAAAATCAGATAAATAAATCAGGGTGTGTATATTCTGAAAGGAAATTGCAAAGGGGAGCACATGATACATACAGTCTTGCTTGAACAATGAAATGCCTTAGAAGGTACTCTAATAATGAAAAAGTAATAGAATTCTTAACTTTTGAACAGATTGTACAAAATTTAAAGTAAATGACTGAATAAAATATAAAACTAAACTTTAGTCATATACATCTTATCTCTATGGATCTTTAGTTGAGATTGAAGCTTAAGAACAGTAGATGGGAGAGCATGTATCTGTGCCTTAAACACTTACTGGATGTTGTTAGTTCCAAATAGCTTCCCATGATACTGTGCTTTTTAGAGACACCATGAGTACTTTGTATGGCAGGAGACAAGTTTTCCCAGCGAAGGAGAATCTCAGCCACGTTTCCTGAGTATTGACTTTATTTCACTTCTGTCCCTGAGAAGTAGTTTGTATAGGATCATAGCTGAATGGACTGGCCCAAGGATAGAAAGGGAAATTATTCTGAATGGAAGGTCTAATTGATAGCAGTATATTTATTTGCTGAAGGTGGAATGACTCATGGATTGTTTGGGAAAATAAATAGATTTACAGGAACCATCTGACTTTTAACACTTAAGAACACAACTCCTGAAAATATTTCTTTTTTTAAAAAAGTAATTTATTTTTTCTTTAATTTCTCCCATCCTCCCATTCCTCAACTTTAAAATAGTACAATAATTCTACTTGAAGAATTAGAAGGTTAAATGAGATAGTATATAGGAAAGCACTCTAAAATGTAAAGTATCACTAATACATGCTAGGTTTTTTTAGACCCATTTTCTTTTGCTCCTGCCTTCTGTTTTTCACTTAGGCAACTGTTCCCTCACAGTGATGATTTCCTGTTAACATGTTGCTGATATTCATGCTTCAGAGATAAGTTGCCTGGGAATGGAGGAGAATAATAATGTCCTTAACTACCTACTTTATTAATTCTGCTTAAGGAAAGGCCACCAGATAAAAAGTAAGAAGCCCTTCAATGCTCAAATGGGAATATAAATCATAGAGAATATAAATTGAGAATATAAATCATACAGTACTTGAAAAATATTCTCTTCAGCTCATAGAATTATATCTCTATGCCTAGATTTCTTTTTTAAAGAGAAAGAATAAACTTTCTTATACCCCAGAACTATTTGACGATATTATACATTTCCCTATAATAAATTTTAAAAATTTAACTCAGTGAAATTTTAAAACATAATAATAAGGAAATAGTGAGAGAGCCCCCATATACAATATAAATGTTGAGTAAGACTGAGAAAGAAAATCCAGTGGCTGTTCACAGTGGTCTTAAAAAAACAGGCCTGGGGCTTCCCTGGTGGCGCAGTGGTTGAGAGTCAGCCTGCCGATGCAGGGGACATGGGTTCGTGCCCCGGTCTGGGAAGATCCCACATGCCACGGAGCAGCTGGGCCCGTGAGCCACGGCCGCTGAGCCTGCGCGTCCAGAGCCTGTGCTCCGCAACGGGAGAGGCCACAACAGTGAGAGGCCCGCGTACCGCAAAAACAAACAAAAAAAACAGGCCTGAAAATTACCACTCTTCTCCCTTTCAGTGAAGCTTTTGTCAAGGTTCTTTACATGGGGAAGGGAATAATCACTACCAGAACTTTTGTAAAACATACCTGTAGGCGTCAAAGTCAAGACACACTTAATTGATCCTGACAATTGATGTAGTAACATAGACATCTCTTAAATTATTCATCTTTCTAATAGAGAATTCCCCTCTTGGAGCCCTCAGGGTTGAATTAGACCCAAGCTCATTTAAACAAGTTTATTTAAAAAGTAAACACACAAAAATAAGTTTCGTCCTTGCATAGGTCTTCAGTAAACAAGAGAAGAGTATATGTTTTAAGAAAATGTCTACATCTATATAAAAATCAAAATTAAAAGTGATAATTTTTTCTTGACCTGCTTAAAGAATCTTTTTTATGAAATTCAGCTTTGTTTCATAAATAATGTAATGCTTGCTCATGATTAGGTGAACTTAATCAGACGCCCAGAGGGAGGGGCTGTTGCTAGCAGACCTTTACTATTACCAGGAGTAAACAACATGACACGTTTTCCAGGTGGAGGGCTGTGAGTGGCAATAGATTCAGTAAATCACTATAGATGTCAGCAATCCCCTTCCTGGACAGGTTGGGACTCTGTTAACACAAAGCCTCTTTGCTGCCAGTGCCCGACCACAAAGCCCTGTCCTAAGCTTGGAGCACAAGGCATGCTAAAGACCTTTTTTTTCCTCGTAGTATTTATATTTGTTTCTCTTTACTTCCCTTCTCACTGCTTGTTTCTGTTTTTGAGAGTTCATTGTGAACTTATGTTCTGTTTCTGGTTTGAAAAAAAAAGAGAGAGAAAAATTTTTGTAGTCAGTGAACTTAGAAAGTATTATATCAATACATGCATTCCTTTAAATTTATTTATTTCTTTATTTTGGGCGGCGTTGGGTCTTCGTCGCTGCGCGTGGGCTTTCTCTAGTTGCGGTGAGCAGGGGCTACTCTTCGTTGCGGTGCGCGGGCTTCTCGTTGCGTTGGCTTCTCTTGTTGTGGAGCACGGGCTCTAGGCACACAGGCTTCAGTAGTTGTGGAGCGTGGGCTTCAGTAGTTGTGGCGCACGGGCTTAGTTGCTCCACGGCATGTGGTATCTTCCCGGACCAGGGGTTGAAGCCGTGTCCCCTCCATTGGCAGGCGAATTCTTAACCACTGTGCCACCAGGGAAGTCCCCATGCCGTTTCTTTAAATGGCAGTGGGATGGTGATGAAGTCCAAAAAGGTGGGCTGATAAGCAGCGGGAGAGGGCAACTGCGTGACAGGGAGCCCGTCGTAGATGCTCTTATTGAATTTAGGCTGTCCTTTCCCATATTTAGTGCTTTCACCTCAGACATTTATTTTGAGGGCTCCAAAGCCTATAAAGAAATAAGGAAAAGACCAAGTTTTAAGAAATTGCCTCTTCTGGGAAGGCAGAGGTCACCAGGATGCTTTCTCTTGCTGTTTGTCATCAGAGAAAAAATAAGAACTGTTCTCACCATGTTCACAGGACCCCCCTCTTAAATCTTTTGGAAGTCAGAGAGCTTTGCTCAACATCCAAAATATTTTTTTAATTGGAAGAATTAAAGTCCTGGCTGTGATATGCTCTCTGTAACCATTCCCAAAGTAATTCTTAGACACAGCTTCCCAGGAGGCTGTTCCGGGCATGGAATGAGTGGGCAGGTACGAGAGCATCTTCTCTTAGCTCTGATGTCCTGTAGATGCATCTATGAGAGAGCACCAAGGACTTGTGTACCCCAGGAACTGTGAGGGTGGGTGTTAAGGGACTGGTACCAGGTACCCTCAGGTTGTCTTTGCTAATTAAAGGTGACTAGAAAGAAGCAAACACGTTGTGTGTGTGTGTGTGTGTTTTCCCAACTTCCTCTCATAATGTATCTCTCCCAACAGCCTACAGAATTATTGTGAATAATTAGGGCTTTCAAGCCTTGGGAGGACGTAACATTCATCTGAATTGATTCTATCCCTTATCAGTCAGGAAGAGCATTACACAGATTGTCTTCCTGAAAATACTGAGGGATGCTAATAGCTGAGCTATAAGGCAGTAAGGAAGGGAGGATTACATGGTCCAATAAGCTTAGGAAACTCTGGGTTAGGCAAAGATTTAAAAAAAAAAAAAAAAAGCTATGCAGCTTGTCTTCCTTGGCCTTTTAATAGGAACCCCTTCTGTCCCCAAATTAAATTGATCTTCTTAGAAGGTACAGAACAGGCTGGGAGGGGGCAAGCATGGCATTTGATTGTCAAGAGACTTGACAAGTACAGATCCTGTTTTTATTACTTGGGCATTATCTTGCCTTTCCTACATTAAAAGCCAGCTCCACGGGCTTATTCAAAATCCTCTGGGTGACAGAGATGGAGTGAGCCTGTTCGACGACTAAATGTGTCGGCTCTGAGCGCAGCAGAATCAACTCAGCTGTGCGCGCAGCAGCAGGCTGGTTTGCCTTCCTCATAGTTTCTAGTTAAGGAAGTAAACTGATTCTCTTCCTTTCTTAATCACCATAAATTTGCCTTGCTGATGTGTACGCAGTCCTCCTTTCCATTTGCTTTTGAACATTAGGATCGCTGTTCTCACGTCATTGTGCCTTTTGAAATGTTTATATGTTTGTCAGGATTTTCATTCCCAGCCACTATCAGAGCAGGTGGTGTCAAATAACAGTAGCGGGGAAATGAGACAAAATGGAATAGGAGAGTCAAGGTGGAGAGCCGTTTGAGGGAGAAAGTTTATTTTTATGGGGAGACGTTTGTATCACCTTCTCAATAATGGGAGTTTTACTGATGCTCCAATTCAAATATATTCATGAAGATCCCTCATCCAGGGAATTCCCAACATCTTGTGTAAATAGTGGACATTATACAGGCAGCTAGTCAGCAGTCCCGCTAGGCCAGAAAGTCAGCACCGGTGGCAATGAGGATTTTCAGTCAAAGGAAGTTGAAAGTAACTGTAGGCTCCAAGCTAAATTTATTCAACCCCGGTAGATTTGCATACTATTTATTTATGCACTCTTTGGGGGTAATTTAATTATGCCATCATGTGTCAATTACTTGCTTTCCTGCCATGTTTATTTGCCTGCAGGTGCACAAACGGTTGACTGTTAAGATGTGACATAGACACACCATTAAAATAAAGGAAGAACTCAGTGTTTCATTTTTGTTGTGGCATACCTGGGGCGAGGAGTGGGGTGTGAAGAACAAGCAAATTGTGACCAACTTTGAAGTTTTTGAACAATCATGGCTTAATATTTCTAATTGTTAGGTTGTATCCGCGCCATGCAAGTGCCCTGAACAACCTTGGAACACTGACCAGAGACACAGCAGAGGCAAAGATGTACTATCAGAGGGCTCTCCAGCTAAATCCACAGCACAACCGGGCTCTTTTCAATCTTGGGAATCTCCTTAGGTAAGTAGAACGTGTACCTTTGATCAGAAGACCTTGTAGTTTCAAGAAATCCTTTCCTTTTCAACACTCATTTGGTTGTGGTGTTATCTCCTCTTCCTAGGGCAGAATAGTTAGGGTTTTCAAGTTTTGGGAGGATGCAATATTCATCTGAATTAATTCTATCCCTTATCAATCAAAAAGAGTATTTCCCAGAGTGTCTCTCTGGAAGTATTAGTTCTGGGAGATGTTCATAGGTTGTCTGTAGAGGGCTGGGAAGACGGAATGACTACATGGACAAATAAACTTAGGAGATGCTGAATTAAGCAAAGATAGTTCCTTTATTGCAAGAATCTTTAATATGCTAAATGCCCTGTGAATATTCAAGAAGGGAGTATGGAATACAGCATTTCCCAAAGTCAATCATTTTTGGTAGGCATTTCCCAAGAATTTCATGAATATACTTGGGAAAAGTGCTGGTCTAGGAAAAGCAGCAAGCTCTAAAGGTGAGCATAACCACAGCTCATGCGCAGTTCGTGCTATAGGTAAGAAACAAACTGAGGCTTTCTTGGAATTAGCAACGGTGACTCTTGCTCTCGGAAGACATCCCAGGCATAATCACTGGTGTTTGCTTTTCACTCACTGCCCTGGAAAAGACTGATAGTGCAGTTAGTCTCCCTGAAGACAAAGGGGTACTTTTGCATCTTGTATTTTTATTAATATAAAGTCTAGGCGAGTTGGTGATGACAATGTTAGTGGTAGTAGTGGCGATAATGATAGTGGAAATGGTGGTGGATATGGAATTTAACTTCTACGCTTTAAAAAACAGATTGACATTAGAGAAATGCAAATCAAAACTACAGTGAGGTATCACCTCACACCAGTCAGAATGGCCATCATCTAAAAATCTACAAACAATAAATGCTGGAGAGGGTGTGGAGAAAAGGGAACCCTCTTGTGCTGTTAGTGGGAATGTAAATTGATACAGCCACTATGGAGAACAGTATGGAGGTTCCTTAAAACACTAAAAATAGAGCTACCATATGACCCAGCAATCCCACTACTGGGCATATACCATGAGAAAACCATAATTCATAAAGAGTCATGTACCACAATGTTCATTGCAGCTCTATTTACAATAGCCAGGACATGGAAGCAACCTAAGTGTCCATCGACAGAGGAATGGATAAAGAAGATGTGGCACATATATACAATGGAATATTACTCAGCCATAAAAAGAAACGAAATTGAGGTTTTTGTAGTGAGGTGGATGGACCTAGAGTCTGTCATACAGAGTGAAGTAAGTCAGAACGAGAAAAACAAATGCTGTATGCTAACACATATATATGGAATCTTAAAAAAAGAAAAAAAGAAAAAAAAGCTCTGAAGAACCTAGGAGCAGGACAGGAATAAAGACGCAGATATAGAGAATGAACTTGAGGACACAGGGAGGGGGAAGGGTAAGCCGGGACGAAGTGAGAGAGTGGCATGGACATATATACACTACCAACTGTAAAACAGATAGCTAGTGGGAAGCAGCTGCATCGCACAGGGAGATCAGCTCGGTGCTTTGTGACCACGTAGAGGGGTGGGAGAGGGAGGGTGGGAGACACAAGAGGGAGGAGATATGGGGTTATCTATGTATATGTATAGCTGATTCACTTTGTTATAAAGCAGAAACTAACACACCATTGTAAAGCAATTATACCCCAATAAAGATGTTTAAAAAAAAAAAGATTGAAGACATCAGAAATGGGAATAAAAGGGTGAACATGGTTAGAATCAGAGAGTAGTGATGCATTAATCTGTGCTTGTTAGGTTGCTGACTGTCCACACACTTACTGAATTGGTTTCCTTGTCTCTGAACTTCACAGAGCACGTTTGGTACCTTTAGGGCTAATGGTTTGCTTTGTTCTTTTATCCTCTCCCTGACAGGATGGGCTTAATTGCCACAGTACCTCAGTGGATGCATCTTCTTCACGTTATTTTTTACTCCTTGAATTTTATTGTATTTATTTTTTTTGTATTTATTTTTTTAAACATCTTTATTGGAGTTTAATTGCTTTACAGTGTTGCGTTAGTTTCTGTTGTATAACAAAGTGAATCAGCTATATGTATACATAATATCCCCATATCCCCTCCCTCTTGCATCTCCCTCCCACTCCTTGAATTTTACATATGCATAGAGATATTCGTCCTTTTTCTTAGTGTGCACATGTGTTAATGCATGTTCTTATTTAATCCCATTTGAACAGAAGCATTGGGGAAAGTAATCACAGAACAGTCTAACATCACAGAAGGTGATAGGTGCCATCCCAAGTCTGAAGTTTTGTTTAAGAACGGCTTTATCCATATACTGGAGCACAAAATCAAGGGAACACTCTACCAAAGTAAGGAAATGCAAGGAAAGTACAGTTAAAATGAAAAAAATAAAAGTATAAATCAGCAAAAACTAAATGAACTTAATAAATTTTTCAAATTAGACAGTTTAGGAATTCCCTGGTGGTCCAGCGGTTAGGATTCTGCACTTCCACTGCAGGGGGCACGGGTTCAATCCCTGTTCTCGGAGATCTAAGATCCCACATGCCGTGTGGCCAAAAAAAAAGAAAAAAATTAGATAACTTGTTAAAATTTTATACAAATTGAGAGTGATGAAAAACAAGTAAATGAAGAAGTACACACTGTGACAGAAAAGCCTTTTAGCACTAGTACGTTCTCTTTAAAAATAAGAGCAAATCAAAAGCTGTGGGGAAAATGTGTTCTAGTTATTGTAGATAACTGTTTACAGGTCAATAGGGTGCTTTTATTTTACTCTGCTATTTTTATGAGGTCTTATTTATTTATGTGAAGTTCTAAGGACTCATTTTTAAAAGTCATTGTTGCATCTGTATGTGTCCAGCTTAGAGCCCAAATAACTTAATGGGTGGATAAATCCTGTTCATGTCTTTTGGGATACCAGCATTATATAGTACTGATTTGAAAAACAGTACAGATGAGTATTTTTTTTTTTTTTAACAAAGAAACCAGCTTTGATGGCCTGGATACAAAATGAGAGTTCTTGTTAGGAATGATATCCTACAGTTGTGATTATCACACTGTGCTGAATGTGGCCCTACTTGGAAATGGTGGCAGAGATTCTTTTAAATTTCATCTTGCCCAGACCTGAACGAGAGATGCATACTGCAGCCTTCCTTTTTCAATTCACATATTATTGCCTCTGACTATTACCTTGAATTAGTGTATGTGAGTTAAGAATACAAGGAAATATTTTTTGGAACATAACAATGGCTACTTTTCACAGTAGATGGGGCTTCTAGATACTCAACATAAGATTTTTCTCTTTTTCAGTAAAATCAACTCAATGATTATCCAAACCAAAAACGCTCCACATTTGTATAAGACTCTAAGTGCTTTTTTTAAAAAAATAATAAAGGCCGGGGCTTCCCTGGTTGCGCAGTGGTTGAGAGTCCGCCTGCCGATGCAGGGGACACGGGTTCGTGCCCCGGTCCGGGAAGATCCCACATGCCGCGGAGCGGCTGGGCCCGTGAGCCATGGCCGCTGGGCCTGCGCGTCCGGAGCCTGTGCTCCGCAACGGGAGAGGCCACAACAGTGAGAGGCCCGCGTACAGCAAATAATAATAATAATAATAAAGGCCTCCCAATGACTCTTTTAGATAGGGAAGAATAGGAACCAAGAATAGGAACCAAGGTTAAGTGCCAGGTACAAAGTCACCCTTGTTTACCTTCTGCTCTTTCACATTAAACAGAGAGCAAAGTGGCTCCATCCGTGTAGATGAGTCTTAGAATCCAGTAGAATAAAATCATGATAGTAGCTAACATTTATGTAATATTTTCCAGTTTACAGACAAGTGGGTTTTATATCCATAATTTAATTTAATCTTTAAAACTACTGTGAGAGGCATTCTCATCCTCATCCCCATTTTACAGATGAAGAAACCAAGGTTTAGAGATTTCATGTGACGTTGGCCCAAGCTCTGCTGACCCAGGATTGATTGCCTGCCCTGTCCTATTCACTTTCCATTACCCATGCTGCCCAAATAACTCTCCAATCCAAAAATTACTTAATATTTAGCTATTAAATGGCATGTGATTTCCTTTTGGGAGGAAGGAACTTCCTGTTTTTTTAATCAGGAAACAGTAAGGTTTGTTTCCATTATGTCCTTTAGTAGCAGAGAGAGGTGACCCAGAAAACAGCAGAACTAATCCACGTTTACTCCACGTCGGATCTGCTTTCCTTTCTGCTCTAACTGGCAATGGGTCAAAGGCATAAAGAGGATAAGAATATTTTAAATATGTTTTTATTTGATCCGTTTTTCTATTTAAGTTTTATACCTTATCTATATCTCGTTAGGCAGCTAACTTTTAAAAATTGTGTTCGTTTTTGTAACCTAGAACTTCATGCTCCTTCTAAGAACCCAGGTGATTTCCTTAGATATGAGTTTAGATTTGATCATCCCTGAGTGAAGGACACTATCACTTTTCCTCTTTTATAAATGAGAAACTAAAATTTGGAGAAGGTAAGTTAGGTGTCAAGGTCCCTTAGTGAGGAAATAGAGTTTGTGGGAATTGAACCTCAAACTTTCTGTCCAAGTACCCTTGCCCTTAATCACCACACTCTACTGCCTCCTTGTGGCTCATCTCAAAACTGAGATACAGCCCAGAGCAGCCCTGCCCAACAGAAATACAATGACAGCCAGAATCTATCGTTTAAATTTTTCAGGTAGCCATATTTTAAAACATAAAAAGGTGAAATTAATATTAATAATGTATTTTATTTAACCCCAGTATATTCAAAATATTATCATTTTAACATAATTAATATGAAAATTAATTTTTAAATTGAACATGTAAAAATATTAATGGGATAGTGTACATTCTTTTTTACAATTAATATTTGAAATCCAGTGTATGTTTTACACATACAGCATACCTGAGACTAGTCATATTTCAAGTGTTCAATAGCCACATGTGGTTAGTGGCTGCTGTATTGGACAGCACAGACCTTTATTAATGACCTTGACTTTGAGAGAAATGAGTTTTTGTCCAGACCAGAAACTCTAAATAAGATGTGATTCTGTCAGAGCATCCCAGAAACCTTAGAGCACTGAGGACAAATTCCATTTGAATTCTTGGAGTTATATGACAGACAGCTTTAGACCTGTTCACAGCAGTGCATGTCACTGACTCTTACCCAAATATATTTGACCTCTTTCATGACCATTTCCCTGGACTTTGAAGCTAATCTGTTATGATTCTGTACAGCACGTTTACAGTGTGACAGATTGATAACAAACAGCTTTCCATGCCAGCATTCTTAGTTTATATTAATTATTGTTGGCTTTGCTTGGAACCTAAAATGTAAAAGAAAATAGGCAAGATTAGCATACAGTTTTTATGGATGAAAGAGCAGAAATCCCTGATGGCTCAAGAGAACATAATAGAATACTTTAATTCAGGGCATGGGAAAATGCTTCTGTGACTGCTTGGGTAAAACAGTGTCTGGTATTTGCTACTGAAACAGCATATTTTCATTTTAAAGAATTGTATTGTCCCTCCCATTGCCAAAATTACCTTCTATTCACATAATAGGATATGGGTGTTATATGGGTGTTACAATAAATCTTATAATCAAAAGTCAGAAGAAAATGAAATAGAATTTCCAAAATTGACCTATTTAGCAGATGAGTTTGATAACAATATACATTTTATTTTCTTTAGGCGAATCCTTTAGAAAATTGAATTTCTAAAGAATAAAAGGATGTGGAAAAAAGGGTAACCATTAGCTCTGAAATAAATTTCAATGTTTGGGATAAATTTCCTTATAGCTTTGGCATTAGCCACACTGCCTTTTATTTCATAAAAAGGAAGTTTATACACTCAAGATAGCAGTTCTCCCCTTTCTCTACCTTTTACCTGAAACCCCAGAGAATCCAAAATGCCAGCCCACTGGATAAAGAACAACTTTTTGAGGTCGTTCTCACCACATTAGGATGTCAACTTTGGGTGGGCAACTTCTGCATCCTCCTCTTGGAATAAAATCCTTCTCCCACCCCCACTCCCATGGTGACCTGTCAACATCCAGGTTACCTCCAGTCTTACTTATCTGTAGTCTTAACTCCATTGCAATTTCTCCTCGGGGTCTTTATGTAGTTCACACCTGTCTCTCTCCAGGTCTTCTTCTCCATCTCTTTTGAAGCCCAGTCCAGCAGCTCATTGCCACCATCTCCATCCTCATCAGGGCCATGTCACAGCCTTGTACATTCTCCTGTTGTCCTCAGGGACTCTGCAACCTTTAGTGAATTCGGTTGCCTCCATCACCCAGCTCCTCTGCTGCCTTCCCTCCAGGGCCTGCCACTTCTGCTCTACCTTGACCATTCACCGACATGGCCATGCCATGGGCTTTTTAATTAGGCACACCTTTTCATTCTCTAGTGCCTGAATTCTGAAAGGTTCCTCTTTGCCCTTCACTTATTAACCTCTTCCCACCCTTCCCTTCCCCTCTCTGTCACTCCTTCTGACCCTTGGAAGGGGTCGTGGGATAACAACCTGCCACCTCCAAGCTCCCTCTGTGCTCACATTGTCTCTCCCTTTAAGACCTTGACGTTGACATGACTCCCTTCTGGGACAAATGTTATTTCCCTCTTACTCCCTCATTCCTAGTGGCCCTGCTCTTTACCATTGTTAGAACCTCTGTTCTGATTTTTATGTGTATAATGTGTAATCCCATCTCTCAGTTATCTGATCTATTTCATTAATGTATGTGACATCAGCTTAGACTCACACCTTGACCATCATTTACTTGCTCAACGGTGCCTCCAACTCAAGGTTCCCCCCCCCCCCATTGCCTGCATTTTGTAGGCAGACCAATAGTTCTCAACTTTTTCTCATTATCACTCCTCTCCCCACCCCGGGAACCACTTTAGGCCTTTTTCCCTAATCACTCCCTCCCCCAATTAAATAAATACCCAAGGACAAGATTTGTTAGGTAGTGTCAAGCTTTGAGAGACTGAAGACCACTGTAATAACTAATTTTATTTTTATATGTAATCTAACATTATCTTTCACTGCACTGCCCCCGCTCCAAGATGCGGTGTCTCTGTATGTGTGTCCTAGACCCTCATCCAGTCTCTCAAGTGTTGGAGGTAAAAACATACATCTGAGTCTGATGGGGCCCTTACAAAACTCTGAAGACAGCATTGTGGGGGAAAAGCAGGATCAGGAGTTAGAGCTATTAGAAATTCATCCCTTATGGTCTTATAATACCTCCCAAATATTTTCTGTTTTCCTAATATAAGTATCCTTTGTTCCCCTCCTCAGTGCCTATGCACACACCCAGGAGATGACATAATCCTTTACTTTTACTAAGAATATTCAAGTCATTTAAGGTTAATTTTTGCAGCTTCCCTTCTTCCTACCTCATTTCTTACATATTCCTAGATGTCCTCTTCTTTTGTTCTTCCAAGGGAGGAAGGGTTGTCTTGCCTCCCTAATAAGCCTAGTGCTCACACCTGTGGTTATGTGGGGGGGGTTTTGCTTTTTTTGTTTTTTTTGTTTTTTGCAGTACGCAGGCCTCTCACTGTTGCGGCCTCTCCCGTTGCGGAGCACAGGCTCTGGACGTGCAGGCTCAGCGGCCATGGCTCACGGGCCCAGCCGCTCTGCGGCATGTGGGATCTTCCCGGACCAGGGCACGAAACCATGTCCCCTGCATCGGCAGGCGGACTCTCAACCACTGCGCCACCAGGGAAGCCCGGTTATGTGGTTTTTTTAAAACTGAGGCATAATTAAATGCAAAAGTGCACAATCTTTAGTGTTTAGTACAATGAGTTTTGGCAATTTTATATACTGTTGTAATTACCCCCAAAATAACATAGAGAACATTTCACCCCAGAAAGACCCCTCATTCCTCTTTCCAGTAAATTTCTCCCTCCCCGGAGGCAATCATTGTTCAAATTTTTTCACCAGAAGCTAGTTTTAGCTTGTCATAGAACTTCATTTAAAGGTGAACATTACATATATACTTTTTTGGCATCTGGATATTTTCTGTAGCATGATTTTTTTGAGTCTTATCCATGTTGTTGCATGTTACATGTTTTTTTTTAACTGATGAGTAGTATTTCATTGTGTAAATATGCTGTAATTTGTTTATCCATTTTCCTGTGGGTAGATACTTGGTTTGTTTATAGGTTTGTATGTTTAGTATTCTGGGATAAATACCTAGGAATAGAATTGTGGGTAGATGTATCTTTAATGTTTTAAGAACCTGCCAAATAAACAGTTCTCCAAAGTAACTGTACCGCTTTTCACTCCATCAACACTGGTGAGAGATCCACTTGCTTAGCATCCTCACTAACATCTGGTGTCGTCAGTCTCTTTTATTTTAGCCATTAGTCATTAGTGTAAAATCCACATGTGTTCTTGATTCTCTTTCTCTACCTTTCCCTGTCCATTATCATGGGCATTCTCTTAGGTCTTCAGATTCTTCCCATTGCACAAACTTCCACATGCCCCACATTCCCCTGGGAAACATCTCCGTTCAGCTACTCCCTCAAGTGGTTCTCCTCACTCCTTCCTTTCTCTGATCAAATTGGTGAGAAGAACGATTGCCACTTGGTGCTTCTCCTTCCCCCCCACCTGTTCATTCAGCCTCTGGTGGAGCTGCTCTCTGAACATCAGCTGTGAATTCCAAAGGTTCTCTGGGCTCTCACTCCCCCATGATTTCTCTGAAGTGAAGAATATGATCCTGTTGGCCTCCCACTGTTTTTGAAGCTCTTTATTTCATTTTTGTATTATAACACATTGTTTCTTTTCCATTTCCAATATCTACTCTTCTTCCTCCCTCCCTCTAAATGTCATTGATTCTCCATCACATACACACATACAGTCCAAACGTATGAACATTCAGGACTTCCCGTAATCCTGCCACTTTCTTCCTTATTTTCTGCTGCTCCCCACACTGTATAAACCCAGACACCCAGCCAAACTGACCCCTGGTCACTGTTTGAGAAATAGAAACATGCAAACTACATTTGAGAGAATATTACAGAGGTTTTAAAGTAACAGCTCTTCTAGTTCACCCAAAATATTGTTTCATTTGCATTTCATCATCTTATATTCCATGTCTGTACAAAACTGAATTATCTAGGGAATGATGAGAACGTTTACCTACTTCCTCAAGATTTGGGAGTTATTTGTATCTAAACAGATTGCTAATTATTAAAATATTTTTGTAAGTAACTCTCCCCCACCAAAACTCCTCTCAGTCATGCTGTGTTTACCAATGATTTGAGCATGAGTGAGTTGTTTTAAATCCATAGTGTGGTTTGCAAGGAAGAAGGAAGGGCCCCTTTTCTCAATCCTTGCTTTTGCTGTGATGGCTGCAATAAACACTCCTGAGGCCAGAAGACAGCTCTGCACAGGAAGTACTGTCAGGGAGAACAAGCTTTAATTTTATGCTCTTGAAGGCATTGGAAGGTCATCATTTTCTTTCCTTGCATAAATATTTCTGACAGAGGATAATTAAACAGACCAGACTGCTTTGTCAAGTATAGGAGTTTTCAGTGGTCTTTCCTGTCCCGAAAATCATTTTCCCACCCCTTTAACTCTCATAATCTTTCCTGGCCTCATTTGCAATCTAGTGCCCTTAAGCTCCTGTGCTGGGGAATGACTTGGAACAACTCTTGACTCATAGCTTAAAGAAGGTACAAATCAATTAAAAGAATACTAGAAATGCATGTTTCACTGGAAATTTCTTCTTGCGTACATTGTCTTACTTTAGAGAACCAGGCATATCAACTTTTTAATCACAAACCCAGTAGGAGATCAGCTTTGCCCTGACACAGGCTAAATTCAGAATGTAAGTTGTTAGAGAGCCTCAAAAAACTTTCAAATCTAAAAAAAAAAAAAAAAAAAAAAAAAAACTTTCAAATCTAAAAATGCTCTGTGTAGACCAGGAGGAGAAATACCAAGGACAGAAAGAGAAATATGCATGTTGTCTGTGTCCACTCCGACTCACGCTTGCCTGTGGCCTGCGGGGGTCTGTCCCAGGAAGCACCTTGGGGAGGTGAAGGAGGCTTTAAGGCTCCCTCCCTTCTTGCTGACTCCTTACTAATTCTGCCAACCTCCCTCCGTCGTACAGGGCCCACCCTGGTGCTTTCCTGTGGTGCCACCACTGCAGGGCTGACTGCCCTCAACCTTTCTGCCACCTCTCCTCCTCCAAGTGAAAAGGACAGTAACACTTGAATGACAAATTACAAAGCACCTCCTCACGTCTCATGAACCTGCCCACTGAGTGTTTGTGGAGGGCAGGCACCTTCACTCCCCTGTTACAGCTCCGGGGACGGTGAGGGAGGTCATGTGACACGAGCTGTGAAGTGGGACCTCTAGAGCCAGCCATTCGGTTACATCCCGCGGCCACGCTGACTGTCTCCCCATGCTGTCTTCAGGAATAGGAGTCGTGGAGCTTAGTGAGTTTGGATCTCAGCTCTACCACATAGCAGTGTGTGACCTTGGGAGAACAACTGGATCTTGCAATGGCTCCAATCACTCACTTATAAAGTAAAAATAGTACTAGTAACCAGGTCCTCCATGAGTCCTAAACAGGAGAATGCGTGTAAGTACTTAACATAGTTCCTAGCCCCCAATAAAGATGAAATAAGCCTTAGTTATTATTAATTATTACTAGTCCAGGGGCATAATTCCTCACTTCAATTTGAAGCTCATCTTCTTAGTATAAAGTTAATAATACATCAGAAGGAGGCAACACATTTTCTTTTCCTGCTGTTGAACAGTTTCAGGCAATATTCAACCTCCTTGAGACTCAGTTTCCTTCTCTTCAAAATAAGAGACGGGACCAGGGGATTCTGTAAAGCTGTCTAGCTGCAGGAATCTATGGTTTCAACCATGACTCCAAGGTTCTAATCTCTTTACTGAAATGTAAATGGAAGGTCAGAAAGGAATTTGGAAGTCCCTTTTCTTTGCCCAGGCAATATTACCTTGGAGCAGTATCCTGCCTTTGCTGAGAAATCAGTGAGGCTTCAGGTAGAAAATCCAGATGAGACTCCAGCTGGAGAGGGGAAGGAGCCCAGGGAGCTGCCAGGGACTGCATCACCCCACGCGCACGATGCTCTGCTAAGCACGATGCCCTTGCGTGTCTATCCCACAATTACAGGAGCCTGGAGGGATTAATGTGCACCTTTCACAGATTCGGCCACTGAGGCTCATGGAGGTGGAACATCTAACCCAAGTCATACAGCTGGTGAGGGCAGAGCTGGGATTTAGACAGCAACCCGCCTGAGCCAAAGCCAGGGACGTGCATTCCACTGCATCATCAAAATGACTCTTTATCTATGGCGTAGGTGAATCCTGGCTAAACCAGGCTAGTCTCAGCTGCCTTCTCTTCCAGGTCCCAACCTGGGGACATGGTTTCTACGCTTTCCTTCAAATCACGGAAAAGCTTGGCATAAATATTTTGTGTGCTTTGAAGAGTTGCTGGCTTGGGACTCGTCCTCCCACCCCTCCCAGCCCACCTCCATGCACACGTGGTGCAGGAGCAAGGCCATCGGTGGGCAAGCGTTCTGCTGCCGGGGTCCAGGGCAGGGACCTCACCGAGCAGATGAAGACCTCAAGTGCCAAAGGAGTAAGGGAGGAGGGGACTCAGGAAGAACCTTTCCTCAGGACCTACTCTGTGCCAGCCCCTGTGTGAGGTCTTTGTGTGAGTTCTGTCTCTGTGCCTGCAGCTGTGTGACGAGACAGCGTCAGAACTGTCCACCGTTCCCTTCCTCAGCTTTCAGCTGGGGAGAGAGGTGTTAAAGGCCGGGCACCCCACACAGGGCGTGGCAGGCACCCGACTGCCTCCCATTGTTCTCCGGTGAGTGACCTGACTCGCCCTGCAAACCCACTGCGAGAGGGAGGGGGGATTGCAGGGGATCTACTCATAATTCTAACTATAGTGAGTGTGGCTTTGCGGTCTTCACCAGCACATAACATGAACCTGTCCTCCAGACAGTTCTCCTATGTGGCTTCCATAAAGAATCAAGCAGAAACACTAGGGCAAGGGCCTGTAAACTAGGTTTCCATTGCATCGCCCAGTAAACTAAAACATAAAAGAGGCTACTCAGGGTAGGATCCAGTTTTCTTCTTTTCCTTCTACTAGGAAAGACAGTAGAGCCACAGAAAAACATGTGCTCTGAAAAGATAGCCTTAGTCAGACATTCAAAATTTGACTTTCACAATTCAGTTTTTTCCGAGGAGCTGGTAGAGTCTATCAGCACCCCCTTCCCCACCCCAAATCAAAGTCTTTTCCCTTTGTGAGAGACATTATTTCTGAATCCAACAATAACAATACACCCCAACAAAGGAATGGTAGTTAAGAGACTGCCCAGCATTCCAAGTTCACACTGGTTAATAGGAAATTTTACTACTGCCAAGGGGATTGCCAAATCCATTTATTTCTGTTATTGCATTTCCCAGATTCTCCCAAAATGTCAATACTCTTTCAAAGCAAGCATCTGCTTTCAGTTTAAATGATGTGTCATGAGATTGTACACAGGAATCCAGAAAGTTTTCTAAATTGACAAACTTAACCGGTCCTTAATTACTAAACGAAAATGTGCTGAATTTTCTAAAAATTGCTTTTAGAAAATTTGCTTTTTCTAACTATCTGTCAGTGAGACCGAGCCAGGAAAGTGAGATGAGGCAAATGTTGTTACTTAACACACGAGAAAAACAGCCCCACTGCTGTATAACCAAAGGGAAAATTCCCTGGGAAACTACAAATGTTGAATGCCGAAATTTGCATATTATGAACAAGATCTAATTTCTACTTAATGCTTCTCTTACGAATTCAATGAGGAAGATGTTATTGGTCCCAGGGACCCCTTCTCAGGAAGTTTAGCCTTTTGGAAATTCCCGGGGGAGACTTAAGGGAGCAGAGTTTTGCTTGCAGAATATTAGGAGATTTTTACTTCTGTTGATGCCTATATGGCTAACACCAGCACTAAGACTTGGATGCACAAAAGCGGGCATTCACCACAGAGCTTCTACGAGAGAGAAAACTGCCTCTTCCAATTGCAGCGTCACCCTCCAGGCACCTCCACTGAAGCCTCCCCACATCACCTGGCGTCCAGAAGTATCGCCCATCCGGGCAAATCAACCAGCCACTGTGACCCTTCTCTTTGGCTCCGATTGTTCCAGAAAGTCTTCTTTCTCCTTTTACCTTTCCTCATCCTGTTACATGTTAGTCTTATATCAAGGAACAACTGATCAGGCAGACCCCACATAGTAACCAGGGCAGAGTTTCTAAAGCAGAGGCTGAAGACCACCCTCACCAGAATCACCTGAGGGGCTTTTTAAGATTTTTAAGAATAATGATTCTTTGGCCCTGCCTCAGACCTACTGAATCTTATGAAGCCTGGGATCCTACATTTTATCAAACACTGAATGATTCTTAAGCACTAAAATTTGAGAACAGTTGATCTAAGGAAAAAGTGAAGATAGAATACTTTAGGTCATGGAGGATTGTCGATCATCGGCTGGTGACTTTCTTTGGCAGATGAAGACATTCAGGATGCAGAGAGGCAATAAATATTTCCTAACCCAGGAGCGCTTCACTCCTCCCTGCTTCTCCCATCTACCCAGGGATCTCTAATAGTTCCATCAGTGTCTGCTGAATCCTTCACAGAAGCTCAGACAGACTTCAGTGTCCTGAGTGTGACATGAGTTTCCAGAGGATCTCAGAGTGTTCCTTTCTGTGACTCCAGACAAAAGGTGTGCCCGTGCCTAATTGGACGGGTGATGTACTGAGGCTTCATTTTGTCAATTTATTCACCTGTTATGAGCTACGTACTTCAAGCTTTTTCTCTGGAATTCAGAAAAACAACCTGTGGACTTGGTTACCTGTATCACATGCTTGGTGAATTCAGAGGAAGATGTTATTTTCATATTTTCCCCCTTTTGAATTGACTTGTCAATTCAGTCTAAATGGCTAACAGAGTATTCCTATATAGAGGGGGCTTACATTGATAATGGGCTTTGGATTTCACTGAACTGCCTGTTATAGAGCCAAAAGAATGCATTAGGGAGTTTTAATACTGTCTAATGCTGGCCCAGGGGTGATCTGTACTGTCAGAATACAAAGGTAATTCCCATTATTAAGAATTTTGTAAAGTCTATTTGAAATTTTCTGCCTCTCTTGTTATTCCTTTTTACATGGAAATAACTGCTTAAAACTTTCTTTTCTAAGAAGCTTTCCTGGCGTGGCTGAAAAAGAGGTTCAAAATTGCTCCTAATTCTTTCTTGCTTAAATATTCACCTTTAGCCATCACCCCTGCAAAACGAAGACCTACTCCTTTGTGTGGCTCTAATAGCAGCTGAGTGGATTCTGAACTATCAGTCTGCCGTTTAGGCCTCCTCAGCTTGACATTTGCCTTAGAATGAGGTTTTTAGGGGTTTTCACTCTGCTTATTACTGGGTTATTTTACGTTTAGTGCAGTGCTATTCAGTTGTGTATTTTTTGTTTGTTTGTTTTTGCGGTACGTGGGCCTCTCACTGTTGTGGCCTCTCCCGTTGCGGAGCACAGGCTCCTGACGCGCAGGCTCAGCGGCCATGGCTCACGGGCACAGCCACTCCGCAGCATGTGGGATCTTCCCGGACCAGGGCATGAACCCACGTCCCCTGCATCGGCAGGCAGACTCTCAACCACTGCGCCACCAGGGAAGCCCTCAGTTGTGTATTTAATGATGATTTTTACACCCAAAATCCATTATGGTATAAGACCAGACACAGGAAAAATCACTCTAACATCTAACTTAAATTTCTCATGAATAATTTGAAATGTGAAAGTACTGATATATTACTTTAGAAGGAATTTCAAAAACGCCACATTTTTAGAAGTGTGTGTGTGAGGAGGAGGTGACTTCCCTGGTGGCGCAGTGGTTAAGAATCTGCCTGCCGATGCAGGGGAAACAGGTTCGAGCCCTGGTCCAGGAAGATCCCACATACCGCAGAGCAGCTAAGCCCGTGCACCACACTACTGAGCCCGCGCTCTAGAGCCCGCGAGCCGCAACTGCTGGAGCCCATGCTCCGCAGCAAGAGTAGCCCACGTAAGAAGCCCACGCACCGCAATGAAGAGTAGCCCGCGCTCGCGGCAACTAGAGGAAGCCCGCACACAGCAACGAAGACCCAACGCAGCCAAAAAAAAAAACAAATTAATTAATTAATTAAAAATAAATAAATAAAAGTGGTGGGGGGGAATATAGGTTTTAATGGGTGATTTTAGAAACATTAAATGAGCTACTAAAAGCCAAAATATATAATACCTACTGTGTGCCAGAGACTCAGGGCGGACAATTTGCCTAAGGGAGCACAGTTAGGAAATAGTGGAGATGGAGTCATAACCCAGTCATTCTGGCTTTTGAATCTGTGCTTTTAGCTACTCTTCAGAGTTAAGCTGGAGAAGCTGCTTAACAGTGCCTGCTAAATAAGAAGTGCTCAATAAATGGAAGCTATACTTGTAATTTTCTTATGAGTCTAAGGCTTGGGACGCTTCTCTTTTTCTAGAATCGCTTCTACAATATTGAAAAAGCTGTAGAAACAGAAATATAAAATAGAGAAATATATCATTCTCCTCTGTTATTTAAAAAGAAAGCTTATTTAAGGAGATTTACGAAGATCTAGGAATAAAGAAAATATTAAAACCATGGTTTTAAAAAAATAATTTAGCGATTATTGAATTTCTATTTGGGCAGATCACTGTACTAGTCTCTGGGATAAAAGAAGTAAGATTAATAAGATATGGGTTCTGCCTATGAAAGAGCTTACAACTTAGTAATGGTCACAGACAGAGCACATGCCATTTAACAGAGTGGAGGCAGAAAGGCCAATCATGGCCTGATGATGGAACACGCGAGAGTTGAAGTTGCATATTCGAATCCTAGTGGTATAGTAGCTGTGTGGTCAGGACAAATCGTGTGAGCTCTCCAAATCTCAGGTTTTTATTTTTGTTGGGGTGGTGGTTGCTAGTATTGTTTTCTAAATCTTTATAATGGAGATAATTTTGCATAATTCATAATGCTTAATGGGAATTAAATAATGCAAAGGAATCACTTAACTCTGTCTTTAGCAGAGAGTAAATGTTCAGCAGACAACTACTGTGAAACCTGAAGCTTTAAAAACCTACCTGTGTGGCGCCCTCACTGATAGACTCCCACCCCCCCGCTGAAGGCACTGGGGCAGCCCTTCAGGTGCTGTGCCAGGGCCTTGCAGAAGCCCAGTGGGCTCAAGCCCAGTTACTGCTCAGAATGTTGAGCTGAAGAACAAAGGGCGGCTGCCCCCTTGGAGGCCAGAACAAGGCTTTTAATAGCGATTCCGCTATCTTTTCTTCTTAATGGAGGCTCAAAAAGAAAATCAAAATTTAAGAAAAGTAGCATCTATATGGTTTTTGATTGTGTTGCATGGTTAGGAGCTCTGATAAGGGGATCATCAGAGCTATTAAAAGGCCCAACCTCAGAACACTAAGGCCTTTACAAAAGCACCTCAAGTGATTTTAAACCTACAGTGAGGGCAGAGAAACAGTGGAGTACTGATCTCTTAGGTTCTGTAGAATAGATACCAAAGGCCACTCAATCTGGCTGGACTAGTACCCACTCGTCCACACCACTGGGTACGTTTGGAATATTGGTCAGGACCATACTACAGAGGGTTTTAAACTAAGAGTCTATCTGTAAGCAGTAGGGCATTAATGAAGATTTTTATATAAGGGAATGTGTTGAGAGCAGTGCTCTAGAAAAAAATGTATCTTTTAGTTGTCTATAAATAGAAGGAGGAGAAAGAGGGAACTAGAAACAGGGTGTGAACTAAGCTGTTAGCAAGCACAACTCAGTAAGATGCACTCTAGGCTGCAATAATCCAATAGAATTGTAGGAATATTGCCCTTGTTTTTGAATATGGGATAATTAGCAAAGAAACATGGGCCATAATGCAGATATGAAAGGATGCTATTGAATTCAGAAACAGGTTGCAATGAAGTTCAATTCTCATGTGGTAATTCCGTTACTATATGGTCAAGGAAGGTTCTATTTAGGTGATTATTTGCTGTAAGTTATTGTGTCAAAACCACACCAATTTCATAAACTCCTACCAAAGGGTGAGCAAAAGAGAAACCACAGAAGAAATATACCTTCCCTGCTATTCCTCTTCCTTTCAGAAACATAAACAGCAACAATAAATTTACCACTTATCCATTTCTTGGGCTTTCTTAAAAAAACATTTAAAAATATCTGTCAACTTGGCATGTGCCTGACCCCTATTGGGCTCTAATGACTTTCAAAGGCTCCCAGGGAAAAGCAGAGTCATCCAAGAGTGCAGAGCTAAGAGGAAAAATCTCATCTGCCCCAGTTTTTGCATCTCGTAATAGTTACATACCATGTGAAATTACATGATGAGATGTTTTTTGAAAGTATATCAGTCAGGGACTTACCTGGTGACACAGTGGTTAAGAATCCACCTGCCAATGCAGGGGACATGGGTTCCAGCCCTGGTCTGGGAAGATCCCACCTGCTGCGGAGCAGCTAAGCCCGTGCGCCACAGCTACTGAGGCTGCACTCTAGAGCCTGCAAGCCACAACTAATGAGCCCGCGTGCCTACAGCTACTGAAGCCCGCACACCTAGAGCCCATGCACCGCACCAAAGAGTAGCCCCTGCTCGCCACAATTAGAGAAAGCCCACACACAGCAATGAAGACCCAACACAGCCAAAAATAAATTTATTTTTTAAAAAAAGTATATCAAGTCAGTCTCTCAAGAGATTAATAGAGGTACAGTTTTTCATAAAGAATTCGAGTTCCCTGTACATAACTTTGATGCTAACTTTTCCAATATGTCACATGAATGTGAATGGACAACCTCAAGTATTTAGATTCACTCACTGTAGTAAGTGGTAATTAACCTCACTGAGTTTATATATGAAAGATTAAGCTGTCATTCTAAATGATGTGAGTCATAACAAATGAAAATCATTAACTCTTTGCTATCAAATTGTTGTGGCTTTTTCTCTGCTGATTTTAAAGAATATCCAAGCTAAATTATGTCCTGAGGGGCTTAATTTTCAGACTCAGTTTCCTAAATCTGTATCTTCCTTTGGATTTTGGGAAAATTTCCAAATTAATGTTAATAAAGATTTACGAAATCCTTGGAGGAAGACTTCTTCTAACCATGAAACCAATAGTTAAATTACCAGGATTAAAAGTAAGTTTTCATAAAAATAGAACTACCATATGATACAGCAATCTCACTACTGGGCATATACCATGAGAAAACCATAATTCAAAAAGAGACATGTACCACAATGTTCATTGCAGCACTATTTACAACAGCCAGGTCATGGAAGCAACCTAAGTGTCCATCGACAGGTGAATGGATAAAGAAGATGTGGCACATATATACCATGGAATATTACTCAGCCATAAAAAGAAACGAAATTGAGTTATTTGTAGTGAGGTGGATGGACCTAGAGTCTGTCATACAGAGTGAAGTAAGTCAGAACGAGAAAAACAAATACTAACAAATACTATATATGTATGCTAACACATATATATGGAATCTAAAAAAAAAAAGGTTCTTATGAACCTAGGGGCAGGACAGGAATAAAGACGCAGATGTAGAGAATGGACTTGAGGACATGGGGAGGGGGAAGGGTAAGCTGGGACGAAGTGAGAGAGTGGCATTGACATATATACACTATCAAATGTAAAATAGATAGCTAGTGGGAAGCAGCAGCATAGCACAGGGAGATCAGCTTAGTGCTTTGTGATGACCTAGAGGAGTGGGATAGGGAGGGTGGGAGGGAGGCACAAGACAGAGGGGATATGGGGATATATGTATATGTATAGCTGATTCACTTTGTTATACAGCAGAAACTAGCACAACATTGTAAAGCAATTACAAGATGTTAAAAAAAAAAAAAGCAGTTTTCATTTAAAAACATGTGCCCATGAAAGAATTACTTCAAGGTATATTTTAGAAACGCAAGCATATGTAAACATAGTGGTCTTCCATAGAGTTTTACAGACACTCTGAATGTCAACTAAATGAATGAATTGACAAGAAAGCAGCACTGAGAGAGCTATAATGCCAGTTTCTTATAACCGCACCACTTTAAAGCCACATCCCAAAGATGAGCCACTTAACGACACAGATGTTACACCTTGATATCAAGGGCAGGACTATGTATCGAGAGGAGCCAGAGTTTGAGTTAGCTATACCCCATTAAGGAGAGAATAGTGTGGACAGCCACCTCCCCTGGGAAATAGCTAATGCAATGACAAATGTTTTCACGTTTGCTACATTGAATAGTGTATTGAATGCAAGAGAGACATTGAATGCAATGCCTCTGCTGGAAACATGACCTTTTTTTCAAGGTCTGTGAGAGGAGACTGTCTTCTACGTAAAATCGTCTTGTAACCTGTTGCTTCTAGTAATTGGAACTCAAACGTATGGAGTCAATACTAGTTTTCCCCTATAGATCTTCATCCTGTAGAGCCTGAAGCCCTACACAGGGGTTCTGTATAGCAGGAGCTACTCTCAGCTGCCTTTGATAATTCAGGGAGCCGTGCTACTAAAATCTCAATGTGAGTGCAAATTACCTGAGAATCTTTTTAACATTCAGGGTCTGATTCTTTAGGTCCACATGGGGCCTGAGACTCTGTACTGCTAACCAGCTCCTAGGTGATGTTGATGATTACTGGTCCATGGTTCACACTTCGGGCATCAAGCTCATAGGAGGTGGATTTCTAAGTAGTTAGAATAAGCAAGTATAGTGTGATGGAAGAGCACCAGATCTTGACTCAGAACACTAGTTATGGAAATATGATGAGTCACTTGACTTTTCTGAATCCAAATTTTTCTCATTAGAAAAATGAGTATAATTGGACAGTAACACCTGCTGCCTGGGATTGCTGTGAGAATTAAATTAATGATGTTATGTGAAAATTGACCAGAGCATTTGGTACATATTCATTGTTGAATAAATGATTGTTGACCCTACGTAGTAAAAACATAAGCACACAGTTCAGTATTGGTAACTCATAAAGCTGGGGGACCCTTAGGCTGTGTGCCCTCCGTAGTTCCAGTGGTTCTATTCTTCATTCCACCTCTTTAGCCAATTACAATGTCTAGCATTTAGCAAGTGGTCAGTGTATGTGGAATTGTATTGATGGCAAAGTTGATCACTGCCAGCGTACATTTTTGGCTTCAGGGATACTGATATCAGGCTAATGACACAGTGTTTCCCCATGACACTAACAGGAAAGAGAACTTTCACCCAAAATAGTGGTAACAACTTTGAAGCCTTGAGTTCTCTTTAAATAAAAAATGTAATCACCGGGGGCTTCCCTGGTGGCGCAGTGGTTGAGAGTCCGCCTGCCGATGCAGGGGACACGGGTTCGTGCCCCAGTCCGGGAAGATCCCACGTGCCGCGGAGTGGCTGGGCCCGTGAGCCATGGCCACTGAGCCTGCGCGTCCAGAGCCTGTGCTCCACAACGGGAGAGGCCACGACAGTGTGAGAGGCCCACGTACCGCAGGAAAAAAATATATATATATAATCACTGGGAGAAGACTAAAATGAAGATCATCAGCCCGATTTTTAATAAAAATATGAGGATAAAAGAGCTGATCATTCTTTGCCAGCCAGTAGTCACAGTATCTTATAATTTCACAAATTATGTGTAAAAGGTATCTCTCTTGATAGAAAAGCAAAGACGAACGTGGGAAGTTTGGCTGGCTTGTTGCTGATAGGTGGCTCAGACCCCATTAGGAGCCAGCCTGCAGAGGTGCAGTTAGTACTGCAGGGGTTCAAACCATCCTCCACATGGTTGAAAACTGGCTCCCATGCCACCCAGGTCATGTGCCCAAAATTGCTCCTCTGAAGGTCAAACTTTCTGCTTAATAAACTTGTACATTTTTAAATAAAACTCTCAAGAGCACACAGCGAGAAATGGAAGGTAGAGAAATCAGTGAATAACCTGCAGTGTCATTTATATCTTAACATCTCTTTCCATTGAGAATTCAGAGACAGAAACTTATTAGCACCTGGAGGAAGTCTAATGTAATTTATTTGCAGTAAAATCAGAGTGAATCCGTTAATCTTTGCTAAAAGAAATGAGATTTTCAAGTCTAATCAGCGGATTTAAAGTTTTATTAAAAGGTGTTCTTTTTTACCCTCTTATAACCTATAGGTCTCAGGAGAAAAAGGAAGAGGCTATCATCTTACTGAAAGATTCCATTAAATATGGTCCCGAGTTTGCAGATGCATATTCAAGCTTAGCTTCATTACTGGCTGAGCAGGTAATTGTTACCATTTAGTTTCACATAATATTTTTAAATGTTTCTGTTGAATATATAAATTAATATTACACAGATTTTTATATGTATCATTTAACTTGTAAGCTCATATTAGACAACTGATCTCTATGTCAGTTTTCTTCTTGATAGAAATTACAAACCTAGTTTTCTCACTCCAGTATTCTTTGTGTATGTAGGTGGCCTCTAGACAAAGATGGTCCATTATATAGGCCGTTGCTATATTCTCCATCACTTTGGGACAAAATCTAACAAGAACAATACATGGTATTTGCTGGTTTTATTACTACTCACTTATATTTTTCTGGGGAATTGCTAATGGTCTAAGATCTCTGAACTCATTATGGAACCAATTACCAATAATCTTATAGATCCTATGTCTTATAACTGTTAGAAGATCACAGAGTCTTGTAGGACAGGCTCCTAAGAGAGAACATTTCTCACGGCGTAAAGCAGAGGGGTATTTTGATTCCCCCTCATTCTTCTCACTGTGTCTAAACCATTTGATCCCACTTTTGGTGTCCTGGATGCATGCCCCCTGCTGTGGGGAAAACAAATATAAGTTGTCTTCTCTAAATTGACGATATAGTTTCGTTGACACACATAAGTGCCCACAATAGAAGGTAGATTCTGCTATCCACACAATTGCCAGATTGTCTTTAAAATTAAACTTAGCACCTTTGAAAGATGCCCTGCAGCATTGGCTTAAATATAATGAATGCTTTGATGCTGCATGTCAGGTACAGAGGGGTGCAATTTGCGTTTCAAAAACTTTGGAGGTTTCACCAGGAAACAAAGTTAGGACACTCAATGAATATTTAAGTGTCAGAAATGATAAGTCTAGTTGTCTTGCTCTAATATTCTCCATATAGTGTAGGTGGACTTTAGACAAAAGCCTGTGTCTGTAGTGGATGATTTTTTTTTTTTTTTTTTTCCACGCTGTGGCCTCTCCCGTTGCGGAGCACAGGCTCCGGACGTGCAGGCTCAGCGGCCATGGCTCACGGGCCCAGCCGCTCCGCGGCATGTGGGATCTTCCCGGACCGGGGCCCGAACCCGTGTCCCCTGCATCGGCAGGCGGACTCTCAACCACTGCGCCACCAGGGAAGCCCTGTAGTGGATGATTTTAATACCTGTTTTAGCACAATGTTTAAGCTGAAGTGACGCTCGCCGTGTTCTATGGTATACACGGCAGTCCTCAGCTGCCTTTGGCTTGTGTTGAAGCAGACACAGTGGGAGTTTCCTGAAGAAAAGGTTGATTCCATCATTATTCTCTTTTCTCACCTCATCCTGGCTCCTTCATTTTCATAGGAAGACCCTCCCTGCCTCTGCCTGGTTGGGTGTCTTGCAGCTACTCAGACAAGCCGCACACAAAGTTAGGGCCTTTGCACTAACTGTGCCTTTTGCCTGCAACACTGTTCTGCCTGACGTCAGAGTTCCTTCCTCGTCTCATGCTGGTTTCTGCCCACATAGTTCCATATCAGAGGGCTGTCTGTGATTACCCTTTCAAAATAACTCCCTCACTGTCCCACATGTTTCTCTGTCTCCTGGCCCTGGCTGACTTCTCCCCAGAGCATTTATCACCGTCTAACATACATCTATTTGCATGTGATCTTTCTCCCACCACTAGAATATTTCCGCGAGCCAGTCTCCATGAGAATGGCTGTCTCTTTTACTCAAGGCTTTCCCCCCATGTCTGTCACGTTGTATGCAAGCAGTAAATACTGAGTGAATAAATGAATGGATATGAACTGAAGACCATGTAGCTCCTGCAATCCAGGACGTGATCTAGATTTTACTCATATTTGAAGTAGGGCTGGGCATGTGGGCCACCATGCTGTTTCATAATGGAACTGCACCTCACGTCGTGCCCTTGTCCTTCACTGAGGGACAGTGTGAGGACAGCCAGGTGAAACTACTTCTAACTGCAGGGTTGGGGCGGGGTTGAGGCCAACACCTGTTACGTGGTTCACTGGCTTCTGAATGAGGACTCGAGGGAGAAATTTCTGTCATGTCTCAGTATTAGGAACGGCCAGCCTTCTCCTGAATTACATGTTTTTTGCTTTATTTTTAATCTAATGCATGAAGGATCTTACAAATGCTAAGAAAATCAGTTCTAGTTTCATCCCCCTTGGGCCCACCTCCGACTAACCGCCACCTGGATGGGATAGGCTGCTTTTCTGTGTGCGCTGCTTGTACTTGGTTTATCATTTTTCTTAATAATTTATTTTATTCAATTTGTGCTCTATATTTTTGAAAGCTGCCTCCGTTTCTCTGTAAGTGAATAAATAAAGCATTGCACTGAGTTCCCAGTCATATCTTTTTTCACATCTTGGCGGGACAGATAGTGAACACTGAAGCGCTCTTCTTGATGCAAATTACCCTGAAGGTAAATGACAAAGTTACTCACCTAATACCAGTGACGACACGGTGTGTTGTTTTGGGGGAGCTCTTTGCAGACATTCACACAGTTCCATCTTCCTATAGTGCCGTCTTTTCTTTCTCTCCTTCTAAATCATCCTCATATTTCAAGATTCAGTTCAACTTTCACGTCCTCCGCCAACACTCATCCACCTCCCCATCACATGGGAGTTGTTAGATTTTCCTCGGAGCTCCTGTGACATCTTTGGGAACATGCATCAACTCACAAACCAATCATATATTTTTATTTCTTGAATTAACATCTGAACTATAGTTTAAACAGTTTGTCAGGCTTATTTTTCCTCACAAGACTGCAAGTTTTATAAGAAAAGCCTTGTCTTCCTTGTATGCCTGTTCCTTCTCTAGGGCTCAGGGTACTTCACTGTATAAAGCAGGTGGGTATTCATACAGCGTCTCTGGACTTAATGCACTTTGGAGGTCAGTTCCCCTGTGCTGTGCTATTAGGAGCATTTGACAGTGAACAGGTCGGCAGCCTGATTGTAGACCCCACTTCATAGTACAGACTTATGTACAGACCCCACTTCCTTGCCTGTACAGACTCTGGTGAGGAGTGCTTTACGTCTCTGAGCCTCAGTTTCCAAATCTGAAAGTTGATAGCTATATGGATCTAACATTTTAAGAGTGTCTAAAACTATCCCTGTAACACCAAGTGCTAATGAATATTTTCATGAATAACTTAAGGCTCCACTTTAATTAGTGCTATGGTTTCTATGCAAATAAAATATTAACTTGTTAATATTGTGAAAAGCAGTTTGTTTTAGTAAATACTGTATCCAAAAGTTTCAAGTTGTATTCCTTTTCTAAATTGATGAACTCCAAATTCATGAAAAGTTACTTTTCTTTGTTTGTTTAATTAATTTATTTATTTATTTTTGGCTGCTTTGGGTCTTCATTGCTGAGCGCGGGCTTTTCACTAGTTGCAGCACCCAGGCTTCTCATGGCGGTGGCTTCTCTTGTTGCGGAGCACGGGCTCTAGGCGCGTGGGCTTCAGTAGTTATGGCACGCAGCCTCAGTAGCTGTGGCGCACAGGCTTAGTTGCTCCGTGGCATGTGGGCTCTTCCCGGACCAGGGCTCAAACCCGTGTCCCCTGCATTGGCAGATGGATTCTTAACCACTGTGCCACCAGGGAAGCCCTAAAACAATACTTTGAATCATATCCTAATGATAGATTCCTAGAAGTTGAATTCCCATATCAAAGAGTATCAGCATTTCATGACTTTTGAGATGTGTTACTAAACTGCTTTCTAAAAGAGTGGTACCAATATGCTGTGCCACCAGCAGTGTGCAGCCTCTAAGTCTTGAATGTTAGCGGAACATTTAAATGGAAATAGCATGTGGACAGATGACAGTGGGAGAGATCAGGGCTAAAGATAGATTTAGGACTTCAAATAAATGAGTCCATATTATGAGTAGGTAATCCCTCTGAGGGGAAAATGAAGAGTAGTGTGGGGAGGAAAACCTTCAAGAATTTTTAACCTTCTCATTTTGTAGATAAAAATATGAGCTGCACAGAATTAAGTACTGCTCAAGGTCATACAAATAACTAGTGTCAGGACCAAGACTGGAGCCTGGTAACTCGATTCCTTCCCCACTGCTCTTTCACTGTATGATGCTGGGGTCCCATGATTGGACTGTGGTAATGGGGCTGTAGTTAATGAGGTTAGGTATACAAGGGGCCAGGTGGGAGGGGGGAAGAAAAATGATAGAGGAAACCTCATAACATGAGTTGTCATAGATGTTAGATACATAAAAGGATCCAGAATAAATTTGCCCCTCTGTGTCTACTGCAGCATAGAAGTCAAGAAGACAGGACAGAAAATAAACTCTTAGATTTGAAGTACGGTTGGTCTCTGGCTTACTAGCCTCTTTTGGTTTTCTATTAGCATTCAGAACTGGCCGTACTCCAACTTCACAGATAGGATTGTAAACATTTACAAGCCCACCATCATTTTTAACTAGCCTACACTTGCCATAGATTATATAGCTTGCATTACACTAGCAGTAAAGGAAATGAAGTTAACATAATGACTTGATCCACTGTACATTATTGCTAACCCCAGGTTTATAGCCTATTGA
The DNA here is from genome assembly GCF_949987515.2 of Delphinus delphis. NCBI lineage: Eukaryota > Metazoa > Chordata > Mammalia > Artiodactyla > Delphinidae > Delphinus > Delphinus delphis. The sequence goes on along the minus strand of NC_082693.1, from coordinate 24,833,011 downwards.
AAAACTCAATTAATTAATTTGATAACACTTAAAATATTTTTCTTTTATATATTTTGGGATATGACTTCACCTGATACAAGAATGAAAAGAAAATTGGAACAGTAAAATATAAGTTAGAAGTATAGATCAAAAATAAGAGAGGTCCACGGTCAGTGTCTCTTCTTTGACAAGTGCCATCTTTTGGGTCGATTCAGGCACATATACCATCGCATTTGTGGTCAGGTCACCTTGCGCTGAACCCTACCGTAATAATTTATCGATTAAATTATTCAGCACATATTTATTGAACATTTAGATATCACCAAGTATTAGAAATTGCTGAAGTAGCAAGGTATGAGCCTCAACTCATGGAACTTAGAGTCTAAAAGGTAAGGATACTCTGAAGTGAAGAATTACCACCCTTTCCCCAATGTCTAACCCAGTTGTGACAAAAGGACAAAGAGAATAGAGTACCAGTGAGAATGTTATAGGGACCTAACCTAATACAGGGAGCAGTGAGCGCTGGCCAAAGAGTGATATTTAGTCTGATACCTTAAGAACTTATAGATATCAACAAGATTAAAATTATTAGGAAAAGCTTTCTGGCTACAGGAATTAGACCACCTGAGGGCTGTCGGGTGGGGAACAGTACGATCCCTTCCTCCTATGGGAGGAAAGTCATGTGCCTGAAAGTGCAGAGAATGAGGACAAAAGGGCATGAGAAGAGTTTGGAGATGGAGAAAGCTGCAGTTCTATGTAAATTTAGCTTCCCCTCACTCTTCCTGGTCTCTTGACAGTGTGACACAGCTGTGGTCGCTTACGCTTGTCATAGTGTTTGCTCTTTAGCTTTTATTTTATGATTCTTGGAATTTCTTCTTTAAAGTGATCATTTCTTTCTTTCTTAAATTGTCACAGGGTGATATTGATCACAGTCTGCTGGGCGATGAGAAAATTTAGGATTAGAAATACCTAACATGTCCTTGGTGAGGAGGAATGCCAAGTTAATTGATTCATTTCAGTTGAATGAGAAAGAGAATTAGACTTCAAATGTTGGCGGCACGTTTCTCGTAAACGTCCATGTCAATGACTGATGGGGGAAGAACTGTTTTGTAAGGAAAGTAAAAGCAAAGGAAAGGATGAGAAAGCAGGCATCTTTGCTTTATGTTTTGAGCCGCTGTGTCTTAAAGAGTTGCTTAGCAAAGGCATTGACATGAGTTTAAACATTCAGTTGTCCTACACTTCCCAGGTTTGTAATAGTCATTTGGCTAATGGGGAGATACACGATAGCTCTGTGTGCTCGTATCATTGGCCAGAGTGAAAGTACTTATGGAAAGCAGCTCAGACGCATGGCCATGATGTCAGAGCACAACCTTCCAGCCCCATCTCTGTAGGTCTTTCACCACTATGGAACATCACACCCTATATCTGCCACACAGTAAGGACATATGTTACAGGCCATTCATTACGCCAGTGGTTCACAAAGGGTTGACCGGGGACACCTGAGGTCCAAGAAGGCCTGTGCAGTTTTTATAATACTAACAAGTAATTTGCCTTTTTTTACTCTCATTCTCTCCCCAGTGTACAGTGGTTCTTTAGAGGCTACATGATATATTCACAGTCATGAAAAGAGTATGAAAATATTCTCCCCTTTCCAACTGAATGTCTGTGTGAGACCAGGTTTCTTCACATACTTCAACTAAAAAACATATAGAAACAGATTAGTACAAAAATAGATACAAGAACCCAGCTGTCTTCTATCAAGCCAGACATTTAAAAGACTTGGAAAAATAGAAAATAATGCCACTATTCTCACTATTTTTTTTGGCTTTGGAAAATATAGTTATTTTCTTATAAATGTGTTATTTTTTATTATTCTAAATAAATAATAAATATTAGTTTATTTATTAGTTTATTAAATAAAAATTTCTCAGCTTCATTCCTGTTATGGTACACATTGATAGATGTAGACCACATAAACAAAGCTCTTTGGGGTCCTCAGTACATTTTAGAGTGTAAACCAAGAAGTTTGAAGATTGCTGCATTGAGCCCATGTCCCTTTGTCCTCCTGGTTGCTGCAACTTGAACTATAAGAAATCTTTTCCAAGTGTATCAGTTGGCCCAAGAGAATAAATGACAGTCAAACGTCCTTTTTCAGATCTTTCACTTTTCACTTTCTCCTCCTTGAGGTAAAAAACATGCCATATCGGTAATTACAGCATGTAAAACATGGAGATGTTGATGGTGTTTTCTCTATCCCGCGAGGCCCATTTCATTTCCACCCCACTGAAAATGCTTTTGAGCCTTGGAGAGAAGCCCACGGCTGCGTGCTGCCCATTTTTAACCATTGCCCTCGAAGGCCGATTTCATGTTGAGGCAGCGGTTGGTTGGGGACTCTGGTGACAGTATTATTTGTCAGAACCGTTCTCTGGGTCACAAGCATTTTTAATTAAAGTTGTCCTATCAGTAGCTCGTATTCATTTCCTCTGGATCTCACAAATCAGTAGAGACTGGGAGTGATCCGCTTAGGTCAGGACATCTAGCCAGATGAGGTAAATGAAATTGAACTTCAGGGATTAAGGATACTCCTTTTTAAGATAAATGCATTGCCCTTCCAGAGAAGGTGGAATTTGTTTTAAATAAACATCTAGAAGGTATTTGTCTCCTGCAGTGGTGGTCCCTTTAGTTTTTTAATAAGTGGAGTTAATCATTCTTTGAAATTTACAGTCAAATGAAAGGACAAGAAAGATAGACATTGAAAACATTTGTCATAGAGCCAGAGTCTTGAGACTGTCCTTGGGGGTTACCGAAGGTATGGGATGTGATTCCTTGCTCTAGACATGGATGGTCTTTTAAATCCCATTACTTCTTTGGACTTTGAAAATTGCATTCCTGTGGAGACCCAGCTCATAAACCCCAAAATGGGTTTTAGATGAAAAAGGTGATCTCTTTGCCTATTCTGGAGCAACAAGAATGTGGGGAAAAGGTAAAATTAAGTCAGGTATAAGAGTAAATGCACTCGAAAACTGTGGTATCTGACTTTAGCAAGTTAGAATGTGAGGACGTCAATTTTATTCCTTTCAGGAAAAACACCTTTCAACTCTCCCACAGTTTGGTTATAAGGATGTTTTAAAGATCTCAAGTAGCTGCAGATTTTTTTCATGCATATCTTTGTATTACACAGCTGCTGGTGTTAATGGTAGCCAGTGTTTCCAGGCATTTGGTTTATGACAGTTGTAGAGAATCTGTCTATATAAACACCAGTCTGGGTATCACTCCTGGTTGCCTTCCAAGAACCTTGTGCTTCTCCTTTTGTGACACTGTCACCGTATATCAGTTTCTCCTTGCCTGAATCCCTCTCCGTTGTCTTTGTGGACAGGACTGTCTGTCTCACCCACTCTTCTGTCTCCATTATATACTTGACATGTGGGAGGTGCTATTACTTATACCACTGGGAGATAGATGCCAAAGACATGGGGCTGAATAAAACAAAATACATCTATTTAAGGAGCTCAAAGACAAATGAACTAAGGAATACAACTCAATGTGAGCAGTGTAGTAAAGAGGTAAATACAGATGCTCTAGAGCTCAGGTGCCCTGGCGTTGTTACTGAGGCCACGTCAGGCATCACAACCCTGTCCACATGGCATTTTAGCCTACAGTTTCAAATTCCTTTCCCATCAAATCTCTTTAGTTAACTCCATATGAGAAAAAAATAACTAACTTGGGTATTCTTCCTTTTAATTTTTCTTAATCATCTTCTGATATGGAGGTCAATAAACAATTTCTTAGAGGCAACCAGAAAAAAAAATACCCTGGCTAATCCTAAACTAGTTAATCAGTTCCTAAAAATCTTGAGTTTCTTGTGTTACCATTTGACCAGTGTTAGTGTTTGACACTAATGCCATCTATTTTTAAATGTGCTCATGAAATACTACTCCTAGTAGTAGTAATAAGAGTAGATCTTCCCAGACCAGGGCTTGAACCCACATCCCCTGCACTGGCAGATGGATTCTTAACCACTGCACCACCAGGGAAGCCCCAGCATGTATCTTTCTGAATTATAGTTTTGTCTGGATATATGCCCAGGAGTGGGATTGCTGGATCGTATGGCAGCTCTATTTTTAGTTTTATGAGGAACCTCCATACAGCAGCCCAATTCTTAATTACTATGCCATGCTTTCTATAGCAATTACAGAAAACATGCGCTGAATGAATGCGTAAATGAATAAATATGCAATGGTACTCTCTATTACTTCGATTGGAGTCTTAGGTAATTTGTGTCTCGCCTGTCTCCATTTAATACACACGCATGCATGCTCACCGATTTGCTAGATCTACAGTGGGTGATACCTTCAGAAAGTTTTTCTTTTCTTCAGTAGATTGAAAGAAGACATTTTGAGATTTTTCATTCATCTCTAATTTTCTTTTGAGTTTGACAGTTTGTTGAGCTTGGCAACTGGAAAACACACTTTTAGAAACATGGAAATCCATTTTTGCTGGACTATGGATTTGTAATTCAAATAAGAGAAATTTGCCAAATTCAAACCACACTTTGTTCCCTAAATGGTACTTAAATATGTGGATTTGAAGAGATGGCATTGGTCATTCCACAGAGAGTCAAGTGTCTTCGCCTTTCTGAGTCAAATCAGATTTAGGCTTCTTGACTTATTGCTAAGCACTCAGGACATTTTTATTCAGAAACTCAAGGTGTCAGGTCTGAGAAAAATGATGCTGTACATTCTCTTTTCATGTGTCTGGTTGAATGCTTAGTAGTAGTAACTTCTGATAAAATTATGGACGGTGTCCATGATCAGAGCACATGAAAGGAAAAGATGCTTTGTGATTTATGCCAAACCATTGCCTTTCACCTGACCTTCATAGCAGTACTAGGAAACTAGGAAATGGTTTACTTGTGAGTAATTGTTAGAACCTGGGTGATTTCATTTCATTTGATTCATTAATTAGGTGTTACCTTATACATTATAAAAGAAAGTGTGACATGACAATCTCAGATGGTTGTGGAAAATGTGCCTAAAAACGAATTCAGAATTATTGAAGTGTGTTAAAGTGGATTGTTAGAGTAGAAGAGCAAAACAACTAGAAAAAGATCCACTGAGGCTGTGGCAATTGATCTGGGCCTTGCCACAAAGGGAGGAGTTGGAGGTGTGCCTTTGAGGGGCCCTATATTCCTGTTGGAGGGAACAGCTCAGAGGTGGAAAGGGCGGGGTGATAAGGGAAGTAACGAATGGTTTGGTGGACTACAGAAATATTTAGAGTAAAGAAAGGATAAGGCAAACCCCTCCCATAATCAACATCAGCCTCCCCTCCCACTTCCTTCCCCAAAACCTCCCCAAATAAATCATACAATATAGGTAAGAGAGCTAGCTATGCAAATGCAGCTGTGTCAAATAGCCAGGACTCCCTATCTCCCAGTGAGATTGCCACCTCGGAAGGCATTCCTATATGAATGGATCACACGTATTTTCGTCCAGAGGGTTACTGGGGTGGAGGGCATCCCATTCAAATATCCATTTTGAGGCTTTTTCCAACTGTAGGGCAAATCCTTCCAGATACTGCTTCTTAGTAAACATCAGCTGGTTTGCGCTGAAGGAGCTAAACACAAGTATGAGTCTTTGGTATGTGTGCAGTTGGCACTGACTTTAATTCAAAGTACATTGTGTTTGGACTTCCCTGGTGGTGCAGTGGTTGAGAGTCCGCCTGCTGATGCAGGGGACATGGGTTCGTGCCCCGGTCTGGGAAGATTCCACATGCCACGGAGCAGCTGGGCCCATGAGCCATGGCCACTGAGCCTGCGCGTCCGGAGCCTGTGCTCCGCAACGGGAGAGGCCACAACAGTGAGAGGCCCGCGTACCGCAAAAAAAAAACAAACATAGTGTTTGATCTTGGCGCCTGTTGCATAACAGATGCTCAGTAAATTATTTTCTGCTCTTCCCACTTCCATTATTCAGTTTATTGTTGATTTTTTAAAAAAACTTTCTCATGTATTTTTCTTTGTTCTGTTTTAAAGGAGAGGTTTAAGGAAGCTGAGGAAATATACCAGGCTGGAATAAAGAACTGCCCAGATAGCTCAGACTTACACAACAACTATGGAGTTTTCCTAGTTGATACTGGTAAGCGAGATTAAAGAGAACCTGTTCTGTGGAGATGAGATAATATTATCTATCAAGCTAAATGGCAACCACGCCAATAATGCCTCAAAAGTAGAACTCACTGGGCTTGGCAGGAAGCTCACACCGTTGACAGTTACATTGTACTTTGGGGCTGTCATTTCTCTAAATCTTCAAGCTCAATTCAGTAAAATCTGCCGGTTCTTATAATCAGATTGCTAAGAAAATCTCCCCAGGTGGCAGGAAGTGGCCTTGATGATTTAATGATCAACAGTCTCCTTTGAATAGCATTTATACAAGTTTATAAATCTATGATGATGAACTGTTCTCTACAATGATGCAGAACCTGCCTCTGAATCTATTTACTGGCAGATGGTAAATACTTTTCTACAGCCGATTAAAAAGTCTTAAATTGTTTCATTGTTCTTTATGTGATACATACTATAGAAAATATACCATTATAATTGATAGAGTACCCTTATAGGACAGGTGCTATATAAAATGCACTTTACCTTATTTAATGTAAAACTTTACTGGACAGGAATTCTGTTTTCTTTATGGTTTGTACCCCACATACTGTTGGCATGTTATGAATACTTGTAAAGAATGAAAAGATGCTTGAATTTAATACAAAAACACTGCTTTGTTCTCGTTGACTATTAGACTACCTGCCCTGCAATAAAATTCGATTTTAATTATTCTGTCCATATGAAATGCTCAAAAGGGTTTTTATTTTCTAGGATATTTGAAGCCCTTCTGTTTCTTAGGACATAAATTTACATTCTGATACACCTAGGAAACATCCCTTATTTTCACATGTAAAATTGTTTCTTAGTGCCACCTGCTGGTTCTTTGGCAACATAATAATAAATTAGGTATCAAAGGTTAAAAACAAACAAAAAATTGAAGAGACCACCTGTTGACCTGATCTAGCCCTCTTCCTTCTACTTCAACAACAAAATATCCCACCCCAACTCCCAGCCCCCCAAAATCTCACTGACCACCCTCTGTATTTTCCTACCACTCCCACTGTATTCTGTTTTTATACTACTGAAATTCTCCCTATCATGACCTATACATAGACCTCTACGTACGTAGTCTTTTTTGGCACCTCCTAGTCAAACTTGCATTCAAAGAAGGTAGACTTGAGAAGATGTCTGTGTGGGTAATAAACATTCCATTGCCATGTAGAGCTTCCGACTTGTCCACAATTCATTCACTTACATATAATTTCACTAGGAAGCTTCTTTGGGGAACCTTATCATACTAGAGAGACTTGATGGTAGTTCTGACCTTTATTCTCACTTCCCCTGGGATTTTTGTCAAGTTTCTTAATGTTTTTGCACTTTAGAGCCTGTATCTGTAAAGTGATAATATTTTTTTAATATCTTTTAAATCCCAAGAGGCAACTAAGTGCTATCCAAAGGCAGCTAAATAGGATCAAAATACCTGCAAAAATCATGAGATCATTTAATTAGTGTTTTAAAATATACAATGCATTGCACAAATGCAAGGTGATATTATTTTTAAAGTCCCATTCAATAAATACCCTCTAAACTAAGATGTATGATTTAAAAAGAGATTTTCAAAATACAGAAGATGCCTGCTTATTTAAAGCAGTGCCTCAATCACTAGGTTGTGGTATAGTAATTGTGACAGACCCTCAGAAATTACTTCAGGACAGTTTTCTTTCTATAACAGCCCATTCCACTTTTTGTATAATGAGAAGCAACAATATCTTACATAAATGCCAATCATTGATAATCTCAAAACATCATATTAACTAAGGCAGTGGCCAGAAACCAGTTTGACTGAAATAATACATTTAATAAAAGAAACAGGTTTTAGTTTTTACTGCTTTTTTACTACTAATTTCTTTGGAAGTGAAAATGAATAGTGAAATGGTCCAAAGTTAGGCAGTGGCAAGGAGAAGCCAAAATGTGAGCTCATTTACAAACTGAATAATTGGTGGTATGGCTGTAGGAAAAAAAGATCATCAGAAGAGAAATTAAAGAGGCCGTGTGTTTAGGGACTTCCCTGGTGGCACAGTGCTTAAGAATCAGCCTGCCAGTGCAGGGGACATGGGTTCAATCCCTGATCCGGGAAGATCGCACATGCCGTGGAGCGACTAAGTCCGTGCACCACAACTACTGAGCCTGTGCTCTAGAGCCCGTGAGCCACAACTACTGAGCCCGCGCTCCTAGAACCTGTGCTCCACAACCAGAAGCCGCCTCAATGTGAAGCCCGTGCACCGCAACCAGGGAAAGCCCGCGTGCAGCAACAAAGACCCAATGCAGCCACAAAAAAAAAAAAAAAGTCTGTGTGTTTTATAATTAAGGCATGTTCTGCTCTTACCAACCTACCACCTATTGATTACAGGCTCTCCAGAGAAGGCAGTGACCCATTACCAACAGGCCATCAGACTTAGCCCGAGCCATCATGTAGCCATGGTGAACCTGGGGAGACTCTACAGGTCACTGGGAGACAACAGCGTGGCTGAAGAATGGTACAAACGGTAAAGTTCCTGTTTTTCACTTTGTAAGTCATCCTAAGACCTCTGCAATTGGCCATCAAATTCTTAGTTATTTGGAACAGATGCTTTCAGAATACTAGCAAATTTTGCCAATGCAGGCAATACAGATTCTCCTCTCCAAAGAGAACAGTACAATAAATGGCACTTTGGGGATAAATGATATCCCACTTAATGACTTTTTTGCCTGCTGGTTAAAGCATAGTGCTAAACCAAGGTTGGAATTTAATTCCCATTTTAGTTAGTCCATTGTTTTCTGTGGAAGCTAAGGACTACACCCAAACCACAAATAGAAATTTCGAAAATGGATACAGATGAAAAACTGTGCATACATCAAAACAAGTCTATCACCATAAATGGGAAAGAGCCTTGGGGCTCAGTTTACATATTGGTGGGTCACTAGAGACATGCTTATAGTCAGAGGCTGGCACTGTGATCTTTTTTTAACATTCTTCTTGATATAAAAACAACAACCATGTGGGAGCAGAGTCTCAAACCGGGTACAGTGGTCCCTAAATCTAAGTTTCAACCTTTGGAGATGTACCTGTTAGAAGAAAATTGTCCATTTGTTTTCTCAAAATTCAGCGCCTTGCAGGTGACACGCAAAGCTGAGATATTATCACCGTTGGGAGCTCTGTATTACAACACTGGCAGATATGAAGAGGCTTTGCAGATTTACCGGGAAGCTGCATCCCTTCAGCCTTCCCAAAGGGAACTCCGCCTGGCACTGGTGAGCAGATGGACAAAAGAAAGGAAATGGAGAAGGAAATACACTCATGGCATGCAATACAGGGAGCTGTAGTCAGTATGCCTCAAAATGGGAACTAGAACACTATACTGTATCCATTTAATGAATATTCATATAACCAATGTTAGAGCCATTCACCAAACACATGGACCCTAAAAACGCTATTAAGTTTTTGTTTTGAAATAATTTCAAACTTACAAAAATTTGCAAGAATTTTAAATAACTCCCATATACGCTTTCACCCAGCTTGATGCATTTTTAGCACTTTGATGCATTTGTTTATCATCCTCTCATGTATGTATGTATGTGTATATGTACACATATGTATGTGCATATTTAGGTATGTGTATGTGCATGTGCGTGCTATTAATACATGATATTTCGTCTTGAGCCATCTGAGAATTAGAGATCTCATACCCTTTATTTCTAAATACTTCAGCAAATAGTTCCTAAGAACAAGGACATTGTCTAACCTAACCACAGTACAACTATCAAATTCAGGAAAATTAATATCAACAATATTTTTTATTTCAATTTTTGGATCATTACTCTTCCTTTCCCTTAGATTTCCAGTAAAACAAACTTGTTATCTTGTTATAAACACAGTGTTCTGTTGAAACCATAGGAAAAAATTTCTCTTGACATAGTCAACTTTTTTAAAAAGGCACAAGTCACTGAATGGCTTTGATGTTCCTGCCATTCACACACAAATGCATGCACATGCCTAAATAAAGAAACAAACAACATAAACTCTGGTAAGTCAGCCTTCTCTGTGAGTCACAAAGCGATTCTGAGCACTTTTGTGGGAAGTGTTTCCTGAATGCTTTATTTGATAAAGAGTGCTTTATTTGCTAAGGTGATAGCCAAGTACCTTCTAAGCCAAAGTCACTGTGGTTTCGCAGGCTCAGGTGTTGGCCGTGATGGGTCAGACAAAAGAAGCTGAAAAGATGACCAATCACATTGTGTCAGAGGAGACTGGGTGCCTTGAATGCTATCGCCTGTTGTCTGCTATCCACAGCAAGCAGGAGCAGCACGACAAGGTAGAGAGGACACTGCTTGGAGTCGTTTGGGTTCACAGGTAGAAAATGGGGTGCACCTGAATGACCCTCCAGCCCGCACGCTCACAAGGCCGAGCAGTCTTGAACATCGTCAGTTGGCAGAGCGTATCTTCTGGGCACTTTTCAGATACCTGCTTGATTCCTAAGATGTCCCCTCGAGACGCTGTTTTCTCGGTTCATCCTTGGTCTGAAGATTTTATGTGGTATTATCTCAGTTTGTTTTCAGCTAACTCGATAATGATAAACACTGACATTTGTATGCTTTTTCATTTTCCATGTTCCCTCAAAGATATTTTATAGACTCTTTATAACAACCCTTTAAGGCAGGTCAGTGGCCCTGTGTTGCAACTGTACTGTTTATCTCCATTTTAAAAGTCACATGACCAGTAAATACATGAATTGATTCAACAAAATATTTATTGAATGCCTGCTATATGCCAGACACTGTGGTGGGCAGTGGGAATAAAGTGGTGTGAGAAAAAAAAAAAAAAAAAACATTGCCCTTGTCCTTGTGGAGTTTACAGTCAAAGAGGAGACAGAGATTGAGCAAGTAATCACAAAACCAGTGTGGAATTATAGCTGTGCCCAGGGATGTCGTGGAGAGCAGCATGGTCCCTAATGGGCATATAATCAGGGGACCCAAGTGGTCTGGGTGGTTAGGTTCCCTGCAGAGGGATGTGAAGTTGAGGGCTGAGTGATGAATAGGAGTTATTAAGCAAAAAGGGGCAGTGAATAGCGTTCCAGGCAAGAAAAAGCACACGCAGATGCCCTGTGTCAACAGTAAATGGCCTGTCTGAGGAATGGGCGTGAGGGAGCAGGGCGCCTGTGAGATGTAGCCACCAAGGTTGCTGGGGACTCAACCCCAAGGCTTGGGACCAGGGCAAGGGTTTTGTTCCTTTTCCTGGAAGAAGCTTTGGGGTCTTAAGGAAAAGAGCAACATATCAGATTTGTGCTTTGAAGGGCTCTCTGGCTGCAGAGGGTGGGCCAGTGGGTGCTGGGGGCAGAGTGAGCACCAGGGCCCTAAAAGGAGGCTGTTGGAGTGCTCCAGATGGACACATGGCCAGGGCAACACAACTGACCTCAGATCTTGTTTTCTTTCAATGGGATCACACGGCCTTCCTGAAAAGTGATCGGGGACATTTCATTGTCACTAATGTAAATAGGAAACCTGGAGTATAGGGAAATTATTTTGTCAGGGCTATTTTATTCCTTGATGAGAACATCAGAGAAAATGAAAAATGTGTTCTGATTGTCACTCACCACACTAGCTAATACATAGGAAACAAAAAGTATAGATGTTATCGTTTAACTTAGCTTTTCTGTATCTAACCTACATTTATTGTGTCTTAATTTCTAAACTGTACAGGCACTTGATGCTATAGACAAGGCTCTGAAGCTGAAACCAAAGGACCCAAAAGTTGTATCTGAACTTTTTTTCACAAAAGGAAATCAACTAAGAGAGCAGAACCTTCTTGACAAAGCTTTTGAGGTATAAAGACTTAATAAAATTGTTATTAAATTCATGGATTAAAATTAATACTCCCTCAATCTTTAATGAAGCATATGCATTAAAAGCTAAGATCGTTGCCATGTTTTGTGGAGTGAATTTTCTGATTAATTGACATAATAAGTTTAATTTTTTATAATTGAGCCTCTGGTTTTTGGCTATTAGGAGTTCCACAATACCTCTGCATTATTTTCTGAATTATCACTTTGATCCTGATGTTAAAAGCATTCTGCATTTTGCCCTCGAACCAGCTTCCCTCTCTCTCTCTCTCCTCCCCTCGTTCGCTCTTTTTCTCTCTGTTTGCCTTCAGTAACCCTCTATTTCAGCTGGACTAGTGCCTGAAGAGCTTTGGTGTTCCACACATCCTGTAACATTGTGCCCACACCACCCTAGCCCCCTGCAGATTCCCACTCATCTACCGACACAGGCCTGTGTCCTCCCTCAGGAAGCCCTCCAGACCATCCTTTCTCCCAGTGACCTTGTTTCCTCTGAACTCCTAAAACAATACCTCTACCAGTCATTTGAAAGTGTCTTTCTTTTTTATACAGAAGGTTCTTATTAGTCATCAATTTTATACACATCAGTGTATACATGTCAATCCCAATCACCCAATTCATCACACCAGCACTCCCAGCCTCCCGCTGCTTTCCCCCCTTGGTGTCCATACGTTTGCTCTCTACGTTTGTGTCTCAATTTCTGCCCTACAAACCGGTTCATCTGTACCATTTTTCTAGGTTCCACATATATGCATTAATATAGGATATTTGTTTTTCTCTTTCTGCCTTACTTCACTCTGTATGACAGTCTCTAGATCCATCCACGTCTCAACAAATTACCCAATTTCATTCCTTTTTATGGCTGACTAATATTCCATTGTATATATGTACCACATCTTCTTTATCCATTTGAAAGTCGATGGGCATTTAGGTTGCTTCCATGACCTGGCTATTGTAAATAGTGCTGCAATGAATATTGGGGTGCATGTGTCTTTTTGAATTATGGTTTTCTCTGGGTATATGCCCACAGTGGGATTGCTGGATTATATGGTAATTCTATTTTTAGTTTTTTAAGGAACCTCCATACTGTTCTCCATAGTAGCTGTATCAATTTACATTCCCACCAACAGCGCAAGAAGGTACCCTTTTCTCCACACCCTCTCCAGCATTTGTTGTTTGTAGATTTTCTGATGATGCCCATTCTAACTGGTGTGAGGTGATACCTCATTGTAGTTTTGATTTACATTTCTCTAATAATTAGTGATGTAGAGCAGCTTTTCATATGCTTCTTGGCCATCTGTATGTCTTCTTTGGAGAAATGTCTATTTAGATCTTCTACCCATTTTTGGATTGGTTGTTTGTTTTTTTAATATTGAGCTGCATGAGCTGTTTATATATGTTGGAGATTAATCCTTTGTCTGTTCATTTGCTTGCAAATATTTTCTCCCATTCTGAGGGTTGTCTTTTCGTCTTGTTTATGGTTTCTTTGCTGTGCCAAAGCTTTAAAGTTTCATTAGGTCCCATTTGTTTATTTTTCTTTTTATTTCCGTTACTCTAGGAGGTGGATCAAAAAAGATCTTGCTGTGATTTATGTCAAAGAGTGTTCTTCCTATGTTTTCCTCTAAGAGTTTTAGAGTGTCCGGTCTTTTAGGTATCTCATCCATTTTGAGTTTATTTTTGTATATGGTGTTAAGGAGTGTTCTAATTTCATTCTTTTAAATGTAGCTGTCCAGTTGTCCCAGCACCACTCATTGAAGAGACTGTCTTTTCTCCATTGTATATCCTTGCCTCCTCAGTCATAGATTAGTTGACCATAGGTGCGTGGGTTTACCTCTGGGCTTTCTGTCTTGTTCCATTGATCTATGTTTCTGTTTTTGTGCCAGTACCATATTGTCTTCATTACTGTAGCTTTGTAGTATAGTCTGAAGTCACGAAGTCTGATTCCTCCAGCTGTTTTTTTTTTTCCTCAAGACTGCTTTGGGATCTTTTGTGCCTCATTACAAATTTTAAGATTTTTTGTCTAGTTCCATAAAAAATGCCATTGGTAATATGATTGAGATTGCATTGAATCTGTAGACTGCTTTGGGTACTAGAGTCATTTTCACAATATTGATTCTTCCAATCCAAGAACATGGATTCTTGGATTCTCCATCTGTTGGTATCATCTTTAATTTCTTTCATCAGTGTCTTATAGTTTTCTGCATACAGGTCTTTTGTCTCCCTAGGTAGGTTTATTCCTAGGTATTTTATTCTTTTTGTTGCAATGGTAAATGGGAGTGTTTCCTTAATTTCTCTTTCAGATTTTTCATCATTAGTGTATAGGAATGTAAGGGATTTCTGTGCATGAATTTTGTATCCTGCAACTTTACCAGATTCATTGATGAGCTCTAGTAGTTTTCTGGTGGCATCTTTAGGATTCTCTATGTATAGTATCATGTCATCTGCAAACAGTGACATTTTACTTCTTCTTTTCCAGTTTGTATTCCTTTTATTTCTTTTTCTTCTCTGATTGCTGTGGCTAGGACTTCCAAAATTATGTTGAATAATAGTGGTGAGAGTGGGAAACCTTGTCTTGTTCCTGATCTTAGAGGAAATGCTTTCAGTTTTTCACAATTGAGAATGATGTTTGCTGTGGGTTTGTCGTATATGGCCTTTATTATGTTGAGGTAGGTTCCCTCTATGCCCACTTTCTAGAGAGTATTTATCATAAATGGGTGTTGAATTTTGTCAAAAGCTTTTTCTGCATCTATTGAGATGGTCATATGGTTTTTATTCATCAGTTTGTTAATATGGTGTATCACATTGATTAGTTTGCATATATTGAAGAATCCTTGCATCCCTGAGATAAATTCCACTTGATCATGGTATATGATCCTTTTAATGTGTTGTTGGCTTCTGTTTGCTAGTATTTTGTTGAGGATTTTCGTATCTCTGTTCATCAGTGATATTGGTCTGTAATTTTCCTTTTTTGTAGTATCTTTGTCTGGTTTTGGTATCAGGGTGACGGTGGCCTCATAGAATGAGTTTGGGAGTTTTCCTTCTTCTGCAGTTTTTTGGAAGAGATTGAGAAGGATGGGTGTTAACTCTTCTCTAAATGTTTGATAGAATTCACCTGTGAAGCCATCTGGTCCTGGACTTTTGTTTGTTGGAAGATTTTTAATCACAGTTTCAATTTCATTACTTGTGATTGGTCTGTTCATATTTCTATTTCTTCCTGTTTCAGTCTTGGAAGGTTATACATTTCTAAGAATTTGTCCATTTCTTCCAGATTGTCCATTTTATTGGCATAGAGTTGCTTTTAGCAGTCTCTTAGGATGCTTTGTATTTCTGCGGTGTCTGTTGTAACTTCTCCTTTTTCATTTCTAATTTTATTGATTTGAGTGCTCTCTCTCTTTTTCTTGATGAGTCTGGCTAATGCTTTATCAGTTTTGTTTATCTTCTCAAAGAACCAGCTTTTAGTTTTGATCTTTGCTATTGTTTTATTTGTTTCTATTTCATTTATTTCTTCTCTGATCTTTATGATTTCTTTCCTTCTGCTAACTTTGGGTTTCGTTTGTTCTTCTTTCTCTAGTTCCTTTAGGTGTAAGGTTAGATTGTTTATTTGAGATTTTTCTTGTTTCTTGAGGTAAGCTTGTATAGCTATAAGCTTCCCTCTTAGAACTGCTTTTGCTGAATCCCATAGGTTTTGGATTGTCGTGTTTTCATTGTCATTTGTCTCTAGGTATTTTTTGGTTTCCTCTTTGATTTCTTCAGTGATCTCTTGGTTATTTAGTAGCGTATTGTTTAGCCTCCATGTGTTTATGTTTTTTACATTTTTCTCCCTGTAATTCACTTCTAATCTCATAGCATTGTGGTCAGAAATGATGCTTGATATGATTTCAATTTTCTTGTATTTACTGAGGCTTGATTTGAGACCCAAGGTGTGATCTATCCTGGAGAATGTTCCATGCGCACTTGAGAAGTGTAATCTGCTGTTTTGGGATGGAATGTCCTATAAATATCAATTAAATCTATCTGGTCTATTGTGTCATTTAAAGCTTCTGTTTCCTTATTTATTTTCATTTTGGATGATCTGTCCATTGGTGTCAGTGAGGTGTTAAAGTCCCCCACTATTATTGTGTTACTGTTGATTTCCTCTTTTATAGCTGTTAGCAGTTGCCTTATGTATTGATGTGCTCCTATGTTGGGTGCATATATATTTATAATTGTTATATCTTCTTCTCGGATTGATCCCTCGATCATTATGTAGTGTCCTTCCTTGTCTCTTGTAACAGTGTTTATTTTAAAGTTTATTTTATCTGTTATGAGTATTGCTACTCCAGCTTTCTTTTGATTTCCATCTGCATGGAATATCTTTTTCCATCCCCTCACTTTCAGTCTGTATGTGTCCCTAGGTCTGAAGTGGGTCTCTTATAGACAGCATATATATGGGTCTTGTTTTTTGTTTGTTTGTTTGTTTTGGTTTTTTGCGGTACATGGGCCTTTCACTGCTGTGGCCTCTCCTGCTGCGGAGCACAGGCTCTGGACACACAGGCTCAGTGGCCATGGCTCACGGGCCCAGCCACTCCGCGGCATGTGGGATCCTCCTGGACTGGGGCACGAACCCACGTCCCCTGCATCGGCAGGCAGACTCTCAACCACTGTGCCACCAGGGAAGCCCCATGGGTCTTGTTATCCATTCAGCGAGCCTGTGTCGTTTGGTTGGAGCATTTAATCCATTCACGTTTAAGGTAATTATCGATATGTATGTTCCTATTACCATTTTCTTAATTATTATGGGTTTGTTTTTGTAGGTCCCTTTCTTCTCTTGTGTTTCCCACTTAGAGAAGTTCCTTTAGCATTTGTAGTAAAGCTGGTTTGGTGGTGCTGAATTCTCTTAGTTTTTGCTTGTCTGTAAAGCTTTTGATTTCTCCATCGAATCTGAATGAGATCCTGCCAGGTAGAGTAATATTGATTGTAGGTTCTTCCCTTTCATGACTTTAAATATATTGTGCCCCTCCCTTCTGGCTTGTAGAGTTTCTGCTGAGAAATCAGCTGTTAACCTTATGGGAGTTCCCTTGTTTGTTATTTGTCATTTTTCCCTTGCTGCTTTCAATAATTTTTCTTTGTCTTTAATTTTTGCCAATTTGATTACTATGTGTCTCGGCGTTTTTCTCCTTGGGTTTATCCTGTATGGGACTCTCTGCACTTCCTGGACTTTGGTGGCTATTTCCTTTCCCATGTTAGGGAAGTTTTCGACTATAATCTCTTCAAATATTTTCTCGGGTCCGTTCTCTCTCGCTTTTCCTTCTGGGACCCCTATAATGCGAATGTTGTTGTTTTCAATGTTGTCCCAGAGGTCTCTTAGGCTGTCTTCATTTCTTTCATTCTTTTTTCTTTATTCTTTTCCGCAGCAGTGAATTCCACCATTCTGTCTTCCAGGTCACTTATCCGTTCTTCTGCCTCAGTTATTCTGCTATTGATTCCTTCTAGTGTATTTTTTTATTTCAGTTATTATATTGTTCATCTCTGTTTGTTTGTTCTTTAATTCTTCTAGTTCTTTGTTAAACATTTCTTGCATCTTCTCGATCTTTGCCTCCATTCTTTTTCCAAGGTCCTGGATCATCTTCACTATCATTATTCTGAATTCTTTTTCTGGAAGGTTGCCTATCATCACTTCATTTAGTTTTTTTCTGGGGTTTTATCTTGTTCCTTCATCTGGTACATTGCCCTCTGCCTTTTCGTCTTGTCTGTCTTTCTGTGCATGTGGTTTTTGTTCCACAGGCTGCAGGATTGTAGTTCTTCGTGCTTCAGCTGAGCCTTTAGTTTTATTTAAGGTGACCACTCTTAAAATCATGACTCAGTGGTGAGCATGCCCTTTGATGCAAAACAACAGGCAAAATATTAAAAATATACCTCACAGCTCTGACATTTAATGGGATACATGTTATTCAGACCAAAAAAAAGTATTTGAGAAATAAGTAACTCTCTTCAAACATTTGAAGACCTTTTATAAGGCAGAAGAAAACGAAAGGCTTTCTAACGATTAAAATTATCCCCTGGTAAAATATATGTCCTTAAAGAGATACTGAACACCAGTCTCTGCAAGAATTTAAGCATGGGCTGAATAATCAGATCAGATTTTGTCAGAGATATAAGGTGTTTCAGAAACTACTCTAAGATTCTGTGATTATAAAAAAAAATTTCTTACAAACTCCATTTATAGTGAAAAAGGCCGAAGAACACCATTTTCTTGCAGATCGAGGCCAGTGGGAAATGATGCACTGTAATAGAAATCACCTGGACTCCTGGCAGGCGCCTTCAGCCTTTTTAAGTCCAGAGGTTAGCTCTGCAAGGAAATTACACATTTCAGTTTCCTCCACTTTAGAATCATCAACTTAGAAAAATAATAGAAATAAAGGGGACATTTGTGAACTGGATGACTGGTCATTTTATTAAGCATTTTGATTTCCACATATGAAGAAAATGGTTTCCACAATCTGTAGTGTTAAAGATGGGTTCTCGTTTCCCAGCCTGAAGATATTTCTTATGTATTTAGAGCTATAAACTGGCCGTGGAATTAAATCCAGATCAAGCACAGGCCTGGATGAACATGGGTGGAATCCAGCACATCAAGGTAAGAAAATAATTCACTTCCATGTGAACCAGGTTTTCCCTTTGTATTTTCTCTTTCTTCTCTTTTAAAAGATTGAGAAACTATTGTTAATTTCCTCTTTGAATTAATTGAATACTGAAAACATAGGTGTTCAAAAATGTAATTAGACAGTTTTATGTTCACTTTGTATTATCTCGATATTGAATATCATGAATCCATTTAAAAAATAAATATATAAATTAGATTTCATGATTTTGTTTATCATAAAGAAAATCATATGTACTTAAATATCATCACAGAGCAGAGAAAATCTGCTATATGAAGTAAAATTCTGTTGGCGCTACGCTGATGTAGCTTATTTTCCTGTGGCTTAACTCATTGTCAAGATAAAGTATTACTATTTCCTATACTTAATGTATCTTTTATTCCCTAACCTACTGAAGAACAAGGCTGTTTGTTTGTTCTCAAAAGAAAAAGCTACCTTTGAGTGGATAATTGAAAATTACCCTTTGAGGACTATTGTCTATAATGAAATCAAAGATTCACTGTCATTCATTCATTCATCCAATTCATTTGACAAGCATTTATAGAGAATATCCTATGTGCCAGGTACTCTTCTAGGTACCAACAATACAGCAATTAACACATAAGACAAAAATTTCTATCGTCAGGCTTCCCTGGTGGCGCAGTGGTTGAGAGTCCGCCTGCCGATGCAGGGGACACGGGTTCGTGCCCCGGTCTGGGAAGATCCCACATGCCGCAGAGCAGCTGGGCCCATGAGCCGTGGCCACTGAGCCTGTGCGTCCGGAGCCTGTGCTCCGTAATGGGAGAGGGCACAACAGTGAGAGGCCTGGGTATCGCCAAAAAAAAAAAAAAAGTGAAAAAAATTTCTATCGTCATGGAGCTAACATTCTAGTTAGGGGGAAATAGGCAATAAGTAAATAAACGCATACATACATACATACATAGAATATATCAGATGGTTATAAGTGCTATAGAGAATAAAAGAATGAAAGAAGATATGGAGTGCTGGGGGTAAGAACTGAAATTTTAAACTGAGGTGGTTAGGGAAGGCCTCAGTTAAAAAGTGATGTCTGAGTAGAGATCTGAAGGGAGCAAGCCACTTGGCAAAATAAGGAAAGTGCATGTGCAAAGGCCCTGAGGTGTGAGTGTGCCAGTGTATTTGAAGACTAGGGAGAAGGCAAGTGAGAGGAAATGATAGAAGCTGGGTCAGAGAGGTCACAGGGCCAGATGATGCAGGGCCTTGAAAGGAATTGTAAAGTCTTCAGCTTTCATGCCAAACAAGTTGGGGTCCTTGGAGGACTTTGAGCAGAGAAATGCCATGGTCTGACATGTTTTGAAAGGATCACTCTTGTTTAGCTAACTTATTTTCAGGCTTCTATCAGTCTTTACCCTGACAAAATAGCGAGATAGTGATTAGAATTTAAACAAAGGCTAAATAGGGTTTACGATTAAGTGGGAACTGCTCACTCTGAGAAACACAGTAAAACAAAAAGGTGATCCATGACTATACAGATGGGAGGGGATAATGGGATAGTTACTCTGCAACTATTAGCCTTGATCTAATAGAGGAACATTGATGGCGAATCCAGTCATGACATCTATCAGAGCCCAATAAACCAAGCTCTGATCTTAATGACATTCTAGGGTGTCCAGCAGTATCTAGTTGGGAAACATAGAATGAACTTACTTTTAAAAACAGTAACGTAATAATTTTAAATATTTAAATAATATATTAAATAGTTGCACTTTCAGGTAATACACTTAATATGTTTTTAGATGGAGTGCACCTGCATTTAAAGAAATGGGTTCAATTGTTAATTAGATAAAGTACAATAAATGCACTCAAGAGTGTTCATTAAGTCTGGAAATAAAGAGAAAATAGTACATTTATTGAACTCTTTCAGATTAACAAGTGAACCCATTGCTTTAAATTTAGAGGTGCTTCCCCTGCAAAGGTATCTGGAGATTGAAGAAGGATCTACTGAGTGTATTATTTCAAAATATAACAAACACACTGATTAAAAATTAGTTTATCTTTTTTCATCTTGTGGCCATAATGTATTAGGTTGAACAATATAAAATTGCCATGTTTGTAATTTTAAAATGTTTAATTTTAAATGTAAATTCATATGATGCAATCCAATACGAATGTATAGACCAGGCACACGACTTGGATGTAGTCATTTTGATGTCACCGTTAGGGTGCAGGATTATCATTATGACGCCTTCAAGAACAACCATTAACTTTCTGTGACCTTTGCATTGCCAGGAAGTGCATGCATCAAGCAGTGTTATCCCATTCCTGGGCCGCACTGAGCCTGAGCCTGGGTGAAGCTTAGGAAGGACTGAGGGCTGTGCAAGGCTGAGAGTTGGAATAAGGCTTTGCAAGGAGATGACACAAAGAGAGAGAAAAAGAGACTTGACTCTTGCTCATACTACTTGGAAATAAAAGATGATATTTTTCATGAAGTTTTATGTAAAATGAAATGGATGGACCAAAAAAGTTACAACACATTCTTTTTTTTTTTTTTGCGGTACGCGGGCCTCTCACTGTTGTGGCCTCTCCCGTTGCAGAGCACAGGCTCCGGACGCGCAGGCCCAGCGGCCATGGCTCACAAGCCCAGCCGCTCCGTGGCATGTGGGGTCTTCCCAGACCGGGGCACAAACCCGTGTCCCCTGCATTGGCAGGTGGACTCTCAACCACTGCGCCACCAGGGAAACCCCTACAATACATTCCTTATAATCAAAGAGTTGCATCACCTGGGCCATATCACAAAGTACTATTTTCAATCCTGCCTTATGACATTAATGCATTTTCTAGAATGGAACTGGCCAATAGAACTTTCTGAGATGACGGAAATGTTCTATGTCTGTACTGTCCAAGGTAGTAGCCACTAGCCCCACATGGCTAATGAGCACTTGAAATGTGCCACTGAGCAACTGAATTCTTAATTCATCATAATCAACTTACACTTAAATAGCCGCATATGACTAGTGGCTATCATAGTAACTAGCACATTTCTAGAAATTGGATAATTCAAATTCCCTATCTAGCATCTGGAAATCGAGGACATTGAATTAAGGGCTATAACTTGTTTTAAAAATTAAGGCTTCCAGGGCTTCCCTGGTGGCGCAGTGTTGAGAATCCACCTGACAATGCAGGGGACACAGTTTCGATCCCTGGTCCGGGGAGATCACACATGCTGTGGAGCAACTAAGCCCGTGCACCACAACTACTGAGCCTGTGCTCTACAGCCCGTGAGCCACAACAACTGAAGCCCACGTGCCTAGAGCCTGTGCTCCACAACGAGAGAAGCCACTGCAATGAGAAGTCCGCGCACCGCAATGAAGAGTAGCCCCCACTGGCCGCAACTAGAGAAAGCCCACGCGCAGCAAGGATGACCCAACACAGCCAAAAATAGACAAATAAAATAAATAAATTTATTTTTTAAAAATTAAGGCTTCCAGGGCTTCCCTGGTGGCACAGTGGTTGAGAGTCCGCCTGCCGATGCAGGGGACAGGGGTTCGTGCCCCGGTCCAGGAGGATCCCACATGCCGCGGAGCGGCTGGGCCCGTGAGCCATGGCCGCTGAGCCTGCGCGTCCGGAGCCTGTGCTCTGCAACGGGAGAGGCCGCGACAGTGAGAGGCCCGCGTGCCGCAAAAAAAAATAAAATAAAAAAATAAGGCTTCCAGTTGCATCAAGAAAAGAGCAACTTGAGGGAGAAAATAACTCTATGATAGATCTTTTTGTGAAAGGACAGAGAAAGCTGGTGATCAGAGGAGATGCCTGGCACCAGGCTAAGGCCTAACTTCAGAGAAACCTCTTGGGAAACTGATTTCAAAATCAACCGCAGTAGGAACACAGTTTTGAGAGCAATCTAAGAGCCACAGATGTTCAGTTATCTGCACCTATGTGCTAAGCTTAATAAACATCAGGAGACACTCTGAAGATAA
This sequence comes from Delphinus delphis, assembly GCF_949987515.2. Lineage (NCBI taxonomy): Eukaryota > Metazoa > Chordata > Mammalia > Artiodactyla > Delphinidae > Delphinus > Delphinus delphis. Next base: position 24,810,492 of record NC_082693.1, on the reverse strand, counting down.
ATACTTGAATTGAAAACAATAGTAATGTCGCTAAATCCACGTTCTCATTTGTTCAGAATTCTGTTCAGCCTCTTATCAGAATCAGTGTTAATAATCAGAAATATTTTCATTTGTGCACATGCCAGCTCCTGGATTCCCAATGTGCAGTTATCTGTTCTGTCATTTTTACTCTCCTTTTCACCGGTATGACAAGTGAATACCATAAGAAATAGGCAGTGTTTACTCATTTACACGTAAATAGTCATTTAATAATAACAACAATGACAGCATCGGATTGAGTGCTCATTATATGTCAGGCAGGGTCTGAGGTCTTGACACGTGTTCATTCACTTGGGAGGTAGTTAAGCATTCAGCAAATATAGGTCGCTATTGCTACATAGTACTTTCACTCCAAGAGGTACTACTTTAAATTGTGGTGGAAATTTAGAGAGTAACTAGTTTTCATCCACACGGAGCTGTAACTGAGAATAAAGCACAGCAGATGCTTGTTTTTTTGGAATGGAGAGATCTCTACCGATCTTGGTTCTGAGACTTAGCAGCACACAGATATGAAAGGGGGTTGACCATACGGAAGGAATACATTTAGTGGCAGAAAAGAGGCTGGAAAAAAGTTAGTAATTCTGACTAGTTTGTCAGGGACCTTCTGGGACCAGGCACGCATGGTTGCCAGTTAGGGAAGCATTGAACAAACCAGATGGGGGCCAACAGAGGGGTCTTTAGCAGGTCCAGAGTGACATACCTTCCCCCCCGCCTTTAGAGTTTCCAGCAGACATATTGTCACACACCTTGAGTATGGGATAAATTTGACTCCATATTATTTATTATCAGTTCTTTTTATTTTATAAAAACTTAGGTTTGCATTAAAGCCTGTATTAGGCAAAAGTTGCTTTTATGTTTTAAGGTGAAGATTAAAATACTTCCTACCACTAAATAGCTGTAGTGGACTCCTGAATTATTTACTTTTTAATCATTACTCTTGAAATTTCAAAAACATCTCTCTCTCTCTCTTTCTCTCTTTCACACACACACACACACACACACACACACACACACACACACACATACACACACACACACACACACACACACACACACACACCCCTCTCCTCCAACCCAACCATCTTTCTGTCCTCCTCCCTCTCAATATGAATTTCCAGTGCGTTGGCTCCACTTGATTACAAAGGAACAGTGCTAACCCTATGAGAATGCTATGAAATTATAGCTTCATACCCTGTATTAGTAGAATTGGAAATCTGTTTTGCTGCCATTTAACCTTATCCTTCACATTCTCCATCTGGTCTGGTACTTAAAACAAATGGATTCTCAAAGGCACCAACAGATAAGGATAAAATTACACATGCAGACAGGGTCTCCTTATGAGGATGTTAATGTTAAAGTGGACGAGAAGGTCTGTTTTTTATCTGATGGATCAGAATATAATTATTCTCTTTCTTTTTCTCAACAGGGAAACTACGTGTCTGCAAGAGCTTATTATGAGAGAGCCTTACAGCTGGTTCCAGACAGCAAACTGCTGCAGGAAAATCTTGCCAAATTGGATCGTCTAGAAAAAAGATTACAAGAAGTTCGAGAAAAGGATCAAATGTAGCAACATTTGACCAAGTCTCCAAGGGACAGTACTGGTGCCTTTGGAAGAGGAAGAACTGACAGACGGAAGCCTTGCTTACACATCAGTTGGGGCACAACCGATGAAGTTTTCCTCTTACTCGAGTTCAGGGTGGCACATTTTGGGACACTTGCCGGTAACCCTGTGCTGGGGACTTGCATTTCCATGAAAGAAGACAAAGAGAGCAAAGCAAGGGCTGGAAGGGCCTGAAGGAAGGAAAACAGCAGCTACACATTTGACAGATGTTTGTTTGCTTTAATTCCAGATTTCCTTTCATATGTCTGTCTGATTTTCCAACCTGGAAATCTAATTCCATTTCTTAGTGTAGATATTTGTGTCTCAGAAACAGAGGCTTGAAATGCTATGAGTGCATGGCATCTCTTCTTTAGGAGAGGAGATATTTCAGAGAGGGTAAATCCTCTGGGATAAACCATTTGAGAAATTCTACCAAGAGGTAGCTCATTTAATTCTCCAGAACTAGAAATGAGTATCTAACAGTGTTTGTAAAAACCTTCTGGAATATATGGGGAAAGGGGCTATTGTAAGATAAAGCTAAGTAAGGTTTGTCTAATATCCTTCTGAGGATAGTGCTAGAGCCCTATTGAGAAGTAAATTAAATTCCACTCTGATACAAGCTGTTTTCCCATTGCCTAATATGTCAAAAAGGAAGCTTCTGGAATTGTGTATGAGTATTCTTATTCCTAGGGAAAAATCAAGGGTCTTGCTACCCCTGACTCTTCATGGAAATGTTTTAAATTAATTTTATTACAAGTATTACTAGAGTAGTGGTTCTGCTCTAAGATTTCATAAGTGCTTTTAAAACTCGTAAATGTTTCTGCCTCCAAATATATTGTTATTTTGGTGGAGAAAAAAATAGTATATTCTACATGAGAAATATTAAAGATATTAATTGAGAGAAATGTTCTACTTTATTATCTTAACACTCAGACGTTCTGAGATTATTTTTTGAAAATATATTTAACCACTGAGGAATCTTTATGGTAGATTACAGAAATCTTCATAGACTCTAAATAGATGGACAGCTCTATTGATTTGTCTTCCTAGGCTTAATGAGAATTCTGTGCTTAGAACATGAATGATAGAACCTGCAGTTCCTGGTTCTGTATTTGTAATTTTGGAGATTTCATGGAGAATGCTCAAAAAATCTAGGAAAAAATGTCTAAATTCATAACTTTAAAATATATATTTATAGTTAAAAGATAGGGATGGCAAAGTTGAATTTACAATTTGTCTTTTAGTATTATTTATTTCATAACTTATAAAATATTTAATATATACACACTTTTTTCCCTGTACATAGTGGTTTTAATAGCAGTTTTCACAACTGATCATTGTGATCACATCACTGATCAACTGATCAACTGATCACATCATCACAAACAAAAATTATAAATCTAAATTACAAGGTAGTTAAGTTTTAACAGCCCCTAAAAAAATTTGTCTTGACTCTTCACTTGCTAAAGCTAAAGAAATTAGGAATCAGCCTTCAGTGTTTGGGAGGTAATATATTTTGAAATTGAAGGAATTGGAATACTGATTCTCATTTGGTTTTCATCATAAACTTAAAAAAAAAACAAAAACCCACTCTGGTCAGTGCTGTTCCTGGCTAAGCCAGGTGTCATACACATGTAGGAGCCTGAAGACACGCGTATGTCACACGCTCAGGCCAGAGCAAGAAGCCTCCTGCTTCTTTTCAACCCCAGTATCAGAGACCACTGCCTCTCTATGTTGTTATTATTATTTTTTTGTCAAGGTAAATCTAGATAAAAGGAGGAAAAACTTCTTTGGAAAGGGATGATGCCAGGAATATTTTAAATGCAAAGGATTACGGAATTTGAATTAGCAAATTCTGTGTGTGTGTATTCTGTTTGTGTATATCAATAATCCAATAATGTATATAGTACCACTCTGATCTTCTGTTTCTAATAGTCTTTTAATGTTATATATCATAAATGTATCCAAAATTTCATTTAAAATATTTTTATTCCCTCCCAAATTATACTTCTGTAGCCCTAAGGTCAAGAAATGTACTAAAGTATTTATTGTAAAATAACTACTCCATCCCCAAAATGAAAAACATGAAGCCCTAGCTAAAAACAATATCTAGGACTTTAATTACAACTTTTTAGTTTTAGTGTAAAAAAAACTCATACTTAGAAAGTTAATGGAAAAGATAGAGCCCCAAATTTTGAAAAGCAATTACGCCTTACTTGAAGGGCTGCTAAAGATAGGCGAGTACATTTGTTGGAATAATTGAAATGGCTATTACAGCCTAAAAGTTTCTGAGAGAAAATGGTCACTGGCCTTCAGGAGACTTTTCCTGCCTTCTTTTGGGTGCTTTTCTCTCTTCCTCTGTTCTCTGTCTCTCTATTTCTCTCTCCCCCTCTCTCTCCTGCCCTCTCTCCCTCGCCCCTTCTCTCTCTCCCCCTCCCTCTCTCTGTCTTTCTCACTCTGTCACTCTGTCTCGTTCTTTCTGCACTCACTGGCATCTCTTTGAACATTAAAAGTAAGCCTGTTTGTTGGACCAGATATTTCTGTCCTGAGTTAATACTTTCACTTATATGTGGCCAGTGAAATACTTTTCATAGTTGAGTGGTGCCTATAAGAAAATAAATCACATATTATTTTTCAGAGATATTAAGTGTATTTTATAACTATTTTTATTTGCTCTTATAACATGAAATAATATGTGGAATTCATCCTTATCAAAACGAAAGTGGAGTGCCCTGGCTACTCATGGAGATGCATCCAGGTTCCCTTAACAGAAGCATGCTTGGCTGTGAGTTGATAGCCCCTTTCTGAGATGGAATTGCAAAGCCAGCTTTGTGGACGCGCAGTCTCTGTAGACCCTCAGAGTCCTGCACTCAGAAGCACCTTGTGTTTGGTTGAATTCTCTGCTTGAAGTTCTCAGTAATTTTTGAATAATTCCATTTTGCACTGGGTCGTGGGTAGGAGGGAAGGTAGCTGAGGACAAGACAGGAGTTGCTTCAGTCTAGCTGAACACTTGATCTAATGAGCAGAGTTTCATTTGTGACTGTTACCCTGTGCAGCATTGGCTATTTTGTCTCAGCTACACTTAGAGTTCCTTGTGTACATATATTCCCCTCCTACTGCCAGTCTATCTAGCCTGTCCTTCTGTCTGACCAGAACCAGTTCTCCTTGCCTTCAAATTCTCCAATAAGTGGCAGTCCTTTCACATGTCCTTCGACATGGAGCCACGAGAATGGCTTTACAAGTTTATGTTAACCGTAAGAATTATTCAGGATTTTAAAACTGATTCAGATGTTTTCAACCTGTTAACGGCATTCGTAAAACATGGTTCAGTGATGTAACGTAAGTGAACTAAACCAAAGATTTAAATACCTTGGAGGAAAAGAAATTTTATTTTAGGGAATCCTGAGATATATCTTTTAGGCCTGTTTATTTTGCAGCCCATCAAAAAACAAAGAGGATTATCAGCGCTTTGATTCCAGCTCCCCACAGTACTTCACAGCCCCCAGTGTACGAGTCTGACGTGCCTAACACATGGTACCTCGGTTTGGTGCAGGGTTTTGCAGTGGTTGTGCAACTGCGTTTCAACAGAACTGAGAAAATCCAAACCTTTCCATGCAGGGTTTTGTATCGCCTCTATTAAACATTCCAGGCCTCCCGGATTGAAGAGCCGGGTTCAGCTGATAGCTGAGCTCTCGCCCCTCACACACAGGTGCTTTGGCCCTGGTGGATTTGAGGATAACCTGCGTGCACACCTTTAGGAATCCCTGGACCCTGGCCACCCAGGTTATGATTCTAATGTGCAGTGAGGCATTTGACCTTTATATTTACAGAATTCTTGGTTCTCAGATGGACAGGGATTGCCTTGCCATTTGCACGTACTGGACGAGGCACCCGGTATATAAAACTCATATTGTTTATGACTCATAGAAGGGCCCATGACATAGAGCCATGTTCTCTATGCCTCCCTCTTTCTTTAGGTTACACATGTCAGCTTTCATTAATTATTTCTTAATTGTACTCATTAGAATCAGTTTTTAAAAAAAAACAACAAAAAAACTTTTTCTCTGATTTGTGACGGATTTGCACTTTAGATCAATAAATCCAGAGGGTATTAGTAATAACACTCAAAGCAAATGTAGTTATAGGTGTTCTGTTTATTTTAATTTTTTTCCTGGTTTCTGAATCACATTTACTTTGATTAAATTGTATGTTGGTATCTCCCAATAATAGCAAAACTTAACTATCTAAATGGCATCTTTTGGCATTTTAGAAGTAAATACCTGTCAAATCCTGTATTTAGGCTGTAATTGAATAGGATGAAAACTTACAATGCCAAAAACTATGGAGAAATATAACTGTTTATGATTATGATTATTCTTGAAGTTTTCAATGTGAAAAATATGTTGAACAGTTCTTCCAAAAATAGCACTTCCTTATTTTTTTTTGGTAGTCATATAACTTAAAGAGAAGAAATAAAATAACTTCAATCAAAGCTATGGTTTACTGTCAGTAAAATAAAATGTCACAACAGAATCAATATCTATCAATTGGCTCATATAAAAATGTTCCATTTTTATCACCAAGGTTCCTTTCCATGAAAACCTTTAGGGCATATAACTTGTAAAATTAGCACCCATCATAATATGCAGTCATTATCAGTTTGTAAGTTTAGATCAGCATTTACCACAAACTGAAAAGAGATGTCTATGTCCAGAAATCCAGGAGTTTTTTCCCATTCTCAGTGGGGCACGTGGTGCATATTTGTATCACTTTAGACTTTGCCAATGTGCATAATGTCCTTCTGGGGTTGTGTTGCTGGTCCATAGGAGGGGTGACCCAGTCCAAGAACCAGGAGATCTGGAGTCTAGTCCTGCTCTGCCACCGAGGTGCCGCCTCACCTGGCACAAGTTACCAAGTGTCTCAGTCATGTTTATTGTCCGTTAAAGGAGTGGTTACTCCTATGGACCTATCCAGCTCTGTGAGTCCCCTGAATCCAAATGCAAAGCCCTCTGACTCTGAAGAGATAACTGATAAGTGTTGCCCTTCGTTTTAGAAATTCTTAATCATTGCAGCAAAACACATACACAAACAACCCTAAAAGTGACTGAACTGCCCAAGTACTTTACTATGGCAGAGGTAACTACTCTTATTTTGCAGTCTGTACGTATAAAAATTAGCGATTTTTTTACGTTTCTAAGGAAAAGAGATTTTAAAAAATTTCCTCCAAAGGAACTGAAATATCTGTATTTTAGCCCCATGGCTTGCTTTTACAATGTGGAAATCATTTGACTTGCTGTGACTCACCCATCCCTCCTTTTGTCAGAGGAAAATACTTACATCATGTTCTTGATCAGTTGTATATAAATGTACATTTTTGTTACTTTTGCTGTGCCAGTTAGAAATATATCTCCCATAAAGTATTTCTCCCATTTAAGTCTGATTATGTACACTTTGCCTAGATCTTTCCAAAATAAAATTTATGTAAATGTCTATTTTATATAAAATATGATGAAAATAATTATGTCTTGTTTCAATCTCTCAAGTGCTCCGTGATTAGTACCCACTGAAATCCATGTCACCAGTAGGTGCCTGCTTTAAAAAGAAAAAAAGAGTATCCTTCTTCCTTTCCCCATTCATTCATTCATTCATTGCATTGTTCTGTGTGCTTTATGTCTGCTCTCTTTTTCATATCCCACAACCACTGTTTTCAGTGCTTACCCATTCCAGATCTTTTCCCCTCATCTCACTGAGATGCCTTCACCTCTTTCTTTATGGAGTAAATACAAGGTAGAAAACCCTCAATATCCTGCACTCAGTCATCTACAAACTTAACCTGCACCCAATTCTCCCCTCTCTCCTGTTGCTACAATGAAAGAAGAGGGCCCTCGGCCCTAGATTATCACATCTTGTAGAAATTCATTCCATTCTTTAATCTCTTTCTTCTTCCTTAACTTCTTCCTTTTTCTGGCTCTCATCAATTCTGTTCTATTTTAAAAACACAGATACAGGGCTTCCCTGGTGGCGCAGTTGTTGGGAGTCCGCCTGCCGATGCAGGGGACGCGGGTTCGTGCTCCGGTACGGGAGGATCCCACGTGCCGCGGAGCGGCTGGGCCCGTGAGCTGTGGCCGCTGAGCCTGCGCGTCCGGAGCCTGTGCTCCGCAACGGGAGAGGCCACAACAGTGAGAGCCCCGCGTACCGGAAAATACACACACACACACACACACACACACACACACACACACACACAGAGATACAGGTAGCCACCATCAAGATCCCTTGAAAACAATCCTTCCTTTATTCCTTTTCACCTCTGGCTGCTACTGCATCTCTTTATGCCCTTCACAGCCAGACTATTTTGAATAAATTGTCTTCACTCATTTTTTCTACTTGCATCCTTCACATTCTCTCTGCAACCTAGTGAAATCTGTCTCTGCAACAAATATTCAAATCAAGTTGCTGTTTCTAACGTCACTAATAATCACTTTAGTGCTGATTCCTAGGTCTTGTGGGACTTGGGAGAGCGTTCGAGAGTTTAGATCAGTGGTTTAGCAGGAATGGAAAAACATATTTTAAACAAAATATTATTTACCCCATGACTTGCTCATTGTTCATGGGTTAGTCTCCCAACACTCCTAAGTTTACAACTGTGCTTAGAGCTGGGGCTTCCATCAAGAGTCTTGGAAGGCCTCCAATAGCAGATCATTATTTCGCTGCCCTAATGAAGATATATGTTCAAATTCAAGGCAGATTTCCCAATCCAATTTGGGAAAGTCCAGCCCACTCTGCTTGACATCCTTTCCTTTTCTGAAGTGTTCTGGTTTGTTTTGTTTTGTTTTGTTTTAAAATAAGAGAACCCTTCCATTTGGACCCTTCAAGGTCACCACAAACCCAACATATTTAAACCATCATCTTACTAGCAAATTTAAATCTAAAACTAATGACCCGGCTTTTGTTATGTATGCAATTCGTATTGAATGGCTCTTTTTCTACTTAATGGAAAGGCATTATTTTGTCAAGCCAGAAAGGGATCAATCTCCTGTATAGAAGGACAAGGTCTCACTTGAGGCTGTGAGTTTGAACTCTGGAAACAAAGGGAGCTGTGATGTAACAGGAAATGAAACAGTGCCCAACCCCATGGAGACTCCCAGGTGTGAAACACACCACTGAAGATCCTGCAAAGCTGTGTGTGTACCATGTGCACAAAACTACAAGGGGACAGGGTCTGTAAGCTTCATGAGGTTAGCCATGAACTTGAACATCGTGGGTCCAACGTGCACAGCACATGTTCATTTTTTCTTTCCTTCTATTTTATTTTGTAACAGCTTTGTAGTGACTTTAATCTGACCCTCTCTTGCTAAGAAGAAAGAGAGGAGTTTGCATCCCTTTGGAGGGTCTGAGCTTTTATTGGAGAGTAGTGTGCCCCTGGGGCCACAGATGGTTATGGTAATAATCGTGAGCTCACTACAGTGAAAGCGAAACTCGGAGATGAGAGTGGTGAGGGCCATGGGTCAGACAGCCACCACCTGGAGAGTTCTTTTACAGCACTCAGATGTAGCAGTGTATTTTCAGAAAAGAGCAGCTTACCTTACCAAGTCCCCTCCTGGTGTGCCCTAGACACCCAAGCTTGAAACCCAGGAGTCATCTACTCAGTCAAACTGCCATCCAAGTTGTGACTATTTTAAATAAATACTTAAAATGGTGCTACTCTCAAGAACAATTCAGTCCAACAGAACTGTTGATGATGGCAGTGTTGCATATCTGTGCTGTCCAATATGGTAGCCACTAGGCACAGGTGGCTATTGAGGACCAGAATGTAGCTAGTGCGACTGAGGAACAAATTTTTTTTATTTTAGTTAATATTAATTTTAATAACCATACATGGCTAATGTCCACTCTATTGGACAGTGCAACTTAAGAGCTTTTCTGTGTTGTAAGACTTGGGACATAAAAATCACGGAAACCCCTTTTAGCTTCATAAGGCAAGAAGGCTTGAGATGGTGTGTTTCAAGTTTGGGTGCCAATCACATTCTTGAAGCTTTTTGCCAGAAGCTTCCCAATTCACCTGCTCCCTTCTGCCCCTCTCTGACTGTCAGCTGCCTGTCCCTGGACCTGCATTCCCTCCACCTCGACTGTCTCTGTTTTCCTGTCCTTCTGTCTACCACCTGCCTGTCTCCCTAATTTGTTTACCCTCCTACCTCAAGAAGCTTTTATTTCTATTTAATACAAAAGTGAAATAACTGGGGCTGGGGGACTGGTGTCTAGGTTAGTTAATATATATAAAATGTTCACTTAGCCTTGCCCTCATTTTTTGATAAATTATAAATCAATTACAAATTCTGGCTTTATTCCTCTCCCAATCTCAAGCTAACTCGTTACAAATTACTTATTAGAAAATAATTATTGAAAAAATGCTGACATGATAATCCTGCTACTGGATTCATTTTAATACTCTTAAATGCTGAACCCTACAGTTTTGGTCCATTCCACTGAAGCTGATGATGCCACTGAGAAAAGGAACGGGGTAGAAACCTGATCTTTCACATCCACTCCCTTTGAAAACTTGGGAGTGTCACGGTCTTCAACAAGCTTCTTAGAAGCAGGGTGGTACCTTTACATACTCAAGTTTTCACGAGTCCTCCTTTCAGAGGTCAGCCTGCCTGTGTCTTGCATGGGTGCCCAGCTTCCTTGACCCTGGGCTTGGGCCACACTCCCTGGTTGGGAACAGAATTCACCTGCGCTGAGCGTTCTAGGCCACTGATGCCCTTGCTCCCGCATCTGGCCCAGGCTCACCCTCGAGGTCACCTCGCTCCTGTCTCCAGGGGCGGAGGGCGGGGGCGCTATGACACCTGGGCGGCCCGAGAGCGGCCAAGGCTCGGCTGGTCCTGAGGAGGGAAAGCTGTGCGCCCGGCTGCGCGACAGGTGCGGCCCCTTGGCGCCGCGGGAGGGAGTGAAGAGCGCGTGCGCTTCCGGGAGCGCGAGCCCTGCGGCCGCAGCGCCTCTCCTCGCCGGCGTCTGAGGAAGACCGACGGGTCCCCGCGCGCGGGCGCCATGCGGACGCCGCCTGCGGCTGCTTCGCTGCTGCTCTTGGTGCTCGCGGTCCGCCCCTGGCGGAGCAGAGGTGAGCCTGGCGCTGGGCGCCGCCGAGGCTGCGGGCGGCTGAGCGCCGGCAAGGGGACTTCATTCCTCCCCAGGGCAGAACAGCCAACTGTGCCCAAGAAGGGCCTGGGCCGGATTTTCTTCTGCAATCCTTTGGATTCTGGAGTTCAAGTTTTTAGGCACATCTGCTAATCATGCTTGTGCTAAGGATTCTCCTCCAGGGAAAGATAACCAAGTAGAAGTAACTTAAAACCTAATAGCTCTGTTCCGGAGCAGCATATGTTCTCCAGTATCTTTCATTCCACCTAAATTATGTGATGCTCACCCTCCCAGAGAAAGCCCCGAATCCATCACCAGAGGGAGAGGGCCTCATGCAGTGCCCAGGTCTTTTTTATTAAGGTAGCTCAGGCTGTAAAGGGCAGAGGGAGTGGCGAGGCAAGTTCTAGTCAACGAGTCAGGGGTATCTTGAGAAAAGAAAGGGGATAGCCTGCAGCTGAGTGACACCAGAACATCTGAGCCAGGCCAGGAAACTCCGAACGTGGAAATCAGGATAAAATGAACGCTTACATAAGATGCCGTGTGTGTGTGTGTGTGTGTGTGTGTGTGTGTGTGTGTGTGTGTGAGATCACACATATGCTCTCCCACACAGGACTGAAGTGCGGAATTCGTGCTGTTGATTTGAAAAGTACGGAAACTATCTTGGAATCGGGGTTCTTCTCTAGAGTTACTAGTTGGGGAAATTCAACAGTTGGTGGACACCCGTGGCAGGTGGGTATAAGAAAGACATTGATTTCTTAATGAGAAAACGGTGAATTATTTCCTTTGTTTCAAATACTATAACTCCAGGTTAACATGTAATTTTTCTCCAGACCCCACTTGACCTCACTGTCAAAGAGTTTATTTCATAGGAAATCTCTTCCTAACCAATTTATATCAGTGTCTTAATGTGACATCATATTAGAAGAGTTGATTTCAAATGTTTCTGAAGGAGATGACATCTGTGTGGAGATGTATATTAGTTGTGTTCATAACTTTTTTCTTGGGCAGGTCTCCCTGAAATTAGGTAGGCACCACTTCTGTGGAGGAAGCTTGATTCAAGGTGATCTGGTGGTTACAGCAGCACACTGCCTGGCTAGCCTCGATGAGTAAGTTGTAGATTTCCATTACTTATCAAACCTTGATCCATGGCAATAGGATTGGGAGATTCGACACCCTAAATACCATACAAGGTTCAGTCTTAGTCCCTTTCTTAATTTTTCCCTCTGGTCCACCTACCCACTGACCTTCCTGATTCCCAGAAACTTGTGTATATCCCAAGATTTCTTGTGCTTCCTACTCTACTAATCAGAGACCCCAAAGATCCCAGACATCATCTATGATCTGTGGAGTTAGTGGTGGGGTAGGGGTGATGGTTACTTATTTTAATAAAGTATTAACATCAAATGTTGAACAGATGCACTAATGTTCTAATAATCTGAGTTTCAGTAATTAGGAGGGGAAAATACTGTGGAAACAACAGATACTTGACTAGATTAAAAGAGGGTACTAGTAAAAGGAAAAGAAGGACAGTTCTAGGAACAACTTTCTATCTTGCTTAAAATGGTAGAGCATATATAGACTGGTTTATGTACAAAAGAAGACACAAATATTTTATGCAGAAAGACAATTGACGCTAGGGGAAAGGGTTCACAGAATGTAAACACTCTGTGATTGAAAACCATGACTTTTTATAGATACCTATAATTTACAGGGAATTATAACAATTGATAATAATCACTAATAAAGATACATCTTCTTTTAAGACTTAGAAATGCTTAAAGGTACATTAATCACTTTCATTTAATTACATGAAACCAAGACTGTCTTTCCTGGGGGAGACAGCTAGACTTATTGAAAGATTTTTGTTTGGTTTTAGGAAGCAAATTAAGCATATGACTGTGACTGCTGGGGAGTATAACCTCTTTCAGAAGGATAAGGAGGAACAGAAAATTCCTGTCTCAGAAATTATTATCCATCCTAAATACAACAGACTTGGATGTATGAGTTTTGATACTGCACTGCTATATCTAAAACACAAAGCCAACTTTGGTAAGTAGGGAGTGTTGGAGTACAAAAAAAATATAATGGAGGGCTTCCCTGGTGGCACAGTGGTTGAGAGTCCGCCTGCCGATGCGGGGAGCGTGGGTTCGTGCCCCGGTCTGGGAGGATCCCGCGTGCCGCAGAGCGGCAGGGCCCGTGAGCCATGGGTGCTGGGCCTGCTCGTCCGGAGCCTGTGCTCCGCAACGGGAGAGGCCACAACAGCGAGAAGCCGGCGTAAGGTTAACAAGCGCTTGAACAAAGGTTAATGGTAACAATATTTTAAAGTGGCAATGAAATCAGGCAATAACCATCAATTCCACAGTCAAATGAATATCAGAATGTGACAAGTAATTTATTTAAATAACACCTCCTTAATATCATCTTTCTAAGCTTCTCATTGCCTAGTTGCCTGTTCTAGCTTCCAACAATTAAAATGTGACACAGGAGTCTGAAATTTCTGAGTGAATGCTGGAGACTTGCCATGTCATTGCTAAAATCTGTGTACTTTTACTTTAATATCATTATACAAAGGTATTTTATTATAACCCAGGAAGTTAGAGATGGGAAAACACCGTATTAGTTTCATACACTATAATTTGACAGCTTCACTATGACTCATGATTTGAGAAAATTGGATAATTGTTAAATCTGAAGAACTCAGGTAAAGAATATTGTGAATACTCTTCAGCCATAAAAAAGAATGGAATCTTGCCATTTGTGACAATGTGGATAGGAACCTGAGGGCATTATCCTGAATGAAATAAAAAAAGGCAAACACTGTGTGATCTCACCTATATGTGGAATTAAAAAAAAAAAAAAAAAAGCTGATAGATACAGAGAACACATTGGTGGTTGCCAGAGGTGGTGAGTGGGCAAAATGGGTGAAGGGAGTCAAAAGTTATAACTTCCAGTTATAAAATAAGTCCTGGAGATAAAAATGTACAGTATGATGACTATAGTTAATGATACTATGTTACATAGTTGAAAGTTGTTAAGAGAGTAGATCTTAAAAGTCCTCATCACAAGGAAAAAGATTTTTGTACCTATGTATGGTGATGGATGTTAACTATACTCACTGTTTCACAATACATATAAATAACAAATCATGTCATAAACCTGAAACTAATATAATGTTATATGTCAATTATACCTCAGTAAAAGTGGGAGAAAAAGTATTGTAAAGAATAGCAGATGGTTAATTAATAAAATTATTATATATTTTTAAAATTATGATTTAGAAATTTTCCTAACAAAGTCTGCAAATACAAAGTATAGGTCATGGCACCTACAAACAAATGTATTTCCATAAATACGAATTATATAATATAAATTATATAGCTTCAAGCTGAGTCTGTACAATATGTCTTGAAATGTCCATGGCTGAGCAAAATAATCAGCTTTTTTCCCTATGTTTTGGAAGATTGTAGACCTCAGGGAACAGTATTATTTGGAGAAAATGGGAAGATTTGTTATCCCCATTCGAAAGAGAGCAACTATTCTCATAATCGGTACGTAACCCTGGTAGGAATGATCTCTGGGTTTTTCCCCCAAATCATGCCATTTTAAGGGGCCATGTTTTGGCAATTTTATCTGGTATCTCAATTACTTTATTTGATTAACATAAAACCCTAAATATTTTATCTGGTATTGGATGACAAATATTTGCTAATTGGTATTTCTGATACCTGTTAGTATGAAACATCAACATTAAGACTGGAGCTTACGAGGGGAATTCCCTGGCAGTCCAGTGGTTAGGACTCCAGGCTTCCACTGCAGGGGGCGCAGGTTCGATCCCTGGTTTAGGAACTAAGGTCCCACAAGCTGCGGGGCACAGCCAAAAAAAAACAAAAATAATAAACAAACAAAAAAAGACTGGAACTTAACCTGAATTGATGTATTCAAATATCTAACATTAACAGCAGCTGGTAGTGAGATTGTTTGGGGAATCTAGCGGTTAATCCTGTCCCACTTATTTCTGTAATAATTGTAATACTTTGTTCAGTGTTGCCTATAAGAGAGAAAATAGTTCATGATCTATAACCTTCAGTATCTTAAAAAATTTTTTACCTACCTTGTCCTCTATATGGCTAAGAATATCTTTAAGCTTTAAAAATTAATTTTGCAAATATCTCATTTTCTTAAGTGTTCTACATTCATTTTTAAAATCGCATTGAGCATTGAAAGGTATTCAAAGGTAGATGAGAGTTCTATGAGTTTATAATCTGGTAGGAGGAGAGAGCTGGACAAAAATAACTATACTATAAAACAAGGTGAAATAAGCTTTATAATCCACACTACCAAGGTGTGTTGGTACTATTGACAATGGAGAGAATAATTCCTATTGCAGTGATTTGTGAGGTGTGTGTACTATGGTTGGGGGGGGTAGAGATGCTTCAGTTAAGGGGATGGTATTGAAACTAGACAGTGAAGTATAGTTATGATTTTATTGCTCATGACGTCTTTTGTAGCTCTAACATATAAGAGATTTCTACAGATCATGCCAGGCAGAGGGAATTGTGTATAAGAAATGTCAGGAGGTGAAGAATATCAGGACTGTTTGGACAGTGTGTCCCAGTGCAGCTGGAGAATGTTAATGTAAGTAGGAACTGGGGTAGCAGTCGATGATGAAGATAAAAAGGGCTTAATTGTAGAGGACCTTGAATTCCATGTGAAGAAGCTTAGACTTTATGCCATGGGCAATGGGAAGTCAAAATGGTGGTGAGATTATAATTTACAAAATTAATGTAAAATAAATGTAAATATCCATTACAAGTATAGGACAGAAATGATGTGGCTTAATTGCAGCCCATATTTAAAAGGCTTATTAAGAGTCTAAGTTGACTTTCTGTGAGTCAACCTAATAATAATATAATACCAATAAAGCCTTTGCCGTCTTTGCTTAAACTTTTAGAAGAATAGCATCCAGAGTCCTATTCTGTTAGAGTCCTGGGCTGGGGTGTAGGCAGGAGGTCTCTAGATACAATCGTTAGAGAGGAACATTGATAGGCTGGAAATTACCTGAGGGACAATGACCAAGATCAAAAGAAATTCAAAACAGTGCCTTGGGAGATGTGGTGGAGGGAACTAGGAATATATTCATTCCAAAGAAGACTTGACAGGAGGAAGGAGCTGTCTTGATTTATCTGAAAGGCTACCGTAGAAGCAGAATTGGACTTCTGATTAGCTGCTGAGCTGAGAACAAGAGCAGAGGGTAAATGTTAGAAGAAGGTAGATTTCAGTACAATGTAAAGGAGTTTCTAATTTGAGAGATTTCTGAGATTTAATGGCCTGTGCAGGAGATAATGAATTTCCTTTATAAGTGGATATTTGAGCAGAAGATGGATGGCTATGCATGAGATTCTAGAAAGCATTTATCTATTGGATAAGATATACACAGATGACAGACAATTTACCCTCAAAGACAGAGAACTTGTGATTCAATTTAGACGAAGTATTGAAGAGATCTCTGCAAGAAGGACTTTCAAGACAGAGGGTGTTCTTAGTAGTATCAAACATTGCAAAAGTCAAAATGAGTTCAGATAAAATGCGATTGGATATGGTAATTCAAAAGTTAGGAACTGATTCAGTAGAATTGTAAGGTTAGAAGCTATATTCACAATGCATTAAGTGATTGTTGAAGACTTGGTACCTCTTCACCAAATAGTAAAAATTAATTGAGGCCCTAAGATGTGTCAGGCACTATTTTAGGTGCTAATTATACAGCAGAGAATGAAACAGACAAAAATGTTTTCCTTTGCGGGGCAAGTTGTGGGGTGGAAAGTGGGGATAATACAGATAATATTACATACAGTAGAAGATGGTAAGTGCAGTACAGGAAAATAAAGCAAGAAGGAGGGGTAGAGAGTGCTGGGTTGTGCAATAATTGGGGAAGATGTTCAGGAAGACTGCACTATGAAAATGATATTTGAACAAAGACTTGAATGAAATGAGTGAGGCCATCAAACGATCATCTTGGGAAGGGATATTCCTGGCAGAAAAAAAAAAAATTAGCACTTAGCTAGAGCTAAGTGAGAGAGGGTGAAAGTGGTCATGATTATGAGTGGCCAAACTTATAGAGCATAAGAAGGACTTTGGATTTTACTGTAAGATATGGAGCCACTGGAGGTCGTTGAGCAGAGGAGGAACATGATCTGACACATTTTAAAGGATCTCTTTGGCTGTTGTGTTGAAAATAGACCATAGAACAGGCAAGAGCAAGAGCTGAAAGACCAGCTCCTGCAGCAATCCCGGTAAGGATGAAGATAGCTTCGACCAGGTTTGTAACAGTCGAGGGGGTGAGAAGTGGTAGAGCCACAGGATTTGCTAACAACTTGAAAATTTGGGTTTCAAGAGAGAGAGACTTAAGATTGTGTTGAAGGTTTGTGACCTACAGGAAGGAAGGAGCTGCTATTGTTTGAGATGAGGAAGACAGTTGAGCAGTGAAGAGAAGGAGGAAGATGGGACAGTGGCTTTGGGGAATAGGGCACTAGGATTAACAGAAATGGGGATTTTGCTTTTTAAAGGGTAGGGCTAACTGTTCTTATGGGCAGGAGAGAGAATAAGAGTGATTAGTTAAGAGAAATACATATGTATGTGAAGGAAGTTTCATGAGAACACAACAAATAAAGATTTAGCTTTGGAAAGAAGGAAGATAATTCCTTTCCTGGGAAAGGAACAGAAAATGCCAAGGTAATCTATGGGATATTTGAAGGAATTTGCACTAGATGCTGTCTTAGTAATTGTTAAGCTTTGAACTGCTTCATGTTTAGAGAATGAAGTTAAGATTAAATAGTTAAGATATTAAGTAGCTTGTAGGGACTAAAGTAAGAAGTCAACTAAAGGGAATAAGACTTTCAGCTACATTACAACTCAATATCAGCATGAATTTGTACCATATTCCAACACATCGAAAACAGACTGGTTTTTCATTGTTATTTTATGTACCACCAATCAAGAAAACAAAATACCCAAGATTAGGAGATCTCCATATAAAAGTGGGACACCTATACCTTCAGTGTAAGGCTATACAAGGCATAAGCCCACTCATGTGGAAAGTTACACGCCTCAACCTTGGCAATGGATGTAGGGAGGGGTACAAATCTTCCTGAGAATTCGAATCATAAGCTAATATTCATGCAAGTCTGCAGTCTAAAATTTTCACCACTAGTGTAGTCTAAAACACCTCAAGCAGAAAAATTAAGTAGTATGCAGTCAACCCCCAGGTGACTGGCTAAAACTATTACAAATCCTCTCTTGAAACACTCTTTCAATACATTGATTGTAAGACTAACATTGTGAGATCCTTCTAACCGAACTTTAAGACTCCATTGTAAGATCCTTCTGATTTTAGAATGGTCAAATGTGAAAAGACATGTCTTAGAAATGTAATAAGGCATGGAGCCAATTTACCTACTTAGTGACTCCAGCATGCTAAGCAAACTTGAATGATGGAAGAAGGGTCTTTTAAATTCCAAATGGAGTTAATTAGCCAATGGTAAGGGAGAAAGAGATAACGTGAAAGTGAAGCAGGGAGTTATAGTCTCTCCAAGCCTGTCTTTATTCTGGTAGGTGGTAGCTAGACTCTCAGAAATGGCAGATTCATGGCATTCAGATGGTCTCCTTCCAAGGAAGATATTACATCTTTTAGAGCCTAGAACAGTGCCTGACATATAATAACTGCTCAATAGATAGAATGAATAAATCAATGATTAATTCTGGTACCCCTCTCTCACTCAGCTTGACTAGACCTCAGAATCCTTTTAATGCAGCAATCACTAACAATAAATCAAGGTTGGCATGTGACTTGAAATCTATTTTCCATCTTTGAGTTAGAGATTTTTGAATTAGAAAATAATATGATGAAAACAGGAGAAAGCAGTGGCCTTTGAAGTCATAAAGCCTAAACTGTATTTCCCATTATATGTGAGATGTGATGACTCTTTCAATATCAATGCCAGTTTTTCTATTTGGAGAAGGGGGAGTAATTTCTCTCCTGCCTACCTCAGAGGGGGGTAATGAATCCCAAGAAGGAAGATGGATACGGAGTGCTTTTCCAACTAAAGTGCTTAGAAAAGTGGGCATCGTCGTATTTTAGGCAGCTTATTGCTTTTTAACTCAAAGTGATTAAAAAGTAATTTTAATAATATTTTAGGCAGTCTATTTTTACATCTAGTTCAGGATGATGAGCTTGAATAGAAAAAGAGTAAAGCAGGGAGTTTCTGGTTAAGGAGAAGATGTTTGGTGAGAATTACAGTGTTTGGTTTTGGAAACTGGGCATAAAAGGGTTGGATAACTCCTACAGTCCTGAGAAGTTATTACTTGAAGGGCAATGGGACAGTTAGCAGGTCTAAGGTTGTTGATAAAGACTGTGGAGCTTTAGAAGGAAGCTCGTTCTGACATGTTAGGTTCCAGATAAGATTGCTTTGCACTCACTCACTCACAAACATAGAAAATGAACTATGGTTACCAAAGGAGGGAGAGGGGTGAGGAGGGATAAATTAGGACTTTGTGATTAGCAGATACACACTACTATATGTAAAATAGATAAACAACAAGGACCTACTGTATAGCACGGGGAACTATATTCAATATCTTGGAATGACCTTTAATGGAAAAGAATCTGAAAATATATATATATATATGTATGTATGTATAACTGAATTACTTTGCTGTACACCTGAAACATTGTAAATCAACTATACTTCAAAAAAATTAAAAAGTAAATAAATGAACAATTAAAATCATGACAGAGGGTCACTTGTCAATTAAAAAAAACAATTACTTTGAACTCACATACATGTGAGCCATAGAAGACCCTGAGAATGTCTGGCCGATTGGGATTTCTTTTCTTGAGTAAATAGTATGAATTCATGTAGAAAAATAAAGGTAAATGATTGTGTGTTAAATTATGTAAACTACTTTCAAAATGTTTAAACATGTTTCTAAAGATATTTGTAAAAGGTCACAGCTTACCTTCCTGGAAGTTGGATAACATCGCAACTACAGGGATTATGACTTAGGCTGACCTAGGAGGATGTGGCTGCTTTGGGTTAAAATATGCTGCATGGTCAATCCATAATTCATAATCCATAATTCAACTTCTGGGTGAATATTATGAATTTTCAATTAGACTAATAAATTAGAGAGATGAATCTTAGGTTTCTTAAATTCGTAGATCAAAATTCTTGCATTTTATAACTAAATGAAATTTAAAGGGTGGTTTCTGACATTCTCTGATTAATACTGCTCCATTTCTTGGAGAAATGACGGCAATTTGAGCGTAAACAAATTATTCTCACATAAAGAATTTCCTTTGCCTTTTACCTTCTAATATCCTGTAAAATTTTAGTATTGAGTTATGAGCTAAACCTCAGATATTAGATCTTATTTGTCACACTTGACTCTGCCATTTATTAGACTTTCTTCACTTTCTCCTCTGCAGCTTATGTATCTGGAAAATAATGGTACCAGAAAATAAAATTATCCTAATAAAATTTACAAGCTTAGACATAGAAAATCAAGTTGAATGTGACCATGACTCTGTATCTTTACAATCAAGCAGTGGAGTGCTTATTAGTGAGTATGCTACATTTATTTTCATTTGTCATTTTAGAGTATCCAAACAGCCAAAGAGGGGCTAAAGGATCTGAAATTAGATTTCTGCACACAGGGAAATTATTTCATTTTGCAAACTGTGCCCTTTTGAAGGGGCCAAGAGTGTGTGTGGTAAGAGTGGAAGCAAAGACCAGCATATTTCCTGAGGTTTATCGATTCCTTTCTCAAGTTTAATAGCAGTGTTGAACGAAATTGATCTCACAATTGTCAGAAACTTCCCTTCAAGGCCATGTCAGTTTTTTCCTTCTTACCACAAAAGCGGGTGCATGTTTGCCAAATCTGGTACAGACAGAAAGCATATGGAAGAAAATGTAAACCATTCATAACCTTACCACCTAGAGGTAAATGCTGCTAACATTTTGATGTATATTTATCTATACATATTAACTACACACTGAACTCTACATTGTTTTATAATGTTCTTTTTTCTCATGACCATAGGTAATTTCATGTCATTTCATTTCTTTTATTGAATACCTCTTATAAGCTATGTAAGCATAACTGATATATTTACTTTAATTGAAATATTATGTGTTAAGCGTGATAGAAGGTCTCTGGAGCTGGCATAGACCTCGGTCTCTAGGTCTCCATATGGCCAATGATTAGTATAAATATCTCTTCAGAAGTATTTGACAGAATTCTATAGTCAAGGTATTGTGCTAAGGGTTATAATATTTATTGACTAAATGATTTCATGCTTCAGGCCTTTTTACCCAGTAATTCTTTAAACCAATCATTAAACCAGATATCATACCAAGTACTGAGTGTATATAGAGTAAAAGCAGTCTCTGCCCTACTGAGCTTGCAGTTTGGTGAAGTAAATAAAGGTGTACCACAAAGTAGGAAATGGCGTAGAGTAGGATAAGTGCTGTGGGGTTCAGAAGAGCTCTCGTTTCCATTGGTTGTCAGGGAATGTCTATGGAGAGCTGGACTTTGAGTTAGACCCTGAAGGATGAGTAGAATTTGGACATGTGAGATTGGGTATGAGGAAGTAAATGGAGTATAAATTATTGAAGCAGAGTGTAGAATGAATTAAAGGGACTACTGTATACTTTGGTGTATTTAGAACAGAGAGTTCATGGAAGGTAGTATCAGAAAAGCACGTGTCTAAGTTTGTTTCCATCATTTTTCAGTAATCTTATTTCAATTTCTTTTGCTTTTAAGGTAAGGTCTGTGGAAATATATTGCCCTCACCATTGCTGACAGAGACCAATGAGGCCACAGTTACCTTTGTTTCTGATACAGACAACAGTGGCAGCAGCTTTGAGCTTACCTTTACTGCTATACGGAAGAACTCAGAAGCAGGTAGGTATTAAATCAGGCATGCAATTCCCTGCTGTTTTTCTGTGATATGAGGGTGAGGGAGAGGGAATGCCTTTGTCTATTCACCTAGGATTTCCACAACACCTCCATAGGTTCAGGATGTGGGAGTGGGGCTGTGCTGGTGGTGGAAGGGATGATTCACTCTGCCGGCTATCCTCACCTGTATCCCAGGAATGTAGGGTGTCACTGGTTGATTCATGCTCCAGAGAAACACATTATAAAGGCAAGCAACTAAGGAGACCTTTACTTCATCAAGAAATTAGCTGTGTGTGTTTAGCAGAACTTGCTTCATCAGGACTGTTAAATTGTCTTATGATTAAGATCTTCTATTTGCTTTTTTCTTTTTTAACTCTAAAAGGGGATCTTTGTATGTAGTTTAAAATGTTTTAACAGTTTAAAAGAGACTAAAACAAAAAGTAAGTCTCCTACTCAGCTAACTCCCATCCTACTTCCTGAAATCAAACACTGATAAGTTTCTGGAATATCCATAGAGAGAGATTCTGAGCATTTTCAAACATGTATATATTCATATTGCTTGGCAGTGCTTTCTCTACTTAAAAATATCTCAAGGATCTTTCTAGATAAGCCCAGAGGGCTTCTTTACAACAACTGCATTAAATTATATTGTGTGATGTCCCTTAATTTCTTACACCAGTTCCCTATTAACAGACTTCTAGTGAGTTGCCAGTCTTTGCCCATGCCAGCAATGCTGGTATGTTCCTGTGTCACTGTTTTTGGACGATGTGGATGTATATAATTCCCAGAAGTGGACTCACTGGGTCAAAGGGTTTGTGTCTTTAAATCTGGTAGTAATTGCCCTCCAAAGAGGATGCAGCTGTTTACCCTTCTACCAACGGAATATGAAGGTGTGACTGAGAGCCCTTTAACGTATAGAGGGAAACTTTAAAAGTTTGTATCTTCTCTTTGACCACTTCTCTGGTTATGTTTATAATTTATACAGCTGACATTTGAAGACCTTAGTATTGAATTTAACCAAAACGGTACTCATGCTGTTGTGATTTATGGTGATCCTGAAGAGGAACATGGGTTGGGTGGTAACATTCTGTCCTTTAAATTTAATCTGAAAAGTATGAGACAAAGCAGAGTAGTTGGAGCATTGGCTGGCTTCCTTGGATACCATGAGGTAGAGTGGGGATATGAATTTCTTATACTGGAAACTCATGATGCCGTAAAACTTTAGCTTTAAAATCTATCACTTCAACTGAGTTACCAGTAAAGTTTTTAACAGAAACATGCAAAATTTGAAGAATGTTTCAGAATATTCGGAAGGTGAAAAGGAGGTCCCAGGGAAAAAAGAAAATGTTAACACAGTAAAATTTTAGCAGCGATTTAAGGTAAAATTTTAAACTTTTTTTTTCTGTATTAATCCCTTCAATTGCTGATATATTCATTTTTATGTCCAAGAAAAGTAACCAGAAAAAAATTATTCAAAAATTATTCAAAGCTATAATTTCTACGTGAGCCCTAAAAGTTAAATTTTGAACTAAATCTTCAAACATACTTTCAGCTTTGACCTACCAATTTACTGTGTATGAAAAATTATCCTTCTGGCCATGTTGCCACATCCTTAACACCTACTGTGTGTCCCTCAGCTAGGTGTAGTGTGGGTTGGAGACCAGGAATATAGATAATTTTGGAATGTTTATTTGGATAGTCAGAGCAGGTGAAGGGAGCCCAATTCCCGGATGCAGCAGATCGGGACCCATATAAAGTGGGGTTTATGTGTTACCTATCACATAAAGTGTAGCCATGCTCTGTTTGGAAGGACGAATACCAAGTTTGGGATTTTCTTTTTTTTTTTTTTTTTTGCTGTACACGGACCTCTCACTGCTCCTGCCTCTCCCATTGCGGAGCACAGGCTCAGCGGCCATGGCTCACGGGCCCAGCTGCTCCGCTGCATGTGGGATCTTCCCGGACCGGGACACGAATCCGCATCCCCTGCATCGGCAGGCAGACTCTCAACCACTGCGCCACCAGGGAAGCCCCTGGGATTTTCTTTAATTCACCTCTTCTCATTGTCTGTAAATTAACAGTCAACTGAGGTTTCTATGCATACTAAAAGTCAGATATTCTTGCCCTATCTATAGAGTTTTTCCTGCGAGATAAAATTATAGTACATTGTTATCTTGAAACTAGTGTTTGATTCCCACGTGAAATGGAAGGGTACAAAGCAAAGTTGGAGAAAACAAAACTTTTTGGAAGAAAATTAATTGGATGATGTTTTACCTTTGTTTTCTGATTTTTAATTTTTTGTAACTATAAAGCAGAGTTCCCTAAAACTTTTACAGCCAAGCTTTGTGAAATCTTGAATGCTACTCGGGTATTCAGTCCTGGTAATATGATGGTGATTCATTTTAAAAGTGATGGTGAAAAGAATTTCCAACGCTTCAAGGCTAGATTCAGTGTTTTACCCTTAGGTGAGTATAAACACTTGTATGATTGTGATATTTTGCTTATGGAAATGGTTATAGGGAAGATAATTTAACCATGTTTACCTAAATTTAGGGTGCTTGAATCACCTAGGTAGCAAAATTAAAATGCATATTCCTGGGCCCACCCCCAAAGATTTTGATTCTGTAGATGTGGAATGGGGCCCTGGAACCTGTGCTTTAAAAAGTACTTTAGATGATGCCAAGAAACTATGTCCACTAGATGATCAAAAAAGATTCCAAGCACATTATATGAAAAGGAGATAATTCAGATTTGAGAGTGTAACTCAGAAATGAGATTGGCTCTGTTTTGGGATATTTGAGGGCTTTGAAGGATTAGTATGATTCTAGTCATTCTAGAAAATAAAGTAGCCTTTACTCAGACAAAAGGAATATCATATGCAAAGACCCTAATGTGAAAGAGAATGGATGTTGTACAGAAAACTACAAATACCTCAATTTTGTTGCAGTTTTGGAGGGAATGATAAAAAAGGCGAGAGTTAGATCATGATGGACACAGGATATTAAATGTTAAGTACCACAGTGACAGCATATCTATTTAACATTTATTGATTACTCACCCTGTACCAGGTATGGACTAAGCATTTCACATGTATTATTACATTTATTCCTCAGTACAAACCTAAGAGGTTTGTATACTGTTCCCCTTTTCACAGATGAGGGAACACAGGCTTAGGAGTTCAATAACTTTCCCCAAGGTGCATAGCTGGCACGAGGTGGAGCCAGAATTCAAACCTTAGTGGTAATGTAGAAGATGGCATTAGAGGTCAGGGGTGAGCTCACTCACAAGGAGAGTAGTGAGGACATCATGGTAAGAATTTATTCTGACATTGCTTGATTAGTTATGTTGTGGGGAAGGAGATATATGAAGAAGAAAACTTCCAGCATGATTTCCAGGATTCTAGCTTGAGTGGCTGCATGGATTGTGGAGTCATTAAATGATACAGAGAAACATAACAAGACCATCTTGACTGTTAAAATCAATTGATTCCATTTGAGATATGTGGATTTTTATGAGCTTGTGGGAGATTCAGATGGAGGTATCCAGCAGTCCTAGAATTAGTCCTAGATCTAGCAGTCCTAGATCCAGAATTCAGGAAGGAGATTTAGATCGAAGATGGAAATTTGGAAGTCATATATATGTGAATGAATAAAAATAGGGCTATGAACAGTACTTTCGTGGAATATCTTTCAGAATGAAGAATAGGATCCTGAAATAAAGACTGAGATTGGGAAAAGATGACTATAGATATATTTTTAGAAAACCAGGAGAGTAATTTCATGGAGCCAAGGAAGAAAGAAATGCTTAAAATGGTACAACAGGGATATTATGAGATATATGACCAAATCACATGTATGGGATCTGACATAACATTTGAAAGATAGTAGTAGTTAGATCAACTTAAGAGCAGTTCTATGATTGACCATGTAAGCAAGTAGGGTCAGCTACTATAGGCTACTCTAAATATTTTCAATTAATATTTTTTCCTCTGCAGATTCATTAAACAAAATCGGATCAACGTCATCTTCCAAAACCAATGCTGTATCTTCTACAAAAGATATTCCATATGGTGAGTTGATGACCATGTGATTCTTATCTGTTTAATTTCCTTTCTTCTTTAACTAGATGCCTCTTTACAGAAGCCTCATCTTGCACTGCTATAGCTTCACAGTGAGCAAGAATGAGTTTTATATTTAAGCCCGTGAAATTTCCAGAACCCTGTTTGGGTTTGAGTATAGACTTATAGATAGAGGGAAGAAGAAATAAGCTTTATGACAGGAAAAAAGAGGTACAGAGAGCATTCCTTGTCCTCATTTATTCCTATGCAAACTTAAAAAATCTTCCTAAATTCTGTGTTTAATATGATTTTGCATTTGGGGGCAAAGGGTGAAAACAAAACTTTTTTGTTTTCATTTTTTTAACACACTTGCAACTCTTAACTTCATTATAATCTTAAGTGTCTGGTTAAATATTATGAACTTTCATTGCTCTGTATGCATGTATTTCATATGTTCTAGTTGATGGGTTTTAATATCAATAGAAAGTTGCACAGGGAGCTATAAAGAGGGAAAATTGTCTGCCTCTTACGGGGGAGTCAGAGAAGACTTCATGGAGAAGATAGTACTTGATCTGAGTCACAGCAGTATTCCAGACAAGAGAACAGCATTTGGATGTCTGAGCCAATTTGGTGTGTTTGGGGATTGGTAAATGGTTTTATACAATGAGAAAGAGAGATTAAATAGGGATGTATAATAAAGAACCTTGTATCCTTTGCTAACAAACAGAATTTTCCTACTAGAATGTAAGTTCCATGAGGGCCAGGATTTTTGTCTACAGTATGCTGTTCACTGATATGTCACCAATGCCTAGAACAGTGCCTGGCAACACCAAACACTAAATAAATATTTGTTAAATGAATGAAGAAATATAATTTTTTAGGCCAGTACCTAAAAACCTGATTGCTTAGCAGAGTCACCTAGGCAAGCTTTTAAAGTCGGATTCTACAGAGATGGGTCTTAGGAATCTGTATCTTCATGAAACTCATCTGATATTTGGGAATTACTACTGTTGGCTATGGCAAGCCATTGGGGGAGGAGTGTGTTCTTAATTATTTCAGTTGGATGGGTCATTAGTTTGATCTCCTTTGCTGTAGGTGTCTGTGGCATCCCTCCATTTAGTCCCCAGTGGCTTTCCAGGAGAATTGCAGGAGGGGAGGAAGCCTGCCCCCACTGCTGGCCATGGCAGGTGGGTTTGAGGTTTCTAGGCAATCACCAGTGTGGAGGTGCCATCATCAGCTCTAGCTGGATTCTGACTGCAGCCCATTGTGTGCAATCGTGAGTGAGACTGATGATATTTTACTAATGTATTCATGTACCGTACCTAGGACATAAGTAAAATTGTCTAACTTCTAAAATCATCCAGACTAATTCTAAAGCATGAATCTTCCTTTCAGTGTTTCTGCCCCAGGTCCACCTAGCCTCTATTTAAACAATGTCAGTGAGGAAAAAGCAAATCAAATCTTGAAATTGTTCATCCCATTTATGGGGATCTCTGATTATGTTAAGCCCAAGTCTGCTTCTCTGTAGCAGAAACTTATCGATCTAAATTTACTGCAGTTCCAGAAAACAAGAACTCAATCTCTTTCTTTTTTCACATAACAGCCCTCTCCCATTGCCTTAACTTAATCCTTAAGCTAAATGCTCATTGTTCTATTGTTTGTAATTCCAGAGGCCTCGCCATGCAATGTACCTTACCCTGGATTGGTTTAGCGCTGTTCCTTTTAAAGTATGGTTCACGACAGTGGAGAGCACAGTAGGATAATCCACACCTTCATCACTGAACTTTCTGTGTTTTTAAATTGTAAACTATGCCATGATATGAAAAACTGTACATAATATACATATGTAATCTAAAGAATAGTTAGTAAATGTATATTTGTGTCCCTACTACCTAGCGTAAGAAGGACCTTTACACTTTCCTTTCAAAACCCCTTAGTGCCCCTCCCAAAGAGGTAAACACTATGCTAAATTTTGTGTTCATAATTCCTTTGCTTTTTTTTTTCGTTTTAACATCTATGAATCCCTAAAACCAGTATATTGCCTTGTTTTTCCTGGTTTTGATATTAATATAAAAGAACTATAGTTTATATTCTTCTGTGATTTGCTTTTATCTTTATAACATATATAGATTAAATCATGTGGGTGTGTGTAACTGTAATTAATTCACTTTCAGTCCAGACTAGTTAAGGCAATCACTTGTGGGTTGGTTCTGGACACTGTAAATTTAAATACTCCCGAGGATAAACAATAAGGTCCTACTGTATAGCAGAGAGAACTATATTCAATATCCTATGATAAACCATAATGGAAAAGAATATTTTTTTAAAATGTATATATATATATATATATATATATATATATATATATATATAAAACTGAATCACTTTGCTGTACAGCAGAAATTTACACAACATTGTAAATCAACTATACTTCAAAATAAATAAATAAATAAATGCTCTCCAGATGATTCCAATGTACAGCCAAGGTCCAGAACCCTTCCCTGTCCCTGACTCCATCTTGACCCCTCCCCTGCTTGTCCCCGGTGGACCCACCCCCTTCCTCAAACATGCTGTGCTTGTTCCTTTCACAAGGTCTGTGTAGTTGCTGTTCCCTCTGCCATTCAGGACACCAAGGTGCATTTAGTTGTTCTGTCTCCTTCGCCTCCTCTTGGCTCTGAGTCTCACTGACTTTCCTTGTTTTTGATGACCTGGACAGTATTTAGGAGTACTCATCTGGTATTTTGTAGAATGTACCTCAGTTTGAGTTCGTCTGATGTTTTTCTCATGGTTTTACTGGGATTAGGGATTTGGGGGAGGAGGAACACAGAGGCAACATGCTCTTCTTATCACATCATATCAAGGGTACAAGCTGTCAACATGACTTCTCAATGATGACGTTAACCTCCATCACTGGCCCAGGCAGTGTTTACCAGGTGTCTCCACTGTAAAGGTGCATCTTCCCCCCATCCTTACCTACTCTTTGGAAGCAAGTGGCTAAGGGTAGCCCACACTCAAACAGTTGGGCCTTAAGCTCCACCTTCTTGAGCGCAGAGCTTCCTACAAAAATTATTTGAAATTCTTCTGTATGCGAGATTTACCTCTTCTCTTCCTTTTATTTATTAAATCATGTATTTATACCGGTGCGGACTTGAAAATATTTATTTTTATAAATACTGTATATTTATTTTGTTGCTCAAATTGTTCCAGCTTTGACTACTGTGAGTTCTTTCAGAGTGGCTTCTTGTCTTTTTGATATTCCCCCATCCTTTGTGACACTACAGGATGCTCCAGGTTCATCTTATTTATTCCCCTCTCAGTCCTAGAAACAGCCATTTCTCCCGTGAGCCCTGGTTCATTTTATTGGAGAATGGCATGAGAAGTCAAGATCTGGGTGCTGGGCACCCTGCTTGCTACTAGGGGGCTATTGTTTCTAGGCCCTCTTAGCTGAAAGAGCTAGAAAATGTAAGTATGCATACTAACTCACTTATATAAACATATTTATCTATCTGTACCTATATTAAAGTAAACATGAGTTCATGCGAATATTTCCAACTCAATCCAGTAACCACATGGTTCATTCTAACACCTTCTGCCCTTGGAGAAGCCATTTTATAAGAGTTCTATCAAAGTGCATTTTTATGTACCATGGAAAAGCCTCAGTTATAGCTGACTAATTAGTGAAAATTAATGCATTAGAGAAAACAGCTATTAGTATTGATACCAGAGGCACAGCAGAAGCTTTGGCAGACTCCCTTGTCAAATAGTTTAGTCTGTTCCTGAATTAATGTCATGGACCATGACTCCTTGCAGCAAGATACAGAGCACAGCAAACCATTCTTCACAAGGTAGAATATTCAACTTGATGAATCAATTGAGATTAATAAACAGAGTCAGCTAAAAATGTTTGTGAACCATTTAAGTTAACCACAAAAAGAACTTGTGTCCAATATCATTAGTGAACCTTCTTGGTTTCTTTGTAAAATTTCATTAAAATAGTAATGATGTTTGTTTTAAAAGGCAGTTAAATAAAGTTATCAGGTAAAATCTAAACTACCTTCTCCATTTCACTAATCCATTCCGCCTCTCTGGAAGTAATCAATATTAAAATGTTTTAATTATCTGATTTTCCATTAATGTTTATGCACATTAAATGTACTTTGTAGTATTTTATAATTTTTTGCACAAAACATTGTGCCTTGTATTTATACTGATATGAAAAATGTCTGTGCACCTCATTTTTTCTTTAACTTTTCATAGTTGCCTAACTTACTTGACCAGAAAAATATCTTTTTGAAGCTTGAACTATATAGATCTTTACCCCAGAAGTGTTTGATATGCTGGTATAACTGAGGTAGTATGTTCCCTTCATGCCTTGCCTTTAGGGAACTCTTCAGCTGATTCCTTCAAGGACTTGCTTCTCCCTGCCTCAACTTCATCAATCTTATAGACATCCAGGGCTCCATCCTCCATAGAAGGGGACTTCTGAGTATCCAAATCCACTGAGAAGGCAGGTTTGCCATGTGGGATGAGCCAGTTGAGGAAGTGTGCAAAATCTGGGAGCTGAGATAGACATCATTTTTGCTGGCATTGCTGGGTAGTGCTCCAAAGACAATAAGGACGACTGACAGCAACACTGTATCACCTCCCATATACTACTGTCCCTGGCACTGGTTACCCTTAGTATTAGTTCTCAAACTTCAGCAAACATCAGAATTGCCTGGAGGGTTTCTGACTTAAAGTCTGGTGTGGGGCCGGAGAGTCTGTATTTCTAACAAGTTCCTGGGTAATGTTGTTCTATCCTTAGGAAAAACCTGGTGTGTTCTTATTTTGCTGACTCCACTCTGGTCTTCGTGATCATGTGGGATTTTTAACTCACTTTAGGGCACTAAACTCACTTTGCAATTGTGCATTGGAATCTTTCTGTCTCAAACCTAAATCAGCGTTTTTTTCAATTTCAGCCCCTTTCTGTAACTTAGCAGTTACTCTTTCTTCTCCTGTTGCAGTAAGTGATACATGTCCCATTGTTGCGTTGGGGATGAGGCCATAAGGATACAAGAAACGAAGCTTGATCATGGGCAAGTGGGAAGAAAGGCTAGAGAAATTCATAAATTGATACCTTCAGTTATTGTCCCATATTGGAGAAATCTCAAGCTTTATTGCTTTATAAAGTGTACGTTGTGTTGTCATATACTTTTTACAGTGTTCTCTACCAAATAAAAGGATATTTGATGACTGTGCACAATTTCTTCACTAGAGATTGTGAGCTACATTATCACCTCTACCATGATGTTTATTATTTCTTTGTATTGTGGACACTATTCTCTGTATAAAAAGGTAGAATTAATTTGTCATCAAATTGGTCGCCTGAACACATGCCGGGACACCCCTTGTCTCAGCCAGGGAGGTTCTTTTTCCACTCGGATTCACACAGCCAATCATGAAACCAATGCTGAGACTGGGACAGCAGAAGCTTTGTTCAATGGCAGAAGAATGGAGAAGTGGGAATTTAGTTCGAAATTCAACTTCTTAACCCAATTCTGGTGGAGACACCATATATATAGGAGGGTCGAAGTAAAAGGGAGGGAATTGGAAAGAGTGGGAGGAATATCCATGACTTATCAGAGAACAAGGGTGTGGTTTGGACCTGGAACTGATGCAGCACTCCATTTCAGTTCTTGTATGGGCTTTTCCAGTGTTGTCATGGCAACCATTAACTGTCATGGCGCTGGTGGGTACGTCATTTAGCTATTGTATTACAATGAGCATATAATGAGGTCCAAGGTCTAGTGGAAGTCAAATCTTCCACCATCTTGAGGCTAGTTGGGTCTAACCAGTTCTTGTTTTTCTCTTTGCAACTTCCTCCTGAGACTTAGATACGAGCAATTGGTTTCCTTTCAAGGCAAGGGCAGGGGTATGATTCTAGGACAACAGCTTGGTAACAGCTTTAAGAAATAAGTTAGTAATGATTTAGAGGGTGACTTTGAGAATAAAGTTGATCCTTCCATTAGAGTGCATGACAGATAAGAACAATGATAATAATAAATGGCTACCATTATGGAGTCTTTACCATCTGTAGAGTACTTGCCAGGCACTTTACCTAAGTTAGTTCCCTTAATAGAGGCACATTGAAACACATGAATGAGTCAGACTCATCATGCAAGAAATTGAAATGAGCATGGTTATGACTAGAGAGAAGATGCCTATGTGTATTAAGAAACATCTCCTTTGAATAAAGTGTATTGAAAAATAATTTCAATAAATTTTACTGAAGAAACAGTTTTGAAAAATGAAAACTTAATCTCCGAGCTAAAGTGACAGTGTACTTCTGGCAATTGAGAGACTCTTTACTTGGATATTTTTTCAACTGAAGATCTTTTATTTTTGGCTGCATTGGGTCTTCATTGCTGCGCGCAGGCTTTCTCTAGTTGCGGCGAGCAGGGGCTACTTTTCGTTGCAGCACACGGGCTTCTCATTGTGGTGGCTTCTCTTGTTGTGGAGCACAGGCTCTAGGTACGTGGGCTTCAGCAGTTGTGGCTCGCGGGCTCTAGAGCGCAGGCTCAGTAGTTGTGGAGCACAGGCTTAGTTGCTCCGCGGCATGTGGGATCTTCCTGGACCAGGGCTCAAACCCATGGCCCCTGCATTGGCAGGTGGATTCTTAACCACTGTGCCACCAGGGGAGCCCTGGAGATCTTGATGTGGCAAATTAATGGATGTACATTTAAATTTTTAGACATCTTTTTGAAGTATGTCAAATGTGTGCAAATCTTTAGTACAGTTAGAGGAATTTACACAAAGCAAACACCCATGTAACCAGCACCCAGATCAAGAAACAAATAGGGGCCCCCCTCGAGCCTCTCCCAACAATCACCCCTCTAACAGGAATCAGTGCCCTGACCTCTAACACTATACGTGAATTTTACCTATTTTTGAATTGACAAATTCTTTTTTAACCTGAGTTTCATCAATTCTGGTTCCTGTAATAGAATGTTTGGATACTTTTAACAGTAAAACATGGACCAGAATCTACCTCATTATGAAGGTAACTTTTTTCATGCATTCCTAATATCACTATGAAATTAAAATAAGCTCTAACTTTTCTTTTTTCCTTCTTAACTTAAAAATAGTCTTTGGTGATATTTGATAAGGGCTCCAAAGACATTTTATGGCCAAAAGAAGGGGGCAAGATACACAATTAGGAACTTGTCCTCAGGTAGGTCAGGAGGCAGAGTGTAGCATTGCTGGTTACACAAAGGTGCCAGACAGGGTAGTGGGTGGCCCCTGACTGAACTGAACAGTGCATGTTGGTAGGGCCAGAAGGGGTTAGACCAAATGGTGAAAAATGTGTTTTCATGACAAACTTTTGTTGTTCTTCTCTCTCCAGGAAAAATAATCCACTCTTGTGGACCATTGTTGCTGGAGACCATGACAGAACCTTGAAGGAACCAACTGAGCAGGTGAGAAATGGTTTTAATGGTTATTCTGCCTAAATTTTCACATGCCAGGGAATACATTTAGCTAAAACATGTAGTTATTAATCCCCTAATGCCCTCGTATACTTATCGTTTATACTAACATTTAAAGATACCATTTAAGATCACATTTAATCTGAAAATTAGGTGAGGTGAGTCAGGAAGTGCAAATTCAGGTCCATGTACACAGGTCCACCATAGTCTGGTTTTTCTAGGACCACCAGTCCTCAGAAAGCGGTGCATGGACTCCTGTAAATTATTAACAGAGATTGCCCTTTTTAATTTAGTACAAAATCATCTTCATTACTGATGTGTGGAAATGCAGAGATTTAAGATTATTTTGGACCAGTATACAAGGAAGTTGTTCAACTCATTGACTTTGCCTTGTAATCTCTTGCTTGCTAACAATACAGGTGAGAAGGGCAAAACACATTGTGGTGCACGAAGACTTTGACAGACTGACCTTTGACTCTGACATTGCCCTAATACAGCTGAGCTCTGCTCTGGAGCTCAACTCAGTGGTGAGGCCAGTGTGTCTCCCGCACAGCACGGAGCCTCTGTTTTCCTCTGAGATCTGTGTTGTGACTGGATGGGGAAGTGTTAGTGAAGGTAAACATTTTACTTTTGCATAAGCATCACTGCTGGTTGAGAGTTTTGAGAATGTGTCATGGAAATGATATCAAGTAGTATCTGCTTTAGCCCTTCTTCCTTCTGAAACATTGAAACCATGTTTTATGTAGCTGTAAAGCTCATCAAATTAGAGAATGAGCTGTTTTATATTTTTCATCAGGGTGACTTAATCATAGGTAGGCTAGATCTGTGAAAGGCCAGATAGAAGTATTTTATGCCTTGTAAGCCATGTGGTCTCTGTCACAGCTATTCAAATCTGCCGTTGTAGCACAAAGCAGCCATGGACAATATGTTATAGCATGGATGTGGCTGTATTCCAACAGAACTTGTCCATGAGTCTTAAATTTTATACAATAATCTTGTCACAAAATGTTATTCGTTTTTTGGATTTTCTTTTCAACCATTTAAAAAAAGTACAAATCAGAATTAGTTCATGGATTGTAATAGATAGGCTTGGGGATGTAATAACTAGGCTTGTAATAAATAGGCTTCGGTTAGGGCCTGGCATGAAATTGGCCTGTTGGCTGGGGTTTGATGACCCCTGGGCTAGATTCTAGATTTCTTAAAGCCATAGTGAAATACTGAAAGATCTGAATGGGTTGATGTTTGTGTCCTGCTTCTTTTCACTGTATAAAGTTATTTTCTTTTATATTTTCCTTCTGTTTATATGTCATTTAAAGTCTGTGAGCTTGCAGATGTAGAAGACAAACTTATGGTTACCAAAGGGGAAAGGGGGTGGGGAGGGATAAATTAAGAGTTTGGGATTAACATATATACATTACTATATATAAAATAGATAAACAACAAGGTCCTACTGTATAGCACAGGGAACTAAATTCAATATCTTGTAATAAACTATAATGGAAAAATTTATATATAAACTATATATAGTTTATATATAAACTATAATGAAAAAGAATATATATATATATATATATATATATATATAACTGAATCACTTTACTATACACCAGGAACTAACACAACATTGTAAATTAAATATACTTCAATTTAAAGAAAAATAATGATAAAGTCTGTGAGCTTGAAGGAGGTGAGATATCTTTGACCTCATACAGTATTCATGTTCTCAGCTTACTGTGCTACCTGCAGCCAAATTGCATTTTCCTAAAATCTTCACAACCACCATATGAGGAGATTTTATCCTCCCATTCTGCAAATGAGGAGATTATGGCCCTGAAGTCTAAGTAATTTGCTAAAATTCCATGGCTAATAAATATCAAAAGTGGGATTTAAAATCAGTGTGGCTCAGCTGATAAACCTTGAATGACTTATTTGTTACATTTGGAATACAATCTGAACTCCTAGCCCAGCACTGAAGGCTCTGCATTGGACCTCCCCATACTTCTCCAGCCTCAGTTCCTCCTTTGTCCCCTTGTTGGCTGACCTGTGTCTTCTTTCTTTCTCAAGCTCTGTGCTTTGTTTCCTTGGCCCCGGAGCACTCCTATTCCAGTCTTCTCACAGCCCCTCCTCATTACTCCATCCTCAACTCAAATCTTCTCAGACCCCTTTCTTGCAGCAGGACTGTCCTTCCTTCACTCTCTGCACTACCTGGTTTTATCATCTCCTTCCACATAAACGGACTTAACATATTTTACAGAATCATTTTCTACATCCCACCCCTTAGAGTGGGAGCCAGATCTCTGCCTAATTTACTGCTCTCTCTCCAGGACTCAGCATCTACCTAGCATAGAGGAAACAGTAAATTTTTATTGACTCACTGGCCTCAAAGCCCTTGAATAAATGTGCCTGTTCTTTAACATCTTCAACCTTCACCAACTCCATGACCACCAGACGACGGAGGTGGTTACAGTTTTATAAAAGGTGAATTCAGTCTTTTAGTCTCAGAGAGAAAACAAGTTCTCAGTTTTGAGACATGGTAATAAGCAACATTGTTAGGGATGGTCCCTGAAAAGAGGATTTTAAATACATTAAATTATCTATGTATTAGATTACTACATTAAAAAAATAATAAGGGCTTCCCTGGTGGCGCAGTGGTTGAGAGTCTGCCTGCCGATGCAGGGGACGGGGGTTTGTGCACCAGTCAGGGAAGATCCCACATGCCGTGGAGCGGCTGGGCCCGTGAGCCATGGCCACTGAGCCTACGCATCGGAGCCTGTACTCCGCAACGGGAGAGGCCACAGCAGTGAGAGGCCCGCGTACCACAAAAAAACCCAAAAACAAACAAACACTAAAAAAAAATAAGATTTAGAGTCGGACCTAGGCTAGTTCTGTCCCATAGGTGCTGTGTGATTAAATCTTCAGAGCTCTGGCTTTTTCATGTGTGAGATTAGTGTGACAGCCCACCTCACAATGTTGTTGTATTAATAGCTTAGAGTAAAAAGCTTTATAAATATATTAAGGAACTATTTACATAAATGTAAATATAAATAAAATATAAGATACTATTTACATAAATGTAAATTAATTTTTATTAATTTTTTTCAAAAAGCTATAGGGCTATCAAATACTGAACTTACCTTTTTTTAATTAGTCATAAATCTAAAGTGATAAAATAAGTCACACAGAACACGTGTTAACATAGACCTGCCTGAGGGCCAGGCGGGAGAAGAAATTCTTTAGTGTTCATCATCAGTGTCATCTTAAATTAGAGCTGAGATTAGGCCTCAGTGATAATAAAGGAACAAGAGAAATATGGTTTTGTTTTATATGAGTGCTACCGAGTCCAAGCTCACTCTGCTCGCTACACGACAGTCCAACGAATCAGAGACGAGGCAAGGAATACTTTATTCGAAAAGCCCGCAGACCAAGAAGACAGCAGACTAGTGTCTCTGAAAAGCCATCTTATGGGGTTTGGCCAGTTTCTTTTATAGCACAGAGAGGGGGAGGAGATGAGGAAGTAAAGTAAAATGGCCATAAGTTTTGCAAATATCACCTGGAATGGCCAGCCTCCGGGAGGGGATGTGTTAATTTCTTCTTTCTTGTAGCCATCCACAGGTGGGCAGAGTCCAGATGCTCCCCCTAACAAAGGCACTTTGTTTTAACATTCAGGCAGAGGGGCAGGGTTCCCCGAGGCAGGCCATTATGTACAGACAGTATCCTTTCAGTGAACAAAAGCTGCAGAAAGCAAAGGTTAAAGTAAAAGAAACAGATCCAACATGTAGTCTGATTTGGCTCTTCCCTGTTACCATTGGAAATCATATAAATATATTATTGTTATGTAGTTATAATATGTTTACGTAAAATATTTTACAGTTGACCTTTGAACAATGCAGGGGTTAATTCAAGTGTCATTTATAGTCAGCCCTACATACCACAAACCGTGTAGTACTGCAGTATTTACTATTGAAAAATATCTGAGTATAAGTGGACTGGTGCACTTCAAACCTGTGTTGTTCAAGGGTCAACTGTACCTGTAAAAATATATGAACATATATATTTATAATATAAATTATCTGTGACACCAATTCATATCTTACTGAATTTCTCTTTCTGAATTCTTAATAGCTATACTTGAAACACTGAAATTTAAATCAGAATTAAGCTAGAAAAAAAGTGTTTCTGATCTTGTTTCTCCTGCCAATGGATTTTCTTCACCAAGATGTCACATCTGGAAATAAAGATGTCCTGCACAAAACACTGTGTTTGGATTCAGAATTCTGCATCAGCTTAGGCAAAACCAAATGATGGCAGCTGTGTCGGTGTAGAGCAAGTCTGAACTTAAATATATTTCTTTAACACCACTTGTTGCTTACTTCATTATCAAGCTCTCTTTCTGAATCTATTTCTTAGATGGTGGCCTAGCGAGTCGCTTACAGCAGATTCAAGTGCTCGTGGTAGAAAGAGAGGTCTGCGAACGCACTTACTATTCTGCCCATCCAGGAGGGATTACAGAGAAGATGATCTGTGCTGGCTTTGCAGCATCTGGAGGGAAAGATGTGGGTCAGGTGAGAGCATTCTAATTTTGCAGAGGAAGATAGGAAGTTGTCATCTGTTGGAGATTCTCCTTAGACAGGAAGAACCTACTCTCAAAGCCACAGACAAGCATCTTGGCCTGTGCCTGCAGCATCAGGCCACACCCCTACTCGAAAGCCAGTAGGACAACAGGAAGAGTGAATTACTTAGTCCAAACTTGCTGAGATGGCAGAGAGGAGACAGAAGCAACCATCAGTCAGAGGGGAAGTGGGTACACAGAGGAGCCCATGAGAAAGTAGGAGAGGGCAACACCACTGAACTGGTCTGCAGGTGGGAAGATGTGTTCAGATATACTTAAAGCTTTGGTAAAAGGGGAACGAGCAAATGAGGATTATAAATTAGTGTACCCTACTTATGCCTTAAGAGTTTTATTGATTCAAATTATTACTAAACTCCTGGGTACTCACACTTAATTTTCAACCACAGAATAAAATAAAATAATCATGAAGAAAATGAGAACCTTTGAAAAAATGGTTTTCATATGCAGCAGAAAACAAATCGCAAAGCAGTAGTTTAATTTTAGTGATATCCTAGAGGCACGAACCTGTGCAGATGTATTCACACGTCAGTTGGACAAGCATGCTATTGGCAAGTTCAGAATCAACTAGGAAAAAGACAGGATGTGGGCAAAAGGATTACAAAACACCAGCTTTAATATCCACAAAGCCGACTGAGGAATATGCCTTAGGTATGCAACCAAAAAGTGTTTCCAACACTAAGCAGCCCACCTTGATCACCTAGTCTGGACTTGAGGCAGCCTGCCTAAGGGAAAGTTGGGGTCTGTAGAGCAGACACACTTCCAGATTGTTGTATCATTTCATATTGGTCTAGAGTAGAGAGGGAAGAAAGAATGAATCTTGAGTTGCAGCTTTTTGATAGTCCTCCCCTGCCTCCCCACAAACGCTCCCCCCACCCCCCTGGCCACGAAGAAACAGAAACCAATGGATACCACCTCTATGGGGAGAAAACTGGGCTTTAATCTGGATAGAAGTCTTTCCATTGGCAAAAATGAGGAGAGAAGGAAGGAGGTCCCCTCGTAACATTGAATATAAATTGAGTGTAGTTAAACCCTTTCCTTGTGTCAAGCACTGCCCAAATTCTGTTTTATGTTGCATATTGTAATTTGCATTCTTCAGAAGCAGACTCTGAGAGGAGGATTCAAGGGCAACAGTCTGCTTAGAAAGTACAAATATCACTGGTAGAAATGTGAGGAGGTGGTACAGGGAAGGGAAGGCAGTCCGTCTATTGATGTGCTATTAATGTGCTATGAAGCCAACTACCACAGGGAGGGACTGAGCTGAATCCTGCAGCGAAACTCTGGCAGTGATGCAAAACACACGCAGTATATTTATCCCCTCCCCTTGGAGGGGTGAGGGAGCTTCCCCAGAGTCACGGTTGGAAGGCTGCAGGGGAGCATTTCCCACAGTCTGAGCGGCCTTATGGCTGTGGTGGACAGGGCAAGGGCCCTCGGGTACACAGCCGGCATGGACTGGAAGGTCCGAGGAATATGGGAAGGGCACTCACACCATCTGCTAGAGGACATTACTGTTATATTATAAAAATCCAATAGAAAAGTACTCTGAATTAATGTGTTCATTCTCCCCCTTTTGAGGGATGGTTTTTCTTTCTTTTTCACATCAAGAAAATTACAAATGGCTCTGCTGTCTCTGTCATGTTTAACAGCATGTAACATTAAGGGAAGAGCTTAATCTATCGAGAGAGCAAATAGGTCCATGTCAGAGGTGACCCAAATACCATAATCTCGGTTGGTACCTATATTTATTTCAGCTACATCCAGCTGTCACTTTCCCTGCAGTGTGACCAAATTTACAGCCACTACAAAGAAAGGAAAATAGGAGAGATTCTGACTAGATGTGGCTAGCTTTCTTTTATAAAGAATACTGAATTACTAAAAGGGTGACTTCAGAAACTTGCTTTGATGAAACGGACTCTAATTTAATTTCTATCAGGTAATTGGTTTTTACCCCAAAAAAGGGTTTTTACCCTCCTGTGCATACTCAGGGGTAATGGACCTGCTCATGTAATTTCTCATCCAGGAAGGTGAACATCAGAATGCTGGAATGCAGAGACATGGGAGTTTCAGATACACAGTGTAGAATCCTGTGGTTCTTTGCTCACAACAAATTTTAGATTTTTTTTTAACCTCAAGTTCTTTGACCTGCCATTGATCTTTGTCTTCACAGAGTGATACATGTTCTGTTCTTGCTGACTCTTCCAGTCTAGTTCTTATTTCTCTCCTCTTGCTTACTATTTTTCAGCCACATTGATTGCCTTCTGACCTCAAACTTGCCACATCCTTGTCTAAGTTGGGGCCTTAACCCAGATATTAATTCTGCATGAAAACACTATTCCTCCAGGTTTTTGAAAATCCACCTCCTTATTTTTCATGTACGAGCTCAAATGTTATTGAAACTACAAATATATACATGCACGTGTAAGCATACACACAGCTACCATTGTTCTCAACTTTTCACTCTGAGTGTTTCCTTTATGGCTATTATCACCATCTAATTTGTTTATATTCTTTTCCAGAATGCCTGGCTCACAGTAGGCACCGAATAATTTTTAAAATAATCAGTAGGTACCATTTGTTTCTTGAAGATTTACCATGTGCGAGGCCCTGTAATAAGTGCTGACCGTAAAAGATAAATTAGACAGGCTCCTTCTGTATCACAAAATGTTTGTAATTAACTGAAAAATTCTATATTGTGTATGTGTTCGTACTGAATGAATGAGTGAATAAAAAAACACCTGATTTGACAAATCAGACTATTTTCAAACTGGAAGGGCCTCCTAAGTATAATCTTAAATTATGTGGGAAAAAAATTAGGCCCAGAGAAAATGTTAATTGTTCTACATTACAGATTAAGGAATCGGTCTCCTATTCCCAGTTTAGGATTTCTCCTGTGAAATGCTCCATATAAAATAAACACTTATCTCAAATATGTTATCAGCTCAGTTTATTTTATAAGAAGACAATTAAATTAAAGGTTTAGTTTGGTCCTAAGTACATTTGTGTCAAAAAAAAAAAAAAGCCCTGATAAAAAATCAGAAAGGCTATCTTAAAAAAATGCAAATCCTATGTTTTAAAGCTTGTTTTTTTTCAGTTTTATTGAGATATAATTGACATATAAAATTTTATAAATTTAAAATGTACAATGTGATGATTTTGATACACTTAGGTATTGTGAAATGCTTACCATAGTAGGGTTAGTTAACACCTTCATCACCTCACATAATTATCATTTCTTTCTTGTGCTGAGAACACTTATGATCTACTCTCTTAGCAGCTTTCAAGTAAGCAATACAGTATTGTTAACTATAGTCACCATGCTGTACATAAGTTCCCTAGAACCTGTTAATCTTATAGCTGGAAGTTTACACCCTTTGACCAGCATCTTCCCATTTTTCCCATTTTTTAGGTCTCAGGTATATGTGATATCATACAGTAATTGTCTTTCACTGTCTGACTTTTCACGTAACATATTGTTCTCAAGGATTATCCATGTTGTCGCAAATGACAGGATCTCCTTCTTTCTCATGGCTGAATAATATTCCATTTTAGTATTCAGTATTCTCATGGCTGAATAAATAAACAAATAAATAAACAAATATACATATAGACACACACACACACACACACACACACACACACACACATATATATATAATACACACACACATATACTCCATACATCTTCTTTATCCATTCATCCTTTGACAGAAAAATAGGTTGTTTCCATATCTTGGCTAATGTGAATAAAGCTGCAGTAAACATGGGGGTGCAGATACCTCTTCAGTATCCTATTTTTATTTCCTTTGGCTATATACCCAGAACAGGGATTGCTGTATCATATGGTAGTTCTATTTTTAATTCTATTTTCCACAGTGATATACCAATTTATATTCCCACCAATGGTGCAAAAGGATTCTCATTTTTTCCACATCTTTGTAAACACTGTTTATTTCTTGTCTTTTTGATGATAGCTGATCAAACAGGTATGAGGTGATATCTCATTGTGATTCTGATTTGCATTCTCGTGATGTTGAGCACATTTTCATGTACCTGTTGGCCATCTGTATATCTTCTTTGGTAAAATGTCTATTCAGATCCTCTGCCTATTTATAAATTGCATTTTTTTGTTATTGACTTGTATGAGTTCTATAATTTTGGATACTAACCGCCTATCAGATATATGGTTTGAAAATATTTTCTCCCGTTCCATGGGTTGCATTTTCATTTTGTTGATTGTTTCTTCTGATGTGCAGAAGCCTTTTAGCTTGATGTAGTCCCACTTACTGATTTTTGGCCCTGTTGCTTGTGCTTTTGGTTTCATATCCAAAACAACTGTTGCCAAAAACAAAGTCAAAAGAGCTTTTCGGGCTTCCCTGGTGGCGCAGTGATTGAGAGTCCACCTGCCGATGCAGGGGACACGGGTTCGTGCCCCGGTCCGGGAGGATCCCACATGCCACGGAGCGGCTGGGCCCGTGAGCCATGGCCGCTGAGCCTGCGCGTCCGGAGCCTGTGCGCCGCAGCGGGAGAGGCCACAACAGTGAGAGGCCCGCGTACCGCAAAAAAAAAAAAAAAAGGGAGCTTTTCCCTGTTTTCTTCTAGAAGTTCTGCCATTTGGGGTCTTATGTTTAAGTCTTTAATCTATTTCAAGTTAATTTTTGTGGTGTAAAATAGGGGTTCAGTTTTATTCCTCTGCATGTGGTTATTCAGTTTTCCCAACACCATTATTGAAGAAACTAGTTTTTCCCCATTGAGTATTCTTTGCTCCTTTTTCAAATATTAGTTAACTATATAAATGAGGGTTTTTTTCTGGCCTCACAATTCTGTCTCATTGGTCTGTGTGTCTGTTTTTATGCCAGTTCCATACTGTGTTGATTACTATAAATTTGTAATACATTTTGAAATCAGGAAGTGTGATGCCTTCAGCTTTGTTCTTTCTCAGGATTGTTTTGACTATGCGAGGGTCTTTGTGGTTCCATGTGAATTTTAGGATTTCTGTGAAAAATGCCATTGAAATTTTGATATGGACTGCATTGAATCTATAGCTGGTTTTGAGTAGTGTGGACATTTTAACAATATTAATTCTTCAAATTCATGAATGTGGGATATCTTTCCATTTCTTTGTGTCTTTAATTTTTTCATCAAAGTCATAGTTTTCAGTATAGAGACATTTTACCTCCTTGGTTAAATTTATTCCAAAGTATTTTATTCTTTTGATGCTATTGTACATGGGATTTATATATGTGTGTGTGTGTGTGTGTGTGTCTGTTTTGTTGGTGTATAGAGACACAGCTGACTTCTATATTTTGTATCCTGAAACTTTACTGTATTCATTGATAAGTTCTAACAGTTTTTTGGTGGAGCCTTTAAGACTTTCTGTATAAAAAGACTTTCTTGCCTGATTGCTCTGGCTAGGACTTTCAGACTGTACTGAATAGGCCTGGTGAGGGTGAGCACCTTTGTGTTATTCCTACTCTTAGAGGAACAGCTTTCAACCTTTCACTGTTGAGTAGAGTGTCAGCTGTGGGTTTGTTATATATGGCCTTTTTTATGTTGAGGTATGTTTTATTTACACCCAAGTTGTTGAGAGTTCTTAATCATGCAAGAATGTTGCATTTTGTCAAATGCTTTTTTGTACTATTGAGATGATGATACGATTTTAACTTTCACATTTATTGACTTGCATATGTTGAACCACCCTTGCATCACTGGAATAAATCCCACTTGATTATGGTGATTGATCCATTTAATATACTGTTGAATTCAGTATGCTAGTATTTTGGAGGTGTTTTTACATCTATGTTCATTAGGGTTATGGGCCTAATTATCTTTTTTTGTAGTGTTCTTTTCTGGCTTTAGTATGAGGGTAATGCTGACCTCATAAAAT
The DNA here is from genome assembly GCF_949987515.2 of Delphinus delphis. Taxonomy (NCBI): domain Eukaryota; kingdom Metazoa; phylum Chordata; class Mammalia; order Artiodactyla; family Delphinidae; genus Delphinus; species Delphinus delphis. The sequence continues at coordinate 24,766,737 of NC_082693.1, read as the reverse complement.
GAGTTTTGGAGTATTCCCTCCTCCAGTTTTTGGGTAGACTTTGAGAAGAATTCTTGTTTAAATGTTTAGTAAAATTCACTAGTGAAGCCTTCTGGTCCTAGGCTTTTCTTTGTTGGGATGTTCTTGATTATTGATTCAATCTCCTTTCTTGTATTGGTCTGTTATGATTTTCTTTTTCCTCTTGATTTGGTATTAGTAGGTGGTATGTTTCTAGGAGTTTATTTCTTCTAAGTTTATCCAATTTTTCAGTTTATAGTTGTTCATAGTGGTCTCTTATGATTCCTTGTATTTCTGTGGTACCAGTTGTAATGTCTCCTCTTTCATTTCTTTTATTTGTGATTTCATTTATTTAAGTCTAAGTATTCTAAGGTATACAAATTCATAAAAATAAATCTTTAAGAAATTAAAGAAATATATTATGAATAAATTATTGATTATTCCTCTTCCAAAACTGAAAGCAGGAGTTCTGATTAAAGCAATTTTAGAACATGTTTTCTTGGTGTTCCAGGGAGATTCTGGTGGGCCATTAGTATGTAAACATGAAAAAGCTCCCTTTGTCCTCTATGGCATTGTCAGCTGGGGAGCCAGCTGTCCCCAGCCAAGGAAGCCAGGCGTATTTGCCAGGGTGAGTGTCTTCTTGGACTGGATTCAATCCAGAATCAAAGGTAAATATTTTTCAGATATTATAAAAAGGTGCCTCTTTTTTTTCTAGTGGGTTTGGGAGAGGTGAGAGTGGTGGACATCAGCATTATGAAAGAGAAGACCATAATATAGTATTTTATTTATTTTAGTTTCTAAACACATTAAAAATCTGTAAGAATAAGTTCTTCCTTAGGCAGAGTTATGGTAAAACTGACGTTTCCTGAGGCTGCTTTAATCCTAGATTTGCATTCTCTTTGAAAAAAATCTGCTCTGGAACAAACTACATTTTGTCCTTAGGCTTTCATCTTTATTTACTTTTAACATGTTCTCCCCAGATGCAGGTCCTGTTTTACTTCAGATAAATAAAGAAAACAAAATCTTAACAAGACAACGATTGCCACCACCCACACCTTCAAGAGACAGCGCATCTGGGCCAGGTGGTAGATGTTCATGTTATGCCATTAATATAGCTAGTAAGAGTTTAGCAAAAAACATTGCTCATCTGGGTTCATTAATTTTCTTTGGAATACCATAAACTGTGTCTTCATTCTGGTTGGCAGTTTAAGCTGAAAGACAGGAGAGTTGTTATTGTTACTGTCTAGGGATCTTTTCTACCCCATAGATACAGCTGTTACAGGTTAAAAAAAAAAAAAAAGTCTTGTGGTTGTGAACAGTGCTTGAATTTTGGAGAAGTTCATAGAATTATTCTGACCTCTGAGCTATTTATTGCTACATGAACAAAGGCCCTTAGGCTTTCAGGTATCTTGCTAGATAAAGACTCTGGATATTAGATGACCAAGACGAGTATCAGTGTTAGTGTCTCTCTTAACTCTCCCCCAATTGTCAGTGTCTGTTTGCTAATAATATTTTTAGTTAAAAGCAAAAAGGAACTGGAGATTTAGATGTCTGTGATAGATTTATAAGAAGATAAAAGTTCCATGATACCATCATTCTTGGTTTCCAAATGGTCAGGATCTTTCCCTTTTCATCCATCTCTGCCCCATCCACTCCCATATACACTCAAGCCCAATAGACAACTAGAAAGAGTTGGAGGAAAATTGAGAAGGACGCAAGAGAGAAGGGGGAGACTTGCTAGAGTGATGACCTTCAGTAGAAGAAAGTGGATGAGATCTAGTGTCCAGGTGGAAGGGCTGGTCTTGGATAGGAGCAAAGTGCAGTTTATCCATAGTTGCCAGATGGAAAGAACAATATTTAGGCACTGCTGCTGTTGTATGGGTACATGTGGGAATGGGAACAGCAGTTCTCCTCTAATTGCTTATATTTTCTTAGCACATGAAACAGAGGATTGTGGGAGAGGCTCTGAGGGTTTTGAGAGAAAAACGAGAAAGTAGTAAACAGTTCTCGAAAAAAGTGACCAAGTGCATGGAATACGAAAATGTTGTAGAATTGTTTGGCAGCATAAAAGCCTCTGAGATGAATGATCATAAATTTAGAGGGAGACTAATCAGTTAGTTTGGTTGTATGTTTTCCTCTGGAGACACTGAGGCATACCACATAGATGCAGCCCAGGTGGAGGAGAGTAGATTCAATCACAGTGGGTTTTTCCAAGTATACAAGAGTATAAGGGAATTGAAAGTGTATATGAGGAAGAGATTAAAATGATGGATGGTTGAAATTCAAGCTAGGAAAATAGTGAAGCAAGGAGGAAAAGTTAAGGAACAAGAAAAGGTGGTGGAATAGATGAATTACAAGTCTCAAAAGGTGAAGGAGCATTGGTGTAAGCTGAAAAATAGAAGGTTGTGGTTGGAGATGGTGGTTCTTGAAAATGAGTTTATGCAAGGCTTACAGTTATTGCTAATGACCAGGTCTCTAGGGGCTGACCCTTTGGAGAAGTGAATGAGGTCAGGTGAAGGACAAGATCATTGGAGGAAAGTTGAGAGACTGAAAAGATTCAGTGCTGGAAACATCATCTGTATGGCTACTGAAATCAGCAAGATATATGGTAGGAATAGTGTTAGAGAAAATGACTGCTAAAATCTTCTAGGAATGAAGTGGAGTAACTCAGGGACCAGTTATGGGTGGTAGGTTCTGACAACACAAGAGTCAGGAGTCAAAGAGTCATATTTAGATTAAATTAAATATGGAATTGGGGTTGAGATGGAAAGCAGACTTAGGTTTAAGATCATAAAACCTAATGATTTTGATGGTTTAACTGAATAATTTCAATGAGTGCCAAAGTAAGTTAATGCATGTTAAGCACTTAGAATAGGGATGGTATGACCCATGATGAGGGTCAGTAAGTGTTGTGGTGTAGTGACCATCAAGTGTGTTCTTTGAACTGTCCCATTCAGACTATTAGAAAATGAACATTGTTAAAATGCAGAGAAGATATTTCTCATTTGTATGTGTTCAGAAATACTTATGCATACCAAAGAACTTCCAAAGTTTTACATATAAAAGGGTATTGTTTTGTTTTACTTCTATGAATATTCTATGAGAAAAAGTGTTAGGATTCTGCCATATTTAACACCTACCCACTCCCACCACTTGCTTTTTACACAAGGGAATGAATGAATCTTAGCAATGGTTTTTTGAAATTGTTACCCCATTTACCAAAAATAACGAGTGGTTGGGACTTCATGACTTTATATGATTCAGTTCCTTTTCTTGATCTCAGTCACAAGCTCCATGAATGCAATCATTTGTCCCAGCAACATAAGTGCTCAGCGAAGTCAATGAAGCTTTTAGGAACAGACCTTCAGTTGCATCTCAAAGAAGGAAAAAAATGAAAACAGGCTGGGATTAGAGGATGCAATGCAGTCCACTGTGCATTTTCTAAGAAATTTTTAAAATTCAGTTAAAAGTCATTTTAAGTAATTATTGTTTAAATTATACTTCTACAACCTCATTTCACAAAAGTAGGACACATTAAATGGGATGATCATTTTACCCAAGAACTTGTAACTGATGGTAATTGTTTTAATTTTCTTCTTGCGAGCCTAAATTATTCAAGTTTATGATAAAATCTCATTTTTCTTTGTCTTATTTATTGGTCCCTGGTGTCCCTATGTTCTGAATCATAGGCTGTTACTCTGAAGTGGAGCTGGAAGAGCCCAGAGGCTTTTTTTCCTCTCCAAGATATCCACTGGATTATAGAGGAAAACTGGACTGTTCTTGGGTGCTCAGAGTTTCACCAAGCAGTATGGCAAAATTTACGGTTGAGTATCTGTCACTCCCTGGGTCTCATGTGTGTGGCGATTCAGTTCTGACTATTTATGAAGAAAACCACAATGAGAGAAGGATGTCAGGTAAACCTGAGGGGCATTTATACGTTGTGCTGGGAGCCTTTTCTGTGTAGGCGGCTTATGTTCAAAGGGAGAGTTTGACTTGGTAATAATACTGAAATGTTGATTCATGTAGTAGGCGTGACTTTTCTTCTAGGCACATTTAATATTTTCAAAATTTGAATTTACAAAACAGGTATACTAAAGGTTGAGTGGAAGTGTTTGTATGTATGTGTATTCGGAAAAAAAAAAAAATACGGGAGAACCCAACTTCTTCAAACATAGCAGAACCATGCCAGAATGCCAGAAATGTGTGTAAGACAGAGGAGGGGTTAAGATAATTAAAAATCATGCAGGGGGTAAGGTGCTGAATTTTCAAATAAAGCAAAATACATTAAAGGCTTTTAAAATGGTAGAATTAAAAAGATTTGCTAATAACATGCCAACTGTCATCTCATTTCCTGTACAGGCAAACCTGGTTTTGTTCAGCAAACTTGCCACCTCTTCTTTTTTTTTTTTGCGGTACGCGGGCCTCTCACTGTTGTGGCCTCTCCCGTTGCGGAACACAGGCTTCAGACGTGCAGGATCAGCGGCCATGGCTCACGGGCCCAGTCGCTCTGCGGCATGTGGGATCTTCCCAGACCGGGGCACGAACCCGTGTCCCCTACATCGGCAGGTGGACTCTCAACCACTGCGCCACCAGGGAAGCCCGCCACCTGTTCTTTGTATAGGTGTAACACAGGCTTTTTGGGTGTCAGTAAAGGGGGAGGTGGGAAGGTGTTGGAAATAATTTGGTTGATGGGGATACCTGGAAAGAAAAGTTTAGGTATGTTACTCTGAGTGTGTGTGATTCACACACAAGTGCACGTGCTTGATTCAGGAGTATACGGAGGCCAGGGAATTGCTTTGAGGTTGAGATTTTCTCAGGATAAATTCTGAGAGATTGAATTATTGACTTAGAAGGCTCAAACATTTATTTAAAGGATCTTTCTTTAGAAATACTATCTCATTTAGACTGCAGAGAAAACGATTAACTGCCTATCCCCCATTGCACATTTTTCCCCTATGATCAGATTACCTTCCCCATCCACCCTGAGTAAAATGCTCCTTGTAGCTGCAGTGAAATCCAGACTCCCTAGTATGACCTTTTGCCTCGCTCTCCCTTAGCTCATCATGCTGTCCCCTCAGGGCCCTTGTCCATCACCACCTCTCCCAGCTATTCAAAGACCTCTTCCTCATGGGTCTTGACTAGAATGTGCCTTCGTTTTTTTTTTGTTTTTTTTTTTGCTTTGACATTTTTTAGTATAATTTTAAAGGTTACTTTGCATTTACATTTGTATAGCTGAAACAAAATACTGGCTCTATTCCCTGTGTTCTACAGCACATCCTTGAGCCTATCTTACACCCAATGGTTTGTGCCTCCCACTCCCCCATCTCTATATTGACACCCTCCCCACTGGTAACCACTAATTTGTTCTCTATATTGGAGTCAGCTTCTTTTTGTTATATTCACTAGTTCTTTTTTTTTTTTTTTTTTTTTTTTGAGTATAACTGCTTTACAATGCTGTGTTAGTTTCTGCGGTACAATGAAGTGAATCAGCTATATGTGTACCCATATCCCCTCCCTCTTGGAGCTCCCTTCCCCCACATCCCACCCATCTAGGTCATCACAGAGCACTGAGCTGAGCTCCCTAGGTTCCCACTAGCTATCTATTTTACACATGGCGGTGTATTTATGTCAAACTTAATCTCCCAATTCATCCCACCCTCCCCTTCCCCACCTGTGTCCACATGTCTCTTCTCTACATCTACGTCTCTATTCCTGCCCTGCAAATAGGTTCATCTGTACCATTTATCTAGGTTCCACATATATGAATTAATATATGATATTTGTTTTTCTCATTCTGGCTTACTTCATTCTGTAGGACAGACTCTAGGTCCATCCACATCTCTACAAATGACCCAGTTTTGTTCCTTTTTGTGGCTGAGTAATATTCCATCGTATATATTCACCACATCTTCTTTATCCATTCATCTGTGGTTGGACATTAGGTTGTTTCCATGTCCTGGCTATTGTAAATAGTGCTGCAGTGAACACTGGGGTACATGTGTCCTTTTGAATTATGGTTTTCTCAGGGTATATGCCCAGTAGTGGGATTGCTGGTCATATGGTAGTTCTATTTTTAGTTTTTCAAGGAAACTCCATACTGTTCTCCACAGTGGATGTATCAATTTACATTCCCACCAACAGTGCAAAAGGGTTCCCTTTTCTCCACACCCTCTCCAGGATTTATTGTTTGTAGACTTTTTTGATGATGGCCATTCTGACCAGTGTGAAGTGATACCTCATTGTAGTTTTGATTTTCATTTCTCTAATAATTAGTGATGTTGAGCATCTTTTCATGTGCCTCTGGGCCATCTGTACGTCTTCTTTGGTGAAATGTCTATTTAGGTCTTCCGCCCATTTTTTTAATTGGGATCTTTGTTTTTTTGATATTGCACTCCATGAGCTGTTAGAATATTTTGGAGATTAATCCTTTGTCCGTTGCTTTGTTTGCAAATATTTTCTCCTATTCTGAGGGTTATCTTTTCATCTTTTTTATGGTTTCCTTTGCTGTGCAAAAGCTTTTAAGTTTCATTAGGTCCCATTTATTTATTTTTGTTTTTATTTTCATTACTCTAGGAGGTGGGTCAAAAAAGATCTTGCTGTGGTTTATGTCAAAGTGTGTTTTTCCTATATTTTCCTCTAAGAGTTTTATAGTATTCGGTCTTACATTTAGGTCTTTAATCAATTTTGAGTGTATTTTTGTGTATGGTGTTAGGGAATGTTCTAATTTCATTCTTTTACATGTAGCTGTCCAGTTTTCCCAGCACCACTTATTGAAGAGGCTGTCTTTTCTCCATTGTATGTTCTTGCCCCCCTTGAAATAAATTAGGTGACCATATATGCGTGGGTTTATCTCTGGGCTATCTATCCTGTACCATTGATCTATATTTCTGCTTTTGTGCCAGTACCATACTGTCTTGATTACTGTAGCTTTGTAGTATAATCTGAAGTCCGGGAGCCTGATTCCTCCAGCTCCGTTTTTCTTTCTCAAGATTGCTTTGGCTATTCGGGGTCTTTTGTGTTTCTATACAAATTGTAACATTTTTTGTTCTAATTCTGTAAAGAATGCCATTGGTAATTTGATAGGGATTGCATTGACTCTGTAGACTGCTTTGGGTAGTATAGACATTTTTACAATATTGATTCTTCCAGTCCAGGAGCATAATATATTTCTCCACCTGTTTATGTCATCTTTGATTTCTTTCATCAGTGTTGTATAGTTTTCTGAGTACAAGTCATTCACCTCCTTAGGTAGGTTTATTCCTAGGTATTTTGTTCTTTTTGTTGCACTGGTAAATGGGATTGTTTCCTTAATTTCTCTTTCTGGTTTTTCATTGTTAGTGTATAGGAATGCAAGAGATTTCTGTGAATTAATTTTGTATCCTGCAACCTTATCAAATTCATTGATTAGTTCTAGTAGTTTTCTGGTGGCATCTTTAGGATTTTCTATGTATAGTATCATGTCATCTGCAAACAGTGACAGTTTTACTTCTTCTTTTCTGATTTGTGTTCCTTTTATTTCTTCTCTGATTGCCATGGCTAGGACTTCCAAAACTATGTTGAATAAGAGTGGCAAGAGTGTATATCCTTGTCTTGTTCCTGATCGTAGTGGAAATGCTTTCAGTTTTTCACCATTGAGAATGATGTTTGCTGTGGGTTTGTCATATATGGCCTATATTATGTTGAGGTAGTTTCCCTCTATGCCCATTTTCGGGAGAGTTTTTATCATAATTGAATGTTGAATTTTGTCAAAAGCTTTTTCTGCATCTATTGAGATAAGCATATGTTTTTTCCCCTTCAATTTGTTAATATGGTGTATCACATTGATTGATTTGCATATATTGAAGAATCTTTGCATTCCTGGGATAAATCCCACTTGTTCATGGTGTATTATCCTTTTAATGTGTTGTTGGATTCTGTTTGCTAGTATTTTGTTGAGGACTTGTGCAACAAGTCCTAGGTCCCACACAGCTCAGAGCGGGGCTCAGAGGGCCGCGGACCCAGTCTGGGAGCCCAGCCAGCTTCTGGCGGCCCAGTTGGGCAGGAGAAATGCTAGGCACACTCCCCCATGATCCTCGAGCCCCTAAGGGTCTCTCCAGGCGAAGGAACCCCTCCCCTCTCCCAGCCACCCCTCAGGGGCACCAGTCCTGTCCAGTCTCCACCTCTCCTCCCCTCTCACTCTCCCCACGTCCTACCTGGTTGCTTGAGGGTTTCTCCCATCTCCTTGGTTGTCACAGTCCCCCACCAGCATCCAGAAGGTGCCCTAGTTTTGGGGAGATGCAAACTCAATGTCCTCCCATGCAGCCATCTTGACTCTGCCCCCCGACTAGTTGTATTTTTTAGATTCCACATGTAAGTGATATCCTACAGTATTTGTCTTTTTCTGTCTGACTTATTTCACTTAGCATAATGCCCTACAAGTCCATCCATGTTGCTGCAAGTGGCAACATTTTGTTCTTTTTTATGGCTGAGTAGTATTCCATTGTGTATATATATCATATCTTCTTTATCCATTCATACTTAGGTTGCTTCCATATCTTGGCAAGTGTAAATAATGCTGATATGAACTTTGGGGTGCATGTATCTTTTTGAACTGGTGTTTTTGATTTTTTTGGATATATACTCAGGAGTGGAATTACTGGGTCATATCGTAGTTCTATTTTTAGCTTTTTGAGAAACAGTCATACTGTTTTCCACAGTGGCTGCACCAATTTACATTCCCACCAACAGTGTTCAAGGGTTCCCTTTTCTCCACATAGAATGTGCCTTCTTAATGAGGCCTACCTGATTGATGTGAATTTCATCACTCCCACCTTTGTACTTCTCAGTGGCCCTTCTCTTGGCATTATTGTCTTCTAACCTATGAGGTTGTTTCATGTTTTTATGTCAGCGTCTTCCCTATTGATATGAACTTCTCGAGGACTGAAACTCATCTCTTCACTTCAGGGATCCCCAGTCCTTAGAACGTTGCTGGACGAAATGAAGGCATTTAATAAATGAGTGACTGATTGAAAGGTCACCTCCTTAAATAGGCCTTCTTAGTCTTAAGTAGCATCATCCTTCACCTCCCACAGTCGTTTTCTATCATATTCTGTTGGTTATTTCATTTGTAACAGTGGTTTCTATTTGAAATCATCTTCTTCACTTATCTGACTCACATGAAAGCTTCATGAGAACAGGGATCTGGCTATTTATTTTTCCCTACTATGTCTCCCCAACTTGGGATAAGAGAGACTCAGAACATTTTTTTTTTTTGCATGAATACATACTGCTAAATTATTCTTCAGAAAGACTAAATCAGGGACTTCCCTGGTGGCACAGTGGTTAAGAATCCGCCTGCCAATGCAGGGGACATGGGTTCGAGCCCTGGTCTGGGAAGATCCCACATGCCATGGAGCAACTAAGCCTGTGCACCACAACTAGTGAGCCTGCGCACCACAACTACTGAGCCTGCGCGCCACAACTACTGAGCCCGCATGCTGCAACTACTGAAGCCCATGAACCTAGAGCCCATGCTCCACAACAAGAGAAGCCACTGCAATGAGAAGCCCACGCACCACAATGAAGAGTAGCCCCCACTCGCTGCAACTAAAGAAAGCTCGTGTGCAGCAACGAAGACCCAACGCGGCCACAAATAAATAAAATTTTAAAAAAAATAAATAAATATATTAAATACTTGTTTAAAAAAAAAAGAAAGACTAAATCATTTTTCACTGCCATTAGCAATGCATAAGAGCCTCTTTCACCATGCCCATAACCTGATATTATCAATTTAATAAGCATTTGTACTTTTTAAAAAATCATTAATGAGGATAAATTTTTTTCATGTGTTGGTTAGCTATTTGTATTTTTAAATTTGTTGTCATTACCATCTATTTTTAAATTTGAGTATTGATCTTATTATTGGTTTATAAGAGCTATATATATGTATATATATTATATATATATATAAATACTTTTTCCTTTGTCATAAGTTACAAGTACTTATTCATAAGGTTGTCGTTTGCCTTTAAATTTTGTATATTTATATGTTGATGTAAATATTTTTAAATTTATTGGTTTAAATACAGTCATATGTATCTTTGATCTTTGTTTTATCTCTTTGCTTTTATTTTTAAAAATTAATTTCTCAATCTGAGGTCGGAAATTTTTTAATTTAAAAAAGCTTAATCCTGCTGAAATATATTTTCTCATATGGTAAAATGGCCTTATGCCTGCTTTCTTTTTTCAAAAAAATTATTTTCTCCCTAATTTATAGCTATCTTTATCATATACCAGATTCTCATATAGAAGTAAATGATTTCTGGGAAAACTTGCCTTTATCATTGTTCTACTGAAAACCATGTTTGACTTTGTTGTGGATTACCTGGGGAACCCCTATAATTTTTCAATGTAGCATTTCTTTGATTTGAAATTCTCAGCTTGAAACTTCTGGAGTTGTTCTCTCCTTCAGATGATAGCTAGTGGAACTGTAGGACTATGATAGAAACATTACCTCTTACTCAAGTCAGGTAGTATTCTAGTACACTGTAAAATGCTATGTTTTTCCCTGTGGGAGCCAGAAACCATTCAAGAGCTGCATTCATCTCTTCTTGCTATAAATAAATATTTGCTCATTCTTCAAATAGTATTTCAACATCATTTATCCTAAGATGTTATGCCAACTAATGTTTTTTTCTTCTTGTATATAATCTTCTCCCTTCTTTCCTCCCTACAAATATATATGGAACACCTACTGTGGGCCAGGGACTGACCCTTCTCGGTTGTGGGCATCCAGTAGTGAACAAAATGGACAAAAAATATCCCTGCCCTTACCAACCTTATATTCTAGTTGGGGGAGGACACATATTACAATAAAATATATAATATGTTAGAAAGAAGGGCTGGGGGAAAATGACGTGGGAAGGGAGAGAAGAAGCATCTGGGATGCAGGTGCCATAGAGTTATATGCAGTATAACTGGCAAAAGTCTTTCTGAGCAGGTGACATTTAAATAAATGTTACAGAATGATATTGAGTTATTCTTAATAGTAGGTGACTTTGATTCTAAGAAAATCAAGGATTCTTTCTATACCTTTTTAATCAGCCCTCTGAATCATTTTAGAATTATGGTTATAATTTTATGTTCTGTCTTTGACTTAGGTTCTTAAAGTAAAGTGATCAAAAGAAGATTGGATGTAGGGAAAGAATAAATTTTCAGGTCGAAAAAGTTTTCCATCATGGATTTTCACAGTGATATATTTTTAATAAATAGCTTACTTTTCTAGGAGAAAAATGGCACATCAGCCTTATTTTAAAGATAAAATAATTTGCTACCTATTGTCCTTCAAGGGAGCAGTGTGACATAGTTGACTGTAATAGGTATTGAATTTTTGAACGTGGCTTCCAATCCTGACTCCCCACCATCAGTCTGTGACTTTGGGTGAGTCATTTGAGTTCTGGAACCCTGCTCCTCATTTGGCAGAGTGGAGTTTAAGTAATTGCTACACCTAAATTAGAGAACTGTTAAAAAAGCAAATGTTTTTTTTTTTTTATCAAATTTGATTTTTTTTTTTTTTAACCTAGGTGAATTATGTGGGAGAAGGCTTTACCCAATGATTTTCATGAGCTCTGGACCACTGGTGAGGGTGACATTTCATTCCCGTGTGCAAGGTGCTTTTGGCATAAATTATATTGTCTTTAGAGTCCAAGGTATGTTTGGTCATTTAGTAAACTTATAAAGTTAAAAATCAATGTTTTTGTTTTTAGGGATATTTCAAAACTTACACATTGTTTTGTAAGAAAAATTGTTTCTGTGGGGAACGAGCTTATGTTTGAAGGGAAAATCTATTTAAGTGATCTGAGATTGGTCTGGTCCAAGAGGAAAAACTACTCAGTAAATAAGCTGATTGACGTGTAAATCATTCAGAATTGTGATTTCTGGGTGTGGCTAAGATATATTGATTGCAAGATAGCATTTTTTATTGTGATTGTGATTTTACACCACACTGATCCTTTTCTGTAGCCATAATTCTTGTGGATTGAAAGATTTGAGTTCTAAATCTTAGCTGGCTGATTAGCCCTGGACAATTTATTATCTCTGTATTAGAGTTTTCTTTATAGTGATATTATAATAATAAAAGGTTAGAATGAGTTGTGAAAACAAACTAAACAAATAGTAGATGCTAGCATTATAAATGTAAACTCATGCAATTCAGAGTTTTCAGACTGCATTTTCAAACATGTCATTAGTGAGGTTTCTGACTCTTGATGAACGTAGGTAACCAAGAGCTAGGTTCTCTCTTTGGCACTGAAAAGCATTGCAGAGAGACAATTGGAAAAATGTTAAGTGAGTAATAAAGAAAAGCATGTATATCATAGGAAAGTTTTTTCCTAAAGAACTATGTTATGAATATTGCTTTTAACAAATATCAAATGATATCACATATATATATATTCATATATATATATATATATATATATAGTAGAATCTAAAATATGATACAAATGAACTTATTTACAAAACTGATACAGACTCACAGACATTGAAAACAAACTTGTGGTTACCAAAGGGGAGAGAGGCTCGGGGAGGGATAAATTAGGAGTTTGGGATTAACAGATACAAACTACTATATATAAAACAGATAAACAACAGGGAACTGTATAGCACAGGGAACTATATTCAATGTCCTGTAATAAAACATAATGGAAAAGAATATGAAAAAGAATATATGTGTGTGTATATATATATGTGTGTATATATATATATATATATATATATATATATATGTATTTATATATGTAAAACTGAATCACTTTGCTGTACACCAGAAATTAACACAACATTGTAAATCAATTATACTTCAATAAAAAATTTTTTCAAAATGAATATTGCTTTTAGATGGAATTGTGCAGGGAACCTGCATTTTCTATAGTTATCACACTTTATCTTCCATAGACCCTAGGCTGTGCCAAAGATAATTTGAGAGAGGTTCTGGTTTTCTGTATCTTTTGAATGTTGCAGATAGAAAATTTTTAGTGAAACTAACTACCTCCTGTTAACTTTTTTCTAAAACAGGGAGGAAAGCTGATAGCTCTGAGCTGAAAAGGCATATAACAAGCCTCTTTAAAATTAGTTTTACCTCAATCCCTTTTCTTCTTTATTTTTAGGTCCAAAGAGCAGTAAAACTACCAAATTTCTTCAGAGTTCAAACCAAGAGCATGTGACCACTTGTGACGATGTTATTCTTACCAAACCAACAGGAATCATACAAATCCCAAGATATTTTCACAGAACCACTATGAGGTGAGGAAAGAATGTTTATACTACAATGGAAGAAGTTCATGGATGATCCCTTGACAAGCAGGGACATTTGTTATTTGCTTAAGGCATTATTTTCCACTTCCTTCCCTTAAAGAATAGACTTTGAGATAATCCCTTATTTGAGGCCTTCAATATATGATAACTGAATGTAAGATTACATTAATAAATACTGTTGATAAATTGTACTTTCCTAACAAAAGAGACTATTTATTAGGTAAAGTGGAAAGTCAAATCTCTATCAAAGAGTTTTGGAGATTGAAATAATGTACCTAAAAGCTTCTTGCACATAGTAGGTACTCAATAAATGGTTCTTAAAATGCCACAGTGGAGGGGGCTTCCCTGGTGGTGCAGTGGTTGAGAGTCCGCCTGCCGATGCAGGGGACACGGGTTTGTGCCCCAGTCCGGGAGGATCCCACGTGCCGTGGAGTGGCTGGACCTGTGGGCCATGGCCGCTGGGCCTGCGCATCTGGAGCCTGTGCTCTGCAGCGGGAGAGGCCGCAGTGGTGAGAGGTCTGCGTACCGCACAAAAAAAAAAAAAAAAAAAAAAGTCACAGTGGAAAGAGAACCTTCCCTGAATTAAACATTAGAATAAATTTAAAATGAGAAACAAAAAAATTGAAGATTCATATAATATCAATCCTAAGTAAATTTATGTGATTTGGGGAAGTTTGGGACAAGAATACTTCTTTAACTCTTATAGGCTGCCAATCAGAATTTATAAAATACAAGTGATTGACCAACCATTCACCATAACGGGTGAACTTTTGACAAATTCAGTATTAGAAAATATTTTTAATTGTTATAGTTTAAATCTTTCTTTCACCTTAAGCACAGAAGAAGCAGATAGAGTCAATAACAGTGACTCACTGAGTGATGCATTGAATTATGAACAAAGTAAACAACATATGCTATTTAGAAGTCATTTCTGACTTTCTTTCATCTGTGCTACAGCTGCCACTGGAGATTATTGGCCCCTTCAAATCACATCATTCGCCTTGATATTGTCAACTTCCAGATGCAACCAATGCCCTTGGCCTGTCAGGGTCACCTGTTGGTTTACGAAGGATTTGGATCAGGCAAAAAATTAATAGGTAACTAATTTCCTGTGAAGAACTATGCTATTGATTTTCTTTCACAAAATATTCTTAGAGTGTTTTATATTCAGTGTGTGAATTACAGATGACATAAATTAGTCTCTTATATGATATTGAAATAGCCTTACTGTTACTATTTTTTATTGTAATTGAAATTAACGTAACACTCTCTGATTAAGTTAAAAAGGAAACCCAACTATATGCTGTTTACTTGGGTCATACCTAGATTACACTTGCCCAGAAATACTAAAAATAAAGGATAAACAGTCTTAGACAAATGTAACACAAGAAAATTGAGAATATAATATTAATCAGGCAAAATAATGTTCACAGGAAAGGCATTAAATGGGTTTGTCAATTAGATAGTAACCGAAAACCTGATTACAGTGACTTAAATTTATTATTCTGAAAGAAAGAGAAATCCAGAGGGATGCAGATGCACCACCAGCTCAACAGTTCAACTCTGTGAAGAATGGCATTACTGCAGTTCTCTTGGCCTTTTCCTAATGGTTCCATAATGGCTATCTCAGTTGCCACCATTACACTGGAGGAAAAAGGAAGAAGGGGCACAGGGAAGGATTATCACCAAGGAGAAAGCAAATACGTTTCCAGGAATCCTGTAGCAAATTTAAGTCACTTTGGCCAGATCTGTCACGTGGCCATACCTAACTGGGAGATGACTAGAGAAAAGGGAAATGGAAACAGGGTTTGGGCTGGCAGACTGATGTTACCCAATATACCCGGATATAGCAGCCTAGAGTTCTGGAATCTGACGGTCCTGCGTCCAGTAGATCACAGTTCTACCACATAGTAATTCAATGACTTTGGGAATGTTCCCAAAGCTTTCTAAGAATCACTGTCCTCATTTGTGACATGAAGATAATCTACCTGTAACTTTTTGTGTGATTTAAAAGAAGAGACACTCTGCCATCACTAGCACACACAGATACATGGGCATAAAAAATTCCCAATTTAGGGCTTCCCTGGTGGCGCAGTGGTTGAGAGTCCGCCTGCCGATCCAGGGGACACGGGTTTGTGCTCTGGTCTGGGAAGATCCCACATGCCGTGGAGCGGCTAGGCCTGTGAGCCATGGCCGCTGAGCCTGCACATCCGGAGCCTGTGCTCCGCAACGGGAGAGGCCACAACAGTGAGAGAAAATTCTCAGTTTGCTTAAGTCAGAGATACAGATGCCTAAGGTAACAAGGTGACTCCCAGAGGGAGAGGATGTGTGGCATTTTCCTGGCCTTTGACTCTTTAGAAAGGACCCAGATGCCAGTGTCACTCTCCACATAGGCAGAGCCCTGCCAGAGTTGATAAAATAGCCAATTGCTAACCCACTGTCCTTTTATTCTTCGGGCTTACATTACCATCCCAGAAGCAGATGTATTAACAATCTTTGTGTTTCTACTTAAGGGAATGTTAGTAAACATGGAGCTTTCCTGGTTCCTGAGTCAACATAACATCAATAAGGGCTTAGCTTCTTGTGGGGAGACTATAGCACCTAGGCCCAGTATCCTTGGAAATTATCTATGCTTCTTGCCTTACAGAATACCTGTTACTTGTACTGCTTCATGAGATTAATTTGAGAATTAAATGAGAGAATGCATGTTAACCAATATAAAAGAAACCAAGTTTCTGCTGTGTTTGAATTAGAATTATACATTTTAATTCATATTCTTAAAATTGTGGTGCTTAGAAGAAAAGATTAGACTGTTGTTTCCCTATTGCCTCTCCATCAATGGGGTGTTGGAGAACACACAGTTTGGAAGAACAAAGAAATGAAGAAAAATGGAAAACAGTACATTAGTTATATCAGTTATAATTTATAGAATTAATGAACTATATATCTGTTGTTCTTTACTTAGAATTTGTTCTTTACTTAGAATTAGTTCACAAAACATGTAATATTTCCTATCTTCTTCCACAAAAATTTTATGACTATTTCAATTTTTGCACATAAGACTCATAGCCTATAGGAGTTAACTCAATTTTTGAGGTCAATAGGTTATTGAATGAATATTTTTAACATAACCAACTATGCTATATCCCAAGAATGCACGAATAGTTTAATATTGAAAATGTATTATCTATCTTAAAACTAGGTCAAATCAGGAAAAAATAGATATAAATTAATGATACAATAATCGTATCCTCAAAACCATCCCAGTAAAAATTAGTTAAAAGATATAATGGAAAAATCACTTCAGTCATAATTAGCAACAAAAACCATGTAACTAGGAATAACCTTAAAATGAAATGTGAGTTTTATTGTGCAAATGTGAAATTTACACACACACACACACACACACACACACACACACACAGATCTGAATAGAGAAAAGACCATGTTCTAAAACTGGAAGACAAAATTAACATTAATTCACCCCAAATTAATTTATAAATATAGCAAAATCTAGCAAAATCCCAATGGGAATTGTTTTTGGAGGGTGAGGAGGAAATTGATAATAACTCTAAAGTTTATCCTTAAAATAAACAGAACTAGCTGAAAATGTTTTGGGGGAAAAAATGACCAGATGATGAGGTGAATTATCAGTATTAAAACATACTTTAAAATAATGATAATTAAAACAGGGTAGTACTGGTACAAGAATAGACACACATGACTAGAAATAAATAGACCAGAAGGGGCACAAGAAACTATAAGGCATTTATATGTGATAAATTTGGCATTACAAATCAGGGAGGAAAATATAAATTATATTCTCTCTCACCTCATAGAACAGTTGATTAAAGAGTTAAGCATTTTTCTTAAGCCACTAAAGGTTTAAAAAATAAGCAATTAGTTATGGATGGAGAAGGATCTTCTTGTGTAAAAGCAATCGAAGAAAATAGGAAATTATCAATAGCCTCCTTTATAACTAAAAACTTTTCTTCAACAGAAACAAAATTAAAAAGCAAATAACAAACTGAAGATTTTCAACAACTCTGAGAAAGGCTTAAGGTAATTAATATAGGGAATGTTTACAAATCAGTATTAGAAAAGCCCACATCTGTAAAATAAAATTAATTTACAGGCCCAAATATCTTTGACTCAGCCTTGAATAGATTTCGGTTAAAACCAGAGTTCCCAAGGCTTTTGAGTCTTTTGTTCATGTTCCAAAAGAATTACAAACTATTGACCCAAGTGATTTTGAAAACAAAAAGCACTGGATTAACCCTTAACCCCTTTTGATAGATAAGAAAGGTTAATGAATATTTGCATATCAGTTACTATACAATCTAAATTAAATCTCTCCTTATTTTGTCTCTTGTCACAATGAAGTGATCCTCTGGCCATCTGTTTACTAAAAAGGGCAGTTTTCCTATAATAGTGAAAAGCTTAACAGTTCTAGAATTGTTGACTTGAAACTATGTGTGTTATAACTGCTTTTGTTAGAATGTTTGTTTCAGAAAATACCGTGTATGAACAGTTAAACTTAGAAATGGTTTGTCACAGGGAGCAGATTTGAATCATCAACCTTATGATAATAAACCCTGACTCAACAATTGTAAAGCACAGCTATATTCCTTTAGAATTAAGAGGATCCCTAACATAAAACAATTTTTAAATAGTACAATAAGAGTTTAATCAATTAATTTTAAAACACAATTCAGAATTATTATTTTCCCAGATATACCTTAATATAAAAATGGGCAAGTGATCTGAATGAGCAATTCATAGATAAATAAATACATGTGAGAAAAAATACTTAGCCTCTTTAAAACGGAAATGAAAAAAATTTTTACCTACTTAACTGACAAAAAAGATTTGAAGAATGATTATACTTAGTAAACAAAATGCAGTGTAACAGACATTTTCAGGTTGTTGTTTAGGTATAATATGTCGTATGCTTTCTGGAGGAAGATATAGAAATGTTTTTCAAAAGCTATAAATCTATAACCTTTTATTCAGCGTTTCTATTTTTACCCATATTTATAAAAAATATGCTTTACATTTATGTGTAAGATATTCATTCAGCTGGTGTTATTTATGATAATGGCCAAAAAAAAAAAGGATCTAAATAGGAAATTGGTTAAGAAAAGTATAGTAAATCCATAGGATAAAATATTATGCCACCACTAAATAAAATATTTTCAGCTAACTTTTTTAGAAGACAGAAAACTCTTACATGTAATATTGTAACTGAGCAGAATCCTATAGGGCCTTCCCGGGACAGGCCTTCCCCCCCATATTCTGCAAATTTCCTGAGTTGTTTTAGATGTGGACCACCAACACCCCCCCCACCCCACCCCACCCCCACTAAATGGAAGATGTTAACTACTTGATGACCATGAGCACAGAGCCCCAGGCCTCCTGGAGCCTAAGGACTGATAAAGTTAACCCCCGTGACATCACCCTGTTCCCTCATCATCAGGCAATCAGAGAATTGTGCGCAATCTGATCACATACCCTGCGACACCCCACCCCCACCCCACCAACCTGACTTTTAAAAATGCTTTCCCTAAACCCTTCGGGGAGCTTGAGGCTTTTTAGGGCATGAGTCTTGCGTGGCCTTGCAGTAAACCTTTCTCTGCTCCAAACTCCGACATTTCAGTTTGTTTGGCCTCACCGTGCGTCGGGCACATGAACTTGTGTTAACAATATTAAGTGAGAAGATTGGAATGAAAAAATTACACAGTATATTTTAATTTTTTAAAAAAAGTGCTATATATGACTTAAGTAAAGGTCTAAGGGGAAACACACCAATATGTTTAAGTGGATATTTCTAGATTGCAAGATTATAAGTAATTATTTTTTAAATTCTCCAAATTTTCTCCAGAGAATGGTTAAACATTCTTATCTTAAAGAAAACTATAAAGAGCAAAAGATGAGGGACTTCCCTGGTGGAGCAGTGGTTAAGAATCCGCCTGCCAATGCAGGGGACACAGGTTCGAGCTCTGGTCTGGGAAGATCCTACATGCCATGGAGCAACTAAGCCTGTGTGCCACAACTACTGAAGCCCGCATGCCCAGAGCCCGTGCTCCACAACGAGAGGCCACCACAATGAGAAGCCCGCGCACTGCAACTAGAGAAAGCCCACGCGCAGCAACGAAGACCCAATGCAGCCAAAAATAAATAAATAAATAAAGTTATTTTAAAAAAATAAATAAAAAGCAAAAGATGAACGAAAAATGTTTTGTTCTAGAAGCTGAACTAGATTCATAGGGTAGCAGTTACAGAGAACTTCATGACAGCAGTCTGGCTATTACCAGCAGCCTCACAAGAGAGAGAACCATCAGTGAGGATCAGTCTCCATCATCTTCTGAAGGATGCTTTAGAAATCCAGGGGTGATGGGAGGTTGAGTGAAACCATTGCTAATTAGCCCTAGGATTCTGATTCACAGGAGACCTCTAAGAACTATTGCCTAAAAAAATTTCATTTACACCAGCTAGTGGTTTTGACTTTCATGCCAGTTACTGTACCTTGCCTCTTATTCATTTGGCTGTGCTGTGGATAAATGAAGGTTGTATGTAGCTAAGGCTCAAATATACTCCCTTATATGTAGTTATTTCAGTTGGGTGACAAAAACATTTTTTTAGTTCCCTGATGACCTAGCTAGACTGAAACCAGCCTCTGTACCTCGAGACCAAATTAAATCTTGGAGACAGTTTTGGGTGAGGTAGAAAAGAATAGCTTTATTGCTGTGCAAGGCAAAGGGGGCCACAGTGGGCTAATGCCCTCAAAACCATGTGTCCCCACTTGGAGAGGGTAGTGAGAAGTTTTATAGTAATGGTTTAAAGAGGGCATGATCAGCTCGTAGACATTCTTCTGATCGGTTGGTGGTGAGGTAAGTAGGAGTCAGCATCATCAACCTTCAGGTTCCAACTAGTCTGGGGCCTATGTGCTTGCAGGGCAGCATACCATGGTTAATTGTCAACTTCTCCTACCTGGAGGGGGTTTCAGTATCTGCAGAACAGCTCAAAGATATTGCTGTGGGTATGCGTTGACGGGGAGCCAGGACCTTGCCCCAACCAGGCTGTACTATTGTTTCTCCTGACAGTTTGTTTCTCCCTGGTCTCGCATCCCCTCCCTTTCCTCATTAGCAACTGCTTGAATCTGCCCTTTGAAACTCAGGGAAGGTCATGGAGGCTGAATGGAGGCTGTTTCCTGTAATTCAAGAAACGGGGACACAGAAAGCCTTTGTGCTCAGGAGCCCCACAGGGCCCTGCTCGGTATCAACCATGTTACCTTCTTTTATATTATATGGCTTTAAAAAGACCTACCTAAGTATTTCAGACAGTACAAGAACTGGATACAGTGTCCTAGTTGGTTTGGAACCACTTTCTTAGAACTGCTTACACTCAAGAATCTGGAACATCTCTCTCTATTCTAATTAGGTTTTATTTTGCTTAATTTTCCCATTTTTATATTGTTGGTAGGGGATACAGTATAAATTTGTATTAAAAATAGGATTTTTTTCCTTTCACTTTGCTCAATAACTTTGCCTTGATGAATAGTAAAAATTTATTTATTTTTTTTGTCTAGGAAATCTATGTGAAGGAGATTCACCTTCATTAAAATCTCATGGTCCTCTTATGATGTTGTTTTTCACATACAATGCCAGTTTGGCCATGAAAAAATTTTCTTTGAGATATTCTTTTCATATGTCTGGTAAGTCTATTACTTTTTTCATATTTGCTTTTGTGTATGTTTGTCTTATTGTGCTTTATTAGAAAATATGTGTTATCAAATAAAGAGACTTGAATTCTTTATTTCATTTGTCAGCTATAGGGGAGAAGAAAAAAACAATATTTAAGATTGTGACCTCTGTGGAGGCCTCAAGCTAAACCTCCTTAAGGCATAAGATTGATCAGATTTTTCATTTTTTCTTACAGCAACTAATAATTTTGTCTAGTTTTCTGTATACTTGGAATATTGTAAAAATACAGTAGGAAACTTTTATCCCTAGCCTAAAAGTTTCAAGTAATTTTTCTATTTTGAAATTCATTTCCTTAATGTACTAATATCAAGAGTAATTGATTCTTTTTTTAACACTTGTTTGGTGGATAGTTCATATATATTAGTTGTAGCCAGATTATTGAAAAATATGCTTTGCCCAACATTCCTATAGTTTTGGTGAAGGGATAGACAGCATTATGAAAATTGGAACTTTTGCAAATTATGGAAATTGGGTATCATGGAAAAAGCATTTGCAATTATGCTTAATTCTGAATAGTTATTAGAATTGCTCTAGTCCTTAAGATTAATCAATTCATACTCATAAAAATTGTTAATTGGAATACAATTGTAGAAATATTTCTACAAAAAACATTATATTTTTTAGTCTGATAATGTGAGAAATGTTGTATGGAGAACACAAAGAAGATTTGCATCAAGTTCAAATTATGTAAGTGAAAGCATACCATACGGGGCTAACATAAAATAGAATAAAATCTCACATTTAAGCCTTTAATTATTCAGACTATCAACAAATTGTTTTAAACTTATGCCAGGCCATGTTTAAAGCACTGAGGATTCACCGATGAGCAAGACAGTCCCTGCCCTAGAAGAGTTTATAGTCTAGTGGGGGAGATAGTCAGTAATCTGTAAACAGAGAAGGACAGAGATTGTTGCTTAGCACCCAGTTCTGCCATGATTAAGCCACTGCAGTAGCTGATGGACAGTGTATTCTGTGCTTCAGAGGGAAGAAACTAAGGTGATAACAGGATGCTCTGTGCTTTGGAAAAGCAGGCCCCTTGCATAATTAGATGTATATCTCAGGAAGAATTTTAATGAACCCAGATTTTGCATTTTCCCATACACAGAAAAGCACTAAAATCATTAACTTCAGATCTCTGTTCTTTGTGACTAGCAGTAGTGTTTTATCAAGACATGTGCTTGACTGCACATATACCCTAGCCAAAATCACATTTAAGCTGGCTTCTCCCCCTACCTCTTCGGAACAGCTTCCTCAGAGCTACTGGGTGGTTGTCCTCAGTAAGACCCTGAGTAAAACAAACTCATAGCTCTTAGGTTGTGCATTTTTCTTTCAGTCAACTAATCAAATAATCTCAGAAAAATATAGAGTGAAAAAACAACTATATTAAGTTTTGAAGGAGATATCTTATTTAGTTCGGTAAAGGATGGGCGTGGAATTCTAGGAAAACTTTAATTTCTTTGTTCTCTTACAGCAAAACACCTTTTTTTTTTTTTTTTTTTTTTTTTTGTGGTACGTGGGTCTGTTACTGTTGTGGCCTCTGCCGTTTCGGAGCACAGGCTCCGGATACGCAGGCTCAGCGGCCATGGCTCACGGGCCCAGCCGCTCCGCGGCATGTGGAATTTTCCCGGATCGGGGCCCGAACCCGTGTCCCCTGCATCGGCAGGCGGACCCTCAACCACCGCGCCACCAGGGAAGCCCAGCAAAATACCTTGAAATGTATTTCTACTCACTGTCTACCCTTTTACCCTTTCATTTTTTCTTGAATCCATTCCCATAAGCCTTCCTTTCTAACCATTCCCCAGACAGTGTTCTTGCCAAAGCTACCAGTGACCTCCAAATGTTCAGATCCAACAGTCACTTCTCAGTCCTAATGGCTGCATTTGGCACGGATAAGCTCTTCTTCCTTCTGAAGTTTCATTTGTCATGGCCTCCAGGAAACCACTGTTTCTTGGCTATCCTCTTACTTCACTGGTCTCCTTGGAGTCTCTTGGCTGGTTGCACCTCCTTTTCTCTACTATTAAAAGTTGAGGTGTCCCAGGACCCAGTCCTTGACTTTCTTTTCTTCTCTGCCTGTAGTCACTCTTAAATGATCTCACCCAATCCCTAGTTTTAAATACCACTTTACACAGATAACTCCCAAAGTGTATCTCCAGTCCCAACTTCTTTTTTTTTTTTTTTTTTTTTTTTTTTGCGGTTCGTGGGCCTCTCACTGCTACGGCCTCTCCCGTTGCGGAGCACAGGCTCCGGACGCGCAGGCTCAGCGGCCATGGCTCACGGGCCCAGCCGCTTCGCGGCACGTGGGATCCTCCCGGACCGGGACACGAACCCGCGTCCCCTGCATCGGCAGGCGGACTCTCAACCACTGCGCCACCATCTGAACTACAGTGCTATATATCCAATTGCCTCCCTCTTCATTTGGATATCTAATAAGCATCTCAAACTTAACATGACCAGAATTCAAGTCTTGATTTCCTACCCCTGTCTCCAAATTCTTCCTCCACCAATCTTCCCCACTTCAGTAGATGGCAACAACAGTTTAATAATTAATTGCTCAAGCCATTATCTCGGTCATCTTTGACTTTTCTTCTCACATCTCTCATTGGATTTAGTTAATCTGTAGGCCTTCAGCAAAACTGATCTGGAATCCAACTACCTCTCAACATCACTATGACATTCTGATACAAGCCTTTTTTTAGTCTGTTTTACTCATAACAGCCAGAATAATCATTTTAAAAAGAATAATTCAGATCATGTTACTCCTCTGCTTATAATCTTTCAATATTTTCCCTGCTCACTCTTAGTAAAAGTCCTTACAGTGACCTATAAGATTCTATATGATCTGGCTCTTGGCTACCTCCTTGACTACTTCTCCTGCCATTTTCCCCAGCGCTCACTCTACACCATCCTTCCCGCTGTTCCCCAGACACACCAAGCATGCCCCATGGCTGTTATCTCCAAAATGTACAACATGCCTAGCAAATAGATGATGTTCAAGAATTGTTTGAATAAAGGAAATGACATCCTAGCTGGGGTAGATTAGTGAGTAGAGAGTAAGGAGGTAGCTCCCTATCTAATAAATGGGTAAGAAATACATCTGTTTTGCTTATAGAAATCCCTTTGGCTTAGAGCTAAAAGATGAATAGAAGTCAACTCAGCAGACTTCGTACACATGTTCAATTTCTGTTTTCAGATAAACATAGAAAAGCTTTAGTGCAGACATTTTTCTAACAACAGCAGAAATGTAACAGATTTACCCCATGTGTGAGGTTTGTTAAAGATCTGACTCATCATTCATATTCTTGAGATTACAAATTAAAATATATCAGTAGAAATTGTTATATCTATGTGAGTAAAATATATAAAACCATTAAAATGTATGTGCAATATTTAGTAGTATGGAAAAATATTCACAATTGGGGGTAGGGGAGGTTACAATGGTGTAAAATGAAATACAATTAAAAAATGTATATACTATAGCTTAGGAAAAAGCAGGAGTTACATTAAAATATGAGTATTGGTTATAGGATGGGACTACAGGAGACTTTTATTTTCTTCTTTGAAATCTGTTTTTTTTTTTTTTTGAAATTTTCTACAATGTAAATGTATCACTTAAACAAAAGAATAAAATATAAAGTATTACATAGGATATATTGACCTTGAATATTCTCTTATTCTAGATTCTGTGAAAGGAAAAATTAACGGTAAAGAGGATAAAGGAGGTAAGGAATTGGCTTCATTGTCTCGGCTTTGTTTACCTGATATTATGGAAATAAGAGTGAGGAATATCTTTGGTGCTAAACACTGTTTAGGAAGAAGTATACTCTGGCTGCTATCAAAAACTTTCAAGTGTTGTGTCCTTATTCTATTTGCTTTATAGTGAAATATGGACTTGTACTAGTTTTCTGAGTGTCAAACTTTGGGGGTGGTGGAGACCTGGGTCAGATCACGGAGTAGAGAGTAACAAGGTAGCGCCCTATCTAATTAATGGGTAAGAAACACGTTTTGTTTATGGGAGTTTCCCTAACAATTTTAATTCTATTATTCGTTAACATTCTTTCCATATATTTTATGTCTTTTGGATTGTGCATGTATCTCTCTCTCTTTTTCTTTTTTGGCTGGGCCATTGCATAGTGAAACAAAAATGATAAGATTATTGATGAAGTAAATGTTTTTGGATGACATTAACTTTAGGTTGGGTAATACCTAGAGCATTTGGAGTAAACCCAAAATGTCACTGAATTCCTCAATTCTCTTTTTGGTGTAGTAGCCCCTTGGCCCTTGTGAACCTTCATATCCTAGTTTCAACTATCTGAGAGTAATCCAAATTTCCCTACCAAATAAATGATTGTAATTTGAAGTGTAGGCTGAATTTTAGGAGTGTTTAATTTACTCGGGGATTTAGAAGATTGTGTGCTAAAAATGAGCAACAAAACTACATTGAAATGTAGATATGGTTGACTTAGTGGTTCACAGTTTGTGAATTAAAGTCAAAGAACTTTAACCTGTCTTCTTTTGGGAGGTGTCAGTTTTTCAAAACAAGTCATTTAAACCCTGGGTCACCACATAAGAAGCTATGGAAGCAAAAAAAAATAGTGATAGAACTTTATAAAAGTACACTATAGTTTAGGTTTTAATGACCTAGTTGTAGACGTTAAAACCAGATCCTTCATTATCGCATTAAATGTTTTTTTTTTTTCTTTTTGCCTCAAGGATGTCCAGTATTGGATTTGATTCCAGTTAGCTCTATTGAGATCACATCTCCCAATTATCCTAACACTTATCCTAACATGCTGAACTGCACTTGGACTTTTTATTCTATGTCAGGAAATAAAATGAAAGCAGTGATTAAAGGCTTTATAACAGAAGAATCTTGGAACTGTGAATGGGATTACTTCAATATTTATGACGGACCAGATCAGCAATCAAGATTACTTGGTAAACTGAACTTTCTTAAATGTCCTGCACTGAGTGGCATTCATATAAGCATTTATATAATCATATATATGGAAACCATGACCTATATTTGCCTTTAGAATGATATCATTTGTTGTCAGTGATTCTTCATCAGATCCTTCATCAGAATCCTGAGTATTATTGAACACAATGGGATGAGCATGAGGCTGTACTCACTGGATCTTGACCTTTAACTCCAGCTCTTTTTTTTTTTTTCCTGCGGCACGCGGGCCTCTCACCGTTGTGGCCTCTCCCGCCGCGGAGCACAGGCTCCGGACGCGCAGGCTCTGCGGCCATGGCCCACGGGCCCAGCTGCTCCGCGGCACGCGGGATCCTCTCGGACCGGGGCACGAACCCGCGTCCCCTGCATCAGCAAGCGGATTCTCAACCACTGTGCCACCAGGGAAGCCCCTCCAGCTCTTTTTGATTTCATCCAGTGATTCCTATCTCATTTTACCATTAGGGAGCACACTAATTTTGTTTTTCTCAGGAGGTCATATGTTTTAAGAGGTTTTATTTCCTAAACTTCATTTTTAGGTAACTTTTTGAAATTTGTTTACTCAGGTTTCATCCTCACAGTAAAGGTGGTTAGACCCAGCGTAAATTATTAAAAGGTAAAGGTCAATTAACTTGAATAATCTTTGGAAATTTATTGACCACATGGTGTCTACCATGTTTGGATGTCAGGCAATATCTTGTTCTAAGACTGACTCATAGAGGGAACTTTTCCAAAGATTTTGTAATTCAATATTGTATCACCTTCTCCAATCTCCAACCAGTTCTGCCAATCAGGACACCATTACAATCCACCTATCACAAAGGGAAAGAGGAGAGGTTTTTTGTTTTTTTTTTAAATTTTTATAAATTTATTTATTTATTTAATTTTTGGCTGTGTTGGGTCTTCGTTGCTGTGCGGGGGCTTTTCTCTAGTTGCAGCGAGCAGGGCTACTCTCTGTTGTGGTGTATGGGCTTCTCATTGCGGTGGCTTCTCCCGTTGCAGAGCACGGGCTCTAGGCATGCGAGCTTCAGTAGTTGTGGCATACGGGCTCAGTAGTTGTGGCTCATGGGCTCTAGGGTGCAGGCTCAGTAGTTGCGGTGCACGGGCTTAGTTGCTCCATGTGGGATCTTACTGGACCAGGGCTCAAACCCGTGTCCCCTGCATTGGCAGGTGGACTCTTAACCACTGCGCCACCACAGAAGCCCCAAGAGGAGAGTTTGTTTGTTTGTTTGTTTTTGTGGTACGCAGGCCTCTCACTGTTGTGGCCTCTCCCGTTGCGGAGCACAGGCTCCGGACGCGCAGGCTCAGCGGCCATGGCTCACGGGCCCAGCCGCTCCGTGGCATGTGGGATCTTCCCAGACCAGGGCACAGTCTCTCAACCACTGAGCCACCAGGGAAGCCCCAAGAGGAGAGTTTTGATGCTATCTTTTTCCAGGGACCTTAACCACTCCTATGATATTCTAGGATTTATAACTCCAGTAAGTTCAGCAATGTGCTTTGAAATTCCAAAGTTATCTAAATTTTTTCTTATCAACGAGTTTGGTTCCTGCCAAGGATTCTAAAGCAATTGAGAGTATGGAGGCGGAGGAGATAACAAAATATCAAGCTATCAGTTCTCCATAAGATTAATATGAGGTGTCTATAGCATCCAACCATACAACCCTAACTCTTGTGAATGCCTTTCAACCAGAGACCCTTGGAACATACCTGGAGTTGAACAAGTTAGATTTATTATTCATTGTGGAGAGGGAAAACACATATCCTGGAAAACCATGCGTTGTTAAAAGGGTGGTAGAGAGAACCTATTACAGTACTTAGGCTTTGGTTGGGTAATTTTGGAGAAGGTCTAGAGAAGTGGACTTTGCTCTAGATTGCTTGCAGGAAGTGGGGCAATTTTATGATTGGGTGTATCAATCATAGGGAGCCCTGACTAGAGTAAGGATAAAACTGTAATTGGTAAAGACGTAGCAAGCTCTCATTTCAGCCATGAGAGGTCAATGTTTGATATTTTTGTTGGTTACAGATGGCCTTGTTTTTGTCTCATTTTATCATAGATTCAGAGTCTTGTCTGATGTTGATGTCCTGTGAGATTGTTTATGTCCAACACGAGAACACAGTCCAGCTGTGAGTGTTGGACCAGTTCTTGGATGTCAGGGCTGCATTTCTCTTTCTCACTCTTTAGTATTCGTCAACCTGACAACATTATTCCTCTTTAAAAGTTCTGATTAATCAAAAATTCATGGGTGTCAAAAGATTACAAATGAGACAACTAATATTTCTATAATTAGCTTATATAATTCTATATAAAAGTGAGGACACTATCACTAGTTTGCTAGTTTATACAGTTTTATTTCATATACTTTTATGTACTTACATAGTTTTAGTTCAGTGAAATATGCAATTTCTATAAGCATTGTTAAACTGTTGAACACTGAGCCCCATTGCTACTCTCCCAGCTAGTTAGAAGGGCTAGCCCATATGTGGAACCACATTGTCTATATTCTCTTAGTTATCTTTTCTTACTAAATCTTTTTGCTCACCTAAATAGAATTTATCAGTTTTTAGCTAGTTTTTAATTATTTCTGTGAATGTAAATGGAGTGGTACACAGCCTCCAAGTTGTCTTCATTGCAATGCTTTTATAATATTTTAATGAAAAGAACTTAGCAAAATTAACATTCATCTGGTCTTCCTCCTTCCATTTACCCCATGAAGGTAAACATCAGTAACCAGTAAACACCATATTAAATGTACAGGTTAAATTCATTCATGACTGAGCATTTTCTAATGTGATAGGCACCTTGAAGAAACAATGGTAGACAATTCAGAAATGATCACTGCCACCTTCTTTTGGGAAGACAGATGGTAAAGAAGAAGAAAACTAGTAGCAGTATTTAACAATAAATAACAATCAAATAATTATTGATTGTCAACGTAATCTGAAGGAAATAAGTTGCAGCAGAAGTATGGAATAATAGTGGGTAAACAGTTGCTTTAGTTAATATGGTCACAGAAGATTCAAAGAATGAAAAGGAAACAGCCAGGCAAGGCCAGAATAGCAGGTGCCAAGGTGTCTAGTACCTATCTGACCTTACCTCCTACCATTCTCCCTCTCCTTCACCCAAAACCAGGCACACTGGCTTCTTTATTCTTCCTCAGACTAACCGACCATATTCCTGCTTGGCCCCAAGGTGACTTCAAGGTTCACTTCCTCAGTTCATTCAGGTGTCTGTTCAAATGTTACCTAATCTAAGGCCTCTTCTATCACACAATCTAAATAACCCTCCTCCACTTTTCCTTCTTGGCATTTATCATGACCTGGCAGCATATATATCAATATTTATTTGTTTAGAATCTGTTTCCCTCCACCAGAATGAAAATGTCCTGAGAGCAGAACTTAGTCTCTTGTTCACTGCTGTATCTCCAGTGTCTAGAGCACTCCTAACACTTAGTAAATATTTGATGAAAAAATAAGTGAGAAAATGGCCTTGCAGGTGGGAAGAGCTTGGTAACTTGGGAAACTGTCAGAGGTCAGAGTTGCTGGAGATTGAGTGAGTACAGACAGGAATGAGGTGAGGTTGTAGAAGATGGAGGCTTTGCCTAGTTGTGCAGCTCAGGTTATGGTAAGGAGTTTGGATTTTATGCCAATCCAATGGGAGGTCATTAAAGGTTTTTGACAGGGGAGTAAGTTGAGGGCTGCTATGACTGCCATGTTGGGAGTGGATTTTAGGGTGACAGGGTGAATTATGTCTGCAGCTATGAGGCTATCATGGTAATCTAGACCTACACTAATCCATGTTATAATCCATGTCTAATCCATGTTGTCATTTAAATTCAAATTAGTTAAAATGAAATGAAATGTGGTATTAGCCATACTTCAAGTGCTCAATTGCTACATGTAGTTTACCATACTGGACAGCACTCATATTAAACTTTACATCATTGCAGAATGTTCTATTAGTACTGTTTTAGGTAATAGATAATGTTGCCTTGAAAGAAGATGGCAACAAAGGAGTACAAGTGACGTGGACAGATCTGGAGATAGAACTGATAGGATTTCTTGATGGATTGAATGTGGCATTAAATCTGCAGATCAAGGATGGCTCCTAAGTTATGGTATGAGGTTTTTGGAGGTGGTGGCATTTACAGAGATGGGAAATACTAGAGGGAGAAATAGATTTGTGGGGAGAGATCTAGCCATGTTAAATTTTTAATGACATGATACATCTAGGTTGAGTTAGCAACAGGGAGCTAGAAGCAGAACTCTTAAAGTTTGTGCTTGAGATATAAATTTGAGAGTTGTAAGCTTCTTATAAGTTTCCTTAAGTTATTCATTCTCTGACTTCATCAATCTCCTCTATCATTCTCATCAGTTGCAAACACATTCTAGTATTACCCATAATTCAAAACAAAACAGAACAAGAAATTTAGCTGTTGCCCCATTTCTCTGCTTCTGACAGCAAAATTTCTCACTTTCTTAGAGGGTGATGGATATAGAAAGTTTATGGGATTAATGGCGAGAAGGTCATGGAGAGAGCAAACAATTACAGCAGGGAAATACTAATGGATTAGGATAGATAGGAGTGGTGATTTAGAAAGTAGGATGTTTGAAATCAAAATTTCAGAAATCTCAAATGATTACAGAATTTCAGAGCAGTGTTGGTAAAGAATGATAAGATAAAAGAAATAAGTTCCCTTGTGTGGTCAAATTTAGGGTTGGCACTGAGCTGGCATTCACTAGCTCAGTCTTACAAATCATCATAGTCAATGTCCAGTCTGTCTGGCTGTTGCTCCTGCCACACTGGCTATTAGATATCATCCTTGGTCAAGCAACAATTTTAAGGAACATTAACAAACTGGAACACAGAACATAATGGCCAGGATGCTGAAGGGTGTGGACACCTGGGCATGTTTATCTTGGAGAAGAGAGAAGGTTCATAATTTCTCCCCTTCAAATATTTATGGAATTCTCATAGAGACTCTCAGGCCAGGTATGAAACTTGTTCTGCCTAGTAATATCTAATAGTTATTGAATGTTTACCATTATTCAGGCATAGTCTTAAGAACTTATAACTCTTAATCTTAATAGTCATATGGAGGTAGGTTACATTATCCTCATTTTAAATATAAGGAAACACAAATATATTGAGTAACTTGCCTCCAGTGACATAACTAGTAAGTAGAGAAAGTTGGATTAAAGCCCAAGCACTCTGATTCAAACACTTATATCCTTGGCCAGTCCACTAACCATGTGGCCATCATTACACTGATGCCTTTTTTTTTTGTTTGCTGTTCGCGGGCCTCTCACTGTTGTGGCCTCTCCCGTTGTGGTGCACAGGCTCCGGATGCGCAGGCTCAGCGGCCATGGCTCGTGGGCCCAGCCGCTCCGCGGCATGTGGGATCCTCCCGGACCGGGGCAGCAACCCGTGTCCCCTGCATCGGCAGGCGGACTCTCAACCACTGTGCCACCAGGGAAGCCCATACTGATGCCTTTTGATTCAACATGAGCAAGAACTGTCAAGCAATTAGAACTGTTCAAAAAGAGAAAATGCTCATAAGTTACATGTAATATCTTCAAATCCAGGTTTCATATGTCCAAGGGTATTTTAGAAGGAACTCCGTGTTAGGGGCTTCCCTGGTGGCACAGTGGTTAAGAATCCGCCTGCCAATGCAGGGGACACGGGTTCAATCCCTGGTCCGGGGCAGATCCTACATGCCACAGAGCAACTAGGCTTGTGTGCCACAACTACTGAGCCTGCGCTCTAGAGCCTGCGAGCCACAACTACTGAAGCCCGTATGCCACAACTACTGAAGCCCACGTGCCTAGAGCCTGTGCTCCACAACAAGAGAAGCCATTGCAATGAGAAGCCCGCTCACGGCAACTAGAGAAAGCCTGCACACAGCAACGAAGACCCAACGCAGCCAAAAATAAATAAATTTAAAAAAAATTTTAAAAAGAAGAAACTCCATGTTATATGAAACATTGAACTAAATTATCACTAAGATTCTATATTTAACCTAGTTCCTTACTTCTCATTCAGCCACCCATCTTAAACCTACACATTTTGTAAATGTGTTATCTGCATTTCTATCTAAGCCATTAATAGAAATACTGTACTTCGCAAAACCAAGGATAGAACCATTTTCATACCATTAAGACCTTCCCTTCAGGTTAACATTGTATGGTTATTTAATCAGCTGTGAAACTTCCTAGTCATATAATTATCCACTTACATTTTATATCTGTTCACAGGGACATCATAAAGTACTCTATTAAGTGCTTCACTGAAATCAAGATTCATTAAGTTTATCTCATTCTCCCTAGCCACCATCTAATTAACTCTTTCCAAAAATTAAATTAGGTTAATTTAATATGGCATGTAAAGGAACACATGCTGGTTGCTCGTGACCACTGATTCCTTCTTCAAGTGTTCAAAACCCATAATAATTTGCTGTAAAATTTTGCTGAGGTTTATTTTTATTTAACAAACACTTATAATGCTTCATAAATATAACTTCATATAATTCCATGTATTTTTTTAATCTCCATTATACAGATGAGAAAATTGAGGCAGAGAGATAGGTTAAATAACTTGCCTAGGGCTACATAGCTAATAAATGGCAGAACTAGCCCAAACCAGTAGTTTGGATATAGAATCTGAGCCTGTAAGGACTAAGCTACACTACTTCACTGATACAAGACTTTGGAAATTCTCTAGCCTCCTTGTTTTTCTCTGTCTCCTACGCATCCCCCTCTGCCAACTCCCAATCTCCTTTTTGAAAAAGAGAGTAACATTTTCCCATTTCCATTATTTTAAAACTTCCAGAGTGTTAGCTGACTCTATGCAGAATGCCTTTACTTGACATGGTGCATCCCAAAAGTACCCCATCACATCCAATTCACCAGATTCTCTGAGCATTAAGAATGATGTAGAGTTTCACTATTGCCCTATTCCCCATCTTTCTCAGATTTCTTAGATAACATTATCTTTAAGAGAAATCAGTAGTGTATCATTGTTTTATCTTGAGATAATTTAAGTTACAGCCTGTACAGATAAATTACAGCAAATGGCCTCTCACTATCAGGACCATCTTTGTGACAACTTTTGTGTTTCTGAATTAGGAAAGGATCATCATTAGTCTGTATTTAGGCAGCCTGTGTGTCTTAGTCAGTTTTGGCTACTATAACAAAAATGCCATAGTTTGGGTAGCTTAAATAACAAACATTTATTTCTCACAGTTCTGAAGACTAGAAGTCCAAGATTTGGTGTCTGGTGAGGGCTTGCTTCCTGGTTCATAGCCATCTTCTTGCTATATCCTCACATGGCAAAAAAAAAGCTGGGGGGGGTGGTGGTTTGAGAGCTCTCTGGGGTCTCTTTTATAAGGGTTTATAAGGCTCCACCCTCATAATCAAATCACGTCTCAAAGGCCTCACCTACTACCATCACATTGGGGATTAGGGTTTCTACATATGAACTTTGGGAGTATGCAAATTTTTGGTCCATCGTGCTGTTCCATTACTTCTATTTCTCTGTCCATTTATCTTCATCGAAATGCCTCTACCTATCCTTATGACCAAAGATTGCCATATAATTATATATCATTTCCAAAGCAATTGCTAGCCCAGTCTTTTCCCTTTATCTTTTAAAATCTATACCCTTTTATCGTTTCAATCAAATCATGAATTTCATCCCACAAATCTTGCTCTTACATTATTGATAATCATTCCTTTGTCAAGATTTGTTTGGAATTTAATGTCCCCTCTCTCTCTTCTCCCTCCTTTACCTATGTAACTACACAGGAAAAGTATTTTAATTATCGAGTATATCTCGCATTGCAGCTCATTTATGTGGCTCCAAGAAAGAATTTGTCTTGATATCCAGTGGTGCTTACCTAACTGTGAATTTTAAGACTGATGAATCTGTGGGAGAAAGAGGTTTTAAACTTACTCTGGAAGATATGACTCAGAAGCAATCACAGAAAAGCAGTATTGGGATCCAACTGCCTATTAATGGTAAGAAATTGTTTTAAAACATTTATTAAAGCAGGTACCATATATGCCTTAAAGTAGAACCTGGGGCCCACTGATTTAGGAGTCACTGGTAGTCGGTCACCTTGCTCTAATACTAAAAATAGGATAACTTCATTTCCAACCATTCCTTAAGGCATGAGAATTTGGTGATTCAGGTAGATCATGTGAGGTAATAAGGTTAATTGGGGTGAGTATGTGTCTATATGTGTGTATGTTATTTTTATTTAAGAAATAATGATAAACATAAAAGTCAGTCAGTTGCTATTTAAAAGATCCACTGGGGCCATTCAGGCTGAAACAAGGGTAGAGTTCAGTGTGTTTCCATGTCTCTGTTAACATATTTTTTATTAAGTAACTGCCTCCCCACCCCCATGAAGAGCCCTCAAAAGGAATATTTTAGCTGAACCTATACTAACTTCTCTGCATAAAATAGAAACAAATGTGCTGATTCTTATCTACTTATCCTATCTAATTTTAAGCTAGAATTCCATTAGTTGTGCTTAAGACTAAGAAACCTAATGAATCTATTATTAGGAGATTTTCTTGATTGGAGTGTAATTGCAGGAAGAATTTAATCCGTGTGAATGCAAAGTTCTTTTTGATGTCGCTCTATCTTTCCTAGGATAGTGGAATGAATGGGCTCTCCTAAGAGTCCTGGATTTGAGCTGTAGACTACTGAACCACATCACCCTATAGGTGTGATTTTTAATTGTTAAAGGGATGCTCGCCCAATTGACCCTTCTTCTGTGTCCATTGCTTTTGTCTTTCATCACTATATCTCTAAACTGACCCTTTATTCTCAGTAAAAATATTTAGCCTCATTTTTTTAAGTATTTTAAAGTAAGTTGAATACTAATAAAATATTGCTGTTATACATGTGTACAAACAGCCCAAAAGTCTGAGTTACTACATATAATGTGGATTACAAATGCAATAAAAAACATGCAGTAATGCAGTAAACCTTAATGCACTAAAAACATGTTTGAGTAAATACCTTTTGTGGGTTTTTTCTCCCTAAAATCTAGGATAATCTTAATTCTGAAGAGTCTGCATATTTTTTAGGCATATGTATGTAAAAGGAAGAGGGAATCCATGTGTTATACATATCTGAAAAGAAATTAGAAATGAGTTTTGACATAAGGATTGAATAAACACAAATCCACTATGCTAGAAACTTTTTGTTTTAAATAGATTTCTAGTGTAAAAAAAAAATCTCAAGTAAAGAATTCACAAGTGATCATATCTTATCATTCTGAAATTATATGGCTATGGAGAGGGTTAATTTTCTTTATATTTAAGTCTCTTGTTATTCCCTGGTAAATTTCTTTATAAATCTGAGAATGGAGTAAACACATTGGTAGAAATTTCCCCTATGCTTTTCCTTTATATAAACATTTTATTTTGAAGTATTTTGATGTGTCTAGGTATGTTATACTGGGATAACACAAACGATGCCACAGAAAGAACAATTTCCAGTAATTTCATGATTAAGTGCAATACTTTTTTAAAAATTGATTTGTGTTCTGATTCGTCTAAAGACGTATATATTAATGCTTTAGTTAACTATTGATTTTTACTCATTTAAAAGCAATGGAAGAAAAGATGAGTCTCATCTCTTGCAAAGAATCCTAGTTTTGAACCTACAAAAGAAGTAAATGCCTCCATTCTGAGATTTTAATAGACTTTCACAAGTATTGCTATCTGATGTTTTGTTGTTACTTTTCTAAGGGCTAACAGTAGAAAACAATACCAGAAGACAGCCAGCCCAAGACAAATGTGGAATTCCTGTTGTTGACCCATTTCTCATGGAAGGATCTGAGAGGAATACAAACGTGTTGCCAGCCAAGCTTGGGAAGCCCAGGGTGGTTGGTGGCCGTGCCGCCCCTGCGATGTCGTGGCCCTGGCTGGTCAGTCTGCAGCACCAAGGACAGCATTACTGTGGAGGTGCTCTGATTGGGAGACAGTGGGTCCTGACAGCGGCACACTGCAACTTCAGGTGTGTGCCCAAGTGGTGCAGGGTTGGGGACAGCAGGGCGGTGCAGAGCTATTTGAGGGTCCACAGCGGGTGCACTCCTTCTGTTCTCCCCATGTCACAAGAAACATTAAGCATCAGCTCCCACTGATACAGTCCCCATCTTGCAAATGAATGAACGTGTTAGGTTTATGAAATTTTCTGTGCTTCACTAATACACTTACTACTAATAGCTTTTAATTTTAAAAGCAGCTTCCTGCCTCTAGGTATAATTTAATTAATAAGTAACTAACAACACCCACCCATCCATAAAAATGAAGGTAATGATGTCTCAACATTTTTGCATCAGTCTCTCAGCATGGTGCCCAGAGCCGAGGGGCTGCTCAAATGTGGCTTCCTTTCCTTCTTGCTCTCCTCTGTGGACTGTCTGATGATCAAACCCAGCCCTGAAATAAATATGTAAAGTTTCAAAGAATTTTAAAGAATGTCCTTTAAAGGAACTTTTTTTTTTTCTTTGACTTTATCTGAATCTTGGTCTCAATGTAAGATGGAAATATCTGAAAACTCCTTCCTCAAAGGAGTCTTAGCTTGACGTTTTTAATATTATCTCCCAGAAGTAGTGAGACAGTTGACACTGTCATACAATGTCCCATAGCTGAATGAGCAGATATGACATTTTCAGGGTCTCTAAAATTGGCTTTATAATGAAAGCATCTGCTCAAATAACATGGTGAGCAGGAAGCTTCAATGAACCAAAAACTCAATTTCTTTAGTATTCCCCAAGTCTTACTTTTGATATAGCTAAATCACAAGAAGGCATTCTTATTAGGGCAGTTTTCAGACTTTCATGTGCTTAAACTTACCTGGGGAGTTTGCTATAAACAGAATCTTAGAATATTAATCCTGAAATTTGATTTGCTGAGTTATGTCTGGGATCCTGCATTCTTAATACACATGCCAGATTTAATGCATGTGGTCCCTAGACATTTCTTTGAGAAACATCGTATTAGGGAGTAGAGTCACTATAACTTTCAGGATAGTTTCAGTGACCATCACATAAGTACATCATATAATGCATAATGATTATAATACATAAAATCATTATCTTGAGGCATCATGAATCTTAATTGTCAAAAATATATTGTACTAAATCATTTTATTTGATGTTATGAAGGCAAGAAAGTAGATGCTTTAAACATTTTATCAAGGATTGAATTAATCAGAAACTCCCATTTTCTAAGAATTCAGGATAATAAGGATATTAATGTAGATTAAAAATTTTAAAGAAAGTTTTGGGGACTAGATTTTGGCAATAATATAACTGGAGTATAGAAGCAAAAAAAATGTTAAAGAATACATTCTTAGTAATTCTGAAAAGTGATGGCCTCATTAAAAGTGGTATCTATTTCCTCACTCTCTTTTCTTATGACAAGTACTGTCACAGACAACCTGGTAATAGGAAGAAGTTACTTGTGGAACACACGAGACAGAGATTTGATACCAGTGAAAGCTGTATATACTCACCCCAGCTTCACACAATTTCCTCCCAATGATGATATATGCTTGCTGCATCTGGAAAACCCTGTTGAACTAGGTCAGTATGGATAACTCTTTTCCATATTTTGAAACTTTTATCTTCCATCTTGCTTAGAAGTGCTGTATGTACTTTTGAAGTTAAATAATTATTTTAAAATTTTCTTACATTCTAAGATACTTTCTCTAAAAGCTGAAGTATCTGCATAAACATTTTACTGTTATGTGTATTTAATTGACAGAGGTCTAGAGAAGATTTCAGAGAAGTATGTTTTTAACTTTGTCCTATATATTCTCCTGAGACTCTTTATGTTCTATGAGGTTATCCCAAATACTTAGAACATCAGTTTGAACCACCAGATGTTTAATTTTCTGTGCCTTCATAACTTAGTAAAATCTTGGTTTTTAAAAAAATGTTTACTTAAGCCAAAGCTAAGTGAAACTGAGGCATTGTTAATCCTGGCTCTGTCAGGAAGTAGCCATGTGATCTTGGGCATGTTATGTAACTTCTGTGACCTTAGCTTTATTGTTTGTAGAAAGGGAATGGCAGTAACCCACCTACCTACTTAGCACAGGTGAGCATTCAGTGGGAAGGTGTATTGGGGGGAATGTAACTAAGATCTGTGGATAGTTCCCACTTTCACACCCAAGCCTTTCCATGGCATCACAGGGTTCTGGGACAGTTTTCTTCCTTTGCTCCAGTTCTCTCCTCTGTTTCTGCCTATAGACCTCCCCTTGTATGTCTTTTCGGTGCATTCATCCTACAAACCCCCAATCATAGTTCAATCTACCATTTGCTTTTCATGCTTTTAAAACTGAGTCAGTGAGAGCATTTAGAACAGTGCTTCTTAACCTTGACTGCGCATTATCATCCTCTGAGTTGCTTTGAAAACAAAACAAACAAAACTATCAGCCCAGATACATTTTGGAACAATTAATTACAATCTCAGGATTGGAGCTCTGACATCAGTATTTTTTCTCTTTATCCTGCTTCTTAAATTTATTTTTAGTTAAACTTTCAATGCTGAGATAACTGTAGATTCACATGCAGTTATAGGGAATGGTACAGAGAAACCAAAGTACTTTTTAACCTGGTTTTCACGAATAGTAACATCTTGCAGGATTTGACATTGATATAGTTGAGATACAGAACATTTTTGTCACAGTAAGGATCGATGCTGTTGCCCCTTTATAGCCACACCCATTTCCTTCCTCCCCACTCCACCCTCCCCACCCAGACTTCCGTCAACCACAAATCTGTTCTGTTTTTATAATTTTGTCAATTCAAGAGTGTTACATAAATGGAATTATATAATATGTAACCTTTTGTGATTGACTTTTTTCCTGGGCATAACATCCTGGAGCTTCATTTATGTGGTTGCAGGTATCAGTAGTGCATTCCTTTTAATAGCTGAGTAGTGTTCACCGTATGAATGTTTAACCACTCGTAACGTTTAACCATTCATTTGTTGAAGAATATCTGGGTGGTTTCTAGCTTTTAGATATTACAAATAAAGCTCCCACGAACATCTGTGTAAAGGTTGTTTCCTTTTTTTTATTTAAATAATGCTGGATTGACTATCCTTATGTGTACATTTTTCCAGGTCTATGACTGCCTTAAGATAAATTTCTCGGAAGCAGAAATGCTGGATTTAGGGCATAACTGTTTTCAAGACTCTTGATGTATTTCTAAGTTATAAACACAGCTGGATGTGGAGTACAAGTCAATACATCCCCCTCCTCCATCCTGCCAAATGATGCAATCTGGCAATATCTGTCAGTTTTTAAAGTGTGTGCCTTGTGGTCCAGCAAGTCAATCGTCCAGGAATACTGGCACAAATGCACAGATGCATGATCTCAGAAACTTGATGCAGCTTATAAGGGAAAAAATTAAAAGTCTAAATGTTTTCCAATGGGATTTAATAAATCGAGGTACATTCATTACCTGAATACTATATGCTATTAAAAAGAATGATGTAATAATGATGCCATGTAAATGGCATGATCATAATCTAGTAAATGAAGAATATCAGAATAAGAAAAATGGCTGATTAAAAACATATGTTGTTAGTAGGAAAATGTTATTTAGCTCAAGGAAATTTGGGAGAAGATACGATAGAGCAATGATTATCTGTGAAGGCAGAATAACATAAGATTTGGCACACGCGTAGAGAGATGAGTAGGAAAAGAATAGACACGTTACAAACAGTTTTATGTAATTTTATTAAGAGATAGCAGTAAAAATAAAGAACATATCATTGATATAAACGGCCTATGACAGTAGATATGCTGACGCATTTAAGTATGTAAAAATCTGGATGAAAATGAAGTTAAATAGCCTGGGAAAAAGGGAAAACAAACACAAGAGCACTGCATTCAGTGTGTGTGTGTGTGTGTGTGTGTGTGTGTGTGTGTGTGTGTCATATATACACACAGACACACAAACCCATAATATTTATGTATACACAGATTTTGGTGATAAGAAAAAATGTAAATGTTTAAATGTATAATGTATCAATATATTTTACAATAACCTGTGAAGATAGAATTAGATATAAAAATACTTTTTAGCTGTAAGAATACTTTAACAGTTAAATTGCTACGTGTTTTTCCCTGTTCTTCATATAACGTAGTTGAAAAAAGAAGACAATTATAGGGACTTCCCTGGTGGTCCAGTGGTAAAGAATCCACCTTACAATGCAGGGGATGCGGGTTCAACCCCTGGTCCGGAAACTAAGATCCCACATGCCACGGGGCAACTAAGCCCGTGTGCCACAACTACTGAGCCTGCGCGCCTCCACTAGAGAGCCTGCGTGCCACAAACGACAGAGCCCATGTGCCCTGGAACCCGAGAAAACCCACATGCCACAACTAGAGAGAAGCCCGCACGCCACAACAAAGAGCCCACGTGCCGCAACTAAGACCCGACATAGCCAAAAATAAATAAATAATAAAAATCTTAAAAAGAAGACAATTATATTCTTCTCCACTCTCATCTCAAATTCAACAAGGTGATGTCCTGAAGGCACACAGGCAAAAAGACAGACGCACTTTAAAAAATGCTTATGGATGAGAAGCCCCACATTTCAGTGTAGGGCATGTGTTTCTGTTTTCCTAGGAGGATATGGAAATACCTGGAGCAAAGTGGTAACATGTATATTGGGATGATCCCCTCTGAGTAAATAATAGGTGGAATCTTCTGGAAGACTTATTAAATTACAGGGTTAGAAAGGGTACTGTTAGGTCAAAGTAGGTATTTTTAGAGCCATCACTGAAGAGCAAACAGTATAGACAATGTTAATATGAATCTTACGGACTAACTGATATTTGCGTTTTTCTTTCTCATCCTTTTAATTAGGAAAGTTTGTATCTCCAATCTGTTTGCCAGGGAAAGATGATAAAATAAATTTACTTTCCAAATGTATGACTGCTGGATGGGGAATAACTGAACCTCATCGTGAGTATATTTTATTACCTCTTCTAAGATTAGAATCCAAACAAATATATGTGAAGTCTGAGTATACTGTTTACTCATTTTCAATTTTTCTGTATTTTTAATAGGAATGATAGTGGAAAAATTTTTTCATAATGGACCTAAAGGTGACTGGTTGGGTTTTAGGCCATCATATTCATTAATACAAGTTCACTGATACTTTTAAAAACTGTGTTGGTAAATGTCTAGTGATGTTATTACCTAATAAATATTTGTGTATGCACACACTCATACACATAATTGTTTTCACAACAGTGTAGATATTTCTATTGTGAAAACCCATACTTGAAGATATATGAGCCTATTAAAGCTGTGAGGCATTTTTCTGAAATGATAGGCTGGTATAAAAGGTAAATGGGTAGATATGATATCACTTATATGTGGACTCTAAAATATGACACAAATGAACTTATTTATGAAACAGAAACAGACTCACAGACAGAGAGAACAGACTTGTGGTTGCCAAGGGGGAGGGGGGGCAGGGGAGGGTTGGAGTGGGAGTTGGGATTAGCAGATGCAAACTATTATATGTAGAATGGATAGACAACAAGGTCCTGTTGTGTAGCACAGGGAACTATATTCAATATCCTGTAATAAACCACAATGGAAAAGAATATGAAAAAATATACATATGTAATAACTGAATCACTCAACTATACTTCAATTAAAAAAAAAAGGTAAGTGGGTAGAAAGATTATGTGCAGATATTCTAGTCCATATAAAGATCAAACCCATGACTCTGGTCTCACATACACCCTATTCTGCAAATGAATTAACTACCTACAAATATCCAATAAACTAGTTATTTAGAATGCAATTTCAGTTGTCAGCTTCCAGTCAGTGTCAGCACTTAACCAGAATGTCTGCTCAGCAGAAGTCAAATCAAAAGAATGAGAATGTCGTGAAACCAATGAATTAAAGTATAGACTTAATATGTAAAAAATGTGTATTGTTTGCTTTATCAACAACTGATTTGGGTGTAAACTTTGTCTTTTTTGCATAAAGTGATGTTTTTATATCTTCTGAGGACTATACTAAAGACAAAAGAACCCACATAAAATGTTTTTCATTGTTTCTGTTGTATAAGCCACTGTGGAGTGATTATATTAGTTTTTTAGAAGTCACCTAACAGCATCACTATAGTGCTGAGAGGGGCGAATGGGTGGGATTTAACCCTCGGAGTCTGTGTATATATAAGGCTATTTTTGTTTTATCCTTTAATATCATTTGCCTATGTGTTTTTATTCCTTTTCTACTAGAAGATGAATTTCCTAAAACTGTGCAGCAGGCAAAGGTACCACTGATTAGTAGTACATCTTGTCGAAGCTACTGGGGACTGGATATTAAAAATACCAATATATGCGGAGGGGCTGCAGGATCATCGTCCTGTATGGTAATGAAGGCCTGCACTGATGAGGGCAGGAGTTTTCTCCTCAGTGTGTCTCATGAATGGGTGTTTGCTGACCATAAAAAGGTATAAATGTATGGTAGTTTTAAAATGAAAAGTGAGAGGAGTAAGTACATTGCTAAATTGATGTACTGTGATTGCCAATTTGATATTTTTGTGGATTCTATTCTCAAAAGGAATTACTTGTTCAGTTGCTAGGTTCAACTATGTGAAACTGATAACTTTCAACTGTTTTTGATCCACAAAAAAATGATGATTTCTTGTGGTTCAACTTCATAGCTGTATTAGGTAGCTCAAACTACCTACTTCCAGTAGCACTGAAAATATAAAGATGCTTTCACGTAACTCAAAACCATCATTTAGTCATTTATGTTAGATGCTTGAAACTTTCTGCATGGCACAGTCTATTGTCAGCATAAAATAAATTTATGCTAAATGTTCCTTTCAGCCTTGCCTTGAAAATGTAGATTTTGATTTGATTCAGAGATCTGTAACATCAGCCAACTACCTCAGTGGTTGTAGTTCCCTATGCTATTATGAGCAGAAATCAGAGATGAGAGTGACTTACACACTGTCGGATCATCCCCTGCAGTTGGGGGTTAGTGTCCGCCATGAATCGTGCAGCCAGGAGAATGAACTTCTCTTTTTGCTGGTTGCAGGGAGATTCTGGAGGACCACTGCAGTGTGCCCAGGATGGGCAGTACAAGCTCATCGGTATTGTGAGCTGGGGCAGCAGTAATTGCCATCCTGACGCACCAACGGTCTTCACCAGAATTTCTGCTTATAGAGACTGGATCACATCTGTCACTGGAGGAGAAGCATGATCACTGGAAGAGCAGCATGGTGGAATTGTGTTCCTAAGTGGGAAAGGAAATACATGACCGCCTACCTGAAAAATACGTCTCTTGTCATTGCTAAAAAACTCAATGTCACTGCCCCCAACCCTTGTCATTGAGAAGCTTGGATTTGGTGTGTACATACATTCAATATTAAACATTGGTCACAGAAAGCTAATGTTGGTTCATGCCTCCTGGGAACTTACAATCTTAAATGTCATTAATTTCAGGTCTAGTGTACCATGTACTATATGTCAAATTTGAGTACCATCACATATACTTTTACTGTTTTTTTAATTTGGTTAACATTGGAAGATATGGAGATGTTATTCACTCCATATAATTCTTTTTTTTTATTTTAAAGATTCTTTTCTTTTAAGCTTTTAAAAAAATTTTATTTTATTTACTTATTTTTGGCTGCACTGGGTCTTTGTTGCTGTCCGTGGGCTTTCTCTAGTTGCACCAAGCAGGGGCCACTCTTCGTTGTGGTGTGCGGGCTTCTCTTGTTGAGGAGCACAGGCTCTAGGCACACAGGCTTCAGTAGTTGTGGCACGTGGCTCAGTAGTTGTGGCACACGGGCTTAATTGCTCCGCAGCATGTGGGATCTTCCTGGACCAGGACTCGAACTGATGTCCCCTGCATTGCCAGGCAGATTCTTTTTTTAACATTTTTATTGGAATATAATTGCTTTACAATGGTGTGTTAGTTTCTGCTTTATAACAAAGTGAATCAGCTATACATATACATATATCCCCATATCTCTTCCCTCTTGCATCTCCCTCCCTCCCACCCTCCCTATCCCACCCCTCTAGGTGGTCACAAAGCACTAAGTGGATCTCCCTGTGCTATGCGGCTGCTTCCCACTAGCTATTGGTTTTACATTTGGTAGTGTATATGTCCATGCCACTCTCTCACTTTGTCCCAGCTTACCCTTCCCCCTCCCCATGTCTTCAAGTCCATTCTCTAGTAGGTCTGCATCTTTATTCCTGTCCTGCCCCTAGGTATTTCTGACCTTTTTTTTTTTAGATTCCATATATATGTGTTAGCATACAGTATTTGTTTTTCTTTCTGACTTCTTTCACTCTGTATGACAGACTCTAGGTCCATCCACCTCACTACAAATAACTCAATTTCGTTTATTTTTATGGCTGAGTAATATTCCATTGTATATATGTGCCACATCTTCTTTATTCATTCATCTGTTGATGGACACTTGGGTTGCTTCCATGTCCTGGCTATTGTAAATAGATCTGCAATGAACATTGTGGTACATGACTCTTTTTTTTTTTTTTCATGACTCTTTTTGAATTATGGTTTTCTCAGGGTATATGCCCAGTAGTGGGATTGCTGGGTCGTATGGTAGTTCTATTTTTAGTTTTTTAAGGAACCTCCATACTGTTCTCCATAGTGGCTGTATCAATTTACATTCCCACCAACAGTGCAAGAGGGTTCCCTTTTCTCCACACCCTAACATTTATTGTTTGTAGATTTTTTGATGACGGGCATTCTGACCAGTGTGAGATATCTCATTGTAGTTTTGATGTGCATTTCTCTGTTGAGTAATGATGTTGAGCATCCTTTCATGTGTTTGTTGGGCATCTGCATATCTTCTTTGGAGAAATGTCTATGTAGGTCTTCTACCCAGTTTTGGATTGGGCTGTTCTTTTGATATTGAGCTGGCAGTCAGATTCTTAACCACTGTGCCACCAGTGGTTAAGAAT
The DNA here is from genome assembly GCF_949987515.2 of Delphinus delphis. Lineage (NCBI taxonomy): Eukaryota > Metazoa > Chordata > Mammalia > Artiodactyla > Delphinidae > Delphinus > Delphinus delphis. Next base: position 24,721,739 of record NC_082693.1, on the reverse strand, counting down.
AATTCCTAATTTTACTCACATAGAACAGTGCCCTATGCACAGGTTTACAGGAATGGTCCCTGTAAGTTTCACAATTTCAGTGAGCAATTGACATTTAAGAAATTATTTATCAGGCTTATCATTTGATTTTTAAATTTTTAGATAAAATCTTAGGATATTTCACTTGTTTACAAAACATTTATCTGAACTTCAGCTGACCAATACCCTCATCTCTCTAGGCTTAGCCAAAAACTAAGGAAGGTGCCTGAGCCTGGATACTTAATGCCAAAGCCCATCACAGAGATATATAATACAGAATAAGAAGTCTGAAGCAACTATTTTTTCTTATTTTCCACCAAAATTTATCATTTGGTTTCCAAAATTACAGCATTCAAAAAAGGAGGATAGTTTTAACTTTTTAGGTAAGCACAATATAACCTAATCAAAGAACAACTCATAAAGATATTAGCAAAAAAAAAATACTTTTTTTCCTTTCTTTCTCTGATCTCCCTTTCTCTCACCCCCCCTGTCCCTACCCCTCTCTTTTTCTCTTTCTGTCTCTCCTCTCTTTTGCAAATGCTATAAAGGGAAAATATTTTGAATTTTTTGAATTAGTATTTACTAAAAACCTCTTACATGAATATTGGTCTAAACTGCTTTAAATAATTTAAATTATACTCTTTGATAGGGACTCAGTAAATTGAAAGATGAGATTTACAATAAGGATTCTCTAATTCTTATGTTAATTTGTTTTGTACCATTTTTACTTTGTCTCATTGAATTTCTCTCATCTTTTCAATCAGATAACATTAAGGGGGGTTAAAGATGGGCTGTATTAAAATGTCAGGCCTGTCTAAAGCTTTCTTCTTCACAGTATGATCTGAAGGTGGTTAATTTTGGTACTGGCACAATCTCTGACCTCCTGGGACAGTGATCTGGTGGTGATGCTTGAGGGCTCTGTCAGCAAAGGACGAAGGGTTAGCATTCCATGTACTACCTAAGGAAGCTGCCTGACTTTCATACGAGGGTCAGAGACTGGTGCTCTGTTTTCAGCTTGAGTTGGCAGTAATTTTCAAATTGTTCTGTATTTAATCTTTTCCCTATTGAATAGAACTGTGTTAGACTATTTTACTATGTTAGACTGTTTTACTTGCCCTTTCTCTAGTTGAAAGCCAATTTAACTCAGGAGGGACATAAGCTTTATTTCTTACTTTGACTGTTTCTTCTTCCCAAGAACTCTTTTTTATTCTTTCCTTTCAAGGTCAAGCTCTATGTGGATTAGACTACAATCAATTTTGTAAATTGATATAGTCTGTAAGGGTTACATAGCCAAATTAAAAAAAAATTAGAGACCTAATAACCTAAGTTTTCATTCATGTGTGTATTTAAAAATGTCCTCGTTGAGCACCTACTGTGTGTCAAGTAGGGGCACCTTGAAAAAGGAAGTTTCCCTTATCTTAGCATCTCATTCTAGTGGAGAAGAACAATATACAAAGGTAATTCCAATTCCACATGCCATGGGAGCTGCCAGTCTAGGAGGGAACAACCAACACTTTCTGCAAGGATGGATGGAGGTTTTGCAGGAGAAGTAATGTTTGAGCTGAGTTTTAAAGCTCAAGTATTAGTTGATTTGATTTTTGTTTTATGTTTTAATGTTTTATACACCAATATCTTACGTTAAAGAAATCTGTATCAAGCTCTTTTCCTATTAACAATTACACATACTCTGAATCTCTCCTGTCATTTGGATTGTTGGAACATTTTGTTATTCATTCTTAAGCCATAAATTGCATTACTTCACTTTCTCTAACCCTCCATCTTGTCTTTTTTTTTTTTTTTTTTTAAATATTTATTTACTTATTTGGCTGTGCTGGTCTTAGTTGTGGCACGTGGGATCTAGTTCCCTGACCAGGGATCGAACCCGGGCCCCCTACTTTGGGAGCACGGAGTTTTAACCACTGGACCACCAGGGTAGTCCCCTACATCTTGTCTTTTTCATAAAATTTTCAACAATACAGTTCCAACATTTCATGCATATTCTTTGTCAATTTAACAGTCAACAACTTAAGCCTGACAAGTGTCTAATTCTCACCAAAGATTAACAGCTTTGGGCACTTACCTGATTTCATCTTGGTCTCAACTTTATTATCAGTAGCATGATCACTTTCATTTTTCTATCCCCCACAGATATTTATAAAATAAGAGTAAATTTAAACCAAATTGTCAGATAGTGGTAACACAAACAACTGCTGGGGCCAAAATAACTAAGAATCTCTTAAAGAGGCAAAATGAAGTGGGGGAATTATAACAGAGGCAATTAAGCTAGAGTAATTAAGACAGGGTGGTATTGCTGCAGAGATAAACTGATCAAGAGAACAGAATACAAAAGCAAGAAATAGCGCCATCTTACATTCTCTAAATTGGCAAAATGCATAGTGTGACAAGATAAACAGATAATGAGAATGTGGAGTGGAGGGGAACTCTCCTCACGGCTGGGGGTGGGGTGCAACTCAGATAACATGGGTAAAACTGAAGATGCCAATGTCTTCTGAGCCAGCAATTCTACCTCTAGGTAAATGCCCTAGAGCATTGTCTTCAACCATGGCTGCAATTAAATGAAAACATCTGGGGCATGGAGGGGGGTAATGTTTTTTTTTTTTACTATTTATTTATTTGGCTGTACCAGGTCTTAGTTGCGTGGCACGTGGGATCTAGTTCCCTGACCAGGGATCGAACCCAGGCCCCCTGCACTGGGAGTGCTGAGTCTTAACCACTAAGGCACCAGGGAAGTCCTAGGGGTAATTTTTTTAACTCCTTACATGATGCTAATGTGCAGTCAGGTTTGGGAACAGTGTCCTAGGAAAGTGATGCAACCATGACCACTAAACATGTACAGGAAAGTTTATAGAAATGTGAATATTAGCAAAAGCCGGACTTCCCAATGTCCACTAGAGAAGCATGGATAATCAAAATCTATATAGTATACTCACACAGCAGTAAAATATATGACATTCCACAGGCTCTTTAGGTGAATCTTAAAAGCAATGCTGAGCTTAAAAAGCAAATTTCAGAAGAGTAGGTACCTTATAAAGCTCAGAAACAGGCAAAATTAAACTGCTTAGGCTTCATATATGGTTGAAAAAAATGCCAGGGAAAATAACCCACCATTCAGAGCAGTGGGCGGGGGGTGTGGGGATAGGATGGAGGAACCACACACAAGTGGTATTATAATTTTCTAGTTAAGTTGGTGGTGGTTTTACAGATGTTTATGATCTTGCTCCATAACTTACATAATACTTCTGTGTACACAGTATAAGTATACTTACAGACCTTTTAAATAATACTAGTTTCTCAGCATAGAACCTATTCTTCTCTCCAGGTAATTAGAGTTCCACACTCATTCGGAGCATTATACCCTTGCATTTTCGGCAGTTCCCTTTGCCTAGAAAGCACAAATTGTCACTGACACTTGCATTCCCTGATGTCACTATTTAACTTTGCTTAGTTAACACTGGCAATTACATTTTCTACCATCTATTCTCTTCCAGGGGAAAAGGGTTTAACATTTGTTTATCTTCTAGGTGCCAGATATTACTTGACATTTCCATTTAGGTCATTTAATCATTAAAACTAATCTTATGAAAATGTTTTGAATGTAATATTAATAACCCCTGGGAATAGGGATTAAGTGTTGGTTCTGAAACCAGAGTTCTTGGGTTCAAATCCCGCCTTCATCGCCAACTAGTGTTATGACTTTGGGCAAGTTAGTCTCCTTATACTTCCATTTTCTCATCTATAAAGTGGAGGTAATAAAAAAACCTATTCATACAGATATCCTATAGTTAAAGGAGTTTATAAATTCAAACCACTTAAAAAAGTGGCTGGCACCTAGTAAACTTTCAATTCATGTTAGTTATTATTTTGTGCATTTTTCTAAAATAAAGTTTTAAAGAGGATTCCCCCCCCCCCAACCTGACCTTGGATCCTTTAAAAAATACTTGAAGAGAATAGTTAAAAAATTGTTACATAGGGAGGGTGGGAGGGAGGGAGACGCAAAAGGGAAGAGATATGGGAACATATGTATATGTATAACTGATTCACTTTGTTATAAAGCAGAAACTAACACACCATTGTAAAGCAATTGTACCCCAATAAAGATGTTAAAAAAATTGTTACAAAAATGGATGAACCTCAAAATCATTATGCTAATTGAAAGAAGCCAGTCGCAACAGACTACATGTTAGGATTCCACTTACATGGAATGTAGACAAATTTATAGACAGAAAGCAGAACAGTGGTTCCCTAAGGTTATGGGTAAGTGCAAGAAATAACAAAATGGGGGTGATGGAAATGTTCTAAAATTAGATTATGGTGATGGTTGCACAACTGCATAAATTTACTAAAATCATGGAATTGTACACTTACAAATTGTTTTTTAAGGAACAGTTCCAGGATTTTTACTTTAATGGCACTTTTATCAGGATGGGTAAAATCTGATTAAACTCTCATGTTTGAATGTAGTCAAAATCCAGCAATACACTGTTATGTGTGCAGGCAGAGGCTATGTCATATGTTACTTGGGGAGAGGTTGATTTTATTAAGCCTTGCTGTTCAAGAATACAGTACAGCTTTCTAATTTTTCTGTTCTTTTTTATGTCTCCATTTTGTTTTTCAAAAATTCTCTTCATAATTTCCCTAAGGATTTAATTGGGGAATGACAATCCCATTAGGCTACCTTAGTAGCTTTCCATGTGCCAACTTCTTTACATATATTAATTTAATTCTGAGCGCAATTGTATCAGAAAGGCATTCTCTTTCCCATTTTACCCATGAGATTGAAGCTAGGGAGGCTGACTTGTTTTACATCAAACATCTGGTTTCAGAGAAGAAATAACACACAGATTTTTCTGATTACAGACTTTAATTACTATATCACATGGCTGATGGGTGTTTTCAGAAGATAATGTAGGCAAGAGTGTGGAGTTTGGACTGGGGAGATAAGACTGGGAGCATGGAGAGATTGGAATTGGGCTGGCTTCATTCACACACTTGAACATGAGAAGGAAAATAAAATGGAGAGAGGTAAAAAGAAGACTTATGTGTAATAAGGGAGGTTCAGTTTTCAGAGAGCTTAAAAATAGTATAAATTTCCTTGAATCCACCAGGAATTACTTGCCAGCTGCTGGTTAAAAAGACGTTACTACAGTAGTTTGAAGGAATTAGGATTTTTATTCTCTTACTTAAATGGAGTCAGGCAGCTGATAGGCAGCTCTACAAAGTTAGAGGGCCTGCAGCTTTTCCTGTCTTCCTCCTCCACCATCCTCAGTGTATCGATTCAATCCTCAAGTCATAAAATTGCTGCAGGGCTCAGGTCATCGCAGTCACATTCCAAGATTGGAAATGAGGGAGGGCAAGGAGAAAAGGGGATAAATGACTTTCATAAAAGCCCTACTCAGTGACTATTATTTACATAACTACCTGCCAAGCCTGGGAATATAGTTCTTCACTTGGGTTTACTGTCCAGGATTCTGGTTCTAAAGAAGGAGAGAAGAGTATTTACATGGCAACCAGAAGTCTCTCCCACATATCTAATTATAATACTTTGCATTAATTTTACTTTTATTACCTTTTCTAAGAATAAGTGCAAAAGAAAGTCAATTAAAGAGTGATACTGTGATTGTATAAAGCAAAAATTATAATTCTTTATTTCACTGCTATCCTTTTCCCATTTCCGCTAGTTATCATTTTTAATAGTCCAGGACATCTCATAACAATAATTGGAGTTTCAGAAGGAGAAAATAGAGAAAATGGAGGTGAGAAATTAATCAAGGAAACAAATCAAGAAAACTTCCTAGACTTAAGGGTATGTGTTGTCAGGTGGAAAGAATGCACTGGATGCCTAGCACAAGAGTGAAGACGGACCCAGATCACAGATGTCACTGTGAAGCTTAAAGGCACTGGGGACAAGAAAATTACATAAGATTCCAGAGAAAAACAGGTCTCATACATAGGATCAAGAATCTGAGTGGCTTTAGACTTCTCATCAGGAATATTTAAATGCACAAAGATGCTTTGCCATGTGGACCTCTCCACTGGGCTTCTTGAGTGGGCTGATGACAAAACAGCTGCATTTCCCCAAAGGATGATCCAAGAGAGAGCAAGGGGGAGCCGCACTGTCCTTTATGGCCTTTGCTAGCACCCTTTAAACTTTATAATAATTGTTTTTTTTAATTCATCCTTGACAAATCATATAGTTTAACTGAATCAAGCCTATCTGCTTGGTGTATAGACCAAAAAAAAAAAAAATTACTAATTTCCCAGCCTCATTTTTTCCATCTTTTGCCTCCAAATGAAAGACTCTAATGGGTTCCTGTGTGTTCCTTCAGCATGGACTTGGCTTAGGATAGACATGACGTTAATGGCTTCTCCTACCTCAGACTCAGCAATCCCCATCTCTATTATGATGGGAGTGCCAAAGGGCACTCAATGTGCTATAGACCATCACCCTTATAGATGGATGTGATACCAAAGCAGCAGCCTCAATCTGTGTCAAGGACTCAGATCTTTAATGAGGTTCCCCCAACCTAATTACCCTCCATTAGAGGAAAAATCAGCTTCTGACCAAGTTTACTCATGCAGACTGGTTCATGAGACGGTGGAGGGCAGCGGGGAACAGGTCTGACTGGCTTCTTTCCTTCTAAGACCCAGACAGGGAGGAGGGGGACCTCACTATTGTTGGTTCAACTATCCTTTACTTAGAAAAACAAGTTTAATTCGTAAGAGTATTTGTCAGGTTAGGTCCTGTTGAACAGTAAGATATACAAATGTATTCATAATTTTTAGTCAAAGCATCTGAACTCTGACCATGTATTATTTACATATTTAGCTGCTTCTATATTTTTTATATGATAGGAAAATCAACTTATGGACATATCTCATATATGGGATGGAAATTATTTGACCTTTTTAGCTCAACATCAGTGGTATATAATCATATCAGAAAATGGAAAAATGTCTTCTGCTGTGCTCAGTTGAAAGTTGATTTTCTTTCTGTCATATCATCCTGGGTTTTTTTCCTTTCTAATTATGATAGTTTGTCACATACATAAAAATCACAGAGTCTGGTGTACAGCATGAAACTGGAAATAGTCTTAATGAAGGAAATTGACTGGTCACTGGGATTGGTAGCTAGTGACTGAATCTGAGGTTAGTGGTGCCATTGACTTTTGTAGATACAGTGCAGAAGAAATAGATTTGGGGTAAATTATAAAATCCACTTGGGATATATTGAATTTGAGGTGTTTCTGGGGCATTCATATAGCAAAAAGTATTAACTTACCTTAATTTTGTTGCTTACTTGCTAAAACTTTTATGCAAACTACAGAGAACTAAAAAAAGAAAAAAACAAACAAAAACCAGTATGAAAACACCTTTTGATCATTTGCACAAAATACAGGTTGTTTAGCACCAGTTGTTAATTCCCAATCTAACATCTATCTCCCAGTTCTCTTTTGTGGGCAATGTTACCAAACCAGGTTCGTTTTACCTAGCGCACAGCAAGCCCAAGTGCTGAGATGCTGAGGTTTGCAGCAAAGGCAGGGTTTTTCCACACGGCAGCCAAGCGAGGGGGCTGGAGGGCAAATCTCAAATTTGCCTTCCTGAAGGCAAGGGGCTCTCTGGGTCTTTATGGAATAAAGAAGCAGGGCGGTCTCAGTGGGGGAGCATGGAGAAGGGTGATGGGAAAAGGTGAGGTAATGGTCATTCTGTGCAGGCCTAACTAAGCTATGGGCCACTGCACCTTCAAAAGGTCACCAAGTGGACCCTCCACATGCCCAGTTGTAGGGTTGGTGATCCCATCCAGCCTTAACCAGCTCAGCTTGAGCTAGACACAGATGACCCCAAGTTCCTTGAAAATAACTCGGGCAAACATCTTATTGTTTAGGCTATGTGCTGCTTGGAGGACAAGCAAGTCTTAAAATGACCTTGATTAGTGAAGGCAGGTGAAACGGATTTGACTAATCATTACCCACAGTTTCATAATACATAATGGACATATTTTTTTTCCTTGGAAGCAAATTGTTTTCTAGATATAACTACACCAATAACATAGGATTAAGTACTCGCCCCTCTTTCTAGTTAAGCAAGGTTTCAATCTTCAGGAGGAAATTTAGTCTTGACTTAGTATTATAGGAGATGGTGAGCTGTTTTTTAAATAAGCAGGATCAAATTAGTCAGTTTTGTTTCACTGGGCCATCCAACTCTTATGGGATAGTTGTTACCCTGAAAGTAGACTACTCTAGAGACCAGGCATCCAGTGTAACTAAGTGAACAACAACCAGCTTCCAGCCACACAAGACCTCAAACAATCAGACCTACAAAGGAAGGGCTGATGGTGCATTTGTGGCTAAGATAAAGAAGCACTTTAGATATGTATTAACTCATTTAGTCCTTATAAAAATCTTTGAGACATTATAGTACAATTTTATAGATGAAGAAAAGAGGACAAAATAATGAAATAATGTGCCCAAGGTCACATGCTAGTAAGTTATTGAACTGGAATTTTAACCCAGGAAATCCTAGCTACAGTGTCTATGATCTTAGACATCACATTATGCTTCTTCATAAATATGTGAAGGAGGCAGAAACTTTATATCAGTTTAGAGTTGGTTTAAAGTTTTTGGACTAATCCTGAAATGAAAGTCTGGAAATGAAATTGCATCAGTGGAAACTCTTTATCTGCCCTTATTTTCTAGGACAGTTTAAATTTAGTAAAATTTCATATTTCGATAAACGTTAATTCAGTAAACAAAATGATGACTGCTCCTTCGAAAGGCAGTTTAGTCTTGTGGTCAAGATTTCCCTGCCTCTCCCAGCTATCTGACATTGGGTAAATCACTTAACTGCCACTTGACTCAATTTCCTTATCTATTAAATGGGTAAATAATGTTATTACCGTACACAGTTGTAAAAGATTAAACGAGATGAGGAAAGTAAAGCATATAAATATTGCTTACTGGGGAAGAAAAATCAGTGCTTACCATTTAAGAATTAGTCATTATTACGCTTTTGTTAGAATTTTTGGTCAATAAATCATAAAATTAAAAATCTCAATGTTTGGAAAATCTGGTAACACATGGGCTTGCTCTTGAGCCCTTTTTTTCCAAAGTCCCCTCTGTTACCTCTTATAATATGAAGTGTTAGGGAAAAAAGGTGAATGAAGTATTAATTTTCTTTCTCAACAAATATTCGAGTGCATAGAAAAGTATTGGTGATATAAGAATGAGGAAGACGCATGTGATTTCTTACAGAGCTTACCATCTAGAAGACAAGAAAAACATTTAACAAATAATTTAAAAGCGTTACCTGTGCCTGGAAAGGAAAGTTTAAACGTTCTTGACAGAAGAAAATAAAGGGGCACAAAACGTGGTGCAGAGTTTGTAAGAGTAATACGGATAGGGCTGCAAATGTTAATTCCTGCGCCCAAGTATCTCATTCCTAACGAAGTACTATTAGAGGAGTTGAGATTCTTTCTGTGGTCTCTAAGTATCCGTTGGTAGGTAACAAAGCTCTCCTTGGAGAAGTTAATTCCTTGCTAGCCACGTGGTCACAAGTGAAATAAGTTTAAACCGCCATTCTTCTTAGCCGAGCCCCCTTAACTCGGCTCACACCTCTTGATTCACAAAGCACTTCGTCAGCGAAAGGAATATCGCGAGAACTCTACACCGTTTCCCCGCCCCCCCCCCACCCCCGGCTGACGTTTTCCACGGTGGTAGTCGCTTTTGTTCTCGCGATATTTCCGGGTAAACGGGGGCCCGGGCGACCGGGCTTCTGTGAAACATGGCGGTCGGCTGGGACCGTAGCACAAGGTAAAATACTGAAACCTCGCCGGGTGCTGTTTTCTCGTTTGTTCCAGGGCTGTTCAGGGCATGAATGTGGTTAAAGGGGTGAGAGCCCGTCATAGCGTTAGCTCCCTGTCTTAGTTCCTCTCTTCCGGAGAGCGGGCCGGACCGGGGAGCCGGTCTACTTACCTTCCCCGGGGTCGTTACTGGCAGGACCCTGGGCAGCGCTGCGCCTGGAAGCTCCCCTTTTCCTGGTCCAATGTCTCTCCGCTGTCTTCCAACTTGAAGGAGTTTAGCTGCGTCCCCATAGCTGCTGACCCTGGCCCATTGCTTCTCACAGTGCCCCGTGCCCCGGTGGCTCCTCCCGTCCGCAGGGGCGGAGGGTCCCGCGTTGTGAAGACCAGCCTGATAGTGTCCCGATCGTCCCGGGTGTCTGGCTCCCATCCCCATTTCAGATACCAAATTCTTCGCAGCAAGTTGTGCTCTCTAAGAAAGAACGAGGTCTTGGCCTCGCCTCGGGAGGTTCGCACGCCGCTTAGGAAATTGAGAAAGGGGCAGGGCAGGGTGAGATGCTGTAGGAGAGACAGGTCCGAGTGTCACTACTTTTCTGAAACCCTTGAAGAGTTAAGAAGCCCTTGTTAGATAACATGTCAGCTCGTGGTAGAGAATAGCTTTGAGTATTGGTAGTATATAGAATTAATAGGTCATTGTTTGAGAAAACACGTTCCAGTAACTTTTATATTTAGGATTTAGTGCCCTCGAGACAACACAAAGTTACAAAATACCAGTTAAAATGATGCAAGACTGGCTTTCAGAATCAGTTAAAGATGAAGATACAGAAGCAGATAAAGATACAGTTAAAAACGGGATTTATTTATTTGTTTGCAGTTGTACTTAGGTATTTCATTGAACTCTAGTGTACAGCCATTATAAAGAAATGAATTAGGCTTGTTCACTGAAGAATTCAGGACTTATGTTTGTTTACTTAATTTGTTTATTGATATTTCCAAATTGATGCAATTATTCCAGTTCTCTTAGAGGAAAAACATGAAAAAAAAATTTCATGGTTTTCTTCGGGGGGAGAACGTGGGGCGCAATTTCTTTCTTTTTGATGATGAACTTCAGTCACAACTGACTGCTGTAATTGGTTGAGGGTACAAATCATAAAAATATATCAAGCTTGAAAGTCTCAGAGGAAATCAGTACTAGTTTGGAACAACAGCATCAAAAAAGAATTAGAAAAAATAATAAATTTCTTTGAGGATTAGTCATTTAATTGGAAGAAATAGTGAAACATTTTTAATAGAAGTTACTCTTTAGGCAGTCTGTGCATGCTCCAAATCCTATTCAACAGTTTTTCTATATTTATTCTGATTCTGCCTCTTAATGTCATGATGGGTAAATTAACCTCTTTCTGTCGTAGTTTCCTTATCTGCAAAATGGGAATAATAATAATACAACTCAGAAAGTGAGTGGTGATGATCAAGTGAGCTAAAACATACAAAGCACCTAGAACAATGCCTGACATACAGTTAACTTTCATTAAATGTTAGCTCTTGTTATTTTTAAATTTTTGTTTTCTAACTTCTATACCTACTCACAAAATGTTGCCTTTGTTCTTAGTCAAAATATAGACTGAAGAAGATGCTTTTATAAGTAATTTCTTGGATTCCAAAATTGATTAAACTCTTCAGTCTATATGGTTAAAATGTCCTTAAACTCCATCTTCCAATTGCTTGCTTTCTTAAGCCGTTATCCTCTCTTAATTACTAAGGTACAGATTCCTCTTTCTACTACTCCATGCAGTCTTACTTAAGTCTAGGTCACTTCTAGGTCATTTCTGCCCTAGGTGCCTTGTTAACCCATTCTCCTTGCTTTTGGAGACCTTCATTCTGTTGTCAATATATTTCATGTGGGCTTCCCTGGTGGCCCAGTGGTTGAGAGTCCACCTGCCGATGCAGGGGACATGGGTTCGTGCCCCGGTCCAGGAAGATCCCACATGCCCCGGAGCAGCTGGGCCGGTGAGCCACCGCCGCTGAGCCTCTGCGACCGGAGCCTTTGCTCCGCAAACAAACAAACAAACAAAATATATATATATATATATATATATATATATATATATATATATAATTTCATGTGTCTCTGACCTTTTCCTCACACTTTCCTTACTTGCTTAATTCAATTAATTTAATTCAATTTTGTATGCTTTTATTGAGTAGTTACTGTAGTCAAACCATTCTTTAAGGAGGAGGATGTTTGTCTTTGCTTCATCTTGCTACTAGGTACTTACAAATTATTGTGTTGCCATCACTCTATAGTCTCTTCTTTTAACTTTCATTCTATCAATTTGTATAATCCTCAGTCTGTTCATGTTATTATCGCCTAACTTCACTTTCCCACCTTCCTAAAGACTTTAACATAAACCTCAAATATCCTACAAGTCTTTGCATTTCTTTTGAGAATTAGAAATAGATATTTATCAAATGACTCATTTTTATCTTGATTAAAAACTGTGAGGTAACCATTATGTCTCCCTCCCTCCTTTTAAAACAAAATTATAAAAGAATTCTGAGAAGTTGAGGATCTTTTCAAATTCATCACATAGCTTGTAAGTGCCTAGAAGTCCCCCAAGTGTTTTTGATCACAAAAAACTCACATTTATACCATCTTACTTGGCTTCCAAGTAAACCTTTTTTTTTAAATCACTTGGAAGTTTATTAGATTTGTTTGAATTATGTTAGTGTAAATAATTTTAAAAACAAAATGTAACTCTGTTGTAAAAAGTTTTAAAGTAAAAAGAATGAGTACTTTTTTGATATCTAGTGTTTGTAAAGTGAAACTAAGTTATCTTTCATAAAATTTATTGTATTCTAATGCAATATTGTCAAGTAGTTTAAAATTACATATAAGTCATAGTTTTGCTTTTCGTTTCTGAAGTTCAGTGATAGCCTGGATAATATTTGTTCCATCTCCTTTCTCATTGTTATTAATGGCTTGTGTTAGTTTCATAGGACTGCCATAACAAATTACCAACTGGATGGCTTTAAAAACTAGAAATTTGTTCTCTTACAGTTTGGGAGACTACCAGACTGAAATCAAGGTGTCAGCAGGGCCATACTCCCTCTGACAGCTCTAGGAAAGAAACCTTCCTTGTCTCTTCTAGCATCTGGGCAATCCTTGGCTCCTTGGCTTGTAGATACATCACTCTAATCTCTGCCTGTCTTCACATGGCATTCTCCCCTGTGTGTCTGTGTATTCTCACATGGCCTTGTTAAAAGGGCACCAGTCATTGGATTTTGGGCCACCTTAATGCAGTATGGTCTCTTAACATCTTTAAAAACCCAAATATTTCCAAATAAGACCCATTCACAGATACCAGGGGTGAGGACCTAAAAGTGTCCTTTTGGGAGACATAGTTCAACTCACAACAATGGCCATGTGTATTAACCAATTAAATATTTCTCATATTGTTAAATATACATTAAAAATAGAAGTTAGCTCATAAAGTGTGGGTAGCAGAAGATAAATTATGCCTCCATTTTTGTTTGAAGAAGTAATTAAACTTAATTCAGCAGACCATAAAAGTGTCATGAATTCTATATTTTAATTTTGGCAAAGCATCTGATAGTTTCATTATATTCACGTGGACACAGATGATGAAATACTAGCTGTTTGACATTTCTTAGATTGAGTGTTGATAATGTGTCTCTGTGTTCCAGCATGAAAGGTGGTTTCTTATTTCTTATGCAGTTTTTCAAAGCATTGTCTTAGTCTCAGTTGTTATCAGTGACTTCCTGGAATTTGCTTGTTTTATTTTTTAGTATACACAACAGTTCAGGAGAGAAATTGAAGATATGATACTGGACTGGAGATTGTCAAAGTATGAAGAGCATCACCAACTAATGGGCAAAGGAATCTAGCATAATGGCTCCTAAATTTTGTTAACCAGTACAAAAAAATGTATAGAAAAAATCAGGGAAAGGGGCTGGACTTAAGGACTGATATAGAATTGCAGTTTTTTTTTTTTTTTTGCGGTACATGGGCCTCTCACTGTTGTGGCCTCTCCTGTTGGTGAGCACAGGCTGCGAACGCACAGGCTCAGCGGCCATGGCTCACCGGCCTAGCCGCTCTGCGGCATGTGGGATCTTTCCGGACTGGGGCACGAACCCGTGTCCCCTGCATCGGCAGGCGGACTCTCAACCACTGCGCCACCAGGGAAGCCCTAGAATTGCAGTTTTTAATTTTATTAAAGAAAGATATCCAAAAACAAACAAACAAAAAACTTTATCTAATTTTATCATTTCATAAAAGAAAGGACATTTGACACATTAAAAAAAAGGAAGGAAATAATCTCAGAATAAAAGACAGATTTTTAAACTGAATAAATTTAACTTAAAAAAAGAATCCTATATTGTCCTTGTTTTTTTTCACTTAGGTACAGACTAGAAACTTTTGTAACAGAATGGCAGTTCTGTGGTTCTGGAAACCACTGATCTAGGGTCTTTCTAAATGCATTTTTGAAAATGTCTGACTGAGCTGGATGGAGAGGCAAATAGAGTGGGAATGGGAGCAGTGGAACTGAATGACTGGGAGGAATCCAAGGGATTGAGAACACAGGGAAAATGAAGAGTAGATTCTTCCCTAGTGAGGAAATTAAAGAGCTGGCAAGATAATTGTTTCTGCTCAGAGAGGAAAATTGGTGATTTGGATATTAGAGGTGGAACAGTTTTAAAAGTTAAGAGGAGCCAAAGCATGGCCTTGTTCGTGTGTGGCTTTGTATAGAATTAAGATGGAAGTCACTGGAGAATATGTTAGGCTTACATGGTAAAAGGATTATCATTTTGAATGAGTGCCCGAGACTGAGTGTCATAGGGTGGTGATGGAATGGGGAGGAAGTGCAGTGAATGATCCAGGTGCTGAAGTCATTAAGGAAGTTCTATATATATCCAGGTGTTAATGGAAGATGAATCAAGTGCTGAAGTGAGTTAGTGTACACTGTGGGTTGGAGTATGGACTCTGGAGCCAAGCTGCTTGGCAGTGAATCCAGTTTCTACCACCTGCTGTGTGGGCCTTGAAAATACTTGACTGGGGACTTCCCTGGTGGCGCAGTGGATAAGACTCCGCACTCCCAATTCAGGGGGCCCGGGTTCAATCCCTGGTCAGGGAACTAGATCCCACATGCATGCAGCAACTAAGAGTTTGCATGCCAAAGAGCCCGTGTGCTGCAACTAAGGAGTACAGAAGCCGCAACTAAGGAGCTGGTGAGCCGCAACTAAGGAGCCCGCCTGCCACAACTAAGACCCGGTGCAACCAAATAAATAAATATTAAAAAAAAAAGAAAATACTTAACTGTCTGTGCCTCGGTTTCCTTATCTATAAGTGAATAAAAATAGTATTTACTTTGTAGAGTCCTTTAGAGGATTAAATGAATTTAATATATGAAGTGCTTCAAATAATACCTAGCACATAATATGAAAGTTAGCTATAATTCTAATGTAGTATGTGTGTTTATTATTATTATTAGAAGATAGACTTGAAAAGGGAAGAGATGGTTGAGATATCATGTTAAAACATGCTACTTCTTTACCTGTGAGTCTCAGAAATGAAGTATGATTCAAAGATAATTACCACCAGGAGAACGTTATGTTTCATAAAGAGCAGGTAGAAGGATTGCTTTTAGAAAAACTGGAAGTTATTGGATGACTTGTTCATATCAGAACAGTGGCTCTATAGAGTAGATTGGCAGGTATTCGAGGTGGAACGAATTTTTGGTTGTAGGTTAATGCTGAGCTAACAGGAATGGGACTGGAGCAGCAGCAGAGTGGCAAGGTGCTCCATTGTAGAATAGAGCTGTCTTAGCAGAAGGTGAGACACAGCCTGCTGTTGTCCACCTTTCTATCCCGGGATGGGGGAGAGGAAGTGAGAGTGCCCTATGCATGCCCTCAGGGTCAGGCCGTGGAATCGTGAAAACTAGGAATGGAAGAGCCAGAGGCTGGGAGAGAGCCAAGTGAGTACACTAGTTAGATGATTAAGGGAGGAGTGCCGGATAGGTTATATGAAGTGTTAGAGGGTTGGTAAAACTAGCTGCTTTCCATATCTTTATACGTACATGTAATTTACAAGAAAGCATTTATAGAGCTCATTACAATATAGAAAATTTAGAAAGTAAAATTCACAGTTTTATTCATTTGCTCAACAATGCTATACCTACTATGTGCCAACCACTGTTGTAGGTGCTAGGGATATACTGTAGTGAGCAAAACAAAAATTCTTCTTGTAGATCTTATATTTTTACATATTTACTTATCTAAGTATGACTGTTTTGATTGGAAAGCTGTGCTACCGTGAGTTTTTCTGGGGAAATTTCCCACCTTCCTTCTTTCCTTCCTTCCATAAATATTTATCAAGTAACCTGCTGTGCATTGGAGATACAAAGATTAAGTTAGACATGGTTCCTGCCCTAAAATTACAATGGAGAAAACAAAATTAAACAAGCAAGTATAAATAGTGTGATAAAGGCACAGTGTTCTAGGAGGCCATGCTATAACTCATATGTTTGAGGTCATAGAAGTTTTTTTTTCCCCCTGAGAGAGATATTTAGACAGACTTGAAGAGTAAATAGGAGTTAGTCAAATGTAGAGGTGGGGGAGTGGGGGAAGGATATTTATAGTAGAGAGAATAGCATGTTTAAGGAATAGAAAGTGATTTAGTATGGTTGGAACTAAGACTTTGAGGGATTGGGTTTTGAAGCGAGGTAAGCAGGGCCTGTGTTTTGAGTGCTTTGTAAACCATGTTAGGATAGGGTCCAAACTCTTTAAATGTAATGGGGACCTATAAAAATATTTTAAAATAAAATTTATATGATCAGTTTTATGTATTAAAAATATTATTGATTGTTGTGTGGAGAGTGAATTGAAAGATTGAAGATTGAAGCAATGCAGAGATGGATTATGGCAACTGAGACTAGGCTCCTAGTAAGGAACTTCTCAATGGGCCTGGAAAAGAAATGACAGATTTGAGAGAAATTTAGGAAGAGTTTAAGTCTAAGGATGCAACTTATGTTTCTAGCTTGTGCATTTGGGTGCATGTGTCATCATTAACGAATATAGGGACACAGGAGGAGAAACAGGTTTGGTAGGGTGAAGTATTTATTTTTAGACTTGTTTTGTCTGAATTGTCTCTGGAATGCCCTAATGAAAATGTAATAGAAGACAAAAAGATATACATGTCTGCAGAAATATTTGGACTGGGAATAAAGATTTGAGAGGAATCAACATGTAGATAGAAATGGAAGGGATGGGAGATCACTTGGGGGAAGTGTGGAGGTTGGGAGGAGGGCCTAGTGCCCTCTGAGAGGAAGAAGAATCTGCAAAATAAGCCAAAGAATATCTTAGAGGTAAAACAAAAATCAGGAGTATAGTATTACCTAAGCCAGGGTAAGAGACTTTCAAGGAGAAAAAGAAGTGATGAATAAGTGAGAAAATATATTTTCTCAGAAGCAAAATTGATTAAGGGCTAAAAATTGTCCGTTGGGTTTGGTACTAAGCAAGTTGTTAATAACCTTGCTGAGAGCAAATTTAGTTGAGAGGCAAGGAAGTAGTCTCAGTATATGAATACGGACAACTCATACCTTTAAGTTTTGCTGTAGATATGCAGCTGGAGATCTATACAGTAGTTGGAGTTGGACTTGAGCTTACGTGGAGAGTTTTGTCTTAAAGATAAGCGGCTTGACATATTTATTATTTAGCCCCTGTAGGAAAGAATGAGTATAAATTGAAAGATGGAAGAAGGATCAGTCTTGGTGCCGTTACTGCTAAGCAGGTACAGAAAATAAATTTGATTACTGAGTTGAACAAACTTGAGGAACATGGCTTATGCTTAATAAACACTCAGAAGCTTAATTTACAGATGAGAAGAGCAGTTTTTTGTTTGTTTGGTTTTTTTTGCAGTATGCGGGCCTCTCACTGTTGTGGCCTCTCCCGCCGCGGAGCACAGGCTCCGGACGCGCAGGCCCAGCGGCCATGGCCCACGGGCCCAGCCGCTTCGCGGCACGCGGGATCCTCCCGGACCGGGGCACGAACCCGCATCCCCCGCATCAGCAGGCGGACTCCCAACTACTGTGCCACCAGGGAAGCCCGAGAAGAGTAGTTTTATAACTGTCATGGGGATCAAACACTGTCATCTCTTGTCTACATGTTCTTTTTTTTCCTTAGGAAAACCATATACATGAAATGCAAAATTATATTCTGAAGGCCACTTTTGAGCATGGAATCAGCAAGGGGAGTTAGTTGGGTATTTATAATGGCAAATGAAATCAACCCATTAATGCATTTAGCTTCACTTTAGGGCAGTGGCTCCTTCATGGACTGATTAGTAGTGCCTCTGGTTAGGTCCTGCTCTCTTTTGGACAGTGTTTATGATTACTGCCAGTTTTTACTTCCCTGAGTCTCCTTTTTTCTCCATGAATACTCTTTCTATGGTCTGTTCTTTCTGTATTAATCCTACTTAGATTTCAGACAAGTCTTTCTGCTTTCTTCTAGAGACAATCTTTTAGTGACTTTTTCAACCATTTAACTTATTCTGTTATGTGTTGATTTTATCAATACAACTTTGATTTCTGGTAATGCTTGTAGTGTCACCTATAATATTATTTATATAAATCAGTCAGATAAAAAAAATTATATAAAGGGCTTCCCTGGTGGCGCAGTGGTTGAGAGTTCGCCTGCCAATGCTGGGACACGGGTTCTTGCCCCGGTCCAGGAAGATCCCACATGCTGCAGAGTGGCTGGGCCCGTGAGCCATGGCTGCTGAGCCTGCGCGTCTGGAGCCTGTGCTCCGCAATGGGAGAGGCCACAACAGTGAGCGGCCCGCGTACCGCAAAAAAAAAAAAATTATGTAAATATTTGAGATTTCAGTTATTTTTATGGCTAGCATATTTTAGATGTAGTTGGCATATTGATCAAAAAGAGAATAGCAAGCAATTTTTAAATAATATTTTTATTATAAAAGCAGATAATTTGGAAAATCCAAAATTTTGTAAAGAAGACAAAATCCTCCCATGATCTACTTATAACATTTTGTGTATAGGCCTTCAGTTTGTTTCCCATATATCTTTTTCCCTGTCTCCCATAAAACTGGCATATGGCCTTCTGGTCTTTGCTTAATGTATTATGAGTATTTTCTTACATCATTAAATGTTTTCTTTTATAAGATTTTCAGTGTTTACATAGATTTAGAACTTTTAATTCACTGTAATTTGTATATTGGATACGAGGAGTTCGTTTCTATCTTCAATATTTAAAAATAGCCATACAAGAAATATCCTCATCAAATTTTTGTGCACAACACAGATATTTTCCTTCGGATACATTCCTAAAAAAGGAATTTACTTAGAATAAGAGCGGTGAATATTTATGTTCTTGTTAGCAGTGTATGAGCATATCTACTTTACTTCATTGTCATCCATTAATGGGAATATATTATTTGTATGTGTTTTGTTAATTTCATAGGAGAAAAACTTTATTTTAATTTGTATATTCAAATATTACAAATGTAATTGAATTGATTTTCACTTTTTTTGGCTATTTAATGTGTTTGTGTGTGTAAATTGCCTGTCATTAGTACTTTTTTGTCAGGGTGGAAGTGGAGAAAAAAGAGGTGTGGATAAGTGTTAAGCTTTTTTTCTCAAGGAGGAATAAGAATGTTACGTTGTTCCAAGGACATTTTTCAGTTATCTAAAAATAAAAGAAACCTTTTAATCTTTTTTGGAGGATTCATTTATTCATTTTTTATTCCTTAGCATGACTATATGAAAGAAGAAGAAGGTTTTCCTGAAGATGAGGCGACTGAATCGGAAGAAAACCTTAAGTTTGGTGAAAGAGTTGGATGCCTTTCCGAAAGTTCCTGACAGCTATGTAGAGACTTCAGCCAGTGGGGGTACAGGTGAGTATCAGTTCAAATTAAAACTCCTTCAGTAAGTGCAACTTCTAAGTTATCAATCAAGAGCATACAGAAATGTAGCCATGAGAAAGAACTCATCAATGAACTGTGCAGTAACTTTATAGTTGGTCTGTCCTCATGCCACACTATTTGCCTTAATTTTATTCTTATATATATTCTTTTTTGCATCCAACCCAATGCAGTCTATGCATTTAGCAGTGTTTATTAAAATATTACTGAACAAATTAATCCAGTTTTACTGCTTTGGTGCTCTTGAGTTATGTATACATATATTAACAAGATTATTATATGTAAATAGAATTGAAGTTGTTTAATGATGTTGAAACTGCCTCAGTCTGTTTTGGTTAAGAATAAGTCAATTTAGACATGATAATAAAAATTCTTAAATTTCACATTACTGAAGAGAGGCAGCATAGGGTAATAGTTAAGAGCTTAGACTTTGGAATCAGACTGTCTATATTTAAATTCCACCTCTGCCCCTTCCTAAATACTTGATCTTGAGGAAGTTAATCTGTCTATGCTTTAGTTTCTTCTTCCATGAAATGGGGATGCTATCAGTATTTGCCAGGTAGAGTTGCAGTAGCAATTAAATAAATTAATATTTATAAAATGCTCAGAGCAGTGCCTGGTACAGATAGTAGTATTTGTTAAATAAATAAATAATGAAATATATCAGAAAAATATGCAACTATAACAGTATTAACTATTATTTCTTTCCCCATGAAGAGCTGATAAGACAATGTACTTCCCATAAGATTGACATTTCATTTAGTAAAATGTATAATAAATTGCTTGCTATTTCTAATCTCTTGTGATTAACTTTTGTTAATGAAAATAGTACAAGTTCTTGATGCACAATCCATTTTAAGTGCAGTTTGTCATAGTATATGATAGTGCTTTTTCTTTTTGTTAGATCTTTTAGTTTTATAAATGAAGTGAAATACTTAGGAGCTTTCAAAGTAGAAAGTTTTATTAGAGATTTGGAGATGTTATTTGAGATTCTGACACAGATTGTTGTGGATTCTTAGGATCTAAGAAATTAAGCTAGTTTTTTTTTTTTAATTGGACTATAGGCATGGATGCATTTTTAATTATGAGGGGACTACTTTCAAATTTGTGTTGTGAAACTTATGCTTACTTTCATCATTTATCTTATCTGTGACACTGCTATATATAACAAGGTAAAAGTTTTATGTATTTGTAGAATTTTGACAAATCTATTTAGTGAGAAATGTCCTTCGTATTGAAGAAATAAAATGCTTTCTCAATAGTGCAAATGTTTGTGTTCATTAAATCTTCATTTTTGAGCTGTTTTAGAAAAAAATTTATAATGACTATTTTAAGAAAAACCTTTTATTGTATTCATTCACGTGGCAATCATATTAGGGTATTCTTTGCTAATTTTAATCTTACTTAAAATGGTTTCCTGCTGTTTACCTTTTAAAAATTGTTTTAATTCTTTCCTTTTTTGTTGGTTTCTCAGTTTCTCTAATAGCATTTACCACTATGGCTTTATTAACTATAATGGAATTTTCAGTATATCAAGATACATGGATGAAGTATGAATATGAAGTAGACAAGGATTTTTCTAGGTAACTTTTTTTTTGAAATACCTTTAGATTTAAATTGCTCTGAAGGTAACATGTTAAAAAAAAAAGTCTAACCTTTTATACTTGGTTTATTTTAATTCTGAAGAAATAGTACTGAAAAATCCTCATTAATTGTATGCATTAGGTAAAACATTTTAGAATAATTTGAATACTGGTTAAATTCTAAGAGAAAGGTTCTCTGATTGAATATGCATTTGTTTAAAAAGGTTAGGAGAATATGTTTTTCCTTAGATGTTGAAATGACGGAAATTGTTTGATGTTTTGAAATTGTTTACTCTTTAGATTTTGAAGTATCTTACTGATCTGTGTGAACTGGAAAATAAATTGTCTAAGGTTACATTGTTTATGCTTATAGCTTGATTGTTGTAAATTGTGTATAAACTATATTTTAAGGTAAACAGCATCACTTTTAAACCTTTGAAAATATTAGTACCTTAATTAGGAGACAAAATATACTTTATTTGTATTATTTGTATTTTTTAATTGAAGATAACAGGTTTATAATACTTAGATTGCACTAGATAGCAGGAAACATTTACTTCTCAATTTCAATCCCAGCTCTGCCATTTACTAAGTATGTGACTTTAGGGAACTTACTAAATCTATTTCTGCGTGTGCTTCAGTTTCCTTTTCTGTAAAATGGGGATACTAATTATAGTCCTTTCCTCTTCAGGTCAGTGAGAATTCAGTCAGTCAACATTTGTAATAGTTGCTGTGTAACCTTGGGCAAGTCATACAACTGACTTCTTTCGGGCCTCAGTTTCTTGATCTATAACATCAGTGTTATTCTTAATGCCATTAGTTTTTAAGGAATTTGTTGTTTTTCTTATTTTGGTTTTTTTTAGCACCAATGAAATAATTTTTATTCTTTCTAAATGAAGTCATGTAGTTCACCACATAAGTGTAGTGGGGATGCCTAGAAGCCTGTCTGCTTGACCTCACCCTCTTCCTATAAATCTGAGCCTAAACCCCAGGGTTATTTGGAACACAGTTTGAACTCTAGACTACTTTAAGACTCTGTGAAGTTCTAAAAATCTGTACTCCCTATTGAAACCGGATGAAAATTATTAGAGTGAAAAAAAGTTTTGATAGGAAGCGCAGGACAGGACTGATCCTGATTGTACTCATTCTGTTATTCATGGCACTGATTCTGCTATTTGAAAATTAATTTGATTTGAACTAAATATTTGAAAATAAGGCATTGGTTGAGCCTTTTTAAAAGGCCATGCAAAACTTTAAGAATCAGGTTTTGTGGGGTTTTTTTTTCTGGTAATTTGGGTACATTCATCTTGAGTCACACAGACCTAGTTTCCAATATGCCACTTCAGTAGTTATGTGGTCTTAAGCCAGGCATTTATTTAAACTGCCGTAAACACCATTGGCTTATTTGTAGAACTGAAGCTATCTACTTTATAGGTCCATGGTAAGGAATAAAGAGGATAGTATTTGTAGGACATCAGGTACAATGCCTGATGTCTGGTATTTATTTGGTAAATAAGGAGAGAAAGGCTTTCAATTCCTAACTTTTGATTTTGAAAGTTTTGTATTGTTTAATGGCATAGTCTACGTAAGGTTTATGTAAACAGAGGTTAATACTTTTTTCTGAGTTGCTTGGACTTACTAATTGTAGAATTGCCATTAAAATGAAGGATACTGTGTTAAAAACTTGTGAAATCAGAAAGACTTTTGGAATTATTACAAAATAGGATTTTTACTTTTAAAGTGCCTTTGTTTTGCCCATATGAATGCTATCCAAGTTCTAATTGACATATTTTATTCTGTATGAAGTCCAAGTTTTTCATAGATCAGTTGATTTATATTGATCATGTTTTGTTGATCAATTGGTAGGTTCTAATGTTTCCTTTTTGTCTTTTAGCAAATTGAGAATCAATATAGATATTACTGTTGCCATGAAGTGTCAGTGTAAGTACGTGTTTAACCTGATGATTGCATATATAGATTATGGTTTAAACAGTTGCTAGTAAAAAGTAAAAGCCACTGGTTGTTTTAACTTTATTTTTCCTTTATGATATCTTAATTTAAGAATACAAAGTGTTTTTCTCCCCAGCTTGTATTCTTTAAATTTCTTCTCCATAAAGAGATTTAACTTTCACATTAGTATAATTAAAATGAAAGAAAATTGGAGGAAATTTTTATAAATCGAAGTTCTAGTTTAGGTATATCCTTTATTTCTTTCTTGTTTGGCATACTGATTTTTACATCCACATTCCAGAAACATATCCTCTTTCACAGTTTCAATTTACTACCCTTTACTTTTACTTCTGCATATTAAAATACAGATCCAAATCTTTTGAGTTAATGGTGATGTTACCCTTTTCTGTTTTCTTCGCTGGCTTCACTTAATTATACTGGTAGAAGTGGAAAAATGTTAATATGCTAGATAGATAATGTTTGAATCAGTATAGTTCTCAAAAATGAGGCTGCTTTTTCATCTTAAATTGTGTCTTAAATTACTGCTTGAAAAGTAGAGACCAAGAATTCAGTAGTTCAGACAAAATTTTTTAAAGTGTGAAATCATTTTATCCAATTAAGGAAATTAATTTCTAAAAGATTTCATCTAAGAACAACCTTAAATCTCTTTTCCTTTTCCATTTATTTTTTCTTATGTTAGTGGTTAGTGGATATAGTTTGACTCTCAGCATAGAATATAAAACTTCTAATTCTTTTCTATGCAGATATTGGAGCAGATGTATTGGATTTAGCAGAAACAATGGTTGCATCTGCAGATGGTCTAGTTTATGAACCAGTAAGTTTGATTTACATGTTCTTTTAAATAGTATGCTTTGAGGAATTGTTCCCTTGAAGACAGTTTTGATATTTGCTTTTAATTTTGTCTGAGCTAGTTTTTTAAAAATATATTTTCTTAATTCAAAAGTAGTATACAACATTGTAAATCAGCTATACTTCAGTAAAAAATAAAACAAAAACAAAACAAACAGAAATATTCCATATTCTTTGTAAACATTTAGGGGGAAGAAAAAATTATATCTAATTACCAAATTATGTAAATATAATTACCAAATTATATCTAAACCAAAGCCTTGTTAGCATTCTGGATAAGCCTCTATAATCTTATACTTATTTTATATTTTTTGTTAATGCTTCCTAACAGTTTCCTTTTCTCTTTTATACAGTTGCTATAGTGATGAAATTTTCTTCTTTTCTTCTAATGATTTGGAAATTCTATGTCTTATTTGTATTCTTCTTTTACCAAATTTAAGTTCTTAAAAACGTTTGAGCTATATTTCTCTTGTAATCAAGAATGAAGCATTATCTAAGAGGAGAAATTTCATATGCATTTAGTTCTTCCTCTCTCCTTCACACCTCCATTTCCCAGACCTAATGAAATACTGACATTCTCTTATTGTTTTCATAGTACAAGTTGTGTGTAATAGAATTAATTTGTTAGAAAACACCATCACATTACAGGGGCAGGTATCACATTACAGGGTTGGGTGATAACAGGTCATGATCAGAACTAGCCCTAAAGAAGCTTTAGAAAACAAAGCATGGAACTCCCAGCTACTCTGCCTTGCTGACTGCTCTGTTGGCATTGTGGTACTTATGTTTACCCATGCGTTCTTGAGTTGTTTTGTTTACCATTGACAGTTGTGAACCCTCTTTAAACAAAATTGCAAAGTGAAGACTAAAGGTGATGGAGGAGGATTAGAAGTAACTGAATAGGTGGAGGAGAAAAAAGGGAAGCTCTTAGTTCAGTTTTGATTACCAAATTATTTTTAGTTTACATGAACAAAATATATTTATGCCTTTTGATACACACTTTTAAAATAAAATTTTCTAAAGAAAAAGTAACTTTTGTTACTGCCACTCTGAACCACCCTACTTCCTACCTCCTGTATTGCCACTCAAAAAATTGATATCAGTAATTTTAAATGAGGTTAGGAACCTTACAAATTCAGGTACCATGTTATTGCATGTTAAACTATTATCTGGAAATTTAGATCTAGATGATTATTATCAGACACTAACATTTGTATTCTGTTTCATACTATTTTAGGAATAATTATTCAACTTTATGTTTTATTGCTTTTACTTTCTACCCTTCTTAGTTTCTTTATTTTTGTTTATCGTTTTGTGAGGGACTTTTTGTGACTTCTTTATCAGCAAGAATATGTGGGTTATGTTTTATGACAGACCGCCTATGTCATTCTGTTCTCAATACGTGTAAGGTTGGCTGAGGATAGAATTCTTGCTTTATGGTGTTTTACACTCAGAACTTTATAGACATTCCTTTATTGCCTTCTGGCACAATTTTTTTTTTCTTTGCAGGTAACATATTTATCTACTTACATGCTTTTTTCTTTTACTTTTGAAATTCAAATATTTATCCTGTATATCCAAGTGTGGATCCCCTTCAGTTATTTTTGGCTTTTGATGGTATTAATGATCTGAAGTTTTAAGTGTTTTTTGCTTGTTTGTTTGCTTTAATGATGTTCAGAGTAACGGTTTTACCTCTGTTTTTTAAAATTCTTATCAAGTGATGTTGAATTTCATGGAGTGGTTCTCAATATTTTTATCAATTCTTGCATAAGATGCATATTTTGAACTTTATCTGTGAGTTCTGGGAGATGACCTTGATCCAGCAGGATCAATCTTTTTTTTTTCAATGCCTTCATTATGTTTTAAAATTCAGTGATTATATTTTCCACCTTTGATATATTGCAGATCACTCCGTTTTTTTCTGTCTTCATGATGATAAATCTCATTGAGAAATAATTAGAAAAACTTCACTTTTCTTCTTCTTTTTAGAAATGGTATCACAAAGGAAAATTAGCCCTCGGACCTCAGATTTACCACTTCTTTCAAATTGATGAATCTTTTTGTCTATCTAGCTATCTAGCTATCTATTTTCTTGTTCATCTTTAGGATGGGAAAATAAATGGCCAGTTAACTGACTGAGAGTTGAGATAGACTTGAGTTATGTCGGTTCCCTTTCCCTCCCCACCCCCACTTTTTTTTTTTCCAGACGTAAATGAAAGGAGAAGGATATATAGTTTAGATATACTGTGTTTCTTCTAAGCAAAATTAGAGCTTCAGATGCTTTTGAAAAGAAAGGAGGAAGTCACATTGGGTTCAGGATGGCAGAGTAGTTCACCAGGGCACCCCACATTTCCTTTTCCGTATTTGTTTTGACAGGTTAAATTTAGCTAGGGTAATTCCTTTTTTCTTTAACTGGTGTGACTGTCCTCATTAGCAGCCAGCTGTAGCAGTAGTTTTGCTTAATTTAGAATACAGTCCAGGTCACATGTAAGCTGGGAATAATAATGCTGTGGAATGCCCTTTGTGATGTGGTCTCTGGTACTCGATTGAACTGCTAGAAGTCTTCTTAGGATGGTGACTGTCTCTTCCTCAAGTGTCTTGTTATCTTTTATCACCTGTTTTCCTCTGTTACTCTGAATTGGGGATTTACTGCTTACATGGATTTTCCTGTCCCATGAAATAAATTATGTGTTGGGCTCTTTTCTCAATTTAGTCTCCCTTGTATGCTGTCTTGCATAAGTTTTTGATAATTTCCAACATATGGATACTATTTAAAATGATTTAAAATAATGATACAGTTTGTGTCCTCATTTTTCTGTTTCTTTGGACATTGTGAGAATTTGAGGAGATAATCATCTTGAACTTACCCACTAAAATTTATTTATGCTGTTTTTCTAGCATTCGCTCCATACTGTCACTCCCACTCTCTTCACGTTTATTAAGTCTCTGATTTTTTTAATAAATATTTTTTCTGGACAGCTTGTCTCTTCAGCTAGATTCTAAGCTCCTGAAAAGCAATTACTTTATTTTTTCTTCTTTATAGCTCACAAAATGTAAAGCATAATGCATTGCAGGTATTAGGCACTGATGAATATGTTAGAATTATGTAATTGTGGCAGGATCTTTGATTATTCCATTTTTGATTATTCCATTGTAACAGCTTCTGCCATTTCTTTCAATCATTTGTAGAAGAGGAAAGTTTTATTTTGATTTAACTGTCATGAACTAAAAGTCATGTCTTAGCCAGAAAGTTAGAAACTTAAAAATATGTAATTGTATATTTTTATCAGTAATTTTTAAAACGTTTAACAGTGTTTCTGGTAAGTATTCATTCCCTTGTCCTAATTTATATTAAAATATTTAAGAATTATTATTAATGTAAAATTATTTGAGATAATTTTTACTTGTTTTTAAATTTTCACTCATTCTTTTAATATGCAGTCTGAATATTAAAAACTTAATTCTAATAATTTTACTGGTTTCTAAACCATGATCACACAATATGCTATGATAGCTACTATTTATTTAAAGAAAAGAACTACTTTTAGGGATGTGAGAAAGTGAGGAATCTGACATAGTTGGGTTTATATACTGACCTTCATTATCTGTGATTTTTCAAAAAATTTTTTAATCTTTTGAGTTCTTTTTTATATATAAAAAGGAGAGAATAATAACAAACTCACAAGGTTGTTATGAAGGTTAAGTGAGATAATGATTTAAGTAGCATAGTGCCGAGCACAAAGTAGGCCACTCAGTAGTTCTTTACCCGCTGTGTTAAGCACTATACCGAGCAGTTTGGGGAAGTCAAAGGGTGAATCACATAGTCCCTGCTGTCAGTAGTTTTATTCACAAGGTAACTGGGGAGCAGTTGCATGTAGCCTCATCTGTTTGCCATGGTGTGTTTTATAGCACTTTCTTTGTGTGCTGTGCTGTGAAAAAGGTTGGGAAGCAAGGTATAGACAAGTTCAGCAGGAGGAGTAATCAAAGTAATTTCACTGTAATCATTAACCTAGAGCAAGTGGCATATAGAATTTAGACTGACATTAGGGTCACAGTTACAGGAGAGGAAGGTTCCAGGTTGATATAATTAAATAACCAAAGGCACAGAGGTAGAACTGTCTGATGGAATGAGGGGTTAAAGAGAAAGGATTTATAGTGAGAGAGTAGTAGGTTAGGGCATGATTATGGAGGGATCATTAATGATATTGATAAGTTAGAAAGTAGAATTAATATGCCTTGTTATAAATCGCCTTTTAAAAATCAAAAGTGGACTTTTTGTTGGAAAATTAAATTGTGGGTATTGCCACAAACTGTGAGAAGTTTGCCTCTTTTCCTCTGATTCTACAAAGTAGCTAAGTTTGTCTTTGAATTGGTGAACATAGTGCCTAGATAAAATTTCTTGAATTATTCTTTCTTGATTAATACATGTGGGAATTATAGTGACATTGTTAGGTCATTTCAAAACTTTTTGATTTTATCATGGTATTTTCCTGGCAAGAATATGGGCTTTGGACGCTTGAATATTATACTTAAGCTGTATGTCTTTTTCATTTCTTCTTCTCTTTTAAATACTTAAGTTTCATGCTGGCATCATTTAAATGATTTTAAGTCTTAAAATACCATTTTGTACATGTGATAGATTGCATTGTATCCATTCCTATAAATGTAGATAACTGTAATAGAAAAATATTCGCAATTAGTGAAATTTCTTTATACTACTTTTGAGTAAAATTAATTTTTTAGTTTGACTTATGGAAGATTAAATGTAAATTATGAATACTTGTTTTTAATGTTATTATAAATTTGTTCCTTGGTCAAAGAAAATTTTAAAAAATTATGATATAAGAGCCAAGAGAAATTGACAGTGCTAGTGATTATGTTTTCCTTTATTTCAGGCAATATTTGATCTTTCACCACAGCAAAAAGAGTGGCAGAGGTAACAAGTAAACAAAGTATTGTGGTCCATAGAAATTAGATCATGTTTTGTCTATTTTGTCTACTGTATATTATTCATAGATTAATATATTTATCTAGGCATTTCTTTGGATGAAATATTAGCAGAATATAGTATATAATATAATCTTTACACTTTCAAAGATTTTATCAGATCTTAGGAAAGTCATATAATCTTTAATGCACTTTGAATCATAAATACATTTTAGTTTTCATTTAAAATTGTATTAACTATTTAAAAAATTTTAAAAGCAATATATGATCAAATTTGAATATAAAGGATATAAAGTGAAAGTAAAAGCCTCCTCATCATTCTCTAAACCTAGTGCCACTAACTGGTGGTAATAACCAGAGTTAAATTTCTTGTGTAGCCTGCTACAAATATTCTGTTTGTGTATAATTTTCTACATGTTTCCATATTTGCTTATGTTATTTTTTTCCTAATACAAATGGGGTCATTCTATACATTTGTTTTATAACTTTCTTTTTCCAACCTAACCTTATATTTTGCACATCTTCCCACTTAAGTACATATAGTGGTACCCTTTATGGATAAGCTATAATTTATTTAATTGGATACTTATCGATGGGCATTTAGATTACTTGCAAAGATTCTAATATCAATGCTCAGTGAAAATTCTTGAATCTAATTCCTTGTGTGAATGTATATATATATATATATATACATATTCCTCATGTACTTGAGTGAATATATGTATATATATATAAAGTTTCTAGAAAAGAAATTTATCTTTTAGAGTATATTTAATGTTTTGATAAGTTCTCATGACAAGGAAGAAAATTTGTAATGGTGAGGTAGGTGGTGGTTGTTAACTAAACTTACGGTGGTAATCATTTCACATATATACATCTGTCAAATCATGTGTTTATACCTTAGTCTTATACAATGTTATATATTAGTAAAACTGGAAAAAAATTTTGATAGATAATGCCAAACATCTTCCCCAAATAGTTTCATTTATATTCCAAAGCTATCAATATGTGAGAGTACTTGTTTCTATACAACCTCACCAACAGTGGGTATAAGCAGACTTTTTTTATTTTTGCCAATTTGATTCGTGAAAACTGGTATTGTACTTGTTTTAGTTAGCATTTCTTTGTAAATCAGTTTAATATCTGTGGATTATTTTTTTCCCATTTGTATTTTTGTGTGTGTGAAACTAATTGCTCATGCCGTATGCCCATTTTGCTTGATTGTTTTCTTAATAACTTTAAATAATTTTTTTTGTTGTTTTGTTTGTTTTTTGGCTGCATTGGGTCTTTGTTGCTACGCAAGGGCTTTCTCTAGTTGTGGCGAGCGGGGTGGGGGGGGTGGGGGTGGGGGTGGCGCTGCTCTTCATTGCGGTGCTGGGCTTCTCATTGCAGTGGCTTCTCTTGTTGCGGAGCACGGGCTCTAGGCACACGGGCTTCAGTAGCCATGGCTCGTGGGCTCTAGAGTGGAGCGCAGGCTCAGTAGTTGTGGCACACAGGCTTAGTTGCTCCGCGGCATATGAGATCTTCTTGGACCAGGGCTCAAACCCATGTCCCCTGCATTGGCAGGTGGATTCTTAACCACTGCGCCACCAGGGAAGCCCAATTTTTTGTATATTAAAGAAATTAGTTCTTTGTTTTAAATAGTTACCCCATCCCCACTCTTTTCTTTCTTTTTGTTTTCTAGACTATGTCTTATGCTTAAAAAGGCATTACCTAATTTAAGATTATTACAAAAAAATTTTTTTACCCATTTTTTTTTTGTTTCGTTCTAGTCCCTAAGTACATTTCAAAGGCCTTTCTCTTTTAATTTCTACTTTCACCATTTGGAGAAATTTTAAAATTAAAGTTGAAACGAATGTATTGAACAAAATAACTGAATATTAGGTGTCTCTGGGCTTCTAGCACTTTTAGTAGAGAGCCATCCAGAGATGAAATACATTACTTTATTCCAGAAATGTTAAAGTGAGAAGTCTCCTTTCATCTAGAATTTTATTTAGTGTTCAAGACTAGTAGTAAGTGAGAGAAGAGATTGTGTTTTTACTGTTAAAATGATAGACATTTTCCATCGTAGTAGAATTTTCTACATCCTTTTATATATGGAATATAAACTTGGGTATTTATTGGTATATTTGAGGCAGAAGTTATACACGTACACACACACACACACACACACACACACACACACACACACACACACACACACACACACACACACACACAGAGTTTGGTGTCATCAACCTCTTTTCCCACTGCCCAGCACTAAAAGTTAAACTCTGGAAACAGAAGACACACATACAGCATACAGTTTGGTGTCATCAACCTCTTTTCCCACTGACCAAGCAATAAAAGTTGAACTCTGGAAATACAAGACATGCAAAAATATGAAGCTTTCAATTTCTGTTAGCATTAGATCTAAAGATTTTAAGTCTTTGTACATGTAAATCTGAAGATGGGATCTGGCCTCTTGAAGCTTCCTAGATTATCATGTTCTGCTTCTAAACAAATATTCTTGAATGGATTAGAGATGCCTAAGACCTAACAACCTGAATAATGTGCATACCAAAACGTTCTTTACCTGTAGAATTTGCTAAAAGATATTTAAGTTGTCTTTCAATTGTTCTGCTTTCTTAAAATATTTAGGATCCCAATTAATCTCTTTCCTTTAGTAAAAGGAAATCTCAAAGCCTAGACATAGCCTTCCTGATTACTGTTTTTTATTTATACTAAATTTACAGTATAAAAATGACTTTTTATTTTAAATAGGCCTGTTACCAGTGTTCTTAGTGGGTGGTACATACGTATTTTATCTTTATCTCTCGCTTGCACTTCTAAAAAATGTTTATTATATCATTATGATGGGATGTGAAATATATTCTCATTTACATTTGCTGCTTCTTTAAGTTCCTATGTTTGTTAATTTTTCCAAGTTATTTATGTGTGTGTATGTATGTGTATATATATTTTAAAGACTTTTTAAGAGTATTTTTAGGTTTACAGCAAAACTGAGTGAAAAGTACAGAGTACCCAAATATCCCCTGCCCCCACCCGTGTACAGCCTCCATTGTTATCAATATCCCACACCAGAGTAGTACATTTCTTACAGTCTATGCACCTACATGAACACATCATTATTGCCCAGAGTCCATAGTTTACGTTAGAGTTCACTCTTGGAGATGTACACTCTTTGAGTTTTAACAAATACATAATGACATGTACTCACCATTACAGTACCTGTAGTTTTACTGCCCTGAAAATTCCCAGTTTTGTCTATTCATCCCTCCTTTCCCTCTGGGTGTAAATTTTGTACTTGCTGAGTTTGAACTGTGATACAGGTGACTTTGGATGTTAGTTATATAAAGATATAGATTAAAGGATATAAAATAGGATTATATCTAAAGATACAAAGTTATTGTTGAAAATGTTAGAAATATTAGAGAGAAGAAATACTTTTATTCTTGGTTTTGTTCTTCAGAATAAGTAATTTCATGAGTTATGTAAATGCAACAATTTTGTAAAAAAAAAAAATCTTCAAGCAACTAATGTGTTTTTAGTGGCAAAGTATATTTAAAAAGAAAATCTAAGCATGAGTTCTCAAATGAATACTTTGTTCTCTATAATCCTATACCTTATATGCTGATGTTCTTTTTAAAAATTATAGGTAGAATATAATAGTTCGTTTAGAATGGTCTTGTCATAGGATAAAGTTCAGGTTTCTTTGGAAAAGGCAGACACTAGGTGATATTAAATGTCACTGTGGCCTGGTTTGTAATGAGAATTGGATGCTCCTGTGTGGATTTAACCCCCAGGAACATGCCCCTTTAAGTCCATCATATCTATTATGTGGCCCCTTATTTGTCTCATTCTTTGTATCTGTAACACTTTATTCAGTGCCCGACAAAAACTAAGAATTTTGTTATTGCTGCGTGCATGCATGAAAGATAAATTTAGATATTCAGGTGAACAGAAGTTCTTTCTTGGTGACCCTGATTCCACCAATAATGGACATGTAATTAGTGTCCACACATTCATTACTGATGGAATTAGACAGACTTAAGGACCCCAGCTGTTACACCTCTAGCCATACTCCCTCACTTTTCCTGCTTTCAAGGAAATGACCAAAGAATACTTGGGACTTTATTTTAGAATAAAGTTATGTAATAATAAATGTATGGCTTAGCTAAGTCAACTACCTGTGTTATTTTTAAAATAGTGTTGGCTTTCTCTGTGTGTCTTACTGTATTTGTTAACTATTGCTTGTTTTTGTATTTAGGATGCTACAGCTGATTCAGAGTAGACTGCAAGAAGAACATTCACTTCAAGATGTGATCTTTAAAAGTGCTTTTAAAAGTGCATCAACAGCACTTCCACCAAGGTGGGAGATTTTGTGAGACTATTTATTAAGAATTTATTGGGGCTTCCCTGGTGGCGCAGTGCTTGACGCCTGCCGATGCAGGGGACATGGGTTCGTGCCCTGGTCCGGGAAGATCCCACATGCCGCAGAGCGGCTGGGCCCGTGAGCCATGGCCACTGAGCCTGCGCGTCCGGAGCCTGTGTTCCGCAACGGGAGAGGCCACAACAGTGAGAGGCCAGCGTACCACAAAAAAAAAAAAAAAGAAAAAAAAAAGAATTTATTGTGACATAATTTTAGTATTGGTTTACTCCTCTGAATCTTATATTTCTTAGAGAAAATGTAATCATTCTGTATGATGAGATGTCTTTTTTTTTTTTTTGGCCGCACCGTGCGGCATATGGGATCTTAGTTCCCCAACCAGGGATTGAACCCGCACCCCCTGCAGTGGAAGCGTGGAATCTTAACCACTGGACCGCCAGGGAAGTCTCAAGATGTCTTTTTTACTCTTAAATTTATGGCCTATGATACTGATCAGGATTATCCCAAATATTATTTTCATTTTTATGTGTGTATGGTATACCTTCATATAAAATTGTACTAGGTTTTAAGAACAAATTAATTTCATTTACCATTATGAAGATGTATAAAGTTTTGTTAGGAATTTCATGTTTTTATTTCACTTTTTGTCTCTTTTATAGATTAGAAGAGCTGATATTTGGAAATGCTATAATCATGAAAATGATCATTTAAATTTAAAAATATACAGAGGTTTTACATTTGCTTAGGAAGAAAATGTTATTGTCTATTTGAAGTTAAGTGGCATGCCCTTCCCTTACTCATTCTTTTTCCCAACGCTTCCTGTCCCCTAAAGTACCAGAAACATGATAAAAGCATGTCTTTGTTGGACTAGTAATTCTTTACTTTTAATTTTTCTTCTCTCATTAGACTTAGTCCTCTGGTTAAATTTGAATGACCTTGAAATTTTATATTTGTGTAAATAATATATATATATAATAATTATATAATTTTTTTCATTTTGTAGTTGTTTTTTAATAAAAGAGTAGACTTCAAAAAACTGCTATTCTACTTTTGACATTTAGAACATTATCTAAAAATTGATCTTTAGGGATTTTTTTTTTCCCATCTATAAAATTTTCTCACCAGAAATATGGTGACTATATTGAATACACTGTAAGTAATTCAAATGTATCTTGTTGTAACAGGGAAGATGATTCATCACAGCCTCCAGATGCTTGCAGAATTCGTGGTCATCTATATGTCAATAAAGTAGCGGGGAATTTTCACATAACTGTGGGCAAGTATGTTCTTTTCACTTACTGAAAATACTTTAAACAAGTTGGCAGTTTGGTTAAAAGTAAATTCTTTGTTAATCAAATAATATATAACTAACCACTAGAGAACTCTTAAAATGTATATTTTTTATGTCTTCAGCCTTCAACCTCAGGATAGAGAAGACTACTAACTTTAAAAACTACTGCTTCAAAACAAAAGAAAAATAGTCATGTCATATTTCATATATTAAAGTATATAAGTTGTAGGTAAATATGAATTAAAACCTTCAGCTTGCCAAGTTTTAGTAGCCAGAAAGCTCTTACCTAGACATTTCATTAATTTGTTCATTTTGTTGGATATTAGGTTTTTGTTTTGTTTTTCCTTTTGGTGATCCTCATCAAAATATAATCCCTGACCAGTACGAGACAAGTATTTTGATGTAGTTAGAAATATGTCTGGGATAAAGTTAAATTGGGTAAATGTTAAGGAAAAATATCAGACCACCTGCCTTCATGAGCAGAACCCAACACAGAAACTGTCATATAATAAACACTTGGTAAATTCCTGAATGAATAAATAGGTTCTCTGATTATCTCCTCTCTCTTTCTCTACTTTTCTCCCTGCCTTCCTTCCTTCCATCTAGACTTGCAAAGCTGAACAATTCTTCATTGCAAAAGAAGAGTATTTTTTGAGTACTTGCTATGTGCAAAGTACCATGGTAGATACTAAAGATGAAGCAGTGAAAAACAGAGAAAGGGTTTTTGCCCTTATGATGCTGACATTCTGTGAGAGAATCTGAATTTTAAACAGTGAATTACAGTAATAATTATTTAATTATAGTTGTATTGAAGTTATAAAGGAAAACTATGGCTGATAAGAAACTATATAACAAGGTACCTGACCTACTCTGCAAGTTAGTGGAGGCTTTATTGAGGGAAACCTTTGAACACTAATGGATGGTTAGGAATTTTATATATAAAAGGAGAGAATGGCATCTAGACTGAGGGAAAGGCCATAGAGCAGGACAGAGCGTGGCTGGAGATTTTTTAAATATATAGAGACAGCATTAGACTTCTATGCAAAATTATTTCAGTGTTTACAGTGATCAGATCAAATCAGGCATTTGCTTTGTCTTTGTTTTGTTTTTTTGGCCGTGCCACATGGGTTGTGAGATCTTACTTCCTCAACCAGGGGTTAAACCCGGGCCCTCGGCAGTGAAAGTGCTGAGTCCTAACCACTGGGCTGCCAGGGAATTCCCTGCTTTGTCTTTGTTATCCCACTCTTCTTAACATTCATGTTTTGTTGTTTTGTTACTGTTGCCAGGGCCTATTCTCTCCATCCCCAACCTGTAGATGGGAACCTTAGAATTTCTTGGTATCATATAGTCAACAAATGATAGTTGGCTCAAAGAAATTTAGAAGGTTTTATTGCACTTCTGAATAAAAACAATATCCTACTCCAAAACTAACTGAAAGAGGGAAACGTTGACAAATATTGGAAGAACTTCTATATTTTGGCCTTTGTTCTCAATTTCACTTACCTCTCCATGTGATAACTCATCTTATCAATAAGAGAGGCCAAATGGAAAGGCATTTGGTTTGTATCCTATCCTTATCTTATCTGGGATTTTGAAAATCGGGAATGTCAACTCTAAACCCCAGTTAAGCAAAATGTTATCTCCCAGCAAAAATACCTGGATTCCAAAAAAGTACTCAATTACTACTATTATAATTTGAATTTCATTAATAAGTTTGTAAAAATTTGTTTTCTCTCTTGTTATGTAACTACATAATATCTTCAGTTTTGCATCTTGGCCCACAAAACCTAAAATATTTACTGTCTGACTCTTTACAGAAAACGTTTGCCAACCCCCAGTTTATTGCATTACTGAGATGAGATTTACCTACTTAAATCATGGGCCAAGTATGTTGTTATATTATTTTATACTAAGAAAATTATATAACTTAGGAAAGATCCCCTTTATGATTTTAATTAGTTATGTATTTAAATGTTATTACTTTAATCTTTTCTTCCTCCTTTCAGGGCAATTCCACATCCCCGAGGTCATGCACACTTGGCAGCACTTGTCAACCACGACTGTAAGCAGTTTCTGAAATTTCTTTCTGTGAAGATGTCCTTGCAAAAAAAGTGTGTTTTTTAATTTTTAGTGCAGGTGCGAGGTAGGGCTTTGGAAGTGGGGTATGCTGAAAGAAGATATCTAAAGGAGAAAATAAATGATCTAACTTATTGACTAATCCATTTTCTCTTGTCTTTAAGCTACCTATATTTCTTTTTAGCCATAGCTCAGAAGTTGCTGAGGTAGGGAGAAGCACCCTTGGTGTGCTTTATATCACTTAGTACACATTTCTGCTAATTTTTTTTTTTTTCTGATAGTTTTTACAGATAGTGAAAAGAATATATTTGAAACTTGTTTAAATATGTAAATTTAAATATGGACATTTACACACATATATAAAGTATTCAAGTTAGTTTTGTGTAATGATTATCATAAAACTTAGTTTTTAAAATCTCCTTTAGACAACAAAAACAAGTAATAAATTCCATAAAAAAACAAGTTTAGTTACATAAATGTGCTAAAGCAATAGTGTGTATTAAAAATATACCTGATCAGTTTCATGGACATCATCTCAGTTCTTCTAACACAATCCTGTTTCTATATGATGATTTGGACTAGAAAAGACTTATTTTTTTGTTTATCAGAATTAGATGTCATATTATTTCTTAGATATTAATTTGTATATAATTATGAAATTTGCGATATAGCATTTTATCAGAATGTGTTTACCTCTATACATACAATTCCCACATATTTGCATGCATTTTTCTTAAAATAATATGTTTTTAAATACTATATTATTATACCAGCAGATTTTAGATATTTTCATTTGAGAATAGGTAAGAATGTGAACTAATCTGTAACATGTAGTTTTGAATAATTTAATTTCTCTACTTAATTTTTTTTTTTTTTTTTGCCTCTTAGCTTACAATTTTTCTCATAGAATAGATCATTTGTCTTTTGGAGAGCTTGTTCCAGGAATTATTAATCCTTTAGATGGAACTGAAAAAATTGCATTCGATCGTAAGTATTTAATAATTACTGTTGGAATTTGCATGTAAGCAAATAGTTCTTATAACTTTGATATTAATACATTTTAAATAAACCTCTTCCTTAACCCCCTTGTAACAGATAAACGGATAAATCTTGAAGTGGTTTAAATGGCTGATCATCTTTAAGTGGAGATGTGTGTAAGAGAATTTGTTCTAGTAGTGGATGAATTTTAAATGGTAAAAAATGAGCCATGGAACAGAATAAGAAATTAGTCAGAAGTAGTCAGGAGAAGGAGTAGAATTTAAAGGCTCTCTAAGTATATGAAAGGTTAATGTATTAAGAGGGCATAACTGCTTTTTCATGTTCAACAAAGAAAGAATAAGAACAAAAGAAAGTTTGAACATTATAAGAAAAATTTTCTTCTTTGTGTAGGTTCAGAGTTCTAAAATCTATACAATATTTACCATATCAGAAACCTCTCTAGAGAATTTTACAAACATCAGAAACCTAGAGTTCTTCTAGAATGGTTTGGTATTAACACAGTCAGAAGTAGTACAGATACCTTTTATTACTGTTTGTTTTAACCATCTATTCCATTTAAAATTTCAGTTTATGCAAATATGGATGGATTATTAAGGAATTAAAAGGTTTTTTGGTTTCTGATGTTTGTTTTTTGAAGATTTTTGGTTGCCTTTCTTCTTAAATAGTCATATTATATGCCTTAAGGACGTCTAAAGCTTCCTGTGCTACTAGGAATTCTAGCCTTTGCAAAACTGTAATTAAGGATTTCATTTTTTATTAATTCAAATAGATTTATTCATGTTCTTTTCAGTATTTTACTCTTTTAGCATAGTGTCGTAATCATACATTAAACATGTTTTATTTAGAATTCATGAGTATTTTATGTTTGTGTGGGAATGTTTCACTCAAGGAAGCTTGAGAGTACTAAATTTGGAACTGTGTGAGTAGAAACATTCTGAGAATTACAAGCTTTGTTCTGTGTAATCTCATCTTTAAGTATGTGTTCATTCTACACCAAAATACATTAAATATTACAAGAGATGCGCAATTGAAAACATGTTGGTTAATACTTTGTTTCAAGATGCTGAAATGAACTGTACATTTTTGTAAAGAAGCAGATCTAAATATGAACAGATTAGTTTTCAAAAGGCTCTTTAAATTTACATGTTCAGGAAGACTAAGAGGTGTTTAGAATTATTTTATAAAATGGCATGAGATGAATGTCAGTAGGTTATTCAAAGCTTTAAAGCAGGTATACTCTTCTCCTTCCTAATATATGTTCTATTGGGCCTCTTTTTCGATAAAGAAAAAATTCAGCATTACAGATCTGTTGGATTCAGGTAACTACCCTCTCCTTCATGTAGGAATTTTGAGGGGATTACTTAGCAGTGACATGTTTAATATTGTGCAGATTTGGACAGACCTATAGCCTTTGGAACAGTTTGTGGCTTGCAACAAAATCTAATGCAAGAGCATTTTCCCCCTGCCTGGCCATTAAGTTATCTAACAGACTTATATATTAGACAAATAGGTCTTCAGCAGTTCTCTCTCCATAGCTTAAAAGGTTTCCAATTTTCCCTGTCAAGTTTCTTTGACCCGCTTTGGCTACTGTTCATTGCATTGGACTTCATTCCGCACATGGTGAGATTTCCTTTGTCTCTCATTTTTTTCCCTCAAGTCTAATTATCCCACCCATGTGTACAGCATTGGTTATAACCTCACCACTCTCAATTTCATCTTCTTTTTCATAAATACTTCGTACTTGAACACCTTCTCCGCTCATTTTTAGCTTATTTTTGTTTATGACGTAATAGAGATATTTGTAAAACACCTCAAAAATAAGCACAGATTGAGCAGTTCACTTTACATCAGAGAACAACTCAAAGGATGAAAGATCGTCCACAATTGATAAGCCATTTATTGGTGGTGGACAAAGTTGACACACTTGCTCTAACATTATCTGTGGTAATATTTAGGATTTAAGTTGAAATTAATAATAGAACTGGCCAAAAACTGTTTTATGTTTTTGAAAGTTATAGTGGTACAAGTGGTAGTTATAGTGGTAGGTGAAATAAGAAATGGTGAAGTTGAAACAGGCTTTGCTTTATTTTGTTAGAAACTTGTTTAATGTTAGTGTTGAAGAGACCATTAGTCTTACCTCTCCCTTCTATCTACAATTTTAACTTTCCCTCTCCTATTCTGAATTACAGTGAGATAAGAGACAGAGAAATTGAACTGATGGAAATAAAAATAAAAATTAATTCATGCTAGACACATGAAAGTACATACTGTATACCTCCATTTATATGCAATTCTAGAATAGGCAAAACGAGTCTGTAACAATAGAAGGTAGATTAGTGGTTGGCCTAGGAC
The DNA here is from genome assembly GCF_949987515.2 of Delphinus delphis. Classification (NCBI taxonomy): domain Eukaryota; kingdom Metazoa; phylum Chordata; class Mammalia; order Artiodactyla; family Delphinidae; genus Delphinus; species Delphinus delphis. The sequence continues at coordinate 24,681,494 of NC_082693.1, read as the reverse complement.
CAGAGGTAGAAGGGATTGACTAAAAAGGGGTTCAAAGGAACTCTTTGGGGTGATTAAAATGTTTTATATTTTGATAGTGGTCGTGATTGTATGGATAAAAACATTTGTCAAAATTTATCAAACCATACATTTAAAATTTATATATTTTATTCATGTACTCAGTTGTCATAGACAGTTATCACCATGTGACGTGAAGTACATCGCAAACGTAATGAGGCCCTATTCACTTAACCTAGCTGAAACTATAGATAGATGTATCTAGTTCTAAATTTTCTAGAATGTAGACCTAGAGAATTAACATGTTTTGTATTATGTGAACTGTTAATTGCTTAAAATTAATTAATAATTAGTAATATACTGGTGTTTATGACTTGTATTAAACCTATAAATGCCTAATGACTATATAAATATGATCATTTTGATTACGTAGTAACCCCAGGCCATCATTGAGTAGTTTCTTTGCTTATTTTCCTACTGTAGTATTGATTCTTTGTATTTATCCAAAGGCTACATTTTGGTTTATATATCCAATAGCTAATTCAGTTTTGGTTTATTTATTTCTGTTCAGATATTAGTAGAAACTGAAAATGTGTCTTGTGGTGGTTATGCTATTATAACTTTATTTTTATTAGTTTCTGTACTATAAAGAAATGCTTTTATTTTCCATATTTTATAAAAGGATGATAACGATTATAAAAGATATCTAACTAGATAACTAGCTCATCTTTTTTGACGTCTTCTAATAGATGTGTGTGTGTGTCTGTGTGACTATTTTATGCTTACTGAGAACTTGTTTTACCAAATGTGAATATATTGCTTTCATTGATTCTTTTATAATATTTTTTTGTTAGACATTAAGTTATAAGTAGCATTAAATTTCAGATTAGATGTATTTAATAGAAGGCTGATGTATTTGGCAGTAGTTTCATTGCTACTGGATTGATGAAAAAAACCTACATTTTGTTTTTATTCTAGACAACCAGATGTTCCAATATTTTATTACAATCGTGCCAACAAAACTCCATACATATAAAATTTCAGCAGACACCCATCAGTTTTCTGTGACAGAAAGGGTAAGTTGAATCCAACTGGTAAAATTATTTTTTTAAAGCATTTTATAGTCCCGCTACAAAATTAGTTTGGAGTTTCAGGTAATGCCCTCCCCCATTTAAAATTTGAAATGCATTGGCATTTTATTTTAAGTCAATAAAATATCAGAAATGGGTATTAAGTATGTTTTAGAGTAAGAAAAGAAGTAGATTTAAAAAATCTGGAATGTTTTCCATTCAATTAGTAAAAAATTATTAAACTATGATATTAATTATTTTACTCTTAATATCTTAATACTTGTTTTCCCATGTACTGGTATAAGCAGTTTTTTTTAAATCTGCCAGCAGATTTTCTGATTTCTCTGTTATTTATTTTTTACTTAATGTATCTACCCTGGGACACGCATGGTTATTGTGACTCAGATAGCAGATTTAGAGGGTTTGCCTTCCTAATTTAGGGCTTCATATTCATCTGATTGAGAGGACAGACGTTCTGCAACCTTAGGGTGGAGTGGCCTTATAAGTAAATATTGATAATGAGAAGCAGAATTTTGGAATTGGGCAGTTTAACAGATTTCTCACTTACTCTGGGACCATGTTTTCTTTCTTTCTTTCATTCTTTTTGTTGTTAATTCCTTATTTTTATAAGCTATGTTTTCTTATTGTGTTCAAGAATGGTGAATATTCAAATACTAGTATCCAGAAGAATTCCAGAATTTAAGTGCTTTTAAAAATTTGCTTTCGGGCTTCCCTGGTGACGCAGTGGTTGAGAGTCCGCCTGCCGATGCAGGGGACACAGGTTCGTGCCCCGGTCCAGGAGGATCCCACGTGCCGTGGAGCGGCTGGGCCCGTGAGCCAGAGCCGCTGAGCCTGCGCGTCCGGAGCCTGTGCTCCACAACGGGAGAGGCCACAGCAGTGAGAGGCCCGTGTACAGCAAAAAAAAGAAAAATAAAATAAAATTTGCTTTCCTCCATATGAAATTTTCCTTTGATAGTCTTATAACTTGTGTTGACTATGTGCTCAGTAATTGTAGAGTTTTCCTTATTCTTGGGAAGCTAAATACTAAAGTTTTTAGGGGTGACGTGTCATGTGTTTATAACTTTTCAAATGGTTCAGGAGGAAAAATCAAGTATGTGTAACTCCGTGTGTGTGTGTGTGTGTGTGTGCGCATGCTCACATGCAGAGAGAAAGAGAAACTAGGTAAAGTGTCTACAAGTATATATTGTGCTTTTTAGCATTTCTTTATGGGTGGGGAGATAACCATTTCTCACTAAGGTTGGCAACACCTGAAGGTCAGGCAGTCTACACAGCAGCACGACTTTGGGGAAAACAGGCATGCATACATTGCTAAGGAAAATGGCATAGTCTCTTGGAAGGGAGTTTGGCAATATCTGCAAAATGACATATGCATTTACCGCAATCCCACTTCTAGAAATTAAATCCAAAGATACGGTGGAAAAAAAGTGATGTTGTATATGAGATTATTCGTTTTGTTACTTGTAATGACAGAAGACTGGAAGCAACCCAAGTGATACATCGACACAATGGAGGAACATGCAACTTTAAAAAAAAGAGACAGAAAGATATCTATATACTGATACGAAATTATCTCCAGGATGTATTTTAAATAACAAAAATAAATTAACAAGAAAAAAAAAAGAATCACAGAGCATTTGACCTTTGTGGGATGTGTTAGTACTGATAGGACAACTACAGTGGTTGTATTTCACTTAAAAAAAAAGGAGTAACTGGAGTTGGTAGAGTGGAGGATGAGAAGGACAGGGCTGACCTTCATTGGTCCTAGACCAAAAGCGAATCATTATGAGTCTTTTGTTATGTAGACACAGTGATCCCTAAAACAATATCCACTCACATAGGTGATGACAATATATTTATAATTTTGGCAAAATATTGAACTTATCAGAACTTAAAGATGAAGTCACTTTATATTGGAAACTTGATCAATGTCTTATAAGGCTCTGTTGTGCTAATAGGCAAAGAGGTTTTGTAATGCCCACATGAAATTGTTTTAATTTCCCACGTTACTTGTCTTCCTAAAGCTTGCAGTTTAGTTACAGCTTAGTAAAAACAGGTAGGGCCTGACACAAAAATCATAGCAAAGCACTGTGGTAGCATAGTTGTTTCATGCTATAATAGAAATTTGCAAACTTGAGTTTTGAAGTGTAAACAGAATGGAATGAAACAATATATTCTCACTCAGTGTGCACACTGTGGTAGGTTTATTATTTTAGTTACGCTCCTTTCAAGAAAAATTTCCTTTAAAAACTGAACCAGTAGCTCAGATATTGATATCTTTCAAATTAATGTATTATGTTTTCTTCCTGTACTCCATCTCATATAGTTTAAAATGAACAACAGCAATTGAAATTGGTTTTAAATATTATCATGCAAATGACAGGAAGTAGATAGAATTATTTTGTAAATTCTTAGCAAAGAAATAATACAAAAAATATGTCAAAATAGGAATGTAGTTTTCATTGATTTGGTCAATGAGGAATGTGCCATATAAACTCTTGAGTTTAGTAGAAACCTTGTAGATGTAAAGTGACCTTTTTGAGAAAACAGTAAAAAATGATTCTGTTCTTTTGATTGCTTCAAAAGCTAACCATACAAAGAATACAGAATAATTTGCTTATTTCTGGAGAGCTTGGTCTAGTAGGACAATTCATAAAGAGATTTGGATGTCCCTCTTGTTCAGGAGGGCTGGAGGGCTTCATATTGACTGTATACAAGTAACCTAATGATGTGAATCCTGTTTGTCTCTTCCTCCTCTCTCTCCCCTTCCTTTTGCCTTCCTTTAGGAACGTGTCATTAACCATGCTGCAGGCAGCCATGGAGTCTCTGGGATTTTTATGAAATATGATCTCAGCTCTCTTATGGTGACAGTTACTGAGGAGCATATGCCATTCTGGCAGTTTTTTGTAAGGCTTTGTGGTATTGTTGGAGGAATCTTTTCAACAACAGGTTAAGATTCATTCCTTTTTTTGTCTAATTTCTAAAAGTTCTGCTAACATTAAAAATCAAGATGCTTTTACTTAAAAGGGGAAAGAAATATACACATTCTCATGTTTTGATACTTAAAGAACTTTTTCTTTAAGATTTAATTTCAAACCTCAAAAATTGTATTGATTAAGCGTTACACATAACTAAGTTCACTGCATTCAGTGATTTATGGGAGATTACTTAGTGTGCTAGAGAGAGCCTAGGATTGGACCCAAGTTCTGTCATTTACATGGTGATAGCTTTGTGTAGGTCACCTAAATTTTCTGAAATTGTTTTCTCTATATAAAAATGAGAATAATAATATCTAACTTGCAAGTGTGTTATAGGATTAGATGAGAAAATGCCTAGAAATAGTAGATACTTTGAATGTAAATTTTCTTTTTCAGTTAAGGTATTTTTAACTGTACACAACGTAAAATTGTATTTTATGGTATGTTGAACTATGAAATATGTGAAACCAAATTTTTAGTCAGTAATGTTTTTATGACTTTTGGTCTTTTCGCCATAAGATTATGGGATTCTCTCAAAGATAACTTGCAGAATTGTAATTCTGAAAATTTGATAGTTGAGTATAATAGATAAGGAAACAGTTCCTTTTTTATCCTAACCTCTATTTAATATTACATGGGGTTTATATAGTTTGAATTATATTTTTAAAATGGATGAATAGCTTTTCTTATGAAAGTTTTTATCACTGCTTTATTTAGATTCATTTAAATTTATGGTGCTAGTAGTATTTATTTTTCAAAATTGTGTAGGTGTGAGACATATTAAGCACCTTTGAAAAGATTGCTTTGTCAAGGTCATGAATTATGTGGCTTTGTGATTTTGAAAAGAAATTCATTTATTTTAAAATTCAATTGTCTTGATATTTTTGACTGTGGAAGTGAATAAAGCAAACTGTTTCCTTCCTTATCTATTCCTTTATAATAGTTTTTTATTCTTACTTACAAAATTAGGAAATGAATAACTTAGGAAGAAATTTCATTAAAAGCATAATTTAATTAAAAACATAAACTTATTTTTTATTACAGGCATGTTACATGGAATTGGAAAGTTTATAGTCGAAATAATTTACTGTCGTTTCAGACTTGGAGCCTACAAACCCGTCAGTTCTGTAAGTGGTGTAGTATAAATGGTGCTGATCTCTAAGTCATAGTATCATTGTTAAATCTAAATAGTAGCTCTTGGCGCCCAGAAAGAAATTGCCCAAAATAAAGTGTTGTGTTTAGAGGAAATAGTGTAAGGAATAAAACTAATGCTTTGGTCTTTTTATTCCTCCCTAGGTTCCCTTTGAAGATGGCCACACAGACAACCACTTACCTCTTTTAGAAAATAATACACATTAGCACCTCCCAAGTAAAGGAGAAAAACTTTTTGTCTGAGATGTAAAACGTTTTTAATAATAAAATATTGTGCAATATATTCAAAGAAAAGAAAATATGAATGAGAAGCAGGAATCACCCTAGGGGAAAAAAAAAAAAAGAAAAAAACCCAAACTGAAATCCTATGTGTGTTGTGTCTGTTACAAATGTCCTAGAAGAAATTATACAGCTAATCTAATCAGTGAATAAGCCCAACTGGAATATTGCGTTGAAGATGACCCCTTCTGATATTTTCATAGCAACGGCAGTATCGAAATCAAACCTTGCTTCTTGATGACAAAGAGCCTGAAGGAAGAAGTCAAACCACATCTAAAGAAAATGGCATTGATAAGTGCAAATGTTTGCATCTGTTTGTTTTTAAAAGATATGATGTCAGAATAAAATATGTAAAACATGTGGAAAACTAGTCTAGACTTTAAAAAGTGTGGTCAGGTCACATTGTTAATAAAGGAAGAGAGGGCGGGGCCCCTGTGTTATAGCCATATTACTGTTAAGCCATAACGACAAGACCATTTATCCAATAATTCAGTCTTAGGACGGTTACTGCTTTTCTTTAAACTCTGGCGATTGACTTTTCTGATCAGGGCAGGGTCGTGAAAGACTAAGGTGAATTCTTACAGGGGCAGGTACATAGATGCTATAATATGTAACAGAGGTATCATTCACAAATTATATAGTGGGCACTTATACAGGGAGAAGAAAGCACATGTTTAAAAAAATGCTAAGTTTCCTAATCTGATCCTTATTATTGGTATACTTTGGGAACAGGGGGTGAGTAATAAAAAGATCAACTACTAATGATGAAAATTACCAGTCTGTAAAAGATTAAGAGGATAAGTAGCATATTTTGTGTGTGTTGTGGTGAGTGGGCAACAGGGTAACTAAATAAAATAGAAGCATGAGGCAAATATTTAAGTAAGACAAGATAATGTCAGATCTGAGAGATTATAATATTAAACAATGTCCGTTAAACTGTAAAACTGTATTATGAAAGAAGTATCTGCATTCAGAATGTCCTGAATGTGATTGATTTTGTATTAGATTGTGTTGGTCTAGCTTTCTTACTATTTAAGGATTGATTTTAAATTTATACACTATAAAAGATTGAAAATAATGAGAGGGGTATATCACTCAGGTGCTGTTAAAAACTAAATTTGGAATATGTGTGCCAATATCATTTTTCCTTTTGTAATACTTAATGATAGTAGAGGAATCATCAACCAGTCTTCATGGTTTAAGTCATTTAGGGAAATGGGGAGACAAAATTCCAGGTAAGTAACAAGGCCAAGACTAAAAGACAAGATTTAAAATGGTGGTTTTTAGAGAACAGGCCATCACAAGTTAGAGTTTTTCAAATTGCATTCTTTTCAAAGGTAAAAGAAAAGTCAAACAGTTGGGGCAGATAATGTAATGGAGAGAAGGAGAAATACTGATAAAACTACTTTTCATTCAAGCTTATGTGGAATGGTATTTTGCAGATAATAACAAGTGTCATTGTTTAAGATATACAGTTTATCACTGAGCCATTAAATTAACTGATTAATATAGGTAACAAACATGCTTTGAAAGGTTTTTGAATTCAGAAGATTCCAAATAATGAATGGTCGTCTCCGTATTTCTCATTTCTTTTCTTCAGATATTATTTCCAATGAAGGTAGACTAGGAAAAGGAATTTTAATTAGAATTAAAATTTTAGCTGTTTTAGACTGAATGTCGGTTCTGTGAATCTGCTTGTCAGAAAGTTCAATTAAGTTTCAGGGTTTTTTTTTTAATAGGAAAAATATTGATTTAGAATTATTTTCTTTCAGTTAGGATTATGACAGTTAAGTATCTTTAAGAAGGCTTTTAAAAATTATTCTCGTACTTATATATGATTTTTAATTGTTTCTGTGTTTTCCAAATACCATATTAAAATTTTAATGGAATTAATCTGTCCCATTAAAACTGACTATAAAAGGAATTTCTTTGAAGCAAAATCCTACTTTGCCATTGATTTCCATTTTAAAAGTTAAGAAAGGTTTCCACCTGAAACTCCTCAAATAGGGTCAGATTTGGGGCAATCAAAGTATTAAGATTCTGACCAGCCCTTTGTATGATGAATGATGAAGTATACTTGCATGTTAGGATTTATTAGGAGTTTTTGACCTCACCAAGTGTTTCTTTTCCATTGCAGAGAACACTGTACTGGCCTATCATGTAGCCTTGGTGTGTGCCTGGGGTGCCTCCAGTAGGATACCCAACTTTATTACTCAATCCTCTTTATTAGGGCATTCATAATATCTATATATATATTCCATCCTAAATATTTTTAAGAGTTGAGATCTCAAATTATGTGAAATGTGTTTTTTTTAAAACTGTTTGCATATATTGGCCTATAAAAGGAGATGAAACGTTTAGGTGAATAATTCTCTGCTACAGTATTTGTACACCTCAGACTACCTCCTGGTAAAAGCTTAACTCAATATGAGAAGTACAAAATTATTTCTAATTCTCAACTTAGGTGATTAATACTACACTTTTCTCGTATACATTTGATGATATAAAGCACTGAATTTTTATAATAAATAATTTACTAATGCAGACAAAGTTTACAGTCTTTAATACTAACTAATTTTGGAATTCATAAAGGAATGACTAAGATCTCCTAAGTTTTTAATGGTATAAGTAGACATATGTTATGCATTGTCTTTTTATGTCTTAGGTTAGTAATTCAAGTAACAAAATAAATTTATATGCAACCCCCTTGCTTCAAAATTTAAAATTTTGAATCTTAAACTTCAGTTCGAGATGCATAATTTTGAATGTTCAAAAATTACTTAAACATGACTCTTAGGATCTTTAAAAATCTCATCATGCCCTTTAACCTAGTACTTAAGTTCCTCCCTTTCTATTTGGAGCTGTAGCAAACCTTCAAAGTGAGTCACTTTTTGTCAGCACTATCCAAATAGATCACTATTTGTTCACTACCTTATGGTATGATGTCTGGAGTAATATCCAAGTAATTTCTTTATTGTAGTTCCCCCCCAGCCCTTTTGAAATATTTTAGTGACAGTATCACTTATCATTATTTTAAGAGTAGGAAACAAACTGCCTTGGATTTTTTGGTTTTCTTGTAGTTTTTTTATTGTGTTGTTTTAAGAGAAAAAAACCATAAAAGACTCATTTAGTGTCTCAATCCTGAACATTTGGACTCTAAATAAAATAAATTGTACAACTTCTTTGTCCCTTTACGATCATGTACCCCCAAATAAGGCTCAGTTCCTCGTATTTTTCTTTTTCCTTCTAGGAAAACTACAGCAATCTTTATCACTCAGTTACATTTCCTTTGCTTCAGATGGAGCTAAATTGTTGTATGAGATTGGATTCATTCTGTATTTTTCGTGTTATGAATGGACGAGTGATGAAAATTGAGCAGTTGACTCAAGTTTATAAAGCTGTAAGCAGATTATAATCAGCAAAACATTTAATAGTTTTGTTTCAGCAACTCCAAGTTGTACTGGATATTTATCAAAAGAAATTAGATGAACAATTCTTCCAAACATCGTAACTCATTTATGCTATTTGTGTAATGATTTTAAGGTAAAACTCAGAATGAGAAGGTGTGGGGGGAAGGTGTACATTGATGAAAGCTACATACTAAAGCAGACCTTCAGCAACACGGCATATAATTATGTAATGAATATTTTGTAAATTCTGTTTCCAAGCAACTATGCAAGTCAATTTGGTGATTTCTTGTATTATACTTACCTTTAATTTCTTTAAGATATTTTTCTAGGATTGATGAAAGTTCCCCAACCCCACATCTCCCCAACCGATTCACAGTTCCAGCTTGGAACTGCTATTTCAAATAAAGTAGGGACACACATAAAATGTTCACCTGTGTGTTAAGAGAGCTGTTTCTAGCTATTAAAACTCAATTTCAGTTACATATCCTTTGTCATAATTGTATCTACACCTCACAGGGCATTCCTGTCTTTCAAGCCAGTTACATCCCTAAAACCAGCAATTTCTATTTTTATTTTGTAATTAAAAAATATATTTTAGTTTATTTATTTTTGGCTGCCTTGGGTCTTCGTTGCTGCACGCGGGCTTTCTCTAGTTGCAGTGAGCAGGGGCTACTCTTCGTTGCAGTGTGAGGGCTTCTCATTGCGGTGGCTTCTCGTTGCAGAGCACGGGTTCTAGGCGCCTGGGCTTCAGTAGTTGTGGCTCGCGGGCTCTGGAGTGCAGGCTCAGTAGTTGTGGCACACGGGCTTAGTTGCTTCGTGGCATGTGGGATCTTCCCGGACCAGGGCTTGAACGCATGTCCCCTGCATTGGCAGGTGGATTCTTAACCACTGCGCCACCAAGGAAGCCCTATTTTGTAATTTTTAAAAATATTTTTTAAAAGTAATTTAGGCAGTGAGCATTTTTCCATATCTCTCTGTGGGCACATGGGACAGTCATTACTTTTTACTCTAGGCAATTGCTTATGTTCCTAGAATATAATTATTAGATTTGCAGTTACAGAGAAAAATAGCTGTGGAAATTTGCATGTGATTCACATGAACTTTAAAAATTATTGATGTTTTTGGAAGCTTTAGGCTGACGTACTTTGTTATGTTCACTGTGAGATAACACACTATTTGGGTATTAGTCCCTTCTCAGATCAGTCTATTTACCTTGAGATTCTAAATCAGTTTATTAAAGTGAGCTGTTAACTGGAGATGACGTTAGGTTAGTATAAAATGTGAGAAATGTTTTTCTGATTTGTGTGCTCATCTGCCTCAACTTTTTCTAGTATTAATTGCCTCAGGTGGTGACTGTCTTCAACTCTGTTATGTTTGTTACTGTAGCATATATCTTATGGGTGCAGAATATAGGGATTACCAAAACTTCTTTTTAAACATAAGCTTTTCTTTGTCCTCACTGTCCCCTTCTTCCCAAAAGTAGAAGGTTCTTTCTCCTTGGAGTGTATATATTAGGCGCTCAAATTAGTTTCACTTGGTCTTGATGTAAAATAACTAGAGATTTTCTTTCATGCAGATACCTACTTTTACTGCTTAATCATCACAAGCTGCTTAATCATCACAAGAGAACTTTATTCATGTCATTTCTCTAATGTCACGGGTAGAACATGCTTCAACATGTAAATGTAACCCTATTAATGGTGTCTGAAAAAAATGAAGCGTTATGGGTATGTGTTAATTTATATTCAACTGGTAGTTTATTTAGATTATATCATTTTTCTAGGGAGGAGGTGGGAGATCAACTGCAGTAGTCAAACACTAGAAGAGAGGAAACCATTTTTTAATTCAAATTTTCATTTAATCAAGTCAAAATGTGAATACTTGATCAGTGGAATTTATTGAATTGGTGAAACATAAAATAATCAAAAGATAGTAAATTCTTAGAACTATTATGTTTTGTCCAATTTCATTGAATTGTATCTTGATTTCATTTTTATCATTATCTACAGTTTGTATCTTAATCAATGTAACTCAAACATGTCATACAGACATCTCAAACTGAAGATATCCAGGTACTTTGTTTCAGAACTGGCTTGTCTGCCCTGGGAAGTAGTTCCCAGAACTTAGATGAGATTGGGAAAGACACTGCCCAGAAGCATCCCCACCAAATGCCCTTTACGAGGTTCAGAAAAATCTCAAGTAATATTGGGCTAGAAGTCATCCTCATGGCCCTAGTATACTTCGGCCACCTAGTGTGCCTTTCTGAGTATTAACCAGTTATCTCAGAAAGTGAGCATAAATATAACTGTCGTTAACATCTTATGCTCATGTAATTTTCAAGTAGTTGTGATTCTTTTTAGTTGCTTAGGCCCCAGGTACTGTATTTGAATCATAATCCATGTTTTTAACACGAGATGCTGCAATCCAACGTGCACTCATCTCTCAAATATGAGGAAAGTTGGAATAACAGTTATATTAATATAGGATCTTGAGATTCGTTTTTTACTCATTTGCATTATACATAAAATATTTCTAAACAAAACAACACCTGTTCTCTAAACTTAGAGTCACTTAATGAAGTCTGTCCTCTTCTGCTGCACATTCTACAGGTAACACTCTGCAACTGGAGTGATGAAGATACTAGCAAATCCTGGTGAAAGAGTAAACTTCCCCACTTACAGAAAAAGCTAAAACTAGCATTTAAAATTTTATTTGAAATTTTGCTTTCCTCAATGGCAAAGATCAGGGGAATGGGTTTTTACATGATTCTAGCCTAGGACCTTCCTCTAACATTAGTCACTCTAATCTCTAATCGAGGCCTGAGCAATATAAACTTAAATATAAAGGATTTGGAGACTTCAGTGAAGAAGAGGGAAACCCTTAGGAGGTTATCAGGAAAACTGGTGATTCAAAAGATTTAGAAATAATAGAGGTCAAATTCAAATTACGGGAACTAATTTTTACTTAAAAGCATAATAAACAGTCCCAATGAAAATACGCTTGAGCTTTCACTTTATACATAATTATTTACACCTCTTGGTTTTTTTTAGGTTTCAGAAGTGGGCATAGTTAAGGAAAATGTTAAATGTGAACCCACTTTTCTAATTCCCCCCAGCCCTCAACCAGGACTCCATGGTATAATACAAAAGAAAGCAGAAACCTCGGTGGAGAATTATTTCTCTAACAGCATTTGTGAAGATGTTGAGACCATCCTTCCTCTACTTGCCTTGATTTTAAACCTTTATACTAAGTACACTAGAATGGTTCAAAGGTTAGAACTGCCTTTCTTTAGCATAGCTCAGCTTCTACCATGTATTCTTCCATGTTTATTGAGTTGAAATTAGTCCTCTCAAGGAGGAAAAAGCTAACTATGGGAAGATGGGTGTACTTTGGTGTTTTATATTCAAGAGCATAGAATAGAGTGTTAGGAAACAATGTTTTCCTAACATATGTATGATTATAGGCTAGGATATGACTTTCCTTCTCTCACTGAAATAAAAATGTATAGTTAAGAAATAAGGATGAATACATGACAGCACATTTGACAGGTAATGACTTGGACATATTTGTTACTACCTAATCTTGAGAACCACAGTTGCTGTTTTAGAGGTATCTGAGAGGTTCCAAACAAAAGGAGATCGCCAAATGTTCTCAGACCTTGAGTGTGCTGGACGCCCTAAAGTAGGAGAGGAATTTGTAACAAAAGCTCACGATGAAGAACCACACATTCCGAGCCACCTGAGATCTTGCAATGAGAAGGCGCCAGGCGATGAGGAAGAGGGCGGTATTAAAGAGGTAGTGAATATTTCGGAGCCTGGAAACAGACATATATAACCAAAGTCAAAACAGTACCAAATACCCAACTATGTTATTTGAAGCATAAATGTATCTTTTCCTGGCTATGACCAGCAAATAACTAAGTGCTCAGGTATGTGGCACTACCTGATGGCCTTTTGATTTTGATATCTCTCATTTCCACCACATGCCTTCTGAGTAATCATTTCTATAGTATTCCCCTGACTAGTTTCCCTTTCTCATACCTGCTTTAACCTGTCTTATAATCATGGCTAACATAATCTTTCTTAAATATACTTTGATCATATTACTATATATCAAAAACCTTCCCTGGTTCTTGTTCACTAGAGGGTAAGTTCTAAAGTTCTTGCTATGCAACGTTCCTCTCAGTTTGCAATTACTTTTCCCATACTTATCATCTCTGCATTAAAAACCCTTCGCTTCTACCAGAATTATGTCAGATTACTATAATTCTTTGTCCCTTAGGGATTAATTATTGAAAGAAATTTCAGGCAGTCAAAGGTCTTGAAGAGTGGTTAACTGGTTCGCCCATGTTAAATAGCACAATCAGGTTTCCTGCCTGTTGGGTATTCTTTCTCTATACCACATTATGACAGGATGTTGGTAGAAGAAACAAACTTGGGTTCATATCTGGCTCCTGCACTTACCATGTGCGACTTGCCCACTTACCTTCTTTGAGCGTAAATAGCTCTTTGATAAAAGTGGGATAACAGAAATAATACCTGCCTCACAGGGATGTGGTAAAGTCTAAATGAAACAGTATATTACAGGGTATATAGTACAAAGGCTCAAAAAAAAATTAATTCCTCTCCTTCCCCACTCATATTTCATGTCTGGTATAAAATCAGGTACACATGGTAAGTGCTCAGTAAATATTAACTGACCGATTATATTTACCTTTTTAAGTGTTGCTTTGCTTCTGGGATCCCAGCCATATCCTCTTTCAATAAGTACTTCTTAACTCCTAAAACATAATTTTCAATGTATTCCAACCAATTCAACTGGCGCACATCGAAGTTGAATACCTGAAAGGCAAGAAGAGATTATGGATTGTCAGAATTGCACTGCTGGACGATCACTTTGTTCATTTGATGAAGTTTCTTTTACCTAAATGAGGGACATTCAGTTTGGAAGATTTAGGTTGTACCCCTCCAAACGAGATGATTTGAGCTGTTATTTTAAAGGCAGTAACAATATGGATTACCATTTATATATGAATATTTAAACATGGATCAAGCACAAATATTTGACCTTTAGGAAGTCTTGGAAATTTAAAGGAACTGGTATTAGTCTGGTGAAGGTTAATTTCATTTCAAGTAAATAAGGATTAATTATTTTTTTAAAGACAATAAATATGTTAGGGACCAAAACAAATTATATATGTCTTTTTCTTTTCATTATTCTTAAATTTTGGTGTTGTTCCCTTGCCCTAGCACCCTTTCCTGAAATATCACTACTTCATTATGCTGATTAAGGAAAACTTTGGACTTAAGTTTAAACCAAAGGCTTAAATCAAAGCTTTAAGGACTAACTTAGCAGAATTTATATTCTATCTTTGATTTTGAGATGTTATCCGTTATGTTTCTTAGTGTGCCATAAAACGAAGCCCTTCAGAAACATTCAGAGTGGTAAGAACAGCTTTGCTTCTCCTAGAACACTAGTGTATTTTCTTTTCTTAGACAAAGAATGCCATGAAACTATATTTTCTTTTCACTTTGCCACCAGAAATCTTAAGACAAATTTCCTGCTTAATTGCAATGACTTAGTAGGATCTTGTAGACTGCATATGAATGTTCTGTTTTTCCATTCTTACTCTTGATTTCATATTTTAGTACATATTTTTCCTGGTTTGATGTTTTATTTCTGTTTTGTTCTTTTATTACATGTATTTATTGCAAGTTATCCCAAATCTTTGTGAAATAAATTGGAGTATTAACAAAGAAGGCAGATGAAATTAACGAGTTCCAGAGAGTTTCACAGACTTGTCCAAAAGCTGAATTGCTTTCCAAAAGTAATTCTGTATCACTTTGTTTGGATTTGTTTATTTTCCACAGTATCACTAAACGGTACTTATTCATCTATATAAACAGAGGCTTTTATTTTTATGCTATTTCATATTTCTAAGTTAGATTTCAGTGAAACCCTAGTTTGGAATCCTCATTCCATGTGGCAAATGAAACTGAATTCTGAGCCACACCAGAGTTTGGCAATTATATCCAAGTATTCAGGACTATTACCTTTGCTAAGATATTGGAAAGCATATGTTAAATCCACTGCAGTTTTGATTCTGTTTTTCACAAAATTTTTAGTTATTTTAGGTAAAAATATTTGTAAAATGAAACTCTAAGCTTATTACCTTTTGAATTATTTAGATGGGTAAATTCCATGGAGAAAATGCAATAAAGATAAGCCTATTTAACATTTGATGCTAATTTTAAAAATAATTTCTAATAGCCTGAGGGGGTTTAAAAAATAAGCTGGTTTGATCCATGCATTTTAAACACAGGTGCTTAGAAGAATTTTGTCTATACAGGCATGTAAACATTTCTGGAAAAAAAAAAAAAGCTCTATTTCATGTCCATTTTAGAGGTTCACAGCAATGATTTCAGTTAAAATATCCATCTAAATCTCAACTGGTATATTTAACATCGTTTCTGACTGCAAGTAACCCTTAGTTTCCATGGTGGGAAGTAATTTTAGGACTTGGATTTGAATCATGCTCTATGAGGCTGGTATGTACGAGCTAGCAGGTGAGGCTAGCTAGCCATCTAACATTTACTTCTCAGCATGACTTGGTTTCTTCTATATGCATGACTTGGTTTCTTCTACATGCTGGCAAGCACAAGATAAATCAAGAAATTTATCTTTTCTTTCTTTTAAAAAAATTTTAGCGGAAAATGTCAAGAGAGTGAAATCTTTAAAGCTTAATTAAAAACTAAGGATATGCTCAAGGAATAAATGACTGAGAAAATGAAGCTAGGGACATGTACAAAGTACAGAAGATTTCTATATTTGTGAATTTCAGGACATTTGTGACTGCTAAGAAGCTAATATATAGAAATAAATGGCACTGATCCTAAGCAATTAATGTGAAGGTCTATCTTGAGAAATAAACGTCTGAATTGTCAAAGAGAAATCATTATAGGGAGGAAGACTGACAATGCTAGAGAGAGGGCAATGCTGATGCGGGTGGTCTTAGCTGGGCTAGAATGCAGAGGTGGAAGGGTTAGCTTATCTAAAAAGATAAGAAGGAAGGAACTGTAGCTTTGGAGATGCAGAACGATTTTGATTTGACAAGAACAGTGGATGAGAGAGCTCCTGGCCAGTAAAATTATTATTTTTCATTGAAGTCATATGTTTTGGAGGTTAGGGGGGAAAGATAGAGGTACTGAGGATTTGTTGAAAAGTTAACAGCTATGGAAGTCGAACAAAGATTGAAACAAAGTGTATGAGACCTGACTGCAGAACAGCAGTGAGAAGCCAGCCAAAGGCTAAGAACCTAGATCTCTTACCTACATTAAACTTGCTTCCTGCAACTGTGTTGATAGCATTCACTGATTTTCTTAGCCAAAAAAGAAAAAAATCTGTGTGTATAACAAAAACGTCCTTTATTCATCAGCTCTCCAGGTCAAATAATTCTAAATTCTGAATGGGTAAGGTTTTCCTGTTGGTTGTCAGTGCTGTACTCACTCTTTGGTCTTCAGGACTCAGCTTGGACATCAGCATTTCTGTATTGTATGTGCTCCATTCCCAACTCCGGTTGATGAAATACTCCAGCATGGAAAGGGTTCTTAAAAGCCGATTCATGAGTTTTGTCATCCTGAGGTAAAGATCACATAGGAGCGAGTATCAGTGCACCACAGATGGCTGCTTCCCTGCTACTCTATAGGGATATATGACAAATCATGTTTGAAAAAATTATTTCTTCCCACGTTTTCAAATTCCACATTAAAACTCTTATTTTTTCCCCCTTCCATG
The DNA here is from genome assembly GCF_949987515.2 of Delphinus delphis. NCBI lineage: Eukaryota > Metazoa > Chordata > Mammalia > Artiodactyla > Delphinidae > Delphinus > Delphinus delphis. Next base: position 24,664,796 of record NC_082693.1, on the reverse strand, counting down.
TTAACACTCTGTCGAATGAAGGGAAGGGGATGAATCTAAAGGTGCTTGTTCTATCAGGCATTTTAATACCACTAAACTTCTTTCCCTCTTTTCTACCATCTCTTTCTCAAGAGTTGCAAATATTTTAAAAGCCTAGCCAGGTATCCATCCCTGATGACATACTGTTCGTTCTTTGAATTCTGAGGTAGACAATAAGAAAACTTATTTCTCTTTTTTATTGTATGTTCTTGGATTTTTTTAAAAAAACTAAATTGATTCGAGGTCTTATTATATAACTTCTAGGCAGAAGTGGTGACTGCATTAGCGTCCGATGAACCAAAAACAGTTATTAACTGTAATGGAGATTTAAGGGGAAAATAGTTTATTTGTTAATAATTTACTCAGGCGTAGTGCTGATATTTTTTAAAAATATTATTTCCACTAATTCCCATAACATCCCTGTTAGGTTGGTATTTATCTGCATTTTTATGTAAAGTAAACTTATGAAAGATTAAGTGGCTGTGATAATATAATGTGTCAAAGCCAAAATTCCAACTCAGTTTTGACGGACTTCAAAAAGCCTCTGTAAACTCACCCCCTGTATCCCATTGCTTGAGATGGATCACATCTTCTAACCCCATGGTCAGGACCTGCTGTTTGAACTTCCCAACTTTATAACAATTTGTAAAAAAACTTTTGTATTCTTTCTTATTTGATCCTCACAGTATGCTTCTGTGAGTTAGTCAGGGTCTATACTGTTTATCTTCATTTTACAGATGGATTAATAGGTTCAAGGTCACATGTCTAATGCTCAAGTCTAGATTTTCTGGTTACAGATCACCTTTGGCCTATAGAACATTCGATTTTTATCTTAATCAGTTAGGCTAATCTTGGTAATAGTTATTACTATAGTTGACCTCATAAAGACTTATGATGCTATTTGGGGAATTTGGTCTTATTTCTGGTCAAATCCTACTGCCCATATCCCTGATGACTCATGAGGTACTTCTCTCATGGTATCATGGGAAATTCTTAGGCAAGGAGGTAGAATCAATACAAGCATCATAATAGGGTTCCATTTACTATTGTTATCTAATATCTTGGCTGTAGACTGAATATTTATATCCTCCCACAATTCATCTGTTGAAACCTATTCCTCCTAATAGTGATAGCATTTGGAGAAGGAGTCTTTGGCAGATGGGTAGTGCCCTTATAAAAGGGGCCCCAGAAAGCTCCTTGGCCCTGCCAGCATGTGAGGACACAGAGAACATGGCTGTCTAGGAACCAGGAAGTGGGCCCTCAGCAGATGCCAGATCTACCAGCATCTTGATTTTAGACTTCTTAGTCTCCAGTACTGTGAGGAAATAAATTTCTATTTTTTGCAGAATCTAAGTTCCCTGACCAGGGATTGAACCTGGGCCATTGCACTGAAAGCCTGGAATCCTAGCTACTAGGCCAACAGGGAACTCCCAAATTTCTACTGTTTATAAGCCACCTAGTCTATGATATTCTGTTATAGCAGCCCAAACAGACTAAGGCAAACTTTATCCATTCTACAACCCTGATGTAATTGATATGATTTCAATAGATTTAATTTTTAAAAAGAATCATTGCACAATGATTATATAGTATATATAAGATATATACATTGTATATAGAATATTGTATATTATATATACAATGGTGTAACATTGTATATACAGGACTATATCAGCATAATAGTATTTTTTTAGAAAGAAAGGATATATTTATTACTCTCATGTAGTAAAGATCTTCTCAATGCGTACAATGCAAAAGCTATAAAGGGAAAGTGATTCATTTTATCTCATAAAATGTTTAAACTTCTTTGGTAATAATAGTGACTACTATATTCTATGCACTCTTATGTCAAACCCTATGAAATAGGTATGATTACAATCCCCTTTTTACAAGTTAGAAGTTAGAGAAGTTAAGTAATTTAGGGCTCATATGGATAAATTGGTGAATCCAGGATTTAAATATGTAAGTCTGACTCCAAACTCCATGCTCTTAAGACCTGCATTATATATAGCTTCCCTTGTATTAAAAAAGCTTCATAATTAGAACTAAAATATAAGAAACTGACTTAGTAAATACATGAAATATATATTTACACACACACACACACACAGAGCTTCCATAAATTAATAAGTACAACCCAATAGAAAAATAGGAGTATTACTCAGCCATAAAAAGGAATGAAATAGTGCCATTTGTAGCAACATGGTTGGACCTAGAGATTATCATATTAAGTGAAGTCAGACAAAGACAAATGTCATATAACTTATATGTGGAATCTAAAGAAAAATGATACAAATGAACTTATACAGAACAGAAATAAACTCACAGACATAAAAAAACAAACTTATGGTTACCAAAGGGGAAAAGTGGGGAGGAATAAATTTAAAATTTGGGATTAACAGATATACACTACTATATATAAAATAGATAAACAACAAGGACCTGAAAAAGAAGATATATATGTACATGTGTATATATGTATATCTGTATATTTGAATCACTTTGCTGTATACCTGGAACACTGTAGATCAACTATACTTCAATAAAAAAAGAAAAATTAAAAAAATAGGCGAGAAATAGAAGCAAGCAACTCATACCAGAGAAAACACGAAAGTCCAATACACAAATGAAGGCCCAGCCCCGCCAGCAATCCCGGAAGATGCAACTCAAAGTGACCAAGAGATGCTATTCCTTGTCATTAGTTCGACAATTCAAAATATTGATTTTTGCAAAGTATTAATGAGAGTGAGAAAGAAACAGACTTGTACTCTCACTTGCTATTGTGGGGGTGTAAATTGACAGAGCCTTCCTTTAAGGCAACCTGGTGGTAGTCATAAAATCCATATACTCTCCAATCTAGCAATCCCACCCCTCAGCCTCCACCCCAGATCTAGAGGTACATTCTAGAAAAAAGCATGTTTGTTGCCCCATTGTTTGTAATAGCAGGGGAAAAAGCACTAGCAGAATGACTTAGATTTTCATGGAACTCAAGTGAAAAAGTTAAAAGTATGTAGGATTGCTTTATACATACACAGAGATTTATACATACACTTACCTCAAAGCAACACTGTATATATGTCCATATATGGCTGTAAATACATAGACGATTACACACAAACACACATGGGGAAGAAAAGGGTCCAGAAAGATTCTAGCATTTTCTGCCATAAAGATTATTCTTAAGATTCCTATCACATAACAAACCTAACCATTTTCCATGAATATTACAATTTAATGCCTTACAAACAGAATACATAAATATTTTTATTGGGCTCCTTCCTCCTGTGTTTTCCTTTTGTACTTACCGAACTTTGCTCTTCAACCAGGTCTTCTTCTAACTCTGATATATTTGAAAGGCTTTAGCGTTTCTGCCAGGAATGTTTGGTTTTCCTTCTTCTCCCATCTTTATTTAATAAACCCCTCATACAAATATTTTCCCACAGACACAGTATCCCCTTTTTCACCTTGCTCAGGAAGAAACTGACAATTGAGTTATGAACACTAAGTAAGGTCTCTGAAAATTTGGATAAACTCTACATTGCCTAAGTTTCAGTCATTTGCTCTGTTAATAAGGATGGAAATAAAACACGCTGAGAGAGACTTCTTCCTTTAAAAGGAGCTAACATCATGCTTCTGAGGCTTGATGGCAGGGATTTGCCTTTGGTAGTTATGATAATGATGACACATATAGTATTATTCAAGTGAGACAGGGGTATGAACGGACATGTCCTAGGTCACACAGCTGGAAGGTGACAGAGCTGCCTCAGCATCAACATACTTTCATTCGACCTTGTTCCCTCCACTTTCTTCACTCATCTCCAGGTGGCAGTAAATCCAGTTCTGGTTTCTCCAGATCTTTTCTCTGTCACTTCCTTTGAGACTACTTAAAATTCTTCCTTTAGCTTCCATTTCCTCATTTGTAAAATTGGGATGATGCGAATATCCTCCTTGGGATGTTGTGAGAATGAAAATGAGGTCATCATGCACCATCCCTTGTGTGTATGTGAGGCTGTTACCATTGTACATTTTAAGATCATCTAACAATTTAGAAACTCCCAGACACAGAATCTCAGTTGTTTTTCTTTGTAGGTGAATGATTACCTGCTGAATTCATCAAGCAAGTTCCTTAACATACAACTTCATTTATTATGATAAAGGATCTCTAAGGTAGGCTTTTCACTACTACTGCTTTGGTTGTCCCCTTATATATATAAAATCATAAGTATATATGATTCAGTTGTCACCTTTCATCCCCAGGTGACGGGAGGGCTAAGGACTCGGGGCCCTAAACTTCCACGCAGAGATACTCCTAAAGCTATTGTCTCAGCTTCTCACCTGGGCTTCCTTCCCGTGAGCCGCAGGTAGAAGTCATAGATAATGGCAGGGGCCCGGTGGCTGACTGCATTCCAGTACTGGGTTGTGACGTTGTTGGTTGTGAAGTCAGCCTTTGGCCTCCTGAAAGCTCTCTCAAGTGGGATTTTTTCAAAGGTTGCCAAGACTTGGATCCCTGGGGGAAAAAAAAAAACCCAGAATAAGTGCTAAGTCTAGGAGCATATAAACCCACTGTGGTGGATGGCATTTGCAATGGGTCAAAACAATAAATAATAAGGATTTGTTGTGTAGAGTCACGAATCAATTTCTGAGAATAATATTAAGATTTTTATGCCGGGCAAGTGGTCACCTGCAAAATCAAACCATTTGAATAGGTTAAGAATTTGGTCCTTCTCTTGAAATCTTTACCCTAAAACAACTTCTTGGGAAAATAGTTTTAGTCAATACAGTGAAGTATTGTTCAGAAAAACTTAAATCCATCATTCAATTTCAAGGTTATCTAATCTATTCTAAAGCCCAAGACAGAGCCTAGGGGTGTTATTTCCTTGGTTGGATCATTTACTTGCAGGAAAATCAGGAAAGTTTCTAGACATTTTACTTAAACTTTTATAAAGATTTAAGTAAAAGAGAGAATAGAAAAGCAGGACTCCTTTGTGTTGGTTCACTTTAAATACCAGTCTTTTACTTCTTTGGTATTCCTACTGCTCTGGAATATGTCAGACTCAATTGTTTTACTCTTGTCTCCAGAGTTTTTTAAAATAATAATCTTTTAAAAAAAGTATTACTTATATAAAACCTAGTTTAAAGCTTTTAGTGTATATTTGTAAATCCAATATGTCTTTTCAAAAGGTATTCATTCATTTGAATTCAATTTTGATTTTATGTAGAATTTTCAAAGAATATGCCTAAGTTCATTACTCAGTTATGTTGAAGCTATCAGTTATTATGGTAATATGATTACTGTCCCATAAAAGATACTACCTAGAAATCTGTATGAAAAATATATACTCTATACAGAAAATATTATCTGATTCCTGGGTCTTTTCCCCCCAGAGGGATTCATATTAACTTTTAGGAATCCCTAGTGGGTGGTCATTACACGTTCAAGAGACCTGTCTTCTATCAATACTTCTACATCAGGCTCCAGCTCCCCATATGAACTGAATAAATCATTAACTCTCTCTGGCCTTGTGTGTCAAATAAAGTGAGCACACTAGATTATTATTATTTTTTTTTTTTTTTGCGGTACGCGGGCCTCACTGTTGTTGCCTCTCCCGTTGTGGAGCCCAGGCTCCGGACGCGCAGGCTCAGCGGCCATGGCTCACAGGCCCAGCCGCTCCGCGGCATGTGGGATCCTCTCGGACCGGTGCACGAACCCGCGTCCCCTGCATCGGCAGGCGGACTCCCAATCACTGCGCCACCAGGGAAGCCCTAGATTATTTTTAAGATCACTTTCAAATATTATTATTCCACAAAATAGATAGCAAACATTTTCAGCACTGAAGAAGACTATTTTGAAGCTCAGGAATGGATTTTACATGTAGCATCTTTTTATTTAAGAGTTTAAGTGTCTTGGGGACTTCCCTGGTGGCTCAGTGGCTAAGAATCTGCCTGCCAATGCAGGGGACATGAGTTCGAGCCCTGGTCCGGGAAGAACCCACATGCCGCAGAGCAACTAAGCCCGTGCGCCACAACTACTGAGACTGTGTGCCACAACTACTGAAGCCTGCGCGCCTAGAGCCTGTGCTCTGCAACAAAAGAAGCCACCCAATGAGAAGCCTGCACACTGCAATGAAGAATAGCCCATGCTCGCCGCAACTAGAGAAAGCCCGCGCACAGCAACGAAGACCCAACGCAGCCAAAATAAATAAATTTTTTAAAAAAAGAGCTGTTTTTTTAAAAAAGAAAAGTTTAAATATCTTGGTTGCTTCTATTAATGCCTCTTTTTATAGTGATATCTTAATTCTGTTACTGAGGTAGAGGAGATTTATTTTTATTTTCAAATATTGTCAGAATTATTTAGCTAAATACCTGGATATATTACCTAAAGAACTTTGATGGTAGTAGATAATTTCATTTTACTTTTACTGAAGTAATAACTTTGCAACTAGAATAGCAGAGCAGAGTGCTCGGAATTGGAAATCAGATTCTAACAAGTTAAGCACGTTTGATTTTTTTCAACATCCAGTAGCTAAACAATTAGATGATCTAAAAGTTTCAAATATTTGCAAGAAAATCAACTTTGAAACTGACAAAGGAGAGCACAAGATTGGTTAGGTTGAAGAATTAATTCAATTCAACAGGATACATTCAAGGTTACACTATGGCTGACAGCATAAATTAATAAAGAGTATCACTGACTCAATAACACGAGTTAACATTATTGGACTTTTCTAAATCTACTTGGCCATTGATTATGTCACATTCTCAGCGATGTGGCCAGGGTATGAGGACTGTGTTCATGAGAGCAGTGGCTCAGCAAGAGTATTTTATCACTGGCATTGCTTATAATTGCTGACTTTTACTTGGCTTTATTTATTTTTTAAATGTCTATAGCCAATGGACTCCTTATTGCTTACAATCTTGCAGCTATCCCACTGGCCCCTTTTTTTGGTATACCACAGTACATCCTAATTAACTCTTACACATTTACAATTTGCAATTATTTTTATCTCTTTACCTATGTTTTGTCTTTTCCCCCATTAGACTCTAAGCTCCATGACACACTTTGTCTTTTTTTTTCCCTGTAGCAGACCCTAAACATGAGTGAGCAGACTCTCATAGTTATATAGGTACATCATTATAGGCACTTACCCATTTTGCCCCAATTACAGGGATTGAGGTTGCCAGACGTACAGTGGTAGATCAATGTTGACTTAGGTCTGGAAAACAAAATTTAGATAAATACAACAAAATGGAGAACTAATGAAAGAAAGATAAGGGAAAATAACATTTAAACAAGGTTTTTTCAATAATTCCCATGACTAAGGCACCCTATGCAACACTTCCATCTTTTGTTCCTTCTTTGGGTTAATAAGCAAAATAGAAGACTAGGAAAAGTGCAAGAGTGTGTGTGTGTGTGCGTGTGTGTGTGTACATATGTACAAGGAAAAAATCCCAATAGGTTGACATATTTATGGAGCAAATGGAGGTAGCATGACGATGAGAAAGCAGATCATGTTTCTAGCTTCTTGACATCTTTATTGGGCAAAAATATGGGCCATGTTTTTTCCTAAATCCAGTGAAGCTCTGCTGGATTGGAAACATCTAAATATCTAACTTCCAATAATTAATAAAAATTAACTTTGTTTACCTTTTATAACAAAGCTAAATATACAAACAACCTATTATTTTTTCCTTGTACTAGAAAATCCCTCCCACCCCCCCCCCACCCCTCCCCGGCTACACACACGGTGATCTGAACTTTTGGCATTTATTAGGAACTGAGGAGTTTAAAAAAATATGCTCTCATTTCATCCACTTTTATCTCCTTTGCCTTAAGAAAGGAAGCTGTAGGGCTTCCCTGGTGGCGCAGTGGTTGGGAGTCCACCTGCCGACGCAGGGGACACGGGTTCGTGCCCCGGTCTGCGAAGATCCCACATGCCGCGGAGCGGCTAGGCCCGTGAGCCATGGCCGCTGAGCCTGCGCGTCCGCAGCCTGTGCTCCGCGTCGGGAGAGGCCACAGCAGTGAGAGGCCCGCGTACCGCAAAAAAAAAAAAAAAAAAAAAGAAAGGAAGCTGTATTTTAGATTACTGAATAGAAAGAAAAGCTTTTCAGTTATCAAGAATTAGCTGGTTAAATGATTTGAAAAATTTATTACTTTATGATCAACCAAGTACTAACCAGTATTTATAAAACAACTTAATGCATATATGATGGCATAATTGGAACTGTGAAAGATTGAAATGGACACCCTCTCACATCTGGGGTCTTCCACAATAAAATGCATTTAAATAAATTTATTTATTTAAATATTTAAATAAATATTCAAATAAATTTATATTTATTTAAATAAATTTAAATAAATTTATTTATTGGCTGCGTTGGGTCTTCGTTGCTGCGTGCGGGCTTTCTCTAGTTGCAGCAAGCGGGAGCTACTCTTCATTGCAGTGCGTGGGCTTCTCATTGCGGTGGCTTCTCTTGCTGCGGAGCACGGGCTCTAGGCGCGCAGGCTTCAGTAATTGTGGCTCGCGGGCTCAGTAGTTGTGGCTCGCGAGCTCTAGAGCTCAGGCTCAGTAGTTGTGGCACATGGGCTTCGTTGCTCCGTGGCATGTGGGATCTTCCCGCATCAGGGCTCGAACCCGTGTCCCCTGAATTGGCAGGTGGATTCTTAACCACTGCACCACCAGGGAAGTCCCAAAATGCATGTATTTTGAAAAGGTGCCTAACACAGTCACCCTCCTTCTCATCAATTCTTTAAAAGCCAGCTTATGCATCCACACCTGTGAACTGCCGTGTACCATCCTACAGCCAAGGTGAGATTGACGACTATATCTGCTGGAATTAAATCTGCCACAGCCATCGGAGTAGCTCTTATGGACCGAAGAAACCCCTTCCCAGCCTGCACAGGAAAAAGGACATAAAATATATTTTAAAAATTTATTTATTTGGCCGCATCAGGTCTTAGTCGCGGCACGCGGGCTTTGGAGTGCGGGCTTAGTTGCCCCACATCATGTAGTATCTTAGTTTCCCGACCAGGGCTCGAACCCTCATCCCCTGCATTGAAAGGTGGATTCTTAACCACTGGACCACCAGGGAAGTCCCAAGGACATAAAATATTGAACCAGGTCTTAAGTAATAGCCGGGATTAAAGTATACATCAGACAGGTAATACGAATGCTGTTAGTGATAACGGCCAGCACTGATCACTGCTTACTAGGTTCCTGCGCCAAGGCTGACTGCTCTCAGCCTGTCCAATCTCCCAGCCGAGTTCATCCTAAGTGCCACCATTGCCAAGAACCGCTAGGGGTCCTCAGGTTCCTTTCAGAGTGAAATTCCTCAAACTTGTGAGAGGTTTAATGTATTTGGTTAATTAATAAACAATAAGAATTAGGGTTCCCAAATTCCCCATTAATTTAGCTTACCATTTCTTAAATGATGTTGTTTTCTGCTAGTGTCTACTAATTTACAAGCAATAATAGACACTAAATGTTTAAGAAACATTTTTTAAAAATTAATAAAATTCTACTACTTGACAAAACTTTTTTTATCACTTGGGGAAAAACCCACCATTATTTACTTTTTGTTTGGTATCTTTGTTTACCTCACAGATCACTGATGTTATACAGATGTAAGAACTGGGAATTGTTCATGTTAATAAATGTTGTGTCAATAAATAAAGAAGTCAGTTAATAAATTAAAAGTCACATTTAGTGACTTTATAAAGTGATTATTTACACCTGTATGTTTCCAACATCAATTTGCAGTGGTTAGCACTTTCTTGTGTTCCTAATTTCTGTTTTCTTGTAACTGATTTCCCTTCCTTTGGACATAGGAAATCGGTCTGGAAAATTTTAGAAAATTTGAATTAATATGCAGCTTTGTAAACAATGTAATAAAACTCACTCTTGGATCATGTTAAAATAGTTACGTTCTAAGTTACCAAATGTTCACCCCAACTAAGCCTCAAGAGTTGAAGGCAGGTAGGAAACAGAAAAAGAAAGAAATCAGAAAGAAGTTCATTGTCATTGTGTTTGACAAGTAGTTATAATTCACTGTCTTATATTTGTATTGTAGTTCATGTTGGCTCTAGTTCTGAGAATAACAAAGTCATAGTCTGAAACATGAGATCCCCAATAAGATTTAAACTCATTTAAAGAGTTGAAGTCCTGTTCATTGTTCTAAAGAGTAGAGTTGTGGTTCTGGCCCTAAAATGCTTCAGTGTGAACTGGGAAGCACCACAGCTCACTGGATCAGTCTCCACTGCAGGGAGACATGCACAAAGTGCTGCTGACCCAGAGGAATGATTGATGTTTCTCCTGGTCTGTGAGAGTATTATTGTTGAAAAGTGTTTCCTATAGTCATCAGTTTTTATATTTGAAAAATTTGCTCCAATTGGTAGTTTTCTTTCTCGTATCTATTAAGAAATGGATGTTGATATATTTTATGAATTTATATAATTTCTATCCACACGCATATAAATTTAAAAATCTTTGGGGATATGAGTTCTATTGCATCCCTAATTCAAGCTACCATTATAGAGCGAAAAGGGGGAAACACCCCCATCTTGTGTTAACTAAGGGGAAATACAGGCATGGTACTAGATGTTCAAAAGTTTCCAAAAATAAAACTCCTAAGTAGTAATTGATGATATCACAGTATTTCTGTTTTCCTGATAATGATATCCACAGATAATTAAAGTAATTTCATTCTGCCTCTATTTTCCAATCAGCAAAATTGAAATAAGTTGCATCAATTGTGGTTAGTAAAGTAATGCTTATGGTTTTGTGTCAGTGAAGCTAAGCCAACACTTAGCATTTTGTTACTATCCCTCCACTACTTTTCAAGTAATTATTTCCACACCATTATACATACCGCAACAATGAGCCCGGTAGGTCCATTTACGTTATCAACCCAACCCTAAAAAAAAAAAGAAAAAAAAAGATTTCTAATTGGTTCCACATGTCAGAAAATCCTAATATCTTTGGAACATCTGCAGTCTAATCTTAATAAACTTCAAACAAGAGCACTGAGACCCCAGCCGATAGAACTCTCTAATCCAATTAGAAATCTAATTTCTAAGATTTCAAACAGAGACCAATGAGAAAGCACTGGATATTTTCTGCACTTGGTTTGTGCAAGAATTAAAATTCTGCCAGCATTTATTTCATAGCAGGAATCATGGATGGTTGCAAGTTGTTTATGACATCTTATGAACTAAACTGGATCACCTCTTAAATATCATAATCTGCTAACCAATTCATTTTCCCCACCTGGGCCTGATTTTAACTCCTCAGGGGAACATTTCAAGCACAGTTTGTAGGAAATGTCCATTTCTTTACAATTTTAAGAGTCATAGCATCTTTCGTTCTATGTATGTATGTATCTGTCTATCCAGCTATCTATCTGTCTATCTGTATTAGCTTGCCTACAGATGTTAGAGGAAAGATTATATTTAGGAACAGTTAGAGACAAATGTCTCTTTGAGTTTGTCTCCTAAGCCCTAAGCAAGTCAGTTGACCTCATTATGTCTGTTTCTTTATCTGTGAAAGTCAAAAATGTGTGCATAAAGTGGGAGAGAAGACAGGAGAAGTTGAAGGGATTAATATTAGTTGAGCTTTTTACTAGGGACCAGGCATTGCACGAAGCACACCTCATACATCGACTCATTTGATCAACCCTCCACAGTGGGTGGGATTAGCCCAGTTTTACAGATGAGACAGCTCAAAAGCCTGCATGTCAGTAAGTAATGGAGCTTGGATTTATCTGGTGCAAAAGCTTTATAGAATTGCTTCAAAAAAGATGGTATAATTTAAAGTACTTTCTAAAAGATATAGCAGTATACAGAGATAAAAATTATTATTCCTAAACTGAGGACTTTTCTCTGAGCTTCGTGATTCCTATTTACCCTGGCAATTGTAATACTACCAATTTGGCCATCAAGAACATTCTGCTATATTTAAACTATAGTGGGGAAGCCAAGAAATAAAACTATTTCCCATGGCAATTTTGAGACGAGAGTTAATGAGAAGCTAATTTAAGATGCCACCCAACTCTAGGACAGTCAGTGTCACACTCAGAGGAGCCCCATGCTGAATAAATCCTGAACCGAATGTGGACTTCTGTCCTAATATAATGGGCTCACATTTGATTTGCTGTACTTAGCTATACATGCTAAAAAGAAAAAAAAAAAGACATCAAAGAGTAATTGGGCTAGAAGGATGCTGATTTGGAAGCAAAGTGTGGAATCCAGGCGAGTGGGCTTACTGGGAAAGGCTCCTGCCAGGTTGCTCCCACGATGGAGGGCCGTATGATGGCAAGATTGAGCTTGCCGCTCTCCTGCTGCACCACCATCTCTCCCAAGGCCTTGGTGTAGGTGTACGTATTGGGCCGATCCCCGATCAGCTTGGGTGTGATCTCATCAATAATAGCATCGTCTAACCACCTGAAGGTAGTCAGAGTAAAAAAGAATTCTAGCAACATATGTTAGACAATAGACCGAAAACGAAACTGTGAGACATCGACAATCAAACAAAACTTCCCCCTCCTAGCTTGAGTTCTGGAATTAGGACCTGTCAGAGGACACCAAGGCTTGAGTGTATACCTGTCCAAATGATGCATGACGGATGAGTTCTTTGCTCTCCACTGCTCAGCCCAATATTACTAGTCGAATCCTACGGCCTCCTGCCTCGATAGATTTATCCAAGAGCTATGCAGTCTGCTACTTGATCATATAGACTCAGTCTCTATCTTCAATTATTTTCTCTCAGCAGGAATGTACCTATGAAGGTACATTCAGTGAATGCATTGCGAGGGCCAGTCGGGCACCTGGCAGCGGGCTGGCTGCCCTGGTCATGGGCTTCAGAGTCTGTCCTCCGAGGCTCATCAGTGGCAGCCCCACTAATTCACTGTTGTCCAGTTAGAACCTATGGCACCCATCTTGAAACCTTCAGCTTTGATTTTTTAAAAATTCTACTCAATGCCTCAAAAAAGAAAAGCAACTACACTTAGCAGACTTACAACATTTTAGCAAATCTATGCACTGTATTTTGAAAGTCTGTTTAGAGTCTATGCTAATAACTTGGTAATCATTTCCAGAGATTTCCAATGAGCTCTGAAGTGCTCTTATAACTGTTAATAGTGTGTCAAGTGGAGTGGGAACAGCACTGTGAAGCAGCTTTAATAGAGTGATTATTGAATACCTTCACTTACAGGAAGACCTGTATCACGAATAACTGAGTTACCATGGCATTAGCCTAATCTTTTTTTTAAAAGACGTTAGAACCATTTTGATAATCCCAAAGTCTATCTGATCTTCTCTAAGAAAGCAATCAAATTATTGTCGATTAAATATTGAATGTTTCTCTTAGCTGGTAGATCTATTTGGTTAAACTTTTGATATAATATAGTTTTTAAAAATTAGGCTATATGTCAGTGTGATTTTTATAATCCATGTGTTCGGTACATTCATTCCTATTTTATCGGACCCAGCGCAATCATACAATTTTGATTGCAGAAAAATCTTATTAGAGGTTATCGTCTTCCTCCCATGACAAATTGTTGAGTATTTAAGATGTGCTTAATGCCAAGACTTATTCAGAAACACAACTCTCAATTTCAGTAACTCTCCGATATTGGAGAGAAACATGAGCACTGCCTGTGATGGTTTGGTTTTCCTTGCTTTGCGGCTACTAGTGCTGGGTATTTTCTAGCCTAGTATCAAATGCCTTCTAGTATCAAATTCCTTCTGATTTACACTGAAAACGTAAAGGTCGAGAAGTTCCTAGAATTAAAAACAACTCCAAATACTTAGAAAAGCAGAAGATATTTCAATTATAGAGTCACCCGAGTGTTGGGAGAGAGTGAGGGGTAATGCAGACACTTCTCTATCTTTCTCATAATGTTATCTTTATCTCATCTTATTTGTGGGTCAGCAGTGGATTAACTGACCTAAGACCATTTTCTTTTTCACCTGCAAAAACATACAGGTTACAAAAACTGGGTCAGAAGAAATACAGCCTAATTTTATTAAGGCTGTAAAAAAAAAAAAAACAATTTTAAGAAAACATCAGAAGCCAGCAATGCTAGGATTGTATGTCACATGGCTGGTACCATGTGCTCTTATTGCTGTTGGTGTGCATGGAAAGGGTAACAGCTGGAGGCTTCCCCAAGTTTAGTGAGTTAGCTCATCTTAGAAAATATTGGTTTCATAGGTTTCTAAGAACACAAAGCAAAAGAAGTTGTAGTGTTCTGTAGATGGTCTGCCTCTACTATTTGTAGCTCCCCCATATTCTACTGTATCATCTTCTCGTTTCCTCCATTTTCACTTATGAAAAAATGGCAATAATTATACCTGTTCTAAATTTTCAGGTTATATGAGGACAAACAGGAATATTTACAACTACACCTAGAGCTATTTGATAAAACAAAATGAGCCAACAAATCTAAGACATTCTATTCTTAGTAAAACGACCAAGAAGGATATACCTACAAAGGTAATAGTTGGTTTAATAATATCTTTTCTAATACAGCCAAACAGACCATATCTCAACCAGCCATTTCCCAGGTTTGAAGAGGAGATTAATGTAACAAATATGCACAGCCATTGGTTAAGTGATGTCCTTTTCAGGACCTATAATCAGTTCATGCTCTTCTTTACCAAAGTTTGAGTTGCTGCTGTTGTTTGTTCTTGATCAGTTTTTAAAATAGCGAATAAGGTAGCATGGAAAAAAGACAGCGTATAAACCAAAGAAAATTTCTGAAATTAAAGCCAATGCCCTTCAGTGTACTCAAGATGTCTGAACCCATGGGTTCCAAATACTAAACTTGTACTTAAATAGCTTCAAAAGAAGCAAAAAGTTATTGAAGACTTCAGAAGGCTGTGTGTGTCACACACACACACACGCACACACAATTTCCTCTAAATATTATTTTTTGGTTTGAAACTTATTTATTCAACCTCCTAATATCATTAATTTCATAATTTACATATTTACTGAATGAAATAGCAAGAGTAATATGTATTTTGCCTCCTAATTTTCTTATGCAATAAGCAGGGCAAGCTAGATATACCTAGAGGGATATCGGAGAAGGTGTCTGGGAGTAAATACTGGACACACTGCTTCATGGTAGCTTTTGCTCTCTTTTCTCTCATCTGGATTGCTCTTCCCTTGATTATCATGGCATATGTTCTCGCCCATGTGTCTGTTTCCCCACTTTACAATGAGTCCAGGAGGGATTATGTTTTTTATGTTTTTTTATCTCTGTGTCCAATCACCTTCTGCTGCCAGGAATGAGCTACCTTATTCAGTACATGTGTGTCCTCCCACAAGACAGTCTTGATTGGCCAATTTATGTGCTGGCAAAGGTTTGGGAAGCTGAGATGGATAATGATAGGACAGAATGGGTGAACTCAGAAGGAGGTGGGGCTGTAGGGAGACTGTGGGCAAGTAAGAGAGGGGATGTCTTTGCAGAGAATGAAGAAAAATTGGAAGTTAATGTCCGGTGGCAGTGGTGAAAAGTGCTGGGAAGCTGAAAGGTTAAAGGTTGACCAACTTCAGTTTGGCAGAGTTGGCTTCAGAATAAATTTAACAGGCTTCAAAGTAAATATGAACGTTTTATTGGGGAAAAGGGTATATCTGAGCCTAATGCTTGTGGTGACCTGTCCTCTGTATTACCCTATAGACTTTCACTGAGCACCTATTCTGGCTCCAATGACCTGACAACACGAAAATTATTCAGTTTGTTTAAGAAACAATTTAACCCTGCTCTGATTCGCATTAAAGCGTGGTACACAGAAATGACAGTTTTTTTGTCAGCTGCTTGGATGCCGTCCTAACGCTGTACAATCCTGACAATAAAAGCACAAATGCTAAAACCAGCTTCTTCCTTTCCCCTAGAATAGATAAGCATTCTTAGTGTTAACAATGTGCTCTTCAGCATGAAGGCAAAACTACTTTCCAACATTTGACCTCTTTTTGCATTTCCCAAAGGGCCATTACCGAGGCTGCTGTGACCTCAGTCTCCCTGCTTCTCACACTCTACCTGCAGCACATCTGCCATGGTTGACTGCAATTAGTGTTTGATCAAGAAACAACTTTTCTGTTTCACCTGGCAGATCGGCTGTGATTTCTGGTGGCCAAGTAGCTTAAAGTATGATTTTTAATAGATACAAATCTATCAGGAGCTTTGACTGGATTAAAGCATCTAGGAATTGAAAGACAACACAAAGTGAGGGCAGTGGAAAATTGATCATTTTCCTGTTGTCTAACTCCTGGTTCCTTTAAAAAAATGAGGACCCCTGCACTACTAAGAACAATGACAGATCCCCATGGGGTTACTGTTAATGAAAATTTCTAAGGGAGATAGAACCTAAAATTCTTGGAAACTAATTTTAACTACAGTTACTACAATTACAGAATAGAGATGAAATCAGAGAACAATATTTTCTTAAAACACAGCAACCAAACCTCGATTTAGGTGCACTAATGTTTATTAGGAATAACTTTAATGCTATTTGTCATTCTAAAATTTAATGCTATTTATTATTCAGAAAATTCCATCTGATGTAGGAATTGTTGAAACAGTCGTGAACAATGCTCTAGTTGGTGATGGGCTGCTGGGATTTATTCAAAGCATTATTCCAAACTTAACACATAGGTTTTATTCAAAGTTTAAGAAGAAAAAAAGTGCAATCCGAAACAGGGATAAGATGTGGGCATATAGGTATTTTATACACAAGACTTCACATCCCCAAATATCAGCTTGCTATGGAATTCTGTCATCTATTCTTGCTTTGTCTAAACAAACAAAGAAACAAGAACAAAAATACCAGCTGGAGTGGTATGAACAACAATCATCCAGTTCCATCAAAAAGTGATCATTTGGGCTTCCCTGGTGGCGCAGTGGTTGAGAGTCCGCCTGCCGATGCAGGGGACACGGGTTCGTGCCCCGGTCCGGGAAGATCCCACATGCCGTGGAGCGGCTGGGCCCGTGAGCCATGGCCGCTGAGCCTGCGTGTCCGGAGCCTGTGCTCCGCAATGGAGAGGCCACAACAGTGAGAGGCCCGTGTACCGCAAAAAAAAAAAAAAAAAAAAAGTGTTAATTCATTCAGCAAATATTTGAGTTCCTACTATGTGCTGGCCCTGGAGAGCAAGAAGGAGCAAGAGATACTCTCCTCCTTTGAGAAGTTCATTGTCCACTGGGGAATACAGACGAATAACCAGACATTTAGAATGACCTGTGCTAAGCACAGTGTTGAAGATGAGCACTCTGGGAGCACCAGGAACGGCCACCTGAGCCCGTGGGCTCTGAGGGGAGAGCTTTGATGTCTGGATAGGAACTCACCAGGGGAAGCAGAGGTGGAAGTAGTCTCTAGAAACAGAACCGCCTAAGCAAAGGCAGAGAGGTAAGAGAGAGAGGGGTGAGTACTTCCGTGTGACTGCAGCACAAATGCAAGGGGAGGGCTGAGAGGGGGGCTGGACAGATGGTCCTTAGTATAAAATTCTGAACAAATAAATTGTAGTAATGATGTTCCCCCTGTTTAAAAAAAAACACCTTTATTTCCTTAATTGCATTCAAAATGAATTCTGTTGAGATAAAATATAATTTTATTCCTAGTTCTATTTGGATATATATATATATATGTTTAAAAATAATTCTTCTCCTCTGAGAGCAGTACAAGACAGACGGACATAAATTTTGTACCCATGTCAATTACTGTTTGATCATCAATCATGTATTCATTACCTGCCTTTACCAGTTGACATATAGTGGGGAGTATGAGAAGTGCCAAATGCTTGACTATAAATCAAATCCTCCTCTGGGTGGTGAGCTTATTCTTTGAAATCTGGGGTTTTTGAGCATCTGGACACAGTTTGGGAGGGAGGAAGTGGTATGGAATGGGTGAACTGAATCTCCATTTCCTAGCTCTTTTCTCTGGTGACCTCTCAGAGATCCCTCCTCAAATCGTGCTAAGGTCTGTTAGGGGTTAGGGGGTTAACAGTGGAGTGAGCCTCTGGAATCTCAGGGTCAGGAATCAAATGGGCCTGTGCTCCTTTCCTGGGCTTAGCACATCCATAAACACCACATTTACCCGGAGACAATGCTGTAAGGGGGTGGGTAAATGACAAACAAATCAATTCTATCCTGAAAACATGCCAAGGCTTTAGACATCGACTTTCCTGCACTGACTTTGGCATCAGTGTCTTTTCTCCAACTATCCTGACAAACTTTGGACTCTGAAAGGTTCCTCTGCACCAATTAAGCACATCATCATTTATTAGCAACTTAAGCAACCTCCGGCTCCTTTAGATGACTTTCATTTTCCTTTGTCCTGGATATTTTTAAATGACAGGTAAAAATATATATTATCAGAGCTGTATGAGATAAAAATGTTTGCCCTGGGGCTTCCCTGGTGGCGCAGTGGTTGAGAGTCCGCCTGCCGATGCAGGGGACACGGGTTCGTGCCCCGGTCTGGGAAGATCCCACGTGCCGCGGAGCGGCTGGGCCCGTGAGCCATGGCCACTGAGCCTGCACGTCTGGAGCCTGTGCTCCGCAACAGGAGAGGCCACAGCAGTGAGAGGCCCGCGTACCGCAAAAAAAAAAAAAAAATGTTTGCCCTGAAGGGAATAAACTCTTGATTTAGCTAAAGCTTCATTTTAAAGAGTATGTCTTAAATAGAAGATACAGTATTATAAGAAATTAAAATATGACAAATTCACCAGGAAATGGTCTATTTTCTCTGCTATAATACTTTTTATGCAGAGTCTTTTTAAAAAACAAACAAAACAAGGTAAACTTGGTAAATGGAACAGAAGAATGAAGATGCAGAATGAAAAGCATACTTATTCTGAAACCAGGGCCATGTCCTAAAAAGAAAGTGTTCCTGTTAGTTGACAAAAAGAGAAAAATGCTAGACCTCTGTCTCTCATGCATAACAGTACAGTAAGAAAAGTGCCTCTCAGCTGAATAGAGCAAGAGACCAACACTTTCTGCCAGATTTGGAAGAAATTTCTCTTCTCTATTAGTTCTTCTTTATTAACCTTTTGATTAACTGCTATTAAACACTCCCTAGCACTGCAATGATTGCTTTATATAACTCACTTTATCATCACAACTATAAGGACAGGGGCTATTATTAGCCCCATTTTACAAATGAAGGAACTAAGGCTCAGAGAGGCCAAAGAACTTCCTCAAGGTCACACAGCTAGTAAGTTGCAGTACCTTTGCCAGTCTGATGCCAAAACCTTTCTTCTGAACGTTTATACTATGTCTGATACTTCCCTTATCTAGTAACAATGCTGAGTTCACTGAGAATTGAGAAACGACTTCCATGTAAAGTACCCTCAAGTGCTTCATGCAATCCTAAACTACTCAAGACAACTTTTCTGTAGGACTTTTCTACCCCTATCCCCGCTCCATCACCAAGCACTGTATTCTCCACCGGGGATGGAGGGAATAGCAAGGACAGGGAGTTAAAGTTGGCACCTTTTGGAAGCATTTTGCTCCAAGAGTGTCTCACTTTGTTACCTTATAAATGAACGACTACAAAGAGCTAAAGAGAACAACAGTCTGCCCACCCTTCACCCCAACTTACTCCATGGAGTCGATGATTTTTTTTGGCTCCACAGGGCATGGATAGATGACTTCATCAATGTGCTTCAGGTTACAATTTGAAAAGGCAGTAGAGATGTGTATGAAGGCTTTCAGGTTTGGCATCTGACTGGCCATGAGCAAGAGCTGCTGGGTGGCAGTGACGTTAAGCTGCACAGCATGTCTGGAGAAGATTAGACAGAAGGAAATGCAGTGAGGCAACTCACATCCCGTTTTGCTGGAACTGCGCCCACTCCAATAACTGGCATATCCATCTGATTTTTGTGGCTGCATCAAAGGACAGGTCACGGCCGCAAAGTTATGTGATACTTGGAATGTATAATATGTTGATGATGTTTTCTGTGCACATAAATCCTATGATGCATGTTGCATTTAGAGGTCACGTGGTTCTAAATCAACCGGAAGGAAAAAAATCGCAATCCTCTGAATTTATAAAGGGGCTTCTTAAGCAGCCATTAAGAGAATGAAAAACATAAATTAGGCATCTAACTTAAATTAGAAAATTCAAATAAATTGGAGGAGAGCAACAGTGAATATAGAATGAGAAATATGTTTCTATTGCAAAGGTACAGGTCAGACATAAATAATGATGTTAATAGAGAACAGATGTGGTTGCCAAGGGGGGGGTGGGGGAGTGACAGATTGGGAGTCTGCGATTAGCAGATGCAAACTATTACATACAGGATGGTTAAACAACAAGGTCCTACTGTAGAGCACAGGGAACTATATTCAATATCTTGTGATAAACCATAATGGAAAATAATATAAAAAAGAACGTATATATATATATATATATGTATAACTGAATCACTTTGCTGTACAGCAGAAATTAGCACAACATTGTAAATCAACTTTACTTCAATAAAAAAAATTGATGTCAAAATCCTAAATTTTACCTAATAGAATACAAAGCTATATAAACATGTGATGACAATGAAATAGTTCTTTCTAGAAATACATGTTTCATACAAAATCAGGAAACCTATTAATCTAACCCAAAAAGATAAAAAAATACATGATCATGTATATATATATATATTTTTTTGAAAAGTTTATAAATGACATTCAATATCCATTTCCAACTCAATTTTTATAAATTCACTAAAAGAGGAAGAAAATGATTTAAAAATGTATATTTTAATTTGCTAGCCTGTGTTACACTTAATGGTGAAAAGTAAGGAGCACTGATTTTTTTTTAAGTTGGGCCAAGAAGAATGCCAACAATCACTACTGCTTAACACTGCTCTGAAGTTCCAGCCTTATAATTAGAGAGGAAAATAAAATTAATTAATAAGTACAAACACTGCAAAGGCAATCCCTAAATGACTATCAGATTATGTCTGGGAAACAAACAAGCAGCTGAAAAAATTGGAATGAACAATAACATAATTCAGTAAGGTGTCCACTTATAAAAGTTATATAAAAAAATCACTAGTTTTCCTATATAGAAACAAAAATTAGAGACTATAATGGAAGAAAGGCACATATTCAAAAAAGAACATTTAAAACATATATCAAATTAATAAAAAATGAATAGGCTTTATATGAAGAAAATGATAAAACTTCATTAAGGGTCATAACAGAAAAACTGAATAAACAGACATATATTGTTCTTGGATAGGAAGAGTCAATGTTTTAAATATGTTGTTTTTCTAAATCAATCTGCATATTCAAGGTAATCTCAATAAAACTGCCAACTCTTGAAAAAACTTGGCAAATTTATTCTAAGTTTAATCAAGAGGTGAGAATAGTCAGGAAAATTCTATAAAAAGAGAAAAATGTGTGTATAGTTGCTTAATAAAATAAGAATCGTAGTCATTAAAATACTGTGGTACTGGAAGAGAAAGCCTAATTAATGGAATAAGAGTTCAGAAATAGAAATTTAATATACCATGAGAGTTTCCTTTCAAACAAAAAGTGAAAAGAAATCATTTAATAAATGCTGTTTAAAAAATAACCATCTTTTGGTAATAAAAAAATATTGTACATTCACACCTACATCGCTCTTCTTTTTATGGAATTTTCCTGACTATTATCTTTATAGCTAATAAATTTTAAATGGGTCAAAGATTTAACTGTAAAAATAAAACAATAAAAATACTGGAAGAAATTATGAAAAACTGTAAATAATAAAATAGAGCTGAGGACAAATGATAAGCTGTTAAAATATTTTGAGCCTTATAAAAGACAAAGAGTTAATATGCTAAATCTTCCAAGAAGTCCTAAAACTGATAAGAAAACAATGTTTCAAGAGAAAAATAGGTGAAGAACATAAACAGGCATTTCACAAAAGAATAAAACGCCAATCGGCATGCAAACATCTTCAACCTTTCTGATTATCAAATAAACAGAAATCAAAATATGCAATGCTATTTGCATTATAATATTGACGATGATAAAAAGAATTAAAGAATTATAATATGGTACTGTTGTGGGTGTTAGAAATGAGCATTCATATGCACAAGAACAGTGTAAATTAATACCTCCTTTTTGGAAAGCAACTTAGCATTATATGTCAAAATATAAACTCTTCATAACCTGGACACATCTAGTATGTGTCTAACAATTCTACTTCTGGGAATTTACCCAAAGGGAAAAAAATGTATTCAACACAGATGTTCACTGCAGAGCTGTTTGTAATAGCGAAAAGCTAGAACACTCTAAAAAACATCCACCAATACAGAACTGGTTGGGTATATTATATACATGTACAATGGAACGTCATGTAGTCATTACAAGTTATAACAGAATATCAATTGACAATGAAAGATATCTAGAAATAAAATTGAACAGGTTGCAAAAAACATCATTCTCAATGTGATGCCATTTTTTTGGTAAAATTGAACATAAATATATTCTATTATGGATGCATAAAGAAAAGCTGAGGGACTTCCCTGGTGGCGCAGTGGTTAAGCATCTGCCTGCCATGCAGGGGACAAGGGTTTGATCCCCGGTCCGGGAAGATCCCACATGCCACGGAGCAACTAAGCCCGTGAGCCACAACTACTGAGCCTGCGCTCTAAAGCCTGCAAGCCACAACTACTGAAGTCCACGCACCTAGAGCCTGTACTCCGCAACAAGAGAAGGCACCACAATGAGAAGCCCGCTCCTTGCAACAAAGAGTAGCCCCTGCTCGCCGCAACTAGAGAAAGCCTGTGCGCAGCAACAAAGACCCAACACAGCCAAAAATAAATAAATAAATATTTTTTTTTAAAAAAGAAGCTGAAATGGATGGTCTTTACAATATTAAATGGTTAACTCTGGATAGTAAGATTTTGGAGAAGTTTTACTCCTTTGTATTTTTTTTTTTTTCATTGAGAATATCTCTTTTTTTAAAAAAAAAGAAATCATAGGGACTTCCCTGGTGGTCCAGTGGTAAAGAATCTGCCTTCCAATTCAGGGGACATAGGTTCGATCCCTGGTCTGGGAACTAAGATCCCACATGTTGCCGGGCAGCTAAGCCCGTGTGCCACAGCTTCTGAGCTCATGCACTCTGGAGCCCGCGTGCCACAACTAGAGGGAAAACCCGCATGCCACAACTAGAGAAGAGAAATCCCATACACCACAACTAGAGAGAAGCCCTCGCGCCGCAACAAAGAGCCCGTGAGCTACAACTAAGACCTGACACAGCCAAGAATAAAATAAACAAATATTAAAAAAATAAAATAAAATGGAAATCATAGAGAAACTTACACCCACACGCGTGCACACACATGTATAATACAAGTCATGAGAGGGGAATGGGGATGTACCTCAGGTGGTCATCAAAGCGCACAGTAGCCGCACAGTGGAAGATGATGTCTGTGTAGGAAAGAAGCTCCTGCATGTCCTGCATGCTGATGGCAAAGTCGTTCTGATTGAGATCTGCAGAAATAGCTCGGATCTTCTCATGCACATTTGGACAAACTTCTTTGACTTTTTCAAACAGCTAAAACATAAATATAAATCATCAAAGATCATCATCACCATCACACTGTTCTTGTTTTCACTGACTTGTTTCATTATAATTCTCAAAAACTGGTTTTAGTTGTAATAATATGACTCAACCATTTGCTGTACTGCATGCAGTTCAAGGTCAGCTTAGTATAATTCCTGCTCCTCTTAATTTGGTAGAATTTGAAAAAGTCAGTTCCAATAACCAGTAAGGAGTGTATTTTGAACTTTTCCTGCAGGGTGAAGGAGGGGTAGTAAGTCATCCTTATCCTGTGCCATCCTTTCTTCCCTTCCAAGGCAGCTTCAGGTTTATACATGATGATTGTTTCCATTTCTGCCTGGGAAATATTGTTTTCAGTGCAAAATTACCAGCCTTTACACAGCCTTGACAAATTACCAGCCAAATCACCAGCCTTTAAGAAGGTCTCATGAGCACAGATTCAAAACAACTTGGTTAATTGTACCAGATTAACAAGATGTCTTAGAAGCACAAAGATAATTAGAAAAAAACAAATTGAGAAAACTTGTAATGGGTTAAACAAAAAAAATTTTATATAATCTCATTCTAATATAAATGGTAGTTATTGTCTAGTAAGAGGATTACATGAGCTCATGTACTTTTATAAGATTTTAATTGATTTTTTAATGTTCTAATTTATTTATACAGGGAAAAGGAAAGAGCACTGGCAGTTTTAGCTTTTATTACAATTATTCAGATGAAACAGAGTGTCTACTTTCCCCTCCACACAGAAGTTCTCAGATTAAATTTGTATTTTCCATTTTCTCAGAAAATAACAATTTTAATGAAATGATCTTGGCTCCAGCCTACTTTGATAAAATAAAATTTTACTGTAGTATTGGTATGGTATGTTAACTGTGAGGACGAGAAAAGTAAGGTTAAATGTTTAGAAAGGTTAAGAGCAGAGAAAATTAGTCTATGTTTTTAATAGTAATATAGTAATGGAGACGAACAATCCTTTTCTCCCTTTTAACCCCCAAAGAATGTTTTCATCTGTTGCTTGATCCTTAACAGAAGGCTTCTCCTCCCCATTAGAGAGCTACCCAACGCTTTTCTGTTGGGTAATAAGAAGTTGATCTCAGGTATTCAGAGAAATCATGTCTCATTTGTATCAGGCAAGACCATGTTCAGAGGAACATGGAAATTTAAATGAAGCCAACTAGACCTGGCAAGATAATATACTTCTGTCTTGCAGCTATGATCTTCCTGCACTATAAGGTTGGCCTTTTTAGTAAGTGTGACTATAATTCTGAAAATAATTCAAAGTTAGGTCAATCCTCAATGCTTTTTTGACATCTGGGATTGAAAAGTATCTGAGGGACATTCTCAAAAAAGGTCAACAAACACAGGATTTTTTTGGATAAATTTATGTAACATTTGTACAATTACCCCCCTTTTTAATAACTGCATTTGTAGAAGGCTCTTTTTTGAGTCATGATAGATTTTTATTCATAAGAACTCTATTTAAGGTTCTATGGAGTCTGACTTTGGCCTGTGTTGACTTATGGCTGCTTGAGAGCAAGACGTGGAAAATGACCTGTGTCCATCCTTCTGGCAATAGGGCTGCTCACAGATGATGTAAGATGCCATACATAGATTTTCTGTTGCCTTTGGTTTTTATGACTTTAAAAGGCAGAGGCTATTGTTATACTGTATTATACTTTCAGACCACCTGTGCAATGTTGAACAGCACCAACATACATTTACAGCATTACTATTTTAGGAGGTAATTACTATTTGGGGAAATAATGTCCCAATCTACATCCTATTTGTGGATTTATATTTTCAAATGAGAGGGGATATCTGAGTGAACATAGTGTAATTTAAAAAAAAGTTTAAGGGCTTCCCTGGTGGCGCAGTGGTTGAGAGTCCGCCTGCTGATGCAGGGGACACGGGTTCGTGCCCCGGTCCGGGAGGATCCCACATGCCGTGGAGCGGCTGGGCCCGTGAGCCATGGCCGCTGAGCCTGCGCATCCGGAGCCTGTGCTCCGCAACGGGAGAGGCCACAACAGTGAGAGGCCCACGTACCGCAAAAAAAAGAAGTTTAAGTTTTCTGATCTAGTTGGTATTGATTACAATCAGCTGAAATAAATCAATGAATTGGCTGCATCAACTCAAACCACAGTGCTAAATTAGGGTCCTATTTTACTATATTAGCCAGACCTAATAATATGACTTGCTTTGTCTGGCGTCTCAGCATACAGCTGTAGCTTCTAACAAAATAATTCTCCTTAAATGTTGGTACATCCTAAATAGAGTGCTAGAGATTACAGCCAACTGCCATGTAACAGGTCAGTGCCTTTCAAAGTGTTATCCCCCAGGTGAACTGCATTGAAATCACTAGTATGCAAGAAGACCCAGCGCAGCCATAAACAAACAAACAAACAAACAAATAAATAAATAAAAGAGAAATCACTAGTATGCATCTTAAAAATGTATATTCCTGGACCCCATTCCATAATCACCAAGTAAGAAATCACTAGGGCATGCCCAGGAGTTTGCATTTCACATAGTTTCACAGTTGATTTTAACTGAACCCAAGATGAGAACTTCTCTAGTTGGACTGTTAAATAACTGATGAACAATTGTGTATGACTCATTTCCCTTTTTAACTGCCCAGGGCAATTACAAGACATCAGTGGTTTTCAAACTGTGTTGGCATAAGAAAAATCTAGGGACCAATTAAAGATGATGTCCTTACTACACCCTCAGAGATCTTGACTCAGTAGGTTTGATATGTAACCCAAGAGTTGTATTTCTTAACCATCTCCACAGATAGGTCTGATGGTCCAGGTACATACTTAGAGAAACAGTGACTCCAAAAATTCATGTCCATTTTAAAATTCTGGGCTTAAATTTCACCCTCTGGCTTGTAAACTCCTTGATTCTCTTATATCTCTTTATCCTTGACAGCACCCAGTTCATTGAAATGACTCAAATTTTGCTTGTTAAATTGAAATTAATTACTGTAAGAATAGTAATAGAACCATAAATGGGAGCTTGATTCCTGAAATTGGTTACCAGCTCTTTTGTATTGGTGGAATAAAAGACAGCAGGTAACTACTGCTAAAAGAAGACACAAAGTGTTCCCTTGGGTCCTCTGTATTAACTGCCAAGGTGGGGGGGCGCATGGAAAGGCTCAGAGCAGACCCTTTTCTTTTGTAATAATGACAAGACTAAATGACAGATGAAATGATGCAAATGGATCCTCAACAGATACCAGCCCTTCTGAAAGTTTTTTTTTTTTTTTTTTTGGCTAAGACATTTATTAAAGGCAAGAAAAAATACTTGGAATAAAAATGAGTTAAGAAAAAATAAAATTTCAAAAATTTCAGTGAAGGCCCACCAATAAAGAACTTAATATAATTATTTTAGATTCTAAGAGTTTATCATCTTCCTTCTCATATATTATTTAATGGCATAGGACTGAGATGGTAAAGCGTTGAATAACTACTTGCTATTTTTGAACACTCAGGACTGCTGCTTTTCCATTTTAGGAAACCATGTTCTTGACAGGAGGAAGACACATTTCTGTGGTCACTGAAAGATAACAGCTGTGAGGTGATCTAAGCATTTCAAACTGATAACAAAGCAATACATTTTTCTTGGAAAGTTTAGGAGTGTTCCATTGATTTGACATTATACAGGCAAGTATTTCTCTCTCTTTCAATTTATTTTTTAAACATGAGAGACTATTATGGCAATAATTACTTATAGCTCAGAGGCAAGAGAGAAACTTTGAAAATCCTAAGTAAGAAAATTGACAGAAAGAGCTGTTTGGATTCAATAAACTCCTTAGGTATGACTTCTGTGGCCAGAGACTAAGACTGCATTTTTATTAGAAGCAGGAATTGGGCAAGGAGTGGAGGGCATGACATTTATATAATGCTTTTGAAACAATGTACAGGCCCTGCACTTGGACTTCTACAGTCAATTTGTTATCCACATGACCTAACTTGGGAGGCATCTAGGAGTCACTACCTCCTGAAGGCTATTAAATGTAATCATTCCTTTCTAATCATGAGAGTCTTTGATCTTTATTCAGTTTACTGATTCCCTCTCTTCAAATATAATTATATTATTTAGTCACAATAACCAATAAAAATTTGCTTAGTATTTTTATTTTGTGAAAAAAAAAGTTAGGTCCCTTAAACTAAAGTGCAATCTCTATGGAATATCTGGCATCCCAATGAAAAAGAGAGCCTGTAACATTTATCATAGAAATATTAGAGTGCTGAGTAAAAGCAAATCAACGAATTTTGCAAGTTAGCTCTTGAACAAGAAAGACATTAAGAAAGGCTATATATAATCTAAGTTGAGAACAATTAAATACAAATAAATGCATGTAAATTAAGGCAAAAACCCATCATACCTAATGTAAAGATTCACAAAACGTTAGGATTTTGCTAGTTCACTACTAACTTCCATAAGATATGAAGAATTAACCTAGAAGTTTTTACTGCTTTAGTGAGGACCACTCTATAGGACCATAAGGCAGTCTGGTGTAGTACTAGTTTGTCAAATTTTTGCATACAGTAGGGTTGCTTGAGAAGTTGTTTAAAAAGACAAAAAACCCAGAAAACCCAGATGTACTGACCCTAGAGATTCTGACTGAGTTCTGAGTTGAAGCTTGGGCGCCTGGAGTTTGTACAAGCTCTATAATGAATCTGATACACACTGAAGGTGTGAACCATTGGTGTATTAGAAAGATCCCAGGCTCTTTGGAGTCAGGAAGGCCAGGGTTTGAAGCCTAGTTCTGCCATTTACTAACTGTGTGACTGGGGTGAGTTACTCACCTCATGGGGCCTCTGTGTCTTCACCTGCATATTTATCTAAAATGTCAATCAAAGGACTGTCTCATTCTGTGATCTCAGAGAACTAATAATTCAGCATGTATTCTGCTATTCTTTTTTTTTCTACTTTTCTTTTTTTCCCACAGTTTTACTAAGAAATAATTGGAATACATTACTGTATAAGCTTAAGAGGTACAGCATGATGGCTTGATTTACATATATTGTGAAATGATTACCACAATAGGTTCAGCTAACATCCATCTTCTCATATAGACACAATAAAAAGAAAAGAATGAAAAAAAGGAAAAAATGTTCTCCTTGTGATGAGAACCCTTAGGAATTACTCTATTAACAACTTTCCTGTATATCATACCTATTCTGCTATTCTTGAAAACAATTTTGCATTTAACAAAATTATAGTTCACTTTACATAAGAATCTATAATAAATGCTAGAGGTGACACAGTTCATCATCTTGTTAACGCTCTGTTCCCATGCCAAAGGCCTGCTTCACAGAGTTCTTTGAGAATAAGTACCTGGTTAGAGGAAGCGATTTCCTAGGGGTAGCAATGCAATTCAGTGGGGAAGACATGGGCATTGGAGATAAGAGAACTGCATTTACAGTCTGCTTTTTCACTACCTTGGTACTTCCTTGGATAGGTGACAACTTTCTTGGAGTAATTTCTCATCTGTGAGGTAGCAATAAGGCATACCACAGAGTTGTGTGAGGATTAAATAGGGTAATAAAAGTCAGATGCCTAGCATAGTGGCTACCACTTAGTATGTTTCTAATAATAGGAAAACTTCCTTTCTGCTTCCACAGAAATACTCCATTTTCAAAAGCTGCTAATCAGACAGCTATGTGTGTATTTGTGCGTCATCCCAAGGTTTCTGATTATACCATGTGATCCTGATACCTCTGAAAACCGAATATATTCCAGAGTGTCGACTTAACAAAAAAAATACACAGTGAGAGCTGCGAGTTAAGTTTTATTTCGGGCAAAATGAGGACTCCAGCCCAGTAGACAGCACCACAGATAGTTCTGACAAACTGCTGCAAAGAGGTAGCGGGGAAGTTCAGTATATATGTGATTTCGGTGAAGGGGGAGTACATGCAATCAAGCACATATATATATTTTTTAACATCTTTATTGGAGTATAATTGCTTTACAATGGTGTGTTAGTTTCTGCTTTAAAACAAAGTGAATCAGTTATACATATACATATGTTCCCATATCTCTTTCCTCTTGCGTCTCCCTCCCTCCCACCGTCCCTATCCCACCTCTCTAGGTGGTCACAAAGCACTAAGCTGATCTCCCTGTGCTATGCGGCTCCTTCCCACTAGCTATTTTACGTTTGGTAGTGTATATATGTCCATGCCACTCTCTCACTCTGTCCCAGCTTACCCTTCCCCCTCCCTGTATCCTCAAGTCCACCTCTAGTAGGTCTGCGTCTTTATTCCTGTCTTGCCCCTAGCTTCCTCATGACCATTTTTTATTTGTTTTTTAGATTCCATATATATGTGTCAGCATACGGTATTTATCTTTCTCTCTCTGACTTACTTCACTCTGTATGACAGACTCCAGGTCCATCCACCTCACCACAAAAAAATCAATTTCGTTTCTTTTTATGGCTGGGTAATATTGCATTGTATATATGTGCCACACCTTCTTTATCCATTCATCTGTCGATAGACACAATAGCTTCCGTGTCCTGGCTATTGTAAATAGAGCTGAAATGAACACTGTGGTACATGACTCTTTTTGAATTATGGTTTTGTCAGGGTATATGCCCAGCAGTGGGATTGCTGGGTTGCATGGTAGTTCCATTTGTACATTTTCAAGGAACCTCCATAAGGTTTTCCCCAGTGGCTGCATCAATTTACATTGTAACCAACAGTGCAAGAGGGATCCCCTTTCTCCATACCCTCTCCAGCATTTACTGTTTGTAGATTTTTTGATGATGGCCATTCTGACCAGTGTGAGATGATATCTCATTGTAGTTTTGATTTGCAATTCTCTAATGATCAATGATGTTGAGCATCCTTTCATGTGTTTGTTGGCAATTGGTTTATCTTCTTTGGAGAACTGTCCACCAGGTCTTCTGCCCATTTTTAGATTGAGCCTTTGTTCTCCTGATATTGAGCTGCATGAGCTGCTGGTAAATTTTGGAGATTAATCCCTTGTCAGTTGTTTCATTTGCAAATATTTTCTCCCATTCTGAGAGCTGTCTTTTCGTATTGTTTATGGTTTCCTTTGCTGTGCAAAAGCTTTTAAGTTTCATTAGGTCCCATTTGTTTATTTTTCTTTTTATTTCCATTTCTCTAGGAGGTGGGTGAAAAAAGATCTTGCTGTGATTTATGCCATGGAGTGTTTTGCCTATGTTTTTCTCTAAGAGTTTAATAGTGTCTGGCCTTACATTTAGGTCTTTAATCCATTTTGAGTTTATTTTTGTGTATGGTGTTAGGGAGTGTTCTAATTTCATACTTTTACATGTAGCTGTCCAGTTTTCCCAGCACCACTTATTAAAGAGGCTGTCTTTTCTCCACTGTATATTCTTGCCTCCTTTATCAAAGATAAGGTGACCATATGTGCGTGGGTTTATCTCTGGGCTTTCTATCCTGTTCCATTGATCTATATTTCTGTTTTTGTGCCAGTACCATACTGTCTTGATTACTGTAGCTTTGTAGTATAGTCTGAAGTCAGGGAGCCTGATTGCTCCAGCTCCATTTTTCTTTCTCAAGATTGCTTTGGCTATTCAGGGTCTTTTATGTTTCCATACAAATTGTGAGATTTTTTGTTCTAGTTTTGTGAAAAATGCCAGTGTTAGTTTGATAGGGATTGCATTGACTCTGTAGATTGCTTTGTGTAGTAGAGTTATTTTCACAATGTTGATTCTTCCAATCCAAGAACATGGTATATCTCTCCATCTATCTGTATCATCTTTAATTTCTTTCATCAGTGTCTTATAATTTTCTGCATACAGGTCTTTTGTGTCCTTAGGTAGGTTTATTCCTAGATATATTATTCTTTCTGTTGCAATGGTAAATGGGAGTGTTTTCTTAATTTCACTTTCAGATGTTTCATCATTAGTGTATAGGAATGTCAGAGATTTCTGTGCATTAATTTTGTATCCTGCTACTTTACCAAATTCATTGATTAGCTCTAGTAGTTTTCTGGTAGCATCTTTAGGATTCTCTATGTATAGTATCATGTCATCTGCAAACAGTGACAGCTTTACTTCTTTTCCGATTTGGATTCCTTTTATTTCTTTTTCTTCTTTGATTGCTGTGGCTAAAACTTCCAAAACTATGTTGAATAATAGTGGTGAGAGTGGACAACCTTGTCTTGTTCCTGATCTTAGTGGAAATGGTTTCAGTTTTTCACCGCTGAGGACAATGTTGGCTGTGGGTTTGTCATATATGGCCTTTATTATGTGGAGGTGAGTTCCCTCTATGCCTACTTTCTGCAGGGTTTTTATCATAAATGGGTGTTGAATTTTGTCGAAAGCTTTCTCTGCATCTATTGAGATGATCATATGGTTTTTCTGCTTCAATTTTTTAATATGGTGTATCACATTGATTGATTTGCTTATATTGAAGAATCCTTGCATTCCTGAAATAAGCCCCACTTGATCATGGTGTATGATCCTTTTAATGTGCTGTTGGATTCTGTTTACCAGTATTTTGTTGAGGATTTTTGCATCTATGTTCATCAGTGATATTGGCCTGTAGTTTTCTTTCTTTGTGACATCTTTGTCTGGTTTTGGTATCAGGGTGATGGTGGCCTCGTAGAATGAGTTTGGGAGTGTTCCTCCCTCTGCTATATTTTGGAAGAGTTTGAGAAGGATAGGTGTTAGCTCTTCTCTAAATGTTTGGTAGAATTTGCCTGTGAAGCCATCTGGTCCTGAGCTTTTGTTTGTTGGAAGATTTTAAATCACAGTTTCAATTTCAGTGCTTGTGATTGGTCTGTTCATATTTTCTATTTCTTCCTCGTTCAGTCTCGGAATGTTGTGCATTTCTAAAAATTTGTCCATTTCTTTCAGGCTGTACACTTTATTGGCATAGAGTTACTTGTAGTAATCTCTCATGATCCTTTTTATTTCTGCAGTGTCAGTTGTTACTTCTCCTTTTTCATTTCTAATTCTATTGACTTGAGTCTTCTCTTCTTTTTCTTGATGACTCTGGCTAATGGTTTATCGATTTTGTTTATCTTCTCAAAGAACCAGCCTTTAGTTTTATTAATCTTTGCTATCATTTCCTTCATTTCTGATGTGATATTTATTATTTCTTTCCTTCTGCTAACTTCGGGGTTTTTTTGTTCTTCTTTCTCTAGTGGCTTTAGGTTTAAGGTTAAGTTATTTATTTGAGATGTTTCTTGTTTCTTAAGGCAGGATTGTATTGCTATAAACTTCCCTTTTAGAAGTGCTTTTGCTGCATCCCACTGGTTTTGGGTTGTCGTGTTTTCATTGTTATTTGCTTCTAGGTATTTTTTGATTTCCTCTTTTATTTCTTCAGTGATCTCTTTGTTATTAAGTAGTGTATTGTTTATCCTCCATGAGTTTGTATTTTTAACAGATTTTTTACTGTAATTGATACCTAGTCTTACAGCATTGTGGTCGGAAAAGACACTTGATATGATTTCAATTTTCTTAAATTTACCAATGCTTGATTTCTGACCCAAGATATGATCTATCCTGGAGAATGTTCCATGAGCACTTGAAAAGACAGTGTATTCTGATGTTTTTGGATGGAATGTCCTATACATTATCAATTAAGTCCATCTTGTTTAATGTATCATTTAAAGCTTGTGTGTCCTTATTTATTTTCATTTTGGATGATCTGTCCATTGGTGAAAGTGGGGTGTTAAAGTCCCCTACTATGAATGTGTTACTGTCGATTTCCCATTTTATGGCTGTCAGTATTTGCCTTATGTTTTGAGGTGCTCCTATGTTGGGTGCATAAATATTTACAATTGTTATATCTTCTTCTTGGATCGATCCCTTGATCATTATGTAATGTCCTTCTTTGTCTCTTGTAACAGTCTGTTTTAAAGTCTATTTTGTCTGATATGAGAATTGCTACTCCAGCTTTCTTTTGTTTTCCATTTGTAAGGAATATCTTTTTCCATCCCCTCACTTTCATTCCGTATGTGTCCCTAGGTCTGAAGTGGGTCTCTTGTAGATAGCATATATACAGGTCTTGTTTTTGTATCCATTCAGCCAGTCTATGTCTTTTGGTTGGAGCATTTAATCCATTTACATTTAAGGTAATTATCGATATGTATGTTCCTATTACCATTTTCTTAATCGTTTTGGGTTTGTTATTGTAGGCCTTTTCCTTCCCTTGTGTTCCTGCTTATTGAAGTTCCTTTAGCATTTGTTGTAAAGCTGGTTTCATGGTGCTGAATTCTCTTAGGTTTTGCTTGTTTGTAAAGGTTTAAATTTCTCCATCAAATCTGAATGAGATCCTTGCTGGGTAGAGTAATCTTGGTTGTAGGTTTTTCCCATTCATCACTTTAAATATGTCCTGCCACTCCCTTCGAGCTTGGAGAGATTCTGCTGAAAGATTGGCTCGTAACCTTATGGGGATTCCCTTGTGTGCTATTTGTTGTTTTTCCCTTGCTGTTTTTAAATTTTTTTCTTTGTATTTAGTTTTTGATAGTTTGATTAATATGTGTCTTGGCATGTTTCTCCTTGGATTTATCCTGTATGGGACTCTCTGTGCTTCCTGGACTTGATTAACTATTTCCTTTCCCATATTAGGGAAGTTTTAAACTAATCTCTTCAAATATTTTCTCAGTCCCTTTGTTTTTTTTCTTCTTCTTCTGGAACCCCTATAATTCAAATGTTGGAGCATTTAATCTTGTCCCAGAGGTCTCTGAGACTGTCCTCAATTCTTTCCATTCTTTTTTCTTTATTCTGCTGTGCAGTAGCTATTTCCACTATTTTATCTTCCAGATTACTTATCCGTTCTTCTGCCTCACTTATTCTGCTATTGATCCCTTCTAGAGGATTTGTAATTTCATTTATTGTGTTGTTTATCACTGTTTCTTTGGTCTTTAGTTCTTCTAGGTCCTTGTTAAATGTTTCTTGTATTTTCTCCATTCTATTTCCAAGATTTTGGATCATCTTTACTGTCATTATTCTGAATTCTTTTTCAGGTAGACTGCCTATTTCGTCTTCAGTTGTTTGGTCTGGTGGGTTTTTACCTTGCTCCTTCACCTGCTGTGTGTTTCTCTGTCTTCTCATTTTGCTTAACTTACTGTTTGGGGTCTCCTTTTCGCAGGGTGCAGGTTCATAGTTCCCATTGTTTTTTGGTGTCTTCCCCCAGTGGCTATGGTTGGTTCAGTGGGTTTTGTAGGCTTCCTGGTGGAGGGGACTAGTGCCTGTATTTTGGTGGATGAGGCTGGATCTTGTCTTTCTGGTGGGCAGGTCCACGTGTGGTGGTGTGTTTTGGGGTATCTGTGGCCTTATTATGATTTTAGGCAGCCTCTCTGTTAATGGGTGGGAATGTGCTCCTGTCTTGCTAGTTGTTTGGCATAGGGTGTCCAGCACTGGAGCTTGCTGGTCATTGAGTGGAGCTGGGCCTTGGCATTGAGATGGAGATCACTGGGAGATTTTCGCCATTTGATATTATGTGGAGCTGGACCACATAATATTGGTCTTGTGGACATGATACTGGTTATGTGGACCAATGTCCTGAACTTGGCTCTCCCACTTCAGAGTCACAGCCCTGACG
Source organism: Delphinus delphis (assembly GCF_949987515.2). Taxonomy (NCBI): domain Eukaryota; kingdom Metazoa; phylum Chordata; class Mammalia; order Artiodactyla; family Delphinidae; genus Delphinus; species Delphinus delphis. The sequence continues at coordinate 24,629,690 of NC_082693.1, read as the reverse complement.
CCTGGCTGGAGCACCAACAGCCTGTCATCCACACGGCACACAATAAAAGGGAGAAAAAGAAAGAAAGAAAGAAGAAGATAAAATAAAATAAAGTTATTAATATGAAAAATAATTATTAAAAAAGTTTTTTTAAGTAATTAAAAAAAAAAGAATGAAAGAAGAGAGCAACCAAACCAAAAAACAAATTCACCAATGATAACAAGCACTAAAAACAAACAAAGAAAAAAAAAAGGACAGAGAGAACCCTAGAACAAATGGTAAAAGCAAAGCTATACAGACAAAATCACACACAGAAGCATACACATACACACTCACAAAAAGAGAAAAAGGGAAAAAAAAAAATATATATATATATCGTTGCTCCCAATGTCCACCTCCTGAATTTGGGATGATTCGTTGTCTATTCAGGCATTCCAGAGATAAAGGGTATATCACGTTGATTGTGGAGATTTAATCCACTGCTCCTGAGGCTGCTGGGAGAGATTTCCCTTTCTCTTCTTTGTTCACATAGCTCCCGGCGTTCAGCTTTGGATTTAGCCCCACCTCTGCATGTAGTTCACCTGAGGGCATCTATGCTTCACTCATACAGGAGAGGGTTAAAGGAGCCGCTGATTCGGGGGCTCTGGCTTATTCAGGCCAGGGGCGGGGTGGGGGGTACGGTGTGTGGGGTGAGCCTGTGGTGGCAGAGGCCGGCGGGATGTTGCACCAGCCTGAGGCGCACCACGCGTTCTCCCGGGGAAGTTGTCCCTGGATCACGGGACCCTGGCAGTGGTGGGCCGCACAGGCTCCCGGGAGGGGAGGTGTGGACAGTGATCTGTGCTCACACACAGGCTTCTTGGTGGCAGCAGCAGCAGGCTTAGCATCTCCTGCCCACCTCTGGGGTCACGCTGATAGCCGTGGCTCACGTCCGTCTTTGGAGCTCCTTTAAGCGGCACTCTTAATCCCCTCTCCTCGCGCACCAGGAAACAGAGGCAAGAAAAAGTCTCTTGCCTCTTCAGCAGGTCCAGACTTTTTCCCGGACTCCCTCGCGGCTAGCTGTGGTGCACTAGCCCGCGTCAGGCTGTGTTCACACAGCCAATCCCAGTCCTCTCCCTGGGATCTGACCTCCGAAGCCTGAGCCTCAGCTCCCAACCCCGCCCGCCCCGGCGGGTGAGTAGACAAGCCTCTCGGGCTGGTGAGTGCTGGTTGGCACCGATCCTCTGTGCAGGAATCTCTCCGCTTTGCCCTCCACACCTCCGTTGCTGCATTATCCTTCGTGGCTCCGAAGCTTACCCCGTCTGCCACCCATGGTCTCTGCCCGCGAAGGGGCTTCTAGTGTGTGGAAATCTTTCCTCCTTCACAGCTCCCTCCCAGAGGTGCAGGTGCCATCCCTATTCTTTTGTCTCTGTTTATTCTTTTCTTTTGCCCTACCCAGGTACTTGGGGAGTTTCTTGCCTTTTGGGAGGTCTGAGGTCTTCTGCCAGCATTCAGTAGGTGTTCTGTAGGAGTTGTTCCACATGTAGATGTATTTCTGATGTATTTGTGGGGAGGAAGGTGATATCTGTGTCTTACTCTTCTGCGTCTTACTCTTCTGCCATCTTGAAGCTCCCCTTCAAGCACAAATTTTTTGTAGAATGTTTCTGCTGGTCTCATGAAGGTTACTGCTGGTCATGAGGAACAGATGTCACCATGAAGGATTTTAGTGTTTTTCTAGATATGAGGAGATACAAGAATCGGGCTCATAAAATTGACTCCTGAAAATATCTAACTATCTGAAGACCTGTTCTGCCAGTTTTTCCCAGAGCACAGAGAGTTTCATTACAGCTCTCCACCCTGAACACCTTTCAGGCAGGTGTTGAAAATCAGCAGCTGCAGCAGCACATGACTTAATCCTTGTAGAGGGAGCTGGCAAGTGCCAGTGACAAGTGCCAATTAGTTGACAAGAGTCATGTTGAATCCTGTGGTTTGGTGACTTTTTTGAATGAAATCAGTACAGGCAATGTGAAGCTTTTGAGAAAAAGACTTGATGTGATTGGAAGAAATTTAAAAAGAAGGAAAGAAGTTGGACATGTGAAATCATGCCAGGGATTGAATTAACTAGTGAATGGTACTGTAAAAGAAAACAAGAGATTGAGAAATAAATTGTTTCTGTTTCTGGGACCTTAAAGAATATCCCCAGGACAAAATCAATTTAAAAAGTTTTTTTTTTTTTTTTTTTTTTTTCCTTAAAAGGAAGGAAATGGCCCTTAGGGGAGAGGCTTAACATGCTTCAACTAATCTGAGTTGAGTGTCTGTCAAACTGAGAATCAGTTATACTCTTTCAAAAGTGTGTTTGTTAATCATGGGAAATTTTAATTCCTGGCAATAGTCCCTCAAGTTGTCTCAAGTTTATAAAAGCCTCTTGCTTTTTTGTGGGATCATTAGTTTCTTAGGTAAAGTAAAAAGTGGTAATGGAACAAAGCTGACTTTGGGAATTTAAAATACAAACTTCTGGTTCTAATCGCCTTTGCCTTATATGGAGATTTAACAGAATTATTAATATCAATGAGAAATTCATCTTTTTTTGGAAGTTGTGGACAAGCAGCTTTTACACAGGGTAGCCTGAACCAAACACGAAAATGTTTTTCTTCCTTATAAAAGAGTCTATGAAGGGCTTCCCTGGTGGCGCAGTGGTTGAGAGTCCGCCTGTCAATGCAGGAGACACGGGTTCGTGCCCCGGTCTAGGAGGATCCCACATGCTGCGGAGCGGCTGGGCCCATGAGCCATGGCCGCTGAGCCTGCGCATCCGGAGCCTGCGCGTCCAGAGCCTGTGCTCTGCGACGGGAGGGGCCACAACGGTGAGAGGCCCGCGTACCGCAAAAAAAGAAAAAAAAAAAAAAGAGTCTGAAAATTAACAATGAACTTTTACATAAAATGAATAACTTTTCTGTTGGGTGCTTCTTAATACTCCAGTGATGTCAAAGTGTTGGCCTTTTCTTTGCCTGTGTTATTTAGTTGGAAGTTAATTTGTTTAAACGCATTATTTTTCCTCTTAGGGATCTAATGTCTTCTAAAAACTACCGAACAGTGATAATCTTGCAAAATGATTCAATAAACTATTTCATAAAATGTTGCTATCTTCTATTGTCTTAAATCTAATCAGTTCTATGAACTGAGGGCCCCGTGTGTGACCCTGCATGATTCATTACCCAAAACTCTCCAGGGTATTTCAAAGTTGATTTATCTCAGGAGCAGCTGAGAGCTTATTGAGTAATTCACATTTTTCCAGAGAAGTTGACTTAAAATATCCAGTGCAACCTGCCAAGCTCTGCCTTTGTTTATAAATCTGCTTCCTGGTGACATCATACAGGATGGTCCCTCCCTGGGAGTCTTGAATTTTGCCTGGTCTTCTCAGATGCTGCATTCTAAACCCAGCACAATCTCATTGTAACCCTTTCCTTACATGATTACTCTAGTTTAAGAGGAAATGCCTAACCATTTCTGGTATTCTCTCAATGAATTTTTTTTTTTTTTTTAGATTCTGATCTCACTCTTAATTAACTACCTCACTCAATATAAATTCAACTACTTATGGTTTTATTTTTCAGGTACGGATATTGTCTTCTTGATGTTTTCTTAAAGAATTATTCAGAGTAGATTATGACCAACTTAAGAACCTAAATGGATATAAATGGGACATGACTGTTGTAAAAAGGAACACATCTTTAAAGCACTGAAGAACCTCAAAATGCTGTCAACACTTTGAGCTTCGTAACTGAATGATTTATTTGCAACTAATTATCTCTTGTCGTGGGGAAGAAAAATGTCTTTAAGCAAAGCCGCATTCTAGATAGCAAAATAAGTATCAATTTTGCCACTGAAAATTGTTTCTGCTACCTGGAAAGCTTGTTGGTTCATACTTAAATGAGCACATTTTTCATAACAAGAGACCAAGCAGTCAGCTTGGGATGCCTGGGGACCCACAAGTGGGTCTGCGGTTAGCATGTTCACATGTCAACATGGGAAATTTGGCTTATTCTCCGTAGAAACTTCTCAGATTTTGTGAAAGAAATTAGGAGAGTTTTCTTAAAAATGATTTTATAGACTTCGAATAGTATTTCTTTCTTTTTTTTTTGAGTTTTACTTTTATTTTTTGTTTTATTTTTTAAACATCTTTATTGGAGTATAATTGCTTTACAATGTTGCGTTAGTTTCTGCTGTATAACGCAGTGAATCGGCTATATGTATACATATACCCCATATCTCCTCCCTCTTGCGTCTCCCTCCCACCCTCCTTATCCCACCCCTCTAGGTGGTCACAAAGCACTTAGCTGATCTCCCTGTGCTATGCAGCTGCTTCCCACTAGCTATCTATTTTACATTTAGTAGTGTATATATGTCAATGCTACTCTCTCACTTTGATAAAGTTTCTAAACTAAAAGTAAACAACTTATATCTGATGACATAATTTTGGAAATTCGTGATTGCTTTGCTGCCTTATTTATTTACTATCTTAAAAAGTGGGATTGGGCTTCCCTGGTGGCACAGTGGTTGAGAGTCCGCCTGCCGATGCAGGGGACGTGGGTTCGTGCCCCGGTCCGGGAAGATCCCACATGCCGTGGAGCAGCTGGGCCCGTGAGCCATGGCCGCTGAGCCTGCGCGTCCGGAGCCTGTGCTCCGCAACAGTGAAAGGCCAGCGTACCGCAAAAAAAAAAAAAAAAAAAAAAAAAGTGGGCTTTTTCTCCCACTATAAAAATAAAACAACTTCATTGTAATTGCATTTAGAAAATTCTTTTGGAAAAAGATTATTGTTCTGGTTTTTCACTACAAAAGACAGTGGTTTTTTTACTTAACGATAAAAGTAAACATGTTCAATAAATATATTTGCACATTATTTATGTGTGTCTCTGGTTGTTTTCTTAGAGTGCCACCTTAATTATCTTTGTGAGAAAGTCCTCAAGGATCTGCCATTAATTCAGATACCTCTCCCTCAATTGATATATTCCTTTAAGTGGTCTGAAAATACTTAAGGATCTTAGCATATGTGAGGAAACTGATCCTCTGTTCTGATTCTTGAGTCCCAATTCTATGTGGCCTAAGGATTAAAAATAACCTTCTTTCCAAAGCATTTCCTACTTAATTGTCTCTCTCTGAAGGCATGGAAACAGGAAGTGAGAGGTAGTTGCTGTCCATACCGTGAAAGGAAAGGAATGAAGCCGATGAATGAATTTTGATAGATAGACATCAATAGAACAGATGTTCTCTTGACCATATTTCCTGGGGACACAGTGGGAATCAAAGGCAAACCGGTAACAGTTTTATTCATTATGTTTTAAAGAAAGTTTCCAAGCCTCCTATACCTGATACCATTAATCTACCTTCAAGCACACTGTATTACTTAAGGTGGATTAGAATTCATGCATTGTTTTGTGTGACAGGAGGCAAGTACCAAGTAAAAGTAATACCAGACCCTTCTTAGGAATAAGGCTTGGAGGCATTTAAATCACTCTGTCATGTCAAAATAAAGTTCAATGGCAGCATCTAGACTGGATCTTGATTCATATAAGATATTTAATAAATATTTGTAGAATCAGAGGCCTTCCAGAAGAAACTTTAACCCAGACAGGAAAGCTCTTCTGAGTAAGAACCTAGGGTGAGAGTGGTCATACAACAGAAGTAAAGACTGGCTTAAAGAACTGGAGTACATTAAACTTGTTCATTGAACATATTTGGTTGATTACCTACAGAGTGTCAAGCACTGTGTCAGATGTGGAAGACACAGTGGGAACACACGAAGGAAATAACGAAAAGGCCTTAGTTTAAAAAATTAAAGGGAAAAAATTGGGATAATACATGTGTTATTGATTTCAGCAAATCAAATACTTCTGAGAAAATGGTGTATTATTTGACAAACCTGAGACTCTTCTCACTGAATCTGAAATTAGGAAAGCATAAAAGCAGACAGAATTATTATGAAACCAAAGATGTCTGGGTATATATTCCTTTAAGTATAACCCTGTGTTGGAAAGTTGGTTGTGGGGACCCACATGTTTGGAATAACAGACTTGCACCATTTCCTTCTAAATTCTAACCAAATCGAGGAAAACTAGACTTCATATGGAATAGTTTCACTTTTAAAGGAAACATTGCAAAAATATTAAACTATATCATTCTCTTTTTATGAAGAAGCCCGGGCCCTGTCTTTCTATCTGACCACATAAGTCAAAATTTATGGAAGTATAATTAATGCCTTTGCTGCAAAAACCAGAAATAGAGACTGAAGAAGAAATGTCCATATTTCAATGTCTTGAGCATTTCGGTGCTATAGCAATTGTTCCCTTTTAAAATACTCATTTAGACATATCTTCAATAGTGTTACTGTAATAGCAAAGTCTCTTTGAGGAAAAGGAAAGATTTTTAATGACAAAAGAAAAATACTGTTTATTCTGAGGTTGAATTTAGGAGCCCATGTGAAGGAAGGCTTAGCAAAGGGGAAGATAGGTGAGACTGACTGCTCATACGAAGCTAACTTTGTATGCTGGATTTGATTCTACTAGGGCTATCTTTTTTTTTTTTTTAAACATTTTTAATGGAGTATAATTGCTTTACAATGGTATGTTAGTTTCTGCTTTATAACAAAGTGAATCAGCTATATATATAGATATATCCCCATATCCCCTCCCTCTTGTGCCTACCTCCCACCCTCCCTATCCCACCCTTCTAGGTGGTCACAAATCACCGAGCTGATCTCCCTGTGCTATGCAGCTGCTTCCCACTAGCTATCGGTTTTACATTTGGTAGTGTATATATGGCAATGCCACTCTCTCACTTCGTCCCAGCTTACCCTTCCCCCTCCCCATGTCCTCAAGTCCATTCTCTACATCCGCATCTTTATTCCTGTCCTGCCCCTAGGTGCTTCAGAACCATTTTTATTTATTTATTTTTAGATTCCATATATATGTGTTAGCATACGGTATTTGTTTTTCTCCTTCTGCCTTCATTCTGTATGATAGACTCTAGGTCCATCCACCTCACTACAAACAACTCAGTTTCATTTCTTTTATGGCTGAGTAATATTCCATTGTATATATGTGCTACATCTTCTTTATCCATTCATCTCTCAATGGACACTTATGTTGCTTCCATGTCCTGGCTATTGTAAACAGCTGCAATGAACATTGTGGTACATGACTCTTTTTGAATTATGGTTTTCTCAGGGTATATGGCCAGTAGTGGGATTGCTGGGTCGTATGGTAGTTCTATTTTTAGTTTTTTAAGGAACCTCCATACTGTTCTCCATAGTGGCTGTATCAATTTACATTCCCACCAACAGTGCAAGAGGGTTCCTTTTTCTCCACACCCTCTCCAGTATTTATTGTTTGTAGATTTTTTGATGATGGCCATTCTGACTGGTGTGAGGTGATACCTCATTGTAGTCTTGATTTGCATTTCTCTAATGATTAGTGATGTTGAGCATCCTTTCATGTATTTGTTGGCCATTTGTATATCTTCTTTGGAGAAATGTCTATTTAGGTCTTCTGACCATTTTTGGATTGCATTGTTTGTTGTTTTGATATTGAGCTGCTGGTAAATTTTGGAGATTAATCCTTTGTCAGTTGCTTTATTTGCAAATATTTTCCCCCATTCTGAGGGTTGTTTTTTTGTCTTGTTTATGGTTTCCTTCGCTGTGCAAAAGCTTTTAAGTTCCATTAGGTCCCATTTGTTTATTTTTATTTTTATTTCCATTTCTCTAGGAGGTGAGTCAAAAAGGATCTTGCTGTGATTTATGTCATAGAGTGTGCTGCCTATGTTTTCCCCTAAGAGTTTTATAGTGTCTGGCCTTACATTTAGGTCTTTAATCCATTTTGAGTTTCTTTTTGTGTATGATGTTCGAGTGTTCTAATTTCATTATTTTACATGTAGCTGTCCAGTTTTCCCAGCAGGAGAAGAATTTTTAAAACTACAACTGGAGGACAGCTGCTGCCTAGAAATGTAAAGCCCTGAGCATCCAGGAATTTAGCAAATGGCTGCTGACTGCAGTTTCCTTGGTTTTAAGATACCACCAAGCTCCAGTTTAGTGATCTCTGAATTGGAGATGACAAATTTATGGGTATGTTTTGGATTAGTTAAAAAACAAAGCTGATTATTTTATATTTTACATTAATAAAACTCAGAGAAATTTTATTTTGCCTTTTTAACCCATATGTCAGCTTGGGTCTCCCTATAAACTTAATGAAATTATGATTGATTATATCCTTAATTTAAGATTCTCTGTAAGATTATTGAGAATTTCCAGGTGGCCAGTGATTGGCTTAGATCTGAAGTTTCTGAACAAATCAGTACATGGTGTACCTCAGGCCACAGAGGTTGGTTCAGAAGTTGATATATAACTTAACCCAGGCTGATGAGATGTAAGGAAAATTTTGCTGAGGGTTTCCAGGAAAGAAGTTTCATCGATCTTGGAAGAGAGCTTCAGGGAGAGCCAGCTCTCCTCATCCAAAGATTGCCATAAATGTATGTGAGCAAGATATTATTATCCCATTTTACAGATAAGGAAACTGAGGTTCAGTAGAGTATGTATCTTGCCCACTGTCCCACGGCTAATAATTAGCAGTGCTGAGATTCAAACCCAGGTCAATCTACCTCTGAAGCCCTTGCTCTTAAGCACCATCTGATAGCAACAGATAGTTCCCAGGTGATATTGATGCTGCTGGTTGGGAGACCACAGTTTAAGGACCACTGTTTATAAAAGTCAACAGCTGACAGTTGTAAACAGCCCAATAGTGGAAACAGGTAGAGATTTGCAAGCCAGTTTCACAAATAAGTTATTTATAGTATAATCAAGATTTCCATACCAAAAGAATTATTGCTGTGTTATCAAATACAATGCATTGAATATAACTATAGGCGAAAATTATGCTGACCACAAGACTCTCTGTCAAAATACTTATCTAGAAATTCATAAGCTGGCTACAAAGCTAAAGAGGCATGTCTCCTACATGATGAAAACAGTCCATTAGGGATGTATAACTGAGCAAGCTGTATGAAGAAGGATCTGAGAGTTTCTTCTCAATTTTGGTTTTATGCCACATCAGCCTTTTTTTCTCTTATTCTTAAGAACCATTACTTACAATGCAGGCAGTGTAGGGTATAGGCAAGTGTGCTTGCCTTAGAGCCAGACTTGGGGGGTGGGTGTCTGAAGTCTGACTCTCTCATTTACTAACTGGGTGACCTTTGGAAAGTTAATACTTCTGGTCTCATTTATCCATCTGTAAAATTTGGATATTAATTCTTACTTCACAGGGTTGTTGAAAAATCAATGAGGTAAGGCTCATTTGAATAGCGTCTGCCATGTACTAAGTACCCAGTAAGTGCCAGCTATTATTATTTGTCCCACTGCTGAGTTAAGCTATGAGATACAGGAGAGGCTTTTGTGATTCTCCTGATGATGGTTTATACCAAAATCTCATGCTGGTGCCAGAAGATAAAATGTAATCATCAAGCTTACGGGGTGTCTATAATGTGCTGTGCTATCAGATACACCACTCCATTAGATGTTAGCATGCCTAAACACTGGAAAGGAGACTTTGTAAAAACAATTTCTTATTTAAATCTTCTTTTTGCCAACCCTAAGTGACCTTGTACTTTCCAAAGGAGTCTATGAACAAGACACGTACATTTAAATTAATTCCCATGGCAATCCTAGGAGGTCATTGTTGTTATTATTCTAAACATTGCAAGCTGGAGGGTAAGAGGTATAAAGTGACAAAAAATTGATAATATGTTTGAGATGAAAGCCTTCAAATTTATAAATTAAGACATGAGATGACATTCATATTTTGGGGGGAGGGGAGTGAGAAAGTTTGATACCCAAGTGCTCATTCACACATATGTTTCATTTTCCCTTAGAAGAACTTACAGGATAATAGAAATATAATGGGATAATAGAAATATCAAGTTATCATAGATAAAGTATACAACTTGTGGCTTTTAGACAACTGAAAGTATTACTGCATGGCTACTTAGTAATCACATCTGTTTATAATATGATATGATGTAATATGCAATATACTATCTAAAAATTTGGAGGAAAGCTACCTTAAATTTAAATGAAAATTAGGGAAGAGTTTGGATGACCTCATGATAGATTTCAAGCCTGGCGAGTCCACTCTGCGAGCTTTAGCGTTCTGACTCTTACCCAGTAATTTGCAGAATATAGATTACCCGCTCACCTCTTCTGGACAGGGTCTAAGCACTCTTTCCTCTCTTATGGGAAAACACCACAGATTTCCATGAGCTGTTCCTTGTTATCTTGTTTTGTCTCCTTTCCTCTACCTGCCCAGATATCCTGGTCCCCACCTGCAGTTTGGGGCTATAAGGGAACATTGTAGTGAGTCACCATGCCCTAAGGCTCTTCCCATAAGGCATACCTTACTATTTAGGATCTGGAAAACCCTCTGCTGCAGGGTCTGGCCAGCCTTGGGCCTCACAAGGATGTAAATGACTCTCAGGTCTGGGCTGGTGCGAAATAGCTTCTCCATCAACACTTTGCCCAGGAAGCCTGTGGCCCCAGTAATGAGAATGGATTTGCCACCATAGAAATCTGCAATCATGGACATGGCTCTTCCCTTTGTCTTTTATAGCTTCGGAAAGAGGTTCCTGAAAAGAAAGAAAAATAACAAAAGATTACATTCTCAGTAGTGCTAAAATGCAGTCATTTAAAATGTTGCTGGCATTTCCAGGAGTTTTGAATGCAGGAAAAGGTCAGACAGAGTGATAGCATCATGGCTTATTGGCAACACAATTCATTTCAATCAATATTTACTGAGATTTCTCTCCCTGCTAGATGTTATGCCAGGAACTGTGGACAAGAAATGAGTAAGACATGGTTCCTGCTCTCAAGGAATTGTTTGTAGTCTGATGGAGGAGATAGATACCTAGAGACTGTGAAATATAATATGGTAATGCTAAAACCAAAGAAAGCACAGAGGAAGGGTGCATAGCAGGATCTGGAAATTTCAGGAAGGCCCCTATAGGTGGTGACACCTGTGGTCAAACTTGAAAAGAGATAAGGGCTGGGGTAAGGGCATTCCAGGCCAAAGAAAGATCAAAAGCAAAGGCCCAATGTGTGGTGTGGGATGCTGTATGGGGGAATAATACAAAGAATTCAGTGTTATGAGAATGTAAATGATAAGGTTGGGAATAGCCCCAAACCCGTGAAACCAAAGATTAGAACAGGATCAAATTTTAAAAATTATGACATAATTAGTATTTCAGTTGCAGTTTTATTCAGAGAAAATCATTTCCAAGAGCAGATCTGGTGGTGGGAAGCCAGATGCAGCACTTGGATGCTGTGACTTCCAAGAAAAAACACTCCATGCAACGTGAAGTGTTTTGTCTTTAAGCCTGGCCTCAAGATTGTTGATTGGAAGCCGCGGAGCTTTGGAGGAGGCAAGGCCATAGTGTGGGAGCAGACTTTCCTTTCTGTCACTGACTTTGCTGCCTGCAGCAAGTCTTCGGCTGTCTTTGTGGATGGGATTTGGGTGGATCTTGCAGAACACAACTCCAAGGACCAGCCCTGACATCAGAGCTTGAAAGAAGAACAACAAAAAAAAACAAGTGAAAAAGCCAACACCCTGCCCTTTTCACTCCAGTCAAGTCAACTCCAGTGACTGCTTAACAAAACATGATTTTTCAAAGTCCTGATGTATAAATTAATTATAATTTATAGTTTAAAATTATAGTCATAATTTATACTTTGAGTATCTTGAGGCTACGTTCTTGGGCAGAACTCTTTGCCTTTGGAGGATTCATTCATTCATGGATTTACTCAACAAATAATTCTGTGCACTTGCCATGCCAGACTCTATGCTAAGTTCTGAAGGTCAACGGTTGAATAAGACAAACAGATCCTTGCTGTCGCTCTAGAAGAGGAGGCCAGTGATACACACATAAGTAAATACATAAACAAGTTAATTACAACTGTTACTAATGTAAATAAAACAGAGATCAACGACACAAATCACAATTATCAGTGCTATACACTAGGAAGTACTATGGGTTTCAACTGTTAGCTATTTTCATTGGTTGTCTAAATCCCTTTTACTAAGGATTGATGTGAGAAATATTATTTTGAAGAACACATTTGGACCTTGTGCAAAAGAGCAATGAAAGATATGTTTTGTCATGTTATATAATGTTACTCACATTACAATCTATCTAATGATTTTCTCAAAATTTAGCACTTGGGAAAAGTATTTATTATTTTTGCTTTGCCTGTCTTGAAGCTCAGAAAAGTGGTGTCACCAAATTTGGAAGGCAGTACAGTATCCTAGTTTAGCACTCAGATTCTAAGCAAGACTGAAATCAAATACCAGTTCTACCACTTACTAGGTCTATAACCTCAGGCAAATTATTAATCTTTCAATGCTGCAGTTTGTTCATCAGTAAACTGGGGATAACTAAAGTATCCACTTAATAGTGCTGTGGTAAGGATTATGTGAGTGAATACATGTAAAACCTTTAAAAATATAACTTACCTATAGTATTGGCTATTCATATGGTCACTGGTTCCACATTTTTCATCTTAATGGTTTCTGGCTTTTTCTTTTTTTTTTTTTTTTTGCGGTACTCGGGCCGCTCACTGTTGTGGCCTCTCCCGTTGCGGAGCACAGGCTCCGGACGCGCAGGCTCAGCGGCCATGGCTCACGGGCCCAGCCGCTCCGCGGCATGTGGGATCCTCCGGGACCGGGGCACGAACCCGTGTCCCCTGCATCGGCAGGCGAACTCTCAACCACGGCGCCACCAGGGAAGCCCTGGCTTTTTCTTTTGACAGTTATTATTATTTTTTTAAATAAATTTGTTTATTTATTTATTTATTTTTGGCTGTGTTGGGTCTTTGTTGCTGCACGCAGGCTTTATTTTAAATGTCCTGTCTTATGTATTTTATATACCCTCTTTTGGAAATATGAGGAGATGATTTATAACTGTCATCAAGTCAAATAGTGTTTTCCCCAAATGCAACTCTACTCGATGGTAAATCTTTCCAACGTCTTTACATATATAAATGGGGCTTCCCTGGTGGCGCCGTGGTTGAGAGTCCGCCTGCCGATGCAGGGGACACGGGTTCGTGCCCTGGTCCGGGAAGATCCCACATGCTGCGGAGCGGCTGGGCCCGTGAGCCATGGCCGCTGAGCCTGCGCGTCCGGAACCTGTGCTCCGCAACGGGAGAGGCCACAACAGTGAGAGACCTGCATACTGCAAAAAAAAAAAAAAAAAAAAAAGTTTAGGCACCATACTCCTTTAATAGAATATTAGGCATAAATGAGCATGGTTAGCGGGAAAATACAGATGGGAAACTGAGTTTGGTTAGGGTGACTTCCCAACCTCATTGGTTCTGAAGATGTCAGATGCTTGTTTTGTAATAACATATGCTTTCCTAGAGTTATATTTTCTAGAACTGCAAAGATACTCTTCAGATTTTTTGGTCCCAGACAATTTTGCAATGTGTGATGAAAAATTTTAGAGAGCAGGTTACGTATCTCTAATGAGCCAGTTTCTTGTGGGACAAAGGAAGGCTTAAAGTGTCCCCAAAGAATGGAATGTGCCTGCTCTGTCCGGAGTCCAAGTATTTCTCAAACACAACAGAAACCAGCACAGTACAATGAGTGCTCTGAGAGGAAAGCAAAACATATGCCAGTATCTCCTGGCATTCACTACCCATTGTCAAGAGCAGGTGGCAGGGGAGTTGTGGCCAGGACTCTAATTAAGGCAAGTGATTCTGAAAAACGTCAAAGAGAAGTCCTCATCCTCAGATCAAAACATCATCAGAGATGTTTCGTCAAACTCTTGCTTCTACTCTCAAGACATGCCTTGGTTCCTGGACCCGGAAACTCCCATACGAAATTTGGCCCCGGAAAACCCATTTTATACGTTATAGATTTGCAAGGTCCAGGAATGGTTAATCCTTAATATAATTCATTAAAACAATTAAATTGTTTCAAAAATTAAAATAATTTTACACTCAGTAATGGAGGATATACAACTCTAGGAGGAAGAATAGGTTTAGAACAGCTGGCTGGATCACGGCTTACCTTTCATAAAGTCTCAGATTACTTATGCAGAGAGCAAAGCCCAGTTTCCTATTCCTCATGCTCCTAATATGGTCTGTGAGAAGCCTAAACTACTTTGACAATCTCTGAACCATCCTGTATAATGCAGGGTCTCTGAGGCTTGAAGGAAAAAAAGATGGGACCCGTGAGGGTCAGCCAATGTTTTTTTTTTTTTTTCAGCCAATGTATTTTTAATGAATGTCTCTGTGTGCAGGGCACTACCCAGGCACTGGGACTAGTAGAGAACAGGCCTTATGCAGCTTAGATTCTTCCTTTCTATTCTGGAGCATCTTTTCTCCTTAAGATTGCCAGTTTTCCATGGTCACGAGTGGAATTCGATAGTGTTCACTCTCCTGTTGTTCTCTAGAAATGAGGCCGTTCTAATTTCTAGAGAACAGGTGTTAAAATATTTAATCACAACAGTTGTGCCAAGGCATACATTTCTTGCAGGTGTAAAGCATGTGGGAACTTTAACTCTTCTTTGGGTGGCTCCTCTGGAAAATAAAAAATTAAGATTCAAGTATTTAAGTAGACAATCCACACTTCTTGGTAGCCCTTGAGAGAAAAACATTTTTAGAAAAGAAAAAAGGTGCTTTGCCTCTCAGGAATCGCACTTTGTCAAGGTTTCTTGGTCTTGGCACTATTAACATTTTGGGATGGGTAAAGCTTTGTAGCAGGGGCTGTCCAGGGCAATGTACGTTGGTGTTTACCAGCACCCTGGCCTCTATTCACTCGATGGTAATGACATCCTTTCCCCAGCAGGGTGTGACAACCCAAATGCTTCTAGACTTCGCTCAATGTGCTTTTGGAGAAAACTTGCCTCGCTTTTCAGAGAATCAGTGTTTAGGACTTTTTAAAATTCTCAGTTTATAATATTCTGTCCATCCTATTAAAAAGTCAAGATTCAAAGCTTAAATATGTTTGTGAGGCTAAGTAGAAATATAATCCACTGTCATATCTTATTTTACCCATATTGAATCATTCATAATTAACTACGTTTACCCAAGCAAATTACAGATGTGGTGAATCTTGATAGAATTCAAAGTGAAGATGCAGGAAGATTTCTCCAGATAAAGATTCCCCACTTTTTATTTAACCAAATTTCTTTTAGTCTCTGTGTTGTAGATTAGACTATTAATCCCAACTTTCATATATATAAATCACATATCTGTTTGTCAAGTACTTAGTGAAAAAAAGTTTTCATCAGAGAGCTCTACGTTTTACTTTGGTTTCCTGAGTATATGCCAAATTATGCAGTTCAGCAATGAATTTAGATACCTTTCACTGTGGGCTATTTATATAAAGTTTTTCTGGGAGAAATTTTAAGTTCTTGATGGAGGAATAATAACGTCCAGGGATGTTGGGGCATAGGCCTCACTAATTGAATTAGCAACGCTCCATGGTCAAGAGAAACCAATTTGGAAATCATCCCAGCTGGGGAGGGATAGTCCGGGCTGGCTTAAGAAAACAAAATTTAGCAATCACCTCATCACATTCCTCCTAGTTTGCTTCTGCTTAGCTCCTTAGTAAGTCTTCATAAAAAACTCCAAATTTAACAGAAATGAAAATGGAGAAAGATATGACCTAAATCCATCACTTCATCGTAATTGATTAAGTAGGTGTATTGACTGCCTACTGTGTGCTACACCCTGTTAGGTGTGGATATCATAGAGCAAAAGGACATGAGGACCAGTAAGCAAAAGGTCATGTAGAGCAAAAGGTCAGTAGAGCAAAAGGTCATGAGGACAGGAAGTAAAAATTTTGCTCATGGGCCACTAAGGGTAATGGTGAGTGGTGACACTCTGGTTTCAACCCCTTGATTCCTGGACCTGTGAATCCTGGCTATGGGAGAAACAGCACCACATGTTGGATGCTGATTTAGAGCATATACATCCCTCTGGGAAACCTTACCCCAGCCCCGTGAGGTTTTTCCACATTGCTGGCACTGTAAATGAGTCTTCAAAAGGACATTCTACCATTCTATCAATACAGGTGCTTCAGGATGGAGCAGAACATGGCGAGACCACTGAACTCTACGAACATGGGCCTATTGCCACACTTCATTTATTGGGAAATGAGTTCCTTAAGCAGAAGCAATACAGTGTGGAATACCATGACGGTATACAAGGCATTCTATAAGTATACTCATGATAGTTTTGACAGAAGCATTTCATGTAAGGAAAACAAATCCATATCCAAAGTGTCTATTCTAGTAAGAACAAGATACTGCCTCTTCCATGATCGAAGCAGTTCAATGTACAGAAAGAGAAAAACAAATACCGTATGCTACCACATATATATGGAATCTAAAGAAAAAAAAAAAGAACAACCTAGGGGCAGGACAGGAATAAAGACGCAGACCTACTAGAGAATGGACTTGAGGACATGGGGAGGGGGAATGGTAAGCTGGGACGAAGTGAGAGAGTGGCATGAACATATATATACTACCAAATGTAAAATAGATAGCTAGTGGGATTTAGCCACATGGCACAGGGAGATCAGCTCGGTGCTTTGTGACCACCTAGAGGGGTGGGATAGGGAGGGTGGGAGACACAAGAGGGAGGAGATATGGGGTTATATATATATATGTATAGCTGATTCACTTTGTTATAAAGCAGAAACTAACACCATTGTAAAGCAATTATACTCCAATAAAGATGTTAAAAAAAAGAAAAAGAAGCTCTGTGTGTAAAATGCTATCAAACAGTATTACATAGTAAAGAAAAATCATTTGTGATAGGAATAGTCCATTGATGTGGCAGACTTCATTGTTGTCTGATTTTAAGAAACCGCCCCGGCCACCCCAGCCTTCACCACCCACCACCCTGATCCGTCAGGAGCCATCAACACTGAGGCAAGACCCTCCACCAGTAAAAATATTGACTTGCTGAAGGCCCAGATGATGGTTAGCATTTTTTAGCAGGAAAGTATTTTTTAAGTAATGTTTGTACATTTTTTTAAAGATATAATGCTATTGTACACTTAATAGCCTACAGTATAGTGTAAGCATAACTTTTAGATGCACTGGGAAACCAAAATATTCATGTGACTCGTTTTATTGCAATATTTGTTTTATTGTGGTGGTCTGGAACTGAACCTGCAATATCTCTGAGTATGCTTGTAATCAGCTTGCCACAAGGTACCTGGATGACCACCCTTTGAAATGGTGCCATCTCAAGGATTCAGTGTTGGTCTCTGGGCCGGCAAATAGGGCACTCAGCAGTGGCAGCAGCCAAGTTGGCAGTGGGTGAGCAGAAGCCCATGTTGCTGAGCCAGTACATAAACCTTTATCTCTGCCACCATGGCTTCACGAGCCCACTGGGTGATGATGGGATGGCTGGGGAGGGAGGCTGACTGATATTCACAGCATAGGTCATCCTATCCACTTGAATATTAAAATCTTCCCCTGCTGAGGTTACTCTTCAGTGAGCATTTATATGGGACAGAAGTATCTTTGGGCTTTTGCCCATTCCATATACTTCTTCCCCAGACTTCCTTGTCATGAATTTTCCAGCCATGTTCCTTCCAAGTCCCTGACCATCCAGACATACCATTGGCCATAGGCCATGAATCCGTAGATAACTGCATATCTGACAACTTCTCCTTCTAAGCAAGGAGAACAACCAGGTGCACAGCCTGAAGTTCTGCTCACCAGGAGGATTTCCCTTCACCACGGTCCTTCAGGGATGTCCCAGAAAGGAGCTCTAGTGCTGCAGCTGTCCACTTTGGAAGATGCCTGTACATCATGAGAATCATCTGTAAGCCAGGCCAGAGTGTTCTCTTCTTCTGTAAACTGATTGTAGGGAATTCCCCATGAGGCCATAGGGGCAGGTTGGGAAAGAAAAGGTAGTGTAGCAAAAGTGGGGACCATGGGCATTTGGGCCACTTCTTCATGTAACTTACTTGTGTGTTCAGGGCCTGATTGGGCCTCGTCGGTTATATACAACCTCCACTCGATGATGGAGTGCTGCTGTGCGTGCTCAACTTTATGGTTTGATGGAGCAGATAACACCCAGCTCATGATGGCCTAATGCTGTTTCTCTAAAGGAGAGCAGTTACCCAACAGAGCATGGCAGGGCTTTGCTCTAAAATCCTAAGAGCCTGTGCTGGAACTCACCAGTAGAGGCCTGCTGAAAGCTCCAAAGAGCCACCGACAAGTGTCTGCCACTGATACTTCCAGCACCATTAGATTTACTGGATCATATGACTCAAGAGGCAGAGAGACTTGCATGGCAGCCTGGACCTGCAGCAAAGCCTTTTCTTGTTGTAGGCCCCACTCAAAATGAGCAGCTTTTAGGATTACTCACTAGATGGACCAGAGTAACACACTCAAATCAGGAATATGTTGCCTCCAAAATCTGAAGAGGCCAACTAGGTGTTGTGTTCCTTTTTTGGTTGTAGGAGAGGCCAAATGCAACAACTTATTCTTCATCTTAGAAAGGATCTTTCAACATGCCCCACACTGCTGGGCCCCTAAAATTTCACTGAGATAGAAAGTCCCTGAATTTTTGTTGCATTTATTTCTCACCCTCTGATATGCAAATGTCTTACCAGTAAGTCTAGAGTTGTTGCTACTTCTTGCTCACTGGGTCCAATCACCATAATGTCATAAATGTAATGGACAACTATGATATCCTGTGGTAGGGAAAGGTGATCAAGATCCCTCCAAACTAAATTATGACGTAGGGCTGGCAAGTTGATATACCCCTGAGGTAGGATAGTGAAGGTGTATTGCTGGCCTTGCCAGGTAGAAGCAAACTGCTTTTGGTGGTCTTATTAATAGGGATGGAGGAAAAAGCATTTGCTAGCTTAACAGCTGCATACCAGGCACCAAAGGATGTGTAAACTTTCTCAAGCAATGCAAACACATCTGGTAAAGCAGTTGCAACTGTAGTCACTACTGTTTTAAGCTTACAATAATCCACTGTCATTCTTCAAAATCCATTTGTTTTTTGTAATAGGCAAGTTGAATGAGCAGTGGTAAAAATCACTATCCCTGCATCTTTCAAGCCCTTGATGGTGACATTCATCTCTGCCGTCCCTCCAGGAATGACGTATTTCTTTTGGTTTACTATTTTTCAGGGTAGAGGCAGTTGTAGTGGTTTCCACTTGACCTTTCCCACCATAACAGCCCTCACTCCACAGGACAGGGAACCAATTTGGAGATTCTACCAGCTGCTGAGTATGTCATTACAATTATGTATTCCTGAACTGGAGAAATAATCAAAGAATGGGTTTGGGGACTTACAGAGCCCACTGTGAGATGGTCCTAACCTAAAGCTCCATTGATCACCTGACCTCCACGAGCTCCTATTTTGTCACCAGACTGACGTTCTTGTTTTCCTGGAATTAGTGTCAGTTCAGAGCCAATGTTCAGTAGTCCCTGAAAGCTCTCATTATTTCCTTTTCCCCAATGTGCAGTTACCCTGGGAAAGACCATAGGTCCCTTTGGGGATGGCTGGGAAAAGATTAACAGTATAAATTTTTAGCAGTATAGAGGGATCCTTTCTCAAGGGGACTTGTCCTTCCCTTCATTCAAGGGGTTCTGGGTCTGTACACTGACTCAAGTCTGGGAATTCAGTTGGGGCCATGACTGTTTTTTTTTTTTTTTTTTTGATTCAAGTTAGACTTTTGTTCAGTTGACTTAGAACTTTTTTGCTTATACAGATGAAGAAAGAATTTAGTAGCTTTCCCATACACCATGATGAAACAGTCAATGCCATAGGTCTCTATAAGTCAGACTTTTCTGATTGCTACTTTGACTCTGCTGTCATTTATGTCCTTTTAACCATGATACCTTGACTTTGGCAATTAAGGGTCACTATCTGTCCCCAGTCACCCTGGGATCCTCATTGCATTTAGGTTTCCCAATTTATTACACCATTTCCCACTGTAAGTTCTGGCCTACAGAGAAAAATGATTACTGAGCTCTTCAGGGATGCTGGGGCTCCCTTCACAAATTTATTTCTGTGACCCAGCCAAGTTGGCACATCACAATTATTATATTTTCTCCTAACACATTCACCACCCACCAGACTTCTGTCACATTTTTAAAGAACAAAATCCTTGCTTGATGGCTTGGTAGCTGAACATAACATTAACATGGACGGGAAGTTTTATTTACTTGATTTTGAATGATATCTTTTGCCCGATTTTCAACCTAAGTATTCATTACTGATAAACTCTTCTATTTCTAAACTGCCTCAGCTTAAGTAACAAAAAGTATGTGAGTTACAATGTAGGCACAGTGAGAACACTGAACTAGAGCTAGAAAATCTAGAAATGGAGTCTGTTCTGTGGCTAATTGTTAATGTAACTCTGAATCTCCAATCTTGTCAGCTCTGAGACTCAATTTCCTCTTCTGTTAAATAATATTCTACCTACTTCACAGAACAGTTTTAATAATCAAATAGAGTAATAAGTAAAAGAGAACTCTAAGTGTTATCTGACCAGAATTGTTCTTGTTCTGGTTGCTATACTATGAATACTACTTTAACCCTGAATCCAAATATCTTGTGCTTATTTGTTAACAAATATTGAGAGCATATCTTGTCATCCAGCTTATGTAGTAAAACACTTGATGCAGATGCTGTATTTTATACTGTATTATTCCTCAAAAGTCAACTAGCACAGTACTTTGTAATGAAAAGTGTCTCAATAAATATTATTGAATCAACAAATAAGTGAGTCAGCACTGAAAGGACTGATTGACTTCTTAATCAATGAATAAAAAGTCAGGGGCTAATTCACAAACCCTAGTGGGCATTTGAATCATTGGAAAGCTTGCTAAAATTGTTCTTTACTAGAACTCCTTTTCTGAGATTTTGATTTAGAAAGTTTGAGGTAGGGCCCAGGTAGATGCATCTTAATGAACACCCCAACGGATTCAGATATAGGTGGTAAGAGAAATGCTGATGTAGGGAATTTGATGGAGGTGCTCTGATCCAGATCATATTTTCTTCCACAGCTTACGTCTTTAATGTAAGTCTATGTTGTCCCTATGATGGTTTTTCTTCTTAAAACAAGACAAAAAATAACCTGCTTACTTGAGAATTCTCATTTCTAATAATAGTGGAATGCAGATAACACAGGTAGGATGCAGCAGACCATGGCTTCAGTCCAGCCAGGGCTGAAGTCTGAGCTTCAAAGGCTTCAAGCATGCACTAAGGTAACTGTGATGGAGAGACTCTCTCTGCATTTATTACAAGCATCAGAGCTCACAGGGTCACTCATAAAACACAGGTACTGGAAGAAGTAGAATAGAAACACATCTTTTCAAATCAATAACTAAAACTTTTACAAAGTATTTTTTCTCTGTGTTCCTGCTTCCCAATACTAGAAGCTGAAATAAATGACTATTTAAAGAATTTTAAAAAATATAGTGGAAATCTATGCACAGAGAGTAGAAGAGCATACCAGTGATTAATAAACATATTATATCAGCTTGGCATGAAAGGGTTATAGATCAAAGTGTCCTAATTTCTTCTGACAAGATATAGTCATTTCCTCTGCTATTCACATGGGTTAAAATACCTATGTTCAGATTAATTCAAGCAGAGTTTAGAAATAAGGTTGGAGATTTCTATTTTCCAGTCCTCTCAACTATATCTCAACCTTTTATCCAACCAAGGAAACTGTGTGGAAACAAAATAGTTGGAAAGTGTGAAGATCTTTAACAAGAAAGCCTGATTACAAGGAGATTGATTTAACATCATGAACTCAGTCCACCAAAAAGGCAACTGATTCGTAGACTAACACTGAAAACTTGGTACAAAATCTGAGCACAGATTATATATATATATATATATATATATATATATATATATATAAAATACATAGTTCATTTGCAGATACAAGAGTTATCAGAATTTGTTACTGTCAATTATTAGACACAGTATTCATTAACTATACCTGTCCAAAGAAAAGTCATCAAGTTAGTCACTTCATGTAGTGAGATTCCAGGAGCTTAGTCACTGCCATACACCAATGGAACCATGCGAGAAATTATATTTTTTAAAAAGGTCAATATGAAGGTTAGTTAATTATACATAAATTGATATAAAATGGCAAATCGGAAATCCTTATTTCCTAATGGAAGTTCCTGATCATAACCTGTGTCAATAAATTGACAGGAAAATCTGAATAAATGTAAATATCCTATGCACTTGGAAATATGCAGCTAGGCCTTTATGAAGGACTAAGTTCTGAAGTAAAGCTAACACTGTACCTGTCACAGTTCTCTCCATAGGAAGTTATTCCATGTCAGAAGAACAATAAGCCACAAACAGCACTCTTATTTTTCTCTGATAATGTACAATGAATTTTATCAACAAAGACTTTAGGCATTTGTCTTTAAGAGAAGGTAAGGAAAGTAGGCGTACCTCAACATAATAAAGCCCATATATGACAAACACACAGCCAACATCATTCTCAATGGTGAAAAACTGAAACCATATCCTCTAAGATCAGGAAAAAGACAAAGTTGTCCACTCTCACCACTACTACTCAACATAGTTTTGGAAGTTTTAGCCACAGCAATCAGAGAAGAAAAAGAAAAAAAATGTAATCCAAATCAGAAAAGAAGAAGTAAACTTGTCACTGTTTGCAGATGACATGATACTATACATAGAGAATCCTAAAGATGCTACCAGAAAACTACTAGAGAGAATCAATGAATTTGGTAAAGTGGCAGGATACAAAATTAATGCACAGAAATCTCTTGCATTCCTACACACTCATGATGGAAAATCTGAAAGAAAAATTAAGGAAACACTCCCATTTACCACTGCAACAAAAAGTATAAAATACCTAGGAATAAACCTACCTAAGGAGACACAAGACCTGTATGCAGAAAACTATAAGACAGTGATGAAAGAAATTAAAGATGATACAAACAGATAGAGAGATATACCATGATCTTGGATTGGAAGAATCAACAAAGTGAAAATGACTACAGTACCCAAAGCAATCCACAGATTCATTGCAATCCCTATCAAACTATCAATGGCATTTATCACAGAACTAGAACAAAAAAATTCACAATTTGTATGGAAACATAGAAGACCCCAAGTAGCCAAAGCAATCTTAATAAAGAAAAACGGAGCTGGAGGAATCTGGCTCCCAGACTTCAGACTCCACTACAAAGCTACAGTAATCAAGACAGTATGGTACTGGCACAAAAACAGAAATATAGATCAATGGAACAGGATAGAAAGCCCAGAGATAAACCACACACATATGGTCATGTTATCTTTGATAAAGGAGCCAAGAATATGCAATGGAGAAAAGACAGCCTCTTCAATAAGTGGTGCTGGGAAAACTGGACACCTACATATAAAAAATGAAATTAGAACACTCCCTAACACCATACACAAAAATAAACTCAAAATGGATTAAAGACCTATAAAACTCTTAGAGGAAAACGAAATGAAATAGTCAAACTATAATGTGAAACTATTTTGTGTCATTAAAAAACAAGTCAATGGGGATATATAATAATGATCTATTCAGACGTTTTTTTCAAAACCTGAGCTTATAAGTATAAAAGATTTGTCAAATTTTACATCATGAGTATATATTGTTGAAGGATAATATTTCTCTGCCTTTGCTCTTTGAAAAGTTATGCTATCTTTGGTTCTGATGACTTTCGTGGACGTTTTTATCTTGGCCTTCCAGCATCTTTTTCTCCTTCTACTTTTCAAAACCTCCTTTTGGGGCAGTACCTCTTTCTCTACTGTGGATAGTCTTTGTGGGACTGTCCTTCAAGACTCTCTGCCCCACTTAGCCAAGGGAAAGGATTTTAAACTTTGAGTAAAGGAACACAACGTTAAGAAAATATGGAGTTGATTCACCTAGTAATGTCATGTTGACTAGATAATCTAGTCAATATTTGTCCTCTTGATACAAAAAGCAAGTTTTTGATAGCTTTTAGGAAATGGAAAAGGGCTTCTTGTCCTTTCCAAGGCTGGCTTTTCAGCCACTCCTTTGATTGTGTGGCTACCTCATTTACTTTCAATAAATTCTCTATTTGTTTACATTGCTATGGAAGGCAGAATCCCAAAATGACCCCCAGTGACCCACACCCTTTATAGTCCCCTCCCCTTGAAAATAGGCAGGTCTTGTAATTTCCTTCTAACCAATAAAATATGGCAACGGTAATGGCTTACACTCCCATGATTATGTTACCTTATATAACAAAGGTGTAATGAACGTCCTTAATTAAGTGAAATGGGAGATTATCCGAAGTGGGCCTAATCTACTCAGTGATCCCTTTGTAAGAGTGACTGTCTTCCTAGACATACAGATGGCCAAGAAGCACATGAAAAGCTGCTCAACATCACTAATGATTAGAACAATTCAAATCAAAACTACAATGAGGTATCACCTCACACCAGTTAGAATGGGCATCATCAGAAAATCTACAAACAACAAATGCTGGAGAGGGTGTGGAAGAAAGGGAACCCTCTTGCATTGCTGGTGGGAATATAAATTGATACAGCCATTATGGAGAACAGTATGGAGGTTCCTTAAAAAACTAAAAATAAAATTACCATATGACCCAGCAATCCCACTACTGGGCATATACCCAGAGAAAATCATATTTCAAAAAGACACATGCACCCCACTCTTCATTGCAGCACTATTTACAATAGCCAGGTCATGGTAGCAACCTAAATGCCCACCAACAGACAAATGGATAAAGAAGATGTGGTACATATATAGAATGGAATATTACTCAGCCATAAAAAGGAACAAAATTGGGTCATTTGTAGAGACGTGGATGGATCTAGAGACTGTCATACATACAGAGTGAAGTAAGTCAGAAAGAGAAAGACAAATATTGTATAGTAACGCATATATGTGGAATGTAGAAAAATGGTACAGATGAACCGGTCTGCAAGGCAGAAATACAGACACAGATGTAGAGAACAAATGTACGGACACCAAGGGAGGAAAGTGGCAGAGGTGGTGGTGGGATGAATTGGGAGATTGGAATTGACATATATACACTATTATGTATAAAATAGATAACTAATAAGAACCTGCTGAATGTAAAATAAATAAAATTAAATTTAAAAAATAAGTGACAAGTTCTATGGGTTCTAAAACTGCATGGAAACTGTGAGATGATAATTACATGTTGTTTTAAGCTGCTAAATTTTGAGTAATTTGTTACACAACAATAGAAAACTAATTCAATTGCCTTAGTTGATTTCCGTTGCCTTCAACCAAAGAACTCTGACTAATGAAATGCTGGATCTCCTTAAAAATGCCTTGGCTGCAATCTGTGAAGCATATTTTAATCAATAAACAACAAAACCAGTTACATTTCTCTTGGGATTAAATGTCACAAAACATATTGGTTTCTCTGTAGCTATAGTTTAGCATAGGTAAAAGAGCCCTTCTCTCACTAGGATCAGCTAAACCACTTGTTCTCAAACAGTATCTCTTTATACTCTTAAAATTATTGAATATCCCAAAGAGCCTTTATGTGGATATGCCCACCAATACTTCACATATTTGAAAATAAAACTGAGATTTAAAAATATTTATCATTTAAAACCATGATAAGCACATTAAATGTTAACAGAAATAACATGTTTTTTGAGAAGTGACGACTTTGAATAGTGACTAATATTTTCCAAAATTAAAAAATCTATATTATGAAGATTGGCACTGTTTTACATTTTTGCAAACCTCTTTAGTGTCTGCCTTAGTAGAAGCAACTAGACTTTCATATCTGTTTCTTTATTCAATCTGTTGTATTATTTTGGTTGAACATATGGAGAAAATCTGGCCTTACACAGATATGTAGTTGGAAAGGGAGGGGTATTTTAAAAGCCTTTCTAGATAATTGTGGATTTTTGTTTTGATATTATACCAAAAGCTTGGCAAATTATAGTTTCTTAAAGTTTAGTACAATGTGGAGTCTAAAACCATATCAACGAACTTTTCAGATTCTGTTACACTAAGATCCATTGGCCTATCTCACTATCTAGATGGATCTTCTACTCATGCATAATTTTATAACATCATGCATTGGTCACCTGGAAAATGACAATTCACCGAGTTACACAGATCTTACAAATGTTAACACGTTTCATTATATAATATTAAAAAATCATATTTGTTAATATCTAGTCAATCTTATCAGGAAAGTCTTTAAGTACTGGGAAGCTGTCAAGCTGATAGAAGTCTTACAAAACTCTATTTTTCATTTGAAAGCTTCAAGTTCTTCATTGGCAAAAACACTGTCAGTTGTTTTCCTAAGCGACAAATTCACTTAGTTTATTTTGAGGGAATGTCTGCCAAATACTCAAATCTGAATAACCATAGCTTGTCTATGAGTTATTCTTTCAGATAAAACAACATTCCATGAAAAAATCAGCTAGTTCAGCTCACAACTCAATCACACAAGTGCTTGTCTTGGAAACAACTCTGGTAGGGGGCAGTTCTTTATATACTTTACATTTCATCACACAAAATATTAAAGACATGTAAGCAAGGATTGAAATATAATTATTTTTAACTGCTTCTTCAAGGACATTCTTAAATGAAACATTATTTTCTTTTTAAGCTTTGAATACAATGACTATTAGTACAGTCTGGGGTATTGCCTTGATTCGTGCTAAGTTTAATACATTGCATTTGTATTTTCATTAGTGCAAGTGTTAGCACAATAAAAAAGGCAAATAACATCTTAAATTTTTTGACCCTGTGGATCCCTGAAAGTATCTTCGAGACCTCAGAGGTCTGCAGACCACATTCTGAGAACAACTGGTCTAAACTATTATTTGAGGGCACTATACCAACCATTTCTGCGCTTAGCTCAAAGTGGATTTAATAATACTTCCCAGTTTGGGTTTAGAACTTTTTAGGTATTTTCAACCTGCAAAGAATTGCTGGTTCTGTTCATGAGCACAGAAGTCCTTATCTTTAACTTATTACACAAATGCATTAAAACAAGGTAGGAAAAAGAGTTTCTTTATATTTTAGATTGAGCTAGTAATTAGCAAGTGTTAGAAATGTATTCATTCTATCATGACCAATCTAACCAGCTTAGTTAAAGCTAAAGATGATAATATATCACCAGTTTAACATGATTGATACTCTGTTGCTCTGGTTTTCTTGTTTCAAAAGTTTGGGCATCTTTGATTTGTTGCTTCCCAAACCAGAAACTAAGACTCAAATTTACGAAAGGAGGCAATATCCCTCTTCTTCCTAGCTACGCGCTGGTTGCTTTTTTTTTTAGTTCAGGGTGTAATTTGGTATTTCAAGAGGTTAAGGGCAATTCTTTTTGAACATTAGAGCTTTGGTAACAAAAGCACATCTGCTCTACTAGTTGTCTCTCTGTCAGCTGACTGATTCCACAAGAGAAGACTTCTTTTTTTTTTTTTAACTCAACCTAGAATTCACTGAAATTATTGGAGAAGCAACATGGTATGTGGCTAGCAGCAGTTTATTTCCTGACAAAAATATAACCCTTGTCTTATTTGCTCCCATCACCCACCACATTTTTTCCCCCAGAGCTGGACACAGCCATCGGGATAGCACAATGCTTGGCCCATTGCAGGTAACCAGTGATGCTGGGGGAACCGACTGGTACCTGAGCCAGGGCACACTCAGAAAAGGTAACAAGTGGTGAAAGGTTCTGGCATGGCTTCCAGATTTATTCCAAGAGAAAAAGCCCAACCATTAGTAAAAGCATATTGACTATAGATTTATTTTCTTACCATTGCTGGACTCCTCAGTGTATACACTCTTGTTTGACCACACACTTCAGGACTTACTGGAGGAAGTGACTCAGTAATAGTCAGTTTTCAAGTGGATGAGTCTTATGGAAAAATACTGAGAGGTGCATAAAGGTGCATTTCCACAACACGCAAAGCTGCTAAAATTGCATCCCCATCATGTACTACAGGGAAAATATGATGAGATATTCTAATTTGCACTTTAAAAATTCCAACACCTGTCATCCTGACTCAGGATCTTTATTTTCATTCTAGTCTACTAATCTTACCCAGCTTCTCTATAAACGTCTTTCCTACTGCCTAAAATACTGTAGAACTTTGATAGAGAAATCCCAGTGAGATGAGAGAATTGCAAACGCAATCCAGAGACAAGTTCAAGAGTTAACTTTTGGCAGGAGGTGAGACATATACTAATTTGGTGTAAATATAGATAAATGCATGCAGGTATCCTCCTGAAAGGATAAATTGACAAAATTCCTATTTTTAAGGCTTCCATTTCCTTTTGAAATAGGAAGGGAAGTCATGAGCTGAAAATGGCATGGAAAATTGTGGGTTACAGGGTTTGAGGAGGATGGTAAAGAAGTGAAGGAGCTGTTATAAGAATTTTGAGGAGATGATCAGGGCAGGCAGAGTACAGCTAAGTAAGAATGAGGGTCTAGCCAAAATTAGGAGATAATTACTGGCATCAATCTGCACACATGTACAATTTTCCACAGCTGTGCCTGGTGGTGCATGAACAGGTGCAAAGAAGGTGGACATTAGAATTCTTCCAGGACTTGGATTTTGGAGGTAAAGTATGGAAGATAGCAAGAGAATGGAGTGTATGGTTTAAGAAAACGGTTTAGGACAATGGTTAAAAATTATGTAGTCTAGTCTGATTAGGGATGGAAATGAAGCCTTAAAAGATGTCTGGAGGTATAATGTTTAGGACTTAAAAGAATGCTGAACATCCTTCTGATGATGGGAAAGAATGAACAAAGTATTTGAGATAGCTCCTAATTGCATATTCAAAGTTCAGTAAAGATGTAGAGGGCCTCCACAAACATTATTGGAAAGATTAGGGTGGAGTGATGCAGGGGAGAGAAAAGACTATGAGGAAGGGAAGAAAGCACAAGGGAACCTGATGAGAGTTTGGGAAAGGACAGATGACTGGAAAGGTTTGCAATTTGGATGTTAGCCAAGGGTGAAAAGGATGGGACCAGGTTGAAGCTGGTTCAAGGTCAGTGTAGACCCCTGGAATTGTTGGAAGCTTGATGACATGAACAGTCTGAGTCCTTTCCTCTAGTTTTCAATGAGAAATTCGATGAGATAATGTCTTTGAAGAAACCTTAGCCTAGAATTGCAAACAATTAGTTCAATCCTGGGACCCATGCCTTGTATTGGAAACAGCATTTGTCTCTTCCCAGGGATAAATTGCAGAATCTGAATTCTTGGATTCAGGTTCTAAACCCCCTCAAGATATGCCTTTTTACAGCATCATAGGTCATAATATCATAGCCATCTCTTCTCTGACTTGTGAAAAAATCTGTGTCCCCAAAGTGCCAGGGTGTATATCCAACCATGGCAGTACTCCCATGGCTCTCATAAACTCTCTTCTTTTGCTATACTGTGTAATCTCTCCTATTTGACTGAGAGATCCTTGATGGGAAAGGTTGTTTCTTTTTTATTTCTGTATCGCCAGCCATTTGAGCTGTGCATGGCACATGATAGGTGCACAATGTATATTTGTCGAGTGAATGAAGCACACAAATAAATCTTCTTGTATCTGTGCCCATCCTTGTCAATAGAGGGAAAGCCGCCTCTCTTCCTATATGGGGCTCATCTCTCTATTTGCATTTGGGTTTCATCTCCTCCAGTCTTCTCTGAGAGCTATATGATTGATTATCCCTTCCCTCTCTTGCATATCAATCTGCCACACTCAAAACTATCCTTCCTTTCAGCTTTGGAATATCTCTCACAAATTAATCTTTCCTGCCTAGACCCCATCCTTGAGATTCAAACATGGTCCACAACAGCTTACTTGACATTTCCACTTCAATATCACAAAGGCACCTTAATCTTATGATCTTTCCCTTAAAGACTGGCTCTTATTCCGGTTTGTCCTGTATTCTTGAATTAAATCACTGTCCATCCTATTGTATAAGCTTGAAGGCTTTGACACTTCCTTCTCTCTCACCTCCATGGGCACTCGTCACCCAGTCCTGACAGTTGTCTTCTGAATTTGTCTAATCGCCTGCCTTTCCATGTCCACCATCACCACATGACCTAAGCTACCACAACATCTTTTCGGGACTGTTGTGTTTACTAGTAAGTTTTCCTGCATTCAATCTTACCCACATCAATCCCCAACTCCAATAACTTTGCCACACTGCAGTCAGTTTCGGTTTGGAAATGAAAATCTGATACGCTTAAATATCCCTAAATAACTCATGTCTTCCCATTGCTTTTAGCATTCAGGCTGAAATCTCCAAGGTGACCTTCCATGTCTGATGTGGTTTGACCACAGCCTGCCCTACCAGCACATCACACGATATGTCTCTTGTACCAGCTTTGCTCAGACTCACTGTCTTCTTTCAGTTAATCAAACATGTCAAACTCCACCCACCACAGGACTTGGCACAAGTCTAAGAGCATCCCTAACTTAACATGCCTCAAAACAAGCCCCTGATCCACCTCTCCCGACCTGCTTCTCTCCTAATCTTCTCCATCTCAGTAAATAAAAACTTGATTCTTCGTGTTACTCAGTGCAAAGACATTGAGGCCATCCTTGACTGTCTTTTTCCCACACTCTACATCCAATCCTTAGCAAATCCCATCAGCTCTGTCTATAAAGTATATTCAGGTTCTGACCACTTCTCACCACCTTTGTTTGTATGAAATTCGTTCAAACCATTATCGTAATAGCCTCTAAGTGGTTCTTGCTTCCCTTACCCTTAATCCACTCCACCAACAGTCTATTCTCTATAGATCAGCTTGAGCGATCCTTCTCAAAGGCATGTCAGGTCTATCACACCTAGGCTTAGACTCTCTAAAGGCTGCCTTTCTCATTCGCATAAAAGGTGCTGAATGACCTGGCCCCATTACCCCTCTGATGGCATCTAATGCACTGCACCCACCTTCCCACCCCACACATTTAGACACAGTCCCTTCAGCTCCTAGAACATGCCCAAGGGTGCTCTACCCCAGGCCTCGGCTCTCATTCTTCCCCCTGCCCAGAGAGGCCTCCTCCACCCATAACTGCGTGACTTGCTGCCTCACCTTCCCATTTCAGCTCAAGGTAGCTTAATAGGGAGACCTTCCCCCAGATCCTCCCCTATAAAAGATCCACCTCACCTCCACACCTGCACTCTGTATTCAGCTTACTTTTTATTTTTCTTCACAGCACTTATAACCTCCTGACAACATTTATATTTATTTTGTCATCTGTTTATAGTCTGTTTCTGTCCCCAGTCAGCCCCACGTGGGCAGGGAATTTATTTTGTTCACTGCTGTATGCTCAGCACCAAGAATAGCCCTGACACATAGAATGACCACATGATGAATGCTGTTCACTTTATTGGCATGTTCTCCAGCCCATATTTGTCTTATCGACCCTCAGTCATCCTTCAGATGTCAGTTCAATTGCCACCCCCACTGAAAAGTCTTCCCTGACCTTCCATATTCAATCTAATCTGTAATTTAACTCTTTCCGTGTACCTTCCTCTGTTAGCACTTATCACAGCTGTAATTGTACACTTATCTTTAAGATATATTGATTAAAATTGCCCCCTAACTAGGCTTTAAGCTCCCTGAGGGCAGAAATGCTACCTGCTTCTGCTCAACACCGTATCCTTAGAATTTAGTACAGAGCTCAGCACTTGGTAGGCACTCAATAAAGATTTCTTGAATGAATGAATGAACAAATGAATATGGTCTCTTTGAAAAGTTTCTGGAGAGGGTGTGGAGAAAAAGGAACCCTCTTACACTGTTGGTGGGAATGTAAATTGGTGCAGCCACTATGGAAAACAGTATGGAAATTCCTCAAAAAACTAAAAATAGAGTTGCCGTATGATCCAGCAATCCCACTCCTCAGGGCATATACCTGAGAAAACTCTAATTTGAAAAAGATACATGCACCCCAATGTTCACTGCAGCACTATTTACAATAGCAAAGACATGGAAGCAACCTAAATATCCATCAACAGATGAATGGATAAAGAAGATGTGATACACACACACACATATACATATAATGGAATACTACTCAGCCATAAAAAAGAATGAAATAATGCTATCTGTAGCAACATGGATGGACCTAGAGATTATCATACTAAGTGAAGTAAGCCAGACAGAGAAAGACAAATATCATGTGATATTGCTAATATGTCGGATTTAAAAAAGATGATACAAATGAACTTATTTACAAAACAGAAATAGACACACAGCCATAGAAAACAAACTTATGGTTACCAAAGGGGAAAGGGGAGGAGGGATAAATTAGAAGTTTGGGATTAGCACAGGGAACTATACTCAATATTTTGTAATAACGTATAAGGGAAAAAGAATCTGAAAAAATATATATATACATATATATACGTGTGTGTGTGAATATGAAAGAATTACTGTGCTGTACACCTGAAACTAACACAACATTGTAAATCAACTATACTTCAAGTAAAAAGTAAATAAATAAAATAAAAGGCTCAAAAAATTTTTTTAAAAGTTTTGACATCTTTACTTCATTAAACAATTTATTTTTGTTGCTCAGGACTACTTTATTTTTCATTGTATTTTCTTTAAGTTGAGAGATGTAGCTGTCAGCAGGTACAACATGAATTTATAGTAGGATTGCTAGAGTAGTGTTGCCCATCTGGACCACTTGCAGGACTTGGACCTGAGTTCTTCATTTGAATCTGGAAAAATATGCCAGATACCTCTCAGGAACCTCACACTTTATTTTGTTTCTCGTCATTAGAAGAATTAAAAACAGATTACAATTACAAAATATATAAATTAGCATACTCAGGTAAACCACAGAGGAAAGCTCAGCATGCCGTACGCAGTGGGGAAGATGGGCTTTAGATTATATTCAATCATGGGTGGAAACGTTTTTAAAAACAACCATTGTTGACCTAACTGCAAAGAATGTCAAAACTAAGTAACTACAGAAAGAACATTGCTGAGTTTCTGCAAATGAAGAAAGAAAACCTTAATAGTCTCTGTGTTTTTCTTCTGCTCCAGATAAAGACATTCTTTTATGAGTTTCACTCTAAGATGCTGCAGATGCCAACCAGCGATATCCACACTTCAGGAAAGATTAAGATTTTCTGCCAGAATATGATGGAGAGAAATTGGAATGAATCACTACAAAAATAACCAAATTTTATAGCAAGTTTCTCAAAGTTTTTTGATATCATAATACTTAAAAAAATAATAACTTGTTTAAAATTTAAACCTTTAAAGTAAATGTAATCCTGAGAAAGGGTGCCACTTTTCCGAATTAAAAAAAAAAACCAGATATCACCCCAATATTTTAAAACTAAAAATCCTGACTATTTTGTTTCATTTGGAAACAAAACAACCAATATCAAAGTTGGAAATGTAGAACTTTTATAATATTTTCTGAGGAGAATATAAATTAGGTTAGTAAAGGTAATGAGGTTTGAAAAACCCACTCTAAAAGAAAACAAAATAGAAACCAATTTTATTGATCTTAGCAAAGTATAACAATGAAATATACACAGTTTGTGGCTATTATTCTGTCCTAGTGTTAAGTGTAGAACAGGGCAGATGTTAATTTCCCTGGAAAACTAAATGCACCATAAATATTCTTAGGAAAAGACATTTTTTCCTGCAGTCAAGAAAATGCCGCTTTTTCAGATGTTTCCTTGGCTGACACTAGAAGTTCTTATTTCATAGTGTTTTTGAAAAATTGTTTGCTTAATAAAGCAATCTGCCCAGATAAAACTGCCTAGAGACAATCAGTTGTAATATCCCTGTGTAAAAGGTAAAAAAACAAAAAGGATGATGCAGAAAGTCTTGGGGCAAATTCTATAAATACATAGAGTATCTGCTCAATAGAGAATCAATTACGAAAGAATTTCTACTACTTCTTACTCATACTTTAAAATTATCCATTCATTGTTCATCAGCCCTGAGAAAGATGAAAAGGAGAATGCATGTTAATTATCAGGAGTTAAAGAGATAATAAGAAATCACTGTATCGGAGATAATAGATAAACCATTATCCATTTATATTGACAATGTTTTGTTTCAAAGATCCTCATTAAAATGTTTCTATTTTCTTTAATTTAAATTATCTTCTTAAAATTTTCTATTAACTCCTTTTTAATATTGCCAATCAAAATGTCTTCAACTCTTAGCAACTAAGAGGCCAAATCTGTTGACAAACAACAGAAATCAGAATTTATAACAATTACAGCACATAGGGTGCCCTGAAGGAATCTGGGCACTGCCACACTTTAAGGATCTTGCATTCCTCACCAAGATAGAAAAAATAATCTCTTTATAAAGGGGGAAAGTAGTGTTTGCTTTAAATTTTATTTTCTAATCTTATTTTGTAAAGATCTAAGTAAAATTAGTTTTCAAAAATAATTCAGTATGTTCTATGTTCTTTCAAATAAGCCGCCTCATCATGCTTTTTGTATGGAGCTCCGCTTGGTTACCTCTGTCGTCTTCCCAGATGGTGCCATTTTTCTCTAAAATAATTTAGTAGTGTTCTGTATCACTATTCAAAATACCTGCTTAGAGGAATTTAGAGGCTCCACCCACTGGCTCCAAGCCAGAATGGGACTAGGACTAAAATGATTTCAAGGTGGAATGAAAAAAAATGTGAAAATTAGACAGATATCCACACTCTCTGAAAAGATGGAAAGAAAATATATCTCTATTCCACAATACTAAATTTAAATGATTTTGGATGGATTAGAATTTCATTTTAGAAGAAACTCACCATCATAAACATGTTTGTGTTCCCACAATAATTTGGAAAATTGTAAATCTTTTTCCAGAGCAAAATTTGCATATGAACTTTTGCCGATTGACACCTTACAGCTACTTTAGTAACGAAGAGCTTATCCCAGTACTTTTTGAACCTTCACCATTAGAAGTGAAAAGAGCAACATTTAAATCCTGAAGACAATTCTCAAATCCTATGCTATTAAATTAATAAATGAAGCAAGTCCAGAGGCTTGTCTATGGGTTTTGAGAATAAGACTTCTAATTCCCCTTTCTCCCAATTCCCTTACTCTGAGGCAACTTAACTCATAGAGGAAACCATATAATAAAACCAGAATGATCTCGAACATCTGTTAAATTAGCTAAATAAGGAGGCCATTAGACTGAGGTGGCTTTAAAGGCTTAGTGGCTTACAAAAGCAAAGCAAAACTTCAGCCCTTATTGCCTCAAAGTTAAAAAAGCAAAACCTAAGGACAACCAGTGACAAACAGCCAACTAGGCTTTCTCAAATAATGCAATGGCTTAAGCTATAGCATCAGTTTCCTTGCTCTGCTTCCACCTCTTGTCTATCAAAGTCTTTCCCCTACCCGCCAGTTAAAGGAGGGCTTCTAATCACTTATGCTTTGGTGCTGCCTCATTCTACTTGATTTTTGCTCAAATAAACTCTTAAAAGTCTAATATACCTCAGTTTTTTTTAACACTGCTCAGTGTAAATATCATCCAACCTAAGAAATAAGTGAATCACTAACACTGAGACTTACTGTTGCAGAAAATGTCCCACGTGCCATGCAATTATTTTTTCATATAATTCTTACAATAACTACTACATGAGGTGACAAATAAGGACTCTCATCTCAGGGAGCTTAAGTAACCTGTGCAAGTCTGATAATAGGACAAGAACAGGGATTTGAGCCCAGGAGCTCTGTCTCCAGAGCTTGTTTCCTTCTGCTTGAAACTAGTAAGGGGCCCTTGACTACGTATTCTCTAGGGTAAAGCACGTGCATCTTCACCTTCTCACATTATTCAGTTTGGAAATAAGGGAAGCTGCAATTATTTTTGGAGTTGACATAAGGTGAGGTCTTCAGGTGCCTGAAAGTGCACGAATGTGACGGTTGCTGAGCAAAGCTGTAATGGCCCCACTCCAGGGAGAGTATGATTGCCTTCATTAACTCTTGCTGCTTATCTTACAATTTCCACCTCAGCATTTGTCCTACATTCCTACTGGGTGGCCAGAAAGGCCAGAGTCCTATGTGCGTTCCTACTGACATTATTATTATAGAGCATTCCAAGAACCCCTCTATCCAATTATCCCACTGGAAAAAATGTATGCTAATTGTTTAGAGTATAACATAACTGGAGCTGTCCTAACAGCCTGAACTTTGACTAACAATAGCAATAACAATCACAACAATAGCTAAGACTTTCTGTGCCAAGCCTTCTGGTAAGGGCTCCACAGGTGTTATCCCATTTCATCCTACAACAAGCCTTTCAGGCAGGCATGATTATTACAGATGAGAAAACTGAGGCTCAAAGAGGGTAAGAAACTCACCCCAAAGTTTTTTATTTACAAAGTTAACTGATTACTTCTTAATTAACATTATTTTTATATCCCTTTCCTTCAAAAAAGAACATGAGGCAACTAAGCACTCAGTTGGTGACCCTTCAGTTAGTCATTACAATCATACGTCTCTCATACTATTGTGCTAACTCCACTTTACAATTTAAGTATACTATTAATATCCTTTTAAAACGCCACTTGAATCTAATAAATCATTACTTTGGTATGTATACAATTTGAACGTGTCCCACAGAGAAGCCAGTTGAAGCAAAAATGTTGGTGAAATGTTTATAGAATGAAGGCCCCAGTCCAATTCCCCCATACTCAGCAGAGTAGAACAAGCAGCCTTTTGAGTACTTTGGAGTTGCTTATTTAATGAAAACACACACACACACACACACACACACACACACACACACAACTATTGTCAGGCATGAGCTGGAATGAATAACCTCGGCTCTGAGTCTGCAAATTAAATTTTTTAAAATGATTTTTTCCAGGCAAATTCAATAAAGTGATCAAATGCACCTGAAATATCATATTCCTTCCTGGAGCTCTCAAGTTCCCTGCTACTGTAATTTATGTTCGAAGCCCATATGAAAGCTCTTAGACTATAAACCTGCACCAGATGCGCCAAAGTGACACTTGGTAATGCACACACTCAGGCCAGAATTGAATTTCAGAGACTGGGAAAGCCATCCCCACCCCCATCCACCCATTCCCAGCCTCCACAAAAAGTTCAGCATTTCACGCCATGCAGTCATAGTGAAAAGCAATTTTTCTTCATTCAAACGCTTAAATGACTTGCAACAATTATTTGACTCGTATTTCACAGCTCCAGGTGAACCAAGCACTCAAGTTTAAGCAATGTAGAACATTGCAGACTTATTGATTCTACCTCACAGGAAATTAGCCATTGATTTCTCAGGATAAATGAGTTCTGATGAGCTAGAATGGAGACCACAGAAAAGTGAAAATGAAATAAAAGAACCAGTCTGTCACCACAAGACTCATTTAGCTTGTCACTCCTACCAATAACTTTAGCAACATCTGGGACTTCGTTCATTTCTTGTTTTCCTCTTACCTTTTTGTCTTATTTCTCTGGCTTCAGGTTTCTCTAGGACAAGAAGGTATGAGTAAGGGTTGAGCAGGAAATGTGGCAGAAGAATTTAAATCAGGTCTAAAGAGCAATGGTAGATTTCAGGGGAGATCTAAAACCTCAGGAGAGAAAGGTTCCTTGCACTGTTATATCCATGTGCCTGAGGTCCAGCTCACCCCAAGCAGACACTGGAAGACTCTGTGGGCTGGGCTCCCATGGACAGCTGCAATCACCTGTGTATTTTGAAATGCAGAAAATGCCTTCTTGTCCTAAAATGTGGCCATTGCAGCCCTCGGTGTGCCAGAGTTTGAGAAGCATAAATTTGATTATCTCACTGATAATCAGGAACTGAATATCATCTAGATATTTATTCAGTCATCGTTCATCCAACAATAAAAATTACCAGTGACCTGCTATCTTAAGCACTGCACTAGGTGGTAGACAGAAAGTGTTCTGAATGTGAAGAATGCACCAAAATACATGGACTTCCACAAATATATACCCTTCCACTGCCCCTTCACCCAACTCCCAGCTCTCTGTGTTTGCTTGGGGAAAGAGAGGGCAAGAGATTTCACAGGAGCAGGAACGCACAGAGGTTAAGAGCACCATCTCAAATGTTATGTTGCTTAGGTTCCAATCGCAACCCTGACATATTTTAATTAAGTAACTTTGGACATGTTTTGTAACTGCTTCAGTTTCTCTGCCTGCAGTCCTGAGATGAGGATAATAATAGTACTTACCTCAGAAGATTGCAGTGAGGGTTTGCCTGATTAATTTACTTAAATATTCCAGGGTAGTGCCCGGCAAATAGCACAATGTAAATATTACAAATATTCTCATCATCCTCTGAGGTTGATCAGATTTCCTATATTTCATTTGGAACAAATTGTCAGTGTGTGGGCAGCTGTGCTAAAAGATTTTGTGCTAATGAAGACACTGGTTCCACTCATCTATAATAGCATTATGAATGATAATGGAGCTTATTTTCCAGAGATATAAAAGGACTAGCACAGTATCTGTAGCATTCTAAATTGGGCCTTATTAGTGGGTAAATCCAAATGTAGAAAGGTTATTGTCACATAGACTCCCTCCTTGACCAAGCCTGACTAAAGTCAGGCTCCTCTGAGCCCTCTTCTTGACCAGGTCTCGACCTTGACCTGCTGAACCCAGTTTTAGAAAAGAATTCTGCTTAGCCAGTTTATTGAGAATCCTCCCCACTCTTTTTTTTTTTTTTTTTTTGCGGTACGCGGGCCTCTCACTGCCGTGGCCTCTCCCGTTGCGGAGCACAGGCTCCAGACGTGCAGGCTCAGCGGCCATGGCTCACGGGCCCAGCCACTCCGCGGCATGTGGGATCCTCCCGGACCCGGGCACGAACCCGCGCCCTCTGCATCAGCAGGCGGACGCCCAACCACTGTGCCACCAGGGAAGCCCCTCCCCACTCTTGAGATCCAATCAAGCTCCTTTTCCTCCACCTTGGTATCTACCTAAGTTCCCTTCCTCATCCCCACCTTAATATCTTAACAAGCTCCTCTTAGTAATTTGTCATCCTCTCCCTCATCCTGTCGCCAGCTATGAAGTCCTACTCATCCCAGTTTGTACTTGGAGTTGAGTTCAACCTCTCTCCCCTACTGCAAGACTCTGGAATAAAGTCTTCCTCGCCATTTTTAACAAGTGTCGGGATAACTTCTCTTTAACAATGGAAACAATGAAATATCACTATAGTTGAATTATGATTCAGTCTCTACCCAGGACAATGGGGAAAAGTTCAAATAGATTAAAAGAGTTTATGATGATCAGAGACAGGTTTTCTTATGACAGTTGGGTGATGAAGGTGAAGAGGGTCAGATAATAAAAGCAAACATAGAAAACCTAAAATACTTCTCTGGGTGTCATCTCTAGTTTTTTTTCCCCCCATTTGAAA
The DNA here is from genome assembly GCF_949987515.2 of Delphinus delphis. Lineage (NCBI taxonomy): Eukaryota > Metazoa > Chordata > Mammalia > Artiodactyla > Delphinidae > Delphinus > Delphinus delphis. Next base: position 24,590,335 of record NC_082693.1, on the reverse strand, counting down.
TAAAAGGTTACTACTCACGTTGATCCTAAAACAAACTCATTTTCTAATATTGGTGGTAACAGTAATGACGTATCATTCTTTATACCAAATAAAGACAGACATATACAGACATATCATTCTTTTTACATACCTTCTAGCCTGACCTTAGAGGTAGACAGGGGAGAAAACTGGCTGGAGGTAGACCATGCAGCAGAAACAAAGTGTCTAAAATAATTTCATAGAGTGGAAAGCCAAAATAAGTAAATAAAGTAGAAGGGGTATTTAGGGCAGTTAAATTTCGGCTCAGCTTGAATATATTTTGAAGAGATGGAATTAATAAGTAGTTAGGATATTTGCATTTTTCTAATTGAAAACAGTCACTTAGTGTTCAAAATATATCAGTCAGTCTCCAGAAATCCTAATTAGGAGATAGGGACAGAGGTTAAAGAAAGGAAATACTGATGCATGGAGAAAAAAATGTGCACTTAACTAGTCATAAATGATTTTTTACTTTTTTAATAGGTAAATCACCATTTTCCTGAAGGAAGTACTAATAAATAGTAAAAAGTCCTTGATTTTAAGTTCAAGTTGTAGAGTTCTCCATATTAATGTCAAAGTTATCCATTAGATGAATAGAGAAATATAGCAAGTCATTTATGAGAACAAACTCTATCTCCCTTTAGGATTACTGCAAATTAAAAATCTTCCCTGTATGCTCAAAGAAATTTACCCATAGGATTCCTATTGCTTTCAATTTATGGGAAGAAACTAGTCTAAGCTTTCCACTGTATTCCCCAACAGAATACTGCTCTTGATCTAACCCTATCCCTGACATCCATTACCAAGGATAATCTAATAGAGAAAGGGAGAAAGTAAGGGAGACCTTTAAAGAAAAATTGCCAAGGCCAGAGTCCATTAAAAACTAACCTTGAATGTTAAAGAAGAGCCCTGGGTTCTAGCCCCAGCTCTGTTTCCAGTTAGCACTGTAACCTCACTGAGCACAGTTTGCTCATTTGTAATGTGCAGGCATGATGATCTCTAAGTGCCCATCTAGCTCTAAAACTCTCTTGATTTGTAATGAGTAGTAAGTACCATAATAATAAATGATTTGATCCTAAACATTTCAGACTTCTAGGTTTCTAAATCTGGCTTGAATGTTTAACCCCCCAAAAGGAAAAAGAAGTTTTCTGTATCTGAATGATAAGAAACACTAAAGCTTTTAGGAAAAAGGGAACCAAATGATGCTATTATATTCCTCCCTGGGGTCTTTTGAAAATTAAAGGGCTGATATCTGCACTACAGATACAAGCATTTGCAGAATTATTTATATCTCTGTAAATAACCCAATTTCAAATTTTAAGGATTTAAATGGGTCTAAACTTTTATTATTTGTCCTCTTTTCTTTCTTGTCTACATAGCGGCAACATATACATTACAAATTATTTTCAAGAAAAGATTTTCTCATATCCATGGTGTGAGCTAATTTACAGGTTATGGAGGTACTCTTCTAGGTGCTGAGGTACGCAGTGAACTACACAAATTCCCTGTTTTTGTGGAGCATACTTTCCATCAAAATTGTCTTGTTTTAGTAATATTAGTAGTGCACGATTATAGAAAAATATGAAGAAGAAAGTAAATGCCACATAAGTTACAATGTTTGGTGTTGTCCCATTTGCTTCAGGCAATTTTTTTCCAAGAGAGGTTGTAACGATTTACAGTCCCAACTGCCATGTAGTTTTTACTTTACATAACAAACTCTTATTTAGAATTTACTCTGTGCCAGATACTATTCTAAGTGATTTATAATATTAACTCATTTAATTCTCATATAAGCCCTATAAGGTAGGAAATAGTACCCATCTTGGATATAAATTCATTGATTCTGAGGAGTCAGTTGTTATTCTTACTGTGGTTTTCCTGAATGTAACTTTTCCCCCTTCTGGCTGCTTTTTAACATTTTTCTCTTTACCTTTGTTTTACAGAAATTTTCTAGATGTCTTTTTTTTTTGTCGGTATGCGGGTCTCTCTCACTGTTGTGGCCTCTCCCGTTGCGGAGCACAGGCTCCGGACGCGCAGGCTCAGCGGCCATGGCTCACGGGCCCAGCCGCTCCACGGCATGTGGGATCTTCCCGGACCGGGGCACGAACCCGTGTCCCCTGCATTGGCAGGCGGACTCTCAACCACTGCGCCACCAGGGAAGCCCTAGATGTCGTTATTTTTTATTAATCCTTCTTGGGGATCTGAAAATAGATGAGGGCTGGACACAAATTTGGGGGTCAGCTGCATGTGGAATAGAATAAACAGATAACTTTGCAAGTGACAGTAAAGAAGACATAAGACAAGAAAGCACCTGAGTAAATCTACGTATAAAAGACAAAAAATGGGTCAGAGAAAAAGCAGCTAGAAATGTAAAATAGAAACAAAGAGTAGAGGTCACAGTCAGAACCTGGGTTTCTGATAAGTCTTAGTTCTCCTATTTCAATGGATCAAGCAGCAGGGCTCAAGTCCCCACATCACTGAGGTTTGGGCAAAAGACTGCCCTGTCTAGCCTGCAGCTATTCAGTGCTTCGGCAGAAACCGAAGCATCCGGCACAGGTCACCACAAGTGCCCATAGTCTTTAAACTTCAATTCAGAGGAAGAAGCATAGGAGGAGGATTTCAGTTGCTTCCAGGATATGTGTGTGTGTGTATGTGTGTGTTTTCCCCTATGTACATCATAAACCTGTCCAAAGCTCTTGTTCATCCCAAAAATGCTAAGCTTCTAGCCAGTTTTGAGGCAATACATTTAATGCTAAAACACAAACTTACTTAAAATTGTCTTTTAAGTTATATGTATAAGCAGAGATTTATGGTTAATGTGCTGTGTTCAAGTTTCTGAATAATTCATTCAGTGGTATAAAATTTATCTTCTCTTAAGAGCCAATAGAATTTTATTTGCAAAGAATCTTATTAAATGCTAGCTGGAAACTAACCATTTCCTTCACATTAGGTGGCTTTCTTAAAAAAAAATCTCTAGCTAGCGAGCTAGCTAGCTATCATCTGCATCTGTGTTATTCAGGAAGTACCAGTGCAGAGTCCCCTTATCCTAGGTAAACAGGATGAGGGCACAGTGTGGTTACTCTGTTGGGGACGCTAGCTTTGCTGCCTCAGGGGTGCCTCCTGCTGGCTGCTACTCAGGGGAATCCCACACAGCAGTACTTCTGTATGAATCACCACATCCCAATAGCGACAGCCGGAATCCTGTATCTGAGAGAATGAGAAAGTGGTGAAGTGTTAGCACGTATATACACTTAATTTCTCTCAAACTTAAGCTTCCAAGCAGGGAGTGGAAGTGGGAAGCGAGGAGTTATGTGATACAGAGGAATTCTAACATCCTTCTCCAGCTGTGAAAGTCAGGTGTTGAAGCTAAATATACCCCGTTATCCTAGGCCAAATATGTTTCCAAAGTTCCTTGGCCTGGCACACAAGGTTATTTAAAAATCAGATGAAACCTGACTTTTCTGCCTTCTCTCTTTTTTCTCCTCTTACACGACTTTTTTTTATTGCAACCAAACAAGCCTTGTTTCTTCAAACTTCTTTTCCTTCTCATAGCACCCTCACTCCTCTTTCACACCTGTCCTGGATCTCTCACTTGGCCTTCTTTAAAAACCTCTCCAAATGGCCCTCACATCCAGGAAAGGTTGGGAGCCTCCCCAGACGGCCTTCCTGACCAGGAAAGGTTGAGAACTACTGGCCTATTCAAGGCCCAAATCAAATCTGACTTCATCTATGAACCTGCTCAGGCTACTCTGGGATCCAGGCACATCTCCTCCCTCTACCGATCCCCTCAGCTACAGTTTATGTCAGTCCTTTGCACATAATAATTAATTCCCTTATGTCATTTCATGTTACGATCTTCTTTTATTCTTATTTAGCATTTTTACAGTTCTCTCCCTTCCTTAAAGGTCTGTGTGTCTTAATCCCTCAATTAGAGGTGGAAACAAAGAGAGTTGAATCCCACTGTATTTTCCATTTAGTTAGGGGTCAAGAAATATGTTGACTGCCTGAAAGGGGTCAAAGACACCAAAGCAAGGCCAAACCATTATTTAATCCGTGCAGCCAAAGACGAGTTTTGCAGGAGAGCTGTGTGCCCCGCAGTGCCATGCGGTTGGTGCAGCTCTCAGGGTCTGAGCCCTCATGCCAAGTTGAATACAAACCAATGTTTATGACATTCAGCACAGTTTCTCAATCAGTCTTAGTTCTGATGAGGCAAGAATCTGTGTTAGGTAAACTTAGGTGTCACTTTTTGAATATAGTGTCTTAATGCTCCGAGTCTCATTCCTTATAGGAACGCTGCGGCAATCTGCAAGAGTTCAAGTAAGCTGTAAAAGTTCCTGGGATCCAAGACTCAACCGTGATGAAAGAAAAGCCCTTGGTCCAATTCTGCACAAGGGTGAGGACTGCTGGATCCTTTGGTGATTCTCCCCTAGTTCTTGGGAAACAAGTCAGGCAAACAGGTGGTGTGGGACTGTTCTCATTGGGTAAGAATGTGCTTTCATAAATCATGCTTCCCAGTGATGCCAAGTATCAAAGTGGAAATTTAAAGGAAGCACCGTACAAGAAACTGCATCTTTATTAAGCTTCTACTTCCAGAAGATGCTATCATTAAGATACCATCCCTGGGCTCTAATCAAAGCAAAGAGAACTGAGTTTTTTTCAAATAAGCTTTTCATAATGGACATTTAGTAGCCACAAGTCAGAAAAATAAAAGACAGTTTTTTAAAAGACAAATCAAAATAAGAATCAGTAAGTCCTAGAACTCTAACTCTCTACTTACAGCCTCCTTGAATGTTCAGCTATGTGGCATAGCTGTTATTTCCTAGAGACTGAGGTTTATAAGAATTTCACGGGTCTCTGAGACCCTTTTAGGCCTAACGATGCCTTGTGTTCTCCCCTCTATGTGAGACCCTTTGCATTTGGCCAGTATCATTATTTCATTCAGATTTAAAGAATCATATGGGGCTTTTTCTCCATTTCCTTGGCCTCCTTTTTTTCAGAGCCTGCTCTGTAGCTTTCGGCATCACTTGGCTATTCTTTCTCTACATACCTACCAAAATAGTAAGAGTTTAAAATATGGCATAGATTTTAGTGTCCATATTTCATTCATCTTTTTTTTTTCTCATCTAGTCATTCAGTAAACACTATGAAGTAGAAACTTTGTGCCTTCAGATCAACAGAATAGGTTGGGCAAAGGTTTGAATAACACATCAGTACACTGAAAATGACCAGGCCTGTTCTTTGCTGAGATCAGAGAAAATAAAAATTCATTCCAATTTTACAGATCTCTCTCCACTACCCCTGAAAATATGTGTAATGATTCAGGTCTAGTAGGGGACCAACGAACAACATTTCCTGAACGTAGTAAATTACATAAACTTTTACTACCACGCCCAATCACAGGTACATGGGATGATTGTCAAAGCCTGAAAAAATGAATACTTCCAAACAGTAGGTTTCACTGTATAACCATAATTCAATGGAGAGCCTCAAATTTCTCCATGAAAGCAACAATATAACAAATATTTATGATTATTACAATATCATAAAGGAGTCATCAGTAGGATTCTGTAAATAAAAAAAGATCTTGGGACTTCCCTGGTAGTCCAGTGGTTAAGACTCCACGCTCCCAATGCAGGGGGCCTGGGTTCGATCCCTGGTCGGGGAACTAGATCCCACATGCAGCAACGAAACTCCCAAGTGCTGCAACTAAGACCTGGTGCAGCCAAATAAATAAATATTTAAAAAAAAAAGAAAACAGGAAAAAAGGTCTTGTGAAAGCCTGTGGCAGCTGTGTAGCTACATAAGCTCACCTCATGGCCTTTGCACAGGTTGCTCCCTCTGTGGAGAACACAGTTCACAAAGCTGGTTCCTGCTTTACCCTTCAGGTGTCAGATTAGATGCCACATGCCCAGAAAAGCCCTCTTGAACACCCCACATATAGTAAATGAGTCTTTATTTTTTCTTCTCTCGGATTCATGTAAATTTCCTTCATAAACTTATGACAATTTTTAATTGTATCATTTTGTATATACTTTTGTCATGTATCCCATTAGAATATCAGGTCCACGGTGAGCAGGGACCATTTCTTCATTGTCTCTCCAGTGCCAGCCTAGCCCTGGCTTAGAGGAGATACTTAGGAAAAAAACTAGGGGAAAAAGTGAATGACCTGCTCTTATATGAAGAACAAATTCATTTCTTCTTTTACAAACGTTTATGTTTCTCATTTGCTGCTATGCCCATAAAACAAACTGCTGTGAGATGACTGTGCTGTTATCAAGTCATTGATTACAAAATCAGGATGGACTTTACCACTTTAGATCCTACTGAAAGATTACATTTACCTCTGACATATTTTCTATCTAACTGTAAGTCTTCTGAAATTTGTAACGTGCTGGTGGTGATCAAGGCCCCACCCATTTAGAACCTTCATTCCTGCACTGACACAAACAGTTTTCATGAAGGTAAAACAGTACTATGGGAATTGAAATGGCTTTAATAACTTCAGAGGTGGATGGTCATATAAACCTAATACAATTGCCATGACTTAGAGACTTTCCTGGGGCCCAAGCATAAGTATGGAGACCCTTCCCACTAACAAAGATTAACACTAAGAGCTTAACACTTCAGTGACTCTCCCATGGGAACCTAAAAACTAAGGTAACTTCTCACCTAGGTAATAATTCTTTGCAAAGGAGGGTAGACGTAGAGCATAAATATACACCATAAATTTCCTGAAAAAATGATAAAGACATACTAGGGGATTTTAACACCCCACATACACCAATGGACAGATCATCCAAAATGAAAATAAATAAGGAAACACAAGCTTTAAATGATACATTAAACAAGATGGACTTAATTGATATTTATAGGACATTCCATCCAAAAACAGCAGATTACACTTTCTTTACAAGCGCTCATGGAACATTCTCCAGGATAGATCATATCTTGGGTCACAAATCAAGCCTTGGTAAATTTAAGAAAATTGAAATCGTATCAAGTATCTTTTGCAACCACAACACTATGAGACTAGATATCAATTACAGGAAAAAGTCTGTAAAATATACAAACACATGGAGGCTAAACAATGCACTACTAAATAACCAAGAGATCACTGAAGAAATCAAAGAGGAGTCAAAAATCACCTAGAAAAAAATGAAAAGAAGACAACCCCAAACCTATGGGGTGCAGCAAAAACAGTTCTAAGAGGGAAGTTTATAGCAATACAATCCTACCTCAAGAAACATGAAACATCTCAAATAAACAACCTAACCTTACACCTAAAGCAATTAGAGAAAGAAGAACAAAAAAACCCCAAAATTAGCAGAAGGAAAGAAATCATAAAGATCAGATCAGAAATAAATGAAAAAGAAATGAAGGAAACAGCAGCAAAGATCAATAAAACTAAAAGCTGGTTCTTTGAGAAGATAAACAAAATTGATAAACCATTAGCCAGACTCATCAAGAAAAACATGGAGAAGACTCAAATCAATAGAATTAGAAAGACAAAGGAGAGGTAACAACTGACACTACAGAAATACAGAGGATCATGAGAGATTACTACAAGCAACTATATGCCAATGAAAAGGACAACCTGGAAGAAATGGACAAATTCTTAGAAAAGCACAACCTTCCAAGACTGAACTAGGAAGAAATAGAAAATATAAACAGACCAATCATAAGTGTTTAAATTGAGACTGTGATGAAATATCTTCCAACAAACAAAACCCCAGGACCAGATGGCTTCACAGGCAAATTCTACCAAACATTTAGAGAAGAGCTAACACCTATCCTTCTCAAACTCTTCCAAAATATAGCAGAGGCAGGAACACTCCCAAACTCAATCTATGAGGCCACCATCACCCTGATACCAAAACCAGACAAGGATGTCACAAAGAAAGAAAACTACAGGCCAATCTCACTGATGAACATAGATGCAAAAATCCATAACAAAATGCTAGCAAACAGAATCCAACAGCACATTAAAAGGGTCATACACCATGATCAAGTGGGGTTTATCCCAGGAATGCAAGGATTCTTCAATATACACAAATCAAAGTGATACACCATGTTAACAAATTGAAGGAGAAAAACGATATGATCATCTCAATAGATGCAGAAAAAAACTTTTAAGAAAATTCAACATCCATTTATGATAAAGACCCTCCAGAAAGTAGGCATAGAGGGAACTTTCCTCAACATAATAAAGGACATATATGACAATCCCACAGCCAACATCGTTCTCAGTGGTGAAAAACTGAAACCATTTCCTCTAACATCAGGAAAAAGATAAGGTTGTCCACTCTTGCCACTATTATTCAACATAGTTTTGGAAGTTTTAGCCACAGCAATCAGAGAAGAAAAGGAAAGAAAATGAATCCAAATTGGAATAGAAGAAGTAAAGCTGTCACTGAAGATGACATGATACTATACATAGAGAATCCTAAAGATGCTACCAGAAAAGTACTAGAGCTAATCAATGAATTTGGTAAAGTAGCAGGATACAAAATTAATGCACAGAAATCCCTTGCATTCCTATACACTCATGATGAAAAATCTGAAAGAGAAATTAAGGAAACACTCCCATTTACCAATGCAACAAAAAGAATAAAATACCTAGGAATAAACCTACCTAAGGAGACAAAAGACTCATATGTAGAAAACTATAAGGAACTGATGAAAGAAATTAAACATGATACAAACAGAAGGAGAGTTATACCATGTTCCTGGAGTGGAAGAATCAACATTGTGAAAATGACTATACTAAAAGCAATCTACACATTCAATGCAATCCCTTTCAAACTACCACTGGCATTTTTCACAGAACTAGAAAAAAAAATTTCACAATTTGTTTGGAAATGCAAAAGACCCCAAATAGCCAAAGCAATCTTGAGAAAGAAAAACGGAGCTGGAGAAATCAGGCTCCCTGACTTCAGACTATACTACAAAGCTACAGTAATCGAGACAGTATGGTACTGGCACAAAAACAGAAATATAGATCAATGGAACAGGATAGAAAGCCCAGAGATAAACCCAGGCACATATCATCACCTAAGTTTTGATAAATGAGGCAGGAATATACAATGGAGAAAAGACAGCCTGTTCAATAAGTGGTGCTGGGAAAACTGGACAGCTACATGTAAAATAATGAAATTAGAACACTCTGTAACACCATACACAAAAATAAACTCAAAATGGATTAAAGACTTAAATGTAAGGCCAGACACTATAAAACTCTTAGAGGAAAGCATAGGCAGAACATTCTATGACATAAATCACATCACAGCCCGATCTTTTTTGACCCACCTCCTAGAGAAATGGAAATAAAAACAAAAATAAACAAATGGGAGCTAATGAAATTTAAAAGCTTTTGCACAGCATAGGAAAACATAAACAAGAAGAAAAGACAACCCTCAGAATGGGAGAAAATATTTGCAAATGAAGCAACTGACAAATTATTAATCTCCAAAATTTACAAGCAGCTCATGCAGCTCAATATCAAAAAAACAAACCACCCAATCCAAAAATGGGCCAAAGACCTAAATAGACATTTCTCCAAAGAAGATATACAGATTGCCAACGAACACATGAAAGGATGCTCAACATCACTAATCATTAGAGAAATGCAAATCAAAACTACAATGAGGTATCACCTTACACCAGTCAGAATGGCCATTATCAAAAAATCTACACACATAAATGCTGGAGAGGGTGTGGAGAAAGGGGAACCCTCTTGCACTGTTGGTGGGAATGTAAATTGATACAGCCACTATGGAGAACAGTATGGAGGTTCCTTAAAAAACTAAAAATAGGGCTTCCCTGGTGGCGCATTGGTTGAGAGTCTGCCTGCCGATTCAGGGGACATGGGTTCGTGCCCCGGTCCAGGAAGATCCCACAGGCTGTGGAGCAGTTGGGTCTATGAGCCATAGCTGCTGAGCCTGCGCGTCCGGAGCCTGTGCTCTGCAATGGGAGAGGCCACAACAGTGAGAGGCCCGTGTACTGCAAAAAAAAAAAAAAAAAAAAAAAAAAAAAAAAACTAAAAAAAACACTAAAAATAGAACTGCCATGTGATCCAGCAATCCCACTACTGGGTATATGCCCTGAGAAAACCATGATTCAAAAATAGTCATTTACCACAATGTTCATTGCAGTTCTATTTACAATAGCCAGGACATGGAAGCAACTTAAGTGTCCATCAACAGATGAATGGATTAAGAAGATGTGGCACTTATATACAATGGAATATTACTCGGCCATAAAAGAAAATGAAATTGAGTTATTTGTAGTGAGGTCGATGGACCTAGAGCCTGTCATACAGAGTGAAGTAAGGCTAACACATATATATGGAATCTAAAAAAACCCAAAAACCCCAAAACATGGTTCTGAAGAACCAGGGGCGGGACAGGAATAAAGACGCAGATGTAGAGAATGGACTTGAGGACACGGGTAGTGGGAGGGGTAAGCTGGACGAACTGAGAGAGTGTCATGGACATATGCACACTACCAAATGTAAAATAGATAGCTATTGGGAAGCAGCTGCATAGCACAAGGAGATCAGCTCGGTGCTTTGTGAGGGGTGGGATACGTAGAGGGGTGGGATACGGAGGTGGGAGGAACACGCAGTGGGGAGGAGATATGGGGATGTATGTATATGTATAGCTGATTCACTTTGTTATAAAGCAGAAACTAACACACAATTGTAAAGTAATTATACTCCAATAAAGATGTTTAAAAAAATGATAAAGGCAAAACAATTGCCCTCTGGTGCAAGAGTTACTATGTTTTCATTTTTTGTTTGTGTGGTTTAAAGAGGAGATTCCTGGCTTGTTAGAATGTCACACAAACCAAAGACCACAGCTTTATACCAAAACTTGAACAAAATTAAATTTTGTTATATGTTTCTCTTCTCTGTAGAATACTAAATATCACATATCAGTTCTTTCTTCAAAAGTCATCTTTAAAATGAATTGCAAAATCATTTATACTATCTTGTCTCCATGAATTCTCATTGTCTAATGTATAATTTAACCAAAAGAGCATCCATCTTCTGGAAAAATATTACTGAGATTTATTTCTTTTATGCCTCTCAGCTTTTCCATGAAGATATATCTAGAATGGATTTGGGATCACTGTTCCACTAGAAAGTTACTGATAGCTCCTGCCAGAACTTGTTTTTTGATGGTAAGGAAATAAATGCAACTCTCAAGTTCTTAAAATAGTATGTGACCACCAAAATATTCATCAGCTAAACAAATAAATGTTCATTTGAGAATACAAATAGTTTCCTGAAGGGTCTCGAAGGTTCTGTCATTATCTTCTGAGTACACCAAAATGACCATCCTTATTTTACTTGGATAAAAAATGTAACCATGTGGTGATTTTCAGAAGGCATCAAGTAGTAGAATTTGGACCAGAGAAGCCTGAGTTTGCATTTTGATTCTAGCATTTGCCTTCTCTTAACCTTATTTTCCTCATTTGTAAAATGACAATGATAACATAGGATTAGTGGAGATTTATTAAGGTAGTGAATATAAAATACTTGGAACACTAAAGATGATGATTGGAAGTAAGTTCCCTTTCTTAAATTATATCAAACAAAAATCCTCTATGTAATACAATATAAATTGTTTATTATTGCTGAGAGACTCATTTTTTCAAAGTCACCATCAAAAATGGTAAACTAACAGGAACAATCAAACACTATTCTGCAGCAGTGTTGTCTAATAGAACTTTTTATGATGAAAAAATGTTCTATACCTGTGCTGTCTAATATGGTAGCCACTAGCAATATGTGGTGACCGTGCACTTACAATGTGGTTAATATAACTGAGGAATTGAATTTTTATTTTTATTAAATTTTAATTAATTAAATTTTAATTTAATTAATCTTTTAAAATTGATTTTTTCTTCCAGTTTTATTGAGATATAATTGACATACAGCACTGTATAAGTTTAAGGTGTACCGCATAATGAACTAAATTAATAAATAATTAAATTGTAATAAATAATTTAATTTTAAATATCTGATGTGGCTAGTGGCTACTGTATTGGACAATACAGTTCTAGTGGAATAATGAGCTCAAATTTTGCCAAATTGACGTAGACATATCAAAGTCAGCATTCACAATTAAAAAAATGAATGATACTATTCTACATGTAATTTATGACTAACCAGTTCATCTTAAGTCTCACTGTGATAGACATTAGAAAGTGGAGTTCTTTTCTTGATGAGTCTATTTCTTGACCTCTGTTTCTGCCCCTAACTCCAGCTTACATATACATGAAAAGGCAGAATTCCCATTTGACTTTAAGAGGCCAGCAGGTTTGGTATGCCTACCTCAAATCAGGCTGATATGTTTCCTCATGCAAAAAGATGATAGTAAATATAAGACCTCACCCTCTCTTTTATCTCTTGTTCAGAAGACATCTGTATTCAAATATAAATTTGTGCTCACAAATACATCTAAAGGGCAGTAGATGTCTATGAGAATTGTGGCCAAAACTGATATATATATATATTTTAAATTGGGATGTAGCTGTTTTACAATGTTGTGTTAGTTTCTACTGTACAGCGAAGTGGAGTTCCCTGTGCTATATAGCAGGTTCTCATTAGTTATCTATTTTATACATATTAGTGTATATATGTCAATCCCCATCTCCCAAGTCATCCCACCCCCCGTTTCACCCCTTGGTGTCTATACATTAGTTCTCTATGTCTGTGTCTCTATTTCTGCCTTGCAAATGAGTTCATCTGTACCATTTTTCTAGATATGTTTTTTTAAAGGGAAACTGAGTGTGCTGGGTAAGGTGGAGGTGAAAGTGGTTGTGAAAGGTAAAAGGAATAAGAACAAAATTAAAATGTATCAAGATTCAAAACAGGAGAAGAGAAAGCTCTCAAAGCAAAAGTGAAAGCATGAGACAGGAAGATAACGTGTCGGGTAGGCAGATGGTAGAGAGGGTGGAAGCAGGACAGTGTCTGGGTCAAAGCATCTGCAAGACACAGGAGAAAAAGAACATCCAAATTCAGAAGGAGACTAATCCAGAGCTGAGCGCTCCTCTGAACCCATCGTCACTAAGATCAACTGGCTCCTGCTGAAAATTTTCAGACCACATTTACCTGACTTCTGAGTCACGGTTGGTAGGGGTGGTGCTGCCCGCTCTTCTACCTTGAAACTCTGTCCTTGTTGTTTGTTCCACAAAATAATTGATTTCTTCTTATCTTCCTAGAGGCTGCTTCTCAGTCTCCTTCCCAGCTGATTTTTTTTATCTCCACTAGGTATGATTAGGGGAGGCTGTGCACTGCTCAGCTCCAGGGGTGCCATTCACATTGTAGACTGCACACATCTGTAAATTCATTATGATGACGTTCGGGCTGATGGCAGTAAAGGTGTCCTCTAATTCAAATAAGGGCACCATATGGCCTAGAAGCTCCTCAGTTTGGCCTCTAGCAAGGCAGTACTTCCCCTTGCGGGAGACCCTAGGCCCTTTGCTGTTTTCATTTTTAATGTAGATACTGATGACCTCATTCATACATACAGCTTCATCCACCACCTATATGGCTCCTAAACTGTTATATTATCCACAACCAGACTTCTCTCCAGAGCCCCAGACTCACCTTCTAATGGGGTTTTTACACAGTTCTACTCAGATATTTCAGTGGCACCAAAAATACAACACATTAAAAAGATGAATTGATCCCCAATCCTGTTTAACACCACCATCATCCATCTCGTAACTCAAGCCAGAATGTGAGAATTGTCTCTATCTCACTCACTCCCCACAAAACATCAATCTGTAAATCCTGGAGATTCTGCCTCAATTAACTTCTGTCACACCTGTCCCTGCTACATTCTTAGTGCAGTTGTTTGGGGCCTCTCAATGGCCCTCTCCAATCACCTGTCATCTTTTCTGTTAATCTGGTGCATTCTGCATCCACATAGTTTCCAGTGGGATCTTGGCACATATTACCATGTCACTCTCTCACTGAAGCTTCTTCAATTGTTATATCTTGCTAATGCAATTCGTGATGGAATTTGAATTCCCAGTTGTGGGATATAACAAGTCACTACAGGTGAGCTGGTCCTGGCATGCTTCTCCATTTTCAACTTCCACCACTTGTCCTGACATATACGACACTTTAGACATACACATTACCTTTGCCTTCCTTAACAGGCCCAGCTCAACCTCTGAGGTTGGGTCAGTGGTCCTTCCTAGAACTCCAGTGGTATTTAGCAGAGCACATTGCAATAGTTTCCAAATCTGTCTTTCCCGAGAGACTTCAAGTACCTTGAGAACAGGGAAATGATTTTATCTTTGTATCTCTAGTACTTGCTACTCAGAATGATTGACAAGTCAATGGGTGAATGCATAAGTCAAAGAGAAAGGAAAGGGAGGAAATTATGAACTTCAAATTCTTCTGAAAGATCAGGAAAGTTGAGGAGGTAAGGTAGGAAAGAAAATAGTGGCTATGACGCAGTCCATGTCTCCAGATTTCAAAATCACTCAGCTTTTTCTAACCGCGTAGGTAGAAGTGTAGCATTGAATGCAGCATTATTTCACAGAGACGCCTAACATTTTTATGCTTCGGTTTTTTAAAAAAATCTTTAAAAGGGGCCAAATTACTTCAAAGCAGTAATACCCTATAAAGTCTTTGTCAAAGCTATGGATATTGGTGATAAAACTTAAAGGAAAGTTGCTATGATATTTAAATATAAAAGAATAATGGGAGAGAATAGAAATTGCCTTTACACAAAGCTATTTCAAAACAGTGAGCATAAAAGGAAACTCTCCAAGCATATTTTTTCTTCTATTCTTCTTTCTTTTAAAAAAGTTTGTTATTTTGAAAGTACATAGATGTTCACAGCTATAAAGAGGCAGTAGTGTCACATCTATTTGAAGTACATTTAATGTCACCATTAAGCTGTATCAATTACTTTGTATATGTAACAAACAACAGATATGAGTTTTTGGCTTATAAAAATTATCTTGCATTAAGTCTGAGATTTTATTTTGTTTCAAGTTCAAATATCTGGAGTATATCTGTTTGAACACCATCATCAACAGAGCCTTATGATGGAATATATCATTTCTTAAATGAACACCCACAGAGTTTTAGAAGAAGTCAACTCTCCACACCATTAGTTTGAGCTATAATTAAACCATAATGCTGGCAACAACATGTCATAATTTCAAGCACTGACATTTTAAAATGCAGTTGGTTAAAAAAATTTTTTTAGTTTTAAAAGTTTACTGAGTCTATGTTCTGTTTCATTTGTATCTTCCTTTATAGTATTAGACATTCAAAAGGTGCTCATAAATACTTAGACAAATTATTAAACCTTCTAAGCCTCATTTTTACTCATCAAAGAGATGGGATTAATACCCATATCATAAAGTCATTGGAGGATTAAACGAGATAGTGCTTTGTACCGTGCCTGGTACATAGTAACCATTCAATCAAAGGTTGCTATTATTATGTGCATGTCTGATCCTTGTAAGCCTGGTTGAGGGGCTGTTTTATCCTCAACACTGTCATCTTATATTTCAGCTCTATAAGTAGCGTAATAGTTGAGTAACAAAACACAAAGCCAGGTTCAGAGACAAATTGGAAACTCTAAATGTACATAGCCAGCCAATAATGAGACACTGCAGACTAAGTAGCTTATGAAACAAACTTTTACCCTTTGGAATGATTTTTTTATCCGCCACGCAGCATAAAGTTAGTATTGAATAACTTAATGCACATTATAGGTCAAATGCAAATGTTGCTTCACGTGAGTTTTCTCTCCATCAAGGATTTTCATCAATTCTCCATAGGCCTATGACTCCAAGCAGATCGAGAACCACTGACCTAGACAATTGCAGGCATGGAAGGTACTTTGTTCTTCTTATAAGCACATTTGGCAGTGTGGTGCGGCATGCAGGATCTTAGTTCCCTGACCAAGGACCGAACCCGCGCCCCCTGCATTGGAAGCGTGGAGTCTTAACAACTGGACTGCCAGGGAAGTTCTAAAAATAAACTTCTAAAAGAGGGTTTTTTCTGACTCTTCCCCATTTTTGCAGATGTTTTTCAGGTGTTATTCTGAATCTTCTCTGTTTCTCTTTGAGTGTATTCTTTTGATCTCTCCTCAGCAGAGACACAGAACTGTTGGCCACAGTCATTCAGATTTGATCTCAATTTACTATTTTACTCTTCTTGCATTAAATAGTCATTTTATAGGAATTTTCTCTGCTGTTACCAACATTCCACATTATCCATATTATTTCCCTTTTAGATGATGATATGGGAGAATAAGATCAGTGTTCTACATGAAAGATGAGACTTCATAAATAATAGAAGGAAGATTCACTATCATCCAGTTTAGAAAAAAATTGAAAGTGGTTGTAGATGGTGGACAGTATAATTTCCTTAAAACACTATGAGTTAAAATAGTTTAACTCTACCCACAACAGATTTACTGATCTGAAGAAATCACCAAAAAAGATATGTTGATTCTCAGGCTAAAAAATCAAGAAGGACTTGGGTTGGTCAGAAACCTTACTGAATTATCTAATATCAAAGAATGTTTTCAGGGAAAATCTCATGAATAGAAGTAAAGAACAAGAATTTGTAGATATTTTTCCCCAATAGTGATCAAAAGATAGAGACATCAAAACCTGACATTCTGGAAGCCCGAGGGGCTTGTGCTGTGGTGGGACAGGATTCTGCTTAGATTTCACTGCCATATTTTGTATAAGCCATTTCAAGAGTATTCACTGCATGTTGCACTAATTCCATGTTCACTGAACTATCTTTTTTGGACCCAACATAACAGTCTGACTCCATCATTTTGTGCTTGACTACAGACATCTTTTATGCCTTACGCCTCCCTCTTCCCCTCTGTCTCACATCTGGGCAAGCTGATAAAAACCTAGGTGCTTTGTCACCAACAGCAAGTTCAAATCATGCACTAAAACCCTCACTCCAGCCTCAGCCCCTAACCACCATAAAAACTCAAAGGCAATCTCCTTTTGTCCTTTCACAGTTCTTTCAAGCCATTTCAGATCAGCTTGAGAGGCCTGTCCTGCTCTCCCCAGAAAGCTTCATTATGGGAATAAAAAACCTTTTCATACATTCTTGGTGTGTGTGTGTGTGTGTGTGTGTGTGTGTGTGTGTGTGTGTGTGTTTGTGATGATTAGTTTCGAAATCCAAACCAAATTTTGGGTGGGGATCCAACTCAACTCTGTGGACTGGCCATAGCAACCAGTCACCAAGATACTGGAAGGAGGGTCCCTTGCAATGAAGACATAATAATTTTAGTACCTAGGAAGAAATCTGCATCCAAGAGTAACTTAATAAACTGAGACTCTAGTTCAGGTGTCCGCAGTCCCCTGGCTGTGGACCGGTATCGGTCTGTGGCCTGTTAGGAACTGGGCCACGCAGCCTGAGGTGAGCGGCAGGCCAGTGAGCGAAGCTTCCTCTGCTGCTCCCCATTGCTCTCCATCGCTCGCATTACCACCTGACCCATCCCACCCACCCCCCCCAACCCGTGGAAAAATTGTCTTCAACGAAACTGGTCCCTGGTGCCGAAACGGTTGGGGACCACTGCTCTAGTTCATACATCAATTTTTTGTGAGTTCATATACTGGGAATCCATTCCATTGAATCTAATCAATGTTAACATGATGTCAAGATTCAATTTCAGAAACTGAGAAGCTGAAGATTAGTCTTTGGAATTTGGTAACCTTTCCAAGAGATCACTACAGCACACTTTCTCTTTTTGCTTTTATTTATCATATGGAAACACAATTTTATTCCTCTAAGAAATAATGCACACACACTTCATTTGAAGGAACAGTTCTATTTTATGGAAGGGAAACTTAGATGCCTGCAGGGGGCAGTAGGTAACTTAAATGGAGCAGGCAAGAGAAAATAGACATGCTACGCTTTGCATTACAACCCAGAATAATCTGGCTCTATTACATTGCCCATTAAAACCCTTTACTGTGCTTTAAAAGGCATTGTGAAGCCAGATTTTGACCCCCTGCTGTAACTGCTAATGTTGAAAAGTTGCATAAATAGAAATAGCAGCATTTTAACCTCTTTGTTATTAAACAAAAACCTCTTGGTATCTGCAATGTAGACACTAACTTACAGGAATGTATATAAACAGGTGAAGAGTGCCACTGAAGGAATCAAGGCCTTTGTTTCAACTCTCTCTTGCTTTGCATTTCCACTTTCATTTTTATTTTATTTTGACCAGACCCTTATGCTTCATTAATTGTTACAAAATCTGATGCTCAATAAATGGACATTACTCCTGAAATAAATCCCGATGTTGACTTTGGTATTTTCAAACACTTTTTGGAAATACCAGAGTCAATATTTTATGGAATATTTTATGGAAACTTTGAGCTATTTGATAAAAACATAACAAATATTATTCACTGAACTAGAAATCTGCAAAAACATAGATGTTTTTTATAGAATTCTGGGATTTTGGAATTATCCAGAACTAGGTTCAAATAATGGCTTCACCAGTTACTAGCTGTGTGACTGGGGAAAGTTCATTAGCCTCAACAGTCCTGTGGAATGTTGTGAGGATTAAATGAGATTGCTTACATAAAGCATCCATCATATTGCCCAGCACAGGAAGTCCTCCATAAATGTTAACCCCTTTCATTTCCAAGTGAGTCCACGCAAGTCCTTTTGGGCTTTGGTACTGTGAAACCTTGCAGGGGCTTCATGAGCCTGATGGTTCATATTTACTCACAGTATTCAAACTTGCATAATCATAGAGGATAGTTTAATTGATTTAACTTGTGGAGGTACAATAACAATTGCAGGCATTACTGTGGTGTGTTGACTCACCCATATTTGAACTTGATGTGATAAAGAAGGTGAAAGAATTAATGATGGTTATTTCTCACTTATGGCTACTCACAACTATTGATTTTCTTCTCTTGCTTTCTGACAAGCACAGGAAATCCACCTGCTGTGCGGACAAAGTTTTAATCAACGAACACAAATAGCCAAGCAACCGACTTTCTGAAAAATGAGTCCACTATTTACTTTAAAGGAGTAGTCTCTAAATGGGAAATCATTGCCTATCCTCAAAAAGCATGGTTACACACTGATTCTACAGAAGTAAACTCTGATGCTAGGAGTGGATAAGACTCTGAAAGAAATCAAGCTTTCTGCTTCTTCCCTCCCAGAGGATCTTTTCAAGTTAATATCCCTGAAAGCCTAAAACAAAGCCACTTACAGACACAAGGTAAATGCAAAACCTGTTAATATAATGTTAGGGTTGAATGTGTAAATATATCAAAGGTCAAATTTCAGTTACAGTTCCCATAGCAATTGGAACTTAGCCACTTAACACTTCAACTGTAACAACAACCCAGAGTAACCACAACCAGAGAAAGCATTTCTGCAGCAGCTCTAGGCCTTTCTGTCCTGAAAAGTGTTGGCTATTACGTTGCATTTTGTTTTGGTGTGTTTATTCACATCAGGATTTCAAACGCATCGCATGTAGGGCCTACTACTGAAAGCTCTTCAAATTGGTATGTTTCACATTAATTCTAAAATTGTCCACTTCAGCCAGTGGTATTATAAATTCGTCCTTACACTTCTTTTTTTTTTTTTTTTTTTTTTTTGTCTGCATTGGGTCTTCGTTGCTGCATGCAGGTTTTCTCTAGTTGTGGCAAGCGAGGGCTACTCTTCGTTGCGGTGTGTGGGCTGTAAGAGTGAGGGCTTCAGTAGTTGTGGCTCGCGGGCTCCAGAGCACAGGCTCAGTAGTTGTGGCACACGGGCTTTGCTGCTCCGTGTCATGTGGGATCGTCCCGGTCCAGGGCTCGAATCCGTGTCCCCTGCATTGGCAGGCGGATTCTTAACCACTGTGCCACCAGGGAAGTTCCATCCTTACACTTTTATGGAGAAACATTTATGATAAATCCTCCTTGGAAGGCTGTTTTTATGCTATAGTGTAAGTCAAAAAATTTAAGTGTTCACCATGCAGCAAACGAATTCAAAGTGTGAAATATGTAAAAATTAAGGGCCAAAAGCCAGGAAGCTTCACCCAAAGCTGAGGGTGAAGTAGTTTTATGGAAACTACTAAAATACAGCAACAACAATGTAAACTTTGGATAAATTTTGTTTTAAAAGCAGAGGTATAAATGATTTTTTATTATACACATAGCAGGAAAATAAAGACAACAAATATAGTTTCATAGTCAGATGAGAATTAGTGATCTCTGAACCTGTCTTCTTTGTATTCAAAGCTCAGTGTAACAGCTCAACCTTATGCCAGAATCATGATGTGAGATCAAATGGCTAGTTTATATAGTCAAAGTAAAGTGAGTGATTCTAGAATATCTAGAACAAGGGCCAACAAACTATAGCCCATAGACCAAATATAGCCTGAGGTCTTTTTATAAATAAAGTTTTATTGCAATAGAGTCAAACCTATACCTTTATATACTGTCTGTGGCTGCTTTCATGCTATAATGACAGGCAGATGGAATGGTTGTGATAGAGACTACTGGGTTGGCAAAGCTTAAAATATTTACAATCTGGACCTCTACAGAAAATTCACCCAAGAAGCTTAAATAAAAGCATCCATAAGGACCCACTGCCTGGATAAAGGTTCCTACTGTATAGCACAGGTTCCCTGTGATAAACCATAATGGAAAAGAATATGAAAAAGAATGTATGTATATGTATAACTGAATCACGTTGCTGTACAGCAGAAATTAACACAACATTGTAAATCAGTTATACTTCAATAAAATAAATTTGAAAAAAAAAAGATCCAGTGCCTGAAATATACAACTTTCTGTATTTGGTTGAGGAGAAGTTAACAAAAAAATGCATAGACTAGAAATGAATATTTATTTTGTCCACTTTCAGGCCATAAAGTTACCAAATTCCAACTAAAATGTGGATAAATCATCCCTTAAAGAGTTTCAGAAAAGTTGATACAATTGCCTCTTTTTCATAATCTAACCATCGATGTACAGACACGATATATTAAAAATCTGTCTTGCTGGATTTAAAGCTTTAAAGTTCAAATGTCCTGTACTTGAAATCCAAATATTAGAAAGTATATTTATGTTTTTTTACTTCAGGGGTATTTTTATTGAAAGTCAAGTAGAAATAGAATACCTCAAGCAAAATATTTATCATTTAATAACCAAGTTTTAGAGAAATGAGGACGAATGGACAAAATAGTTATACTCAATACAGAATGAAAGAATGCCAGAAGGAACTTAGTGACATGTAAAATTGGTCTTGTAAAATAATGGGGGGGCCTCCCTGGTGGCGCAGTGGTTGAGAGTCCGCCCGCCGATGCAGGGGACGCGGGTTCATGCCCCGGTCCGGGAAGATCCCACATGCAGCGGAGCGGCTGGACCCGTGAGCCATGGCCGCTAAGCCTGTGCGTCCGGAGCCTGTGCTCCGCAACGGGAGAGGCCACAACAATGAGAGAGGCCCGCATACCGCAAAAAAAAAGAAAGAAAGAAAGGGTAAGAAATAGATAGTTTTATTAGCTGGAGGAAACATGGGAATATTTATGGAAGTTTCAGCAAGGGAAATTTAGGCAAACTACAATTAAAAAAAAAAAAAAGGCAGAGCCATAAGAAAAACCAAGCTATATAAAATTCTGACAAGAAGACTGGAAATTCGTGTTCATATAATATCATGAATAATGAAAGCAATTATGGAAAATGGCAAAAAGATTGCATATTTTTCAGAAAAAAGTTAAGCCTGGAATTATAAAATGGTCGATTTAGCTTCAAACCTAAAAAAAAAAAATACTCAAGCAACTCATCCAGAAATCAATTTTCAACTGCTTAGAAGATTAGAAGGTACAAAATAATAACCACCATGGCTCTGGCTTTCTGAAAAATACATTTGGTCACACTGATCTCATTTCTTCCTATGATACAGTGACCGGAACAGTAGATAGAGTCAACTGAGGTCTTTCACTTAGTTGCTTATGACGTGCATCTTGTAAGAAACACAAAGATGGTTTAGAAAAACACAGACTCTCCTAGGGCTGCAATATGGAAACCACTAGCTCCAGGTGGCTACTATACACTTGAAATGTGGCTAGTCTGAATTCAGATATGCTGTTAAGTGTAAATATATAACAGATTTTGAAAACGTAGTACAAAAAACTCATATCGATGATTATATATTGGTTATATATTGAAATGATAATGTTTTATATATTCTGGGTTGAATAAAATATATGATTAAATTAATTTCACCAGTTTTAACATATTTCAATGTGACTATTAGCAAATTTAAAATTACACATAGTTTGCATTTGGACTTAACAATATTTCTACTGGAGAGCACTGTCTGGAATATGGATGCTAAACACAGTAGATTGTGGAGAATCTATTGTCCTTTGTGAGCATCATTTTTTCCTATGCAACAGAGGGTGGGAAGGTTGAGAGGTTGGAGGGTAGGATGGGGGCAGGAGAGTTCTTTGTTGGGCTGTTGGACAGTGTGTCCCCTCTATTGCTGTGTGGCTAGCATTTCTAGGCCCCACCCACTCATGCTTCCCCATCTCTAGTCATGACAGCCCAAACCATCCTTCTCATGGTTCCAAATGCCCCTAGGGTGATAGCCCATGTTGAAAACCAGTGGGCTAGGAGACTGCTCATAGGGTCCTTTTCAGTGCTGAATTTTTATGATTCTACAGTGTGATTTTATAAAACTCCTTTTTTTGTTTTAGTTTTATGAAAATTACTTTTTATTGATATATGAACCTACTGTCTAATGACAGCCCACTTGAGGGCTGAACACACGACCATTCTTAGTGTTTACCCTGTACAATTTTCTAAGTTTGTATGAAGTGTATTCATCTAGCATTGTAGCACTTAGCACCTGCTGCTTTTTATTTCATTCATTTGTGTACATGTCTTGGGCTCCAAGCAAGATCATAAGCTCTGATGGCAGGAAGTTTCTTATATAACCTTTCTCTCCCATAACAAATGAATAATAGATACCAGTGAAGTAAATGTATCCAGAGGTCAGGATAGCTTTCTGGATTGAGTTAGAATCTGGCGTTATTTAATATTTTCAGCAGTGACTATGATGGTCATTCATTTGAAACTTAACCATATGCTGCCTTAGGCAGTATAAAAATTTGACTGTCCAAATTAAATAGAATTCTTTGAGGACAGAGAATTATGTGTTACTGTGGTAATAATAATATTTTAAAATAACTGTGATATATTCATTTTCTAATTTAGGAATTGAAAGAACCCTAAAAAGCAGACATTGTTATCATCTCCATTTTACTGAAGAGGAAACCTTGGTTTAAGGAAGTTGAAAACCTGATGACAGGAGTGCCAGGATTTGAAGATAGAACTTGAATTCAGGTCATCTGATGCTGGACTGATGGTCTTTGTGTCACTCTACAACACTGTAATATTCCTTCCTTTGTATCTGTCCTAGTTTTTTTTTCCATAGAAGTTGACCCTGAGAAAAGGATTTGAGTGGAAATTTGGGGAGGTGCAGGGAAAACCTGAGGAGTAGGGATGAGAAAAGCATCCAGTAAGGAGTGATATTAAGTCACTATATGCAAATGGACCTTAATATCTCAGGTAAATACTGGAAATGGAGATATTTGGAGCATTTGGAGATTGGGCCTATATAGAGGTGATTAAGCTAAAATGAGCATGTTAGAGTAGGCCCTAATCCAATCTGTCATGTCCTTATAAGAAGAAGAAATCTGGACACACAAAGAGACGTCAGGGATGTGCACACAGAGGAAAGACCATGTGAGGACGCAATGAAAAGGCGGCCACCTGCAAGCCAAGGAGAGAGGCCTCAGAAGAAACCATACTTGCCAACAGCTTGACCTTGGACTTTTACCCTCCCGAACTGTGAGAAAATAAATGTCTATCATTTAAGCCACCCAGTCTGTGGTATTTTGTTATGGCAGCAATTGCAAAAGAATACATGATGGCTCAGAAATTTTCCTCCCAAGTAGTAAGGGAGCTAGAATAAATGTTCTTAAGTTTCACACTCTGTACTCATGGGTCTCATATGGTCTCCTTGTCAACTCAAAGCCCCTGGCTAGGGACTCTGACCTGTGAACCACCTGGACTGTCCTCACCTACGTCCTGTTTTTGCCTCCCCACTGCCATCCCTGTTCTGCTATTTTCCAGTATTGCTCACAACCATGCATAGACAACACACCCATTTCCATCTGAATAAGACATTGGAGAATCGGCCTTCCCAGCTACTACTCAGGTAGATGGATATTTTGGGAATAGCATTAGAATTCAAAAAGAGTTAGAAGCGCTGGAATGAAGTACACAAAGTGAATTTTAATAGCGAACACACATAGGATTAAAAACATTTCAGAGAGACAACAGCCATCAGTTATAGCTAAAGATTTTGAATTCCAACTGAATTTCAATGCAGAATATAGCGCAATAACACATTATCCGTGTCATTCCTTTAAGTAAAGAGCACAGGGCTGATACAGAACAAGTGAGGTACAGATGTGAATGCACATTTTAATTCATTGCACCAGTGGTGTTAGATGGTATTATTATGTATCTAGAGGACAAGAGGATATGCTGGAAGAAGAAATTAATTTTCCATTACACATCTGGGTAAAAATTATGTCTAGTTTGGAACATTATGAAATGATATATAAAATGGAAATATTGAAAAGAGGCAAGAAGTGAAAAATAGAGATGGTTTAACATTTGTTTAGAAGTCTTTGAGGCAAAGCCTGTGAAATTTGGAAAATGAAGATCAGCAACAATACTGAAGTTTCTGAAGTGGTATCTGGTGGATTCAGATCAGCTATCTATTCCTATTGGGGATTTACAAGAGAAGAAATGGATATTGAAAGCTGAAGGAGAGATTTAACTGAGCCTCACAAACCTTGAGGGTCAGAGTAAAATATTAGAAAATGCCACCAAAGGTTAAAAAAATTTCCTCTCCAGGGACCTGTAAGAACAAGGATGATCGATCACACTTTTCAATGGATCTTGGGAACCAGGCCACACAATTTATCACAGTGAGAACAAATAATTTGGAAATATAGCTCTGAGAACAAATAATTTGGAAGTACAGTTCTTGGACACTTGAGTGGTATTTAAGAATTCAGTGACAAATTAACTTGTCTACAACTTCTTTATTTAAAGCCTGACCTAATCTCTCTCAGAACTGCAGGTTCAAATTGATTTCTGTGGCCTGGATAGACACTTATTCTGGTGGAGTTATGTAAGGTTCTTCTATAAAGGAGGGAGATAAGCCTCTTGGAGATTTTTCTATCTTTGTGTTGATTTTTTTAGAGATGAAATTCACATAACGTAAAATAAACTATTCTTAATGCGTTCAATTCAGTGGCATATGATATATTCACACTGGTACAAAACCATCACCTTGATAAAGTTCCAAATTTGTGTTGATATTTGCAGTTAAGACAGTCTTCAGTGTATTTCTTTTTGAGGTTTCCTAATAAAATAACAATGTGGTACAGAATCTAGAAATCTGAGAGGTTTTGGTAAACTTTCATTTGGAATTAAAACAGTCACTTAATACATGAATGATACATGTTTGTGCTTCATAAATGAATGATAATAAAATAAGTTAGAGTGCTATTAACCAATAAGATAAAATGCTGATTAGAGAGTGTCCTGCTAATTAGCTTCAGGAGAACTATGAAAAGGTACTACACCCCAAAAGGCACATTTCAAATAAAATTTGATTATTGTTAGCTGTAGAAAGTTCAATCTTTAGTGGGTAATTTTGTGTATGAACTTCAGAAACACTAATATAAAAGTCTATCCCTCTATGTTGGCCAACTGTTACATGATATAGTTGAAAAATGTTAAGCATAATGGCAAGATAAACACGGGTCATTGAGACAAGTAAAAACATACAGTATTTTATAAATAAGTAGATAGGAATGAATGAACATTTAAGAGTAATAAAACTAGATACAACAGGCTTTGATGATGTAAAAATATATATGCTTAGAAAAGAGCAGAATTGTCTTCCCACTCTCACTCCAACAAGGTAGAGAGAAGGTATGTGACAAGCTGGTGTTCTTTCTGCACACAGAGGATTAAGACATGAGAGAACCAGATGTTCTCTCAGGAAATCCAGAGATTTCTGGCCCTTTGTATTTTACTTTGTGAGTGGCTTTTAAAGATAGATAATGATAGATAGATGATAGATAGCTAGTAGCTAGATAGATTCATTGAATAATACATGTAACCTTAGGAAAATACATGTTGTTTGAAGAGAGGAAAGATTCCCCAGGCCAAGTATCTCTCCCTAGAAGTCCTCCCTGGGGCCTGAAAACACTGTCAGAAGACAATATAATTTTGGGTTAAACTGTATATATGTGCTCTGAAAGTGGTCACATATCAGATAGTTACAGCATCTCTCCAATTAGTTTAAGAAACTAATTTAGTAGGACCAGTAGTGACTGGATAAATCAGGATGGAGGAATTTCCTCAAGACTAAGGATGTGAGGTTAAGGACTTCATTGGGAGAGGGTAGTTTTGGGGACCTGACCCAGAGCATCATGAGGGCATCGGAAACACATCCTGAAAGAAGTAAAGAACTCAGAGGCATTCTGAACAGGCTTGACTGTCCTTATGATCTGGTCTATAACTGGTGGTACTGGGCTCTCACAGAGAAGCCTTCTTAATACAGTCAGTATTCATTATTTCTCTGCAAAACATTTAGGGTACAATAAACAACATTTCCTGTATTGGGAAGTGATATCTTTTTTTTTTTTAAATCAAGAAAAGCGATATCTGCAGCTTTACATAAGCATCCTTTTATTTCACCAACAGTGCATCTGCTTTTGGGTTAGTTGCACCTATCATACTTCGCCAGTAATGCTGAGCCTTCGAAGGAAGATTTTGTTGCTTGGCTCTTCTGAAGCTGGCTGATTTCAATTTTTCTTGACTGATCCTGTAAACTACTTAACTGTCCCCAAATTCCTCTTAAAGAGAAAATTTTCCATTGCAAATATGAGATAAACAACAACATCTTTAATATTAACATTCCTTAGCCCACCTACTTTGAAAGGCATGAGTTTTTCCATCACCCACTTTTCTCTTGGCAGTACTCATAGCAAAGTTTTAAATTTTATGTGGAAAATGGTCCATTTCATTCCCATCAACAATGCTCCCTGCTGCAAACCTCCATATCTGACTGAAGCAACTGTAGTTGACAACAGACTAATTGCTTCGGATGCCAAATCCCTGAAGTAGAGGAGACAGATAGGATAGGTTTGGTTCCCTTTGGGCCTCAGTTTTTCCATTTGAAACAGGAAAAAGTTCCTGAAATTAGAGCATACAAGTTGGAATGACCATGGGTTGCCTATCAAGGATCTGAGTATACAGGTGTCACTCTAGTGTCATGAAGAATGAGCAAGGGATTTTGAGTCTTATACTCCTCTGTGTAAATCTCCGCTCCGAAAAGCACCTATCACTTCAATTCTGTCTTCTTTTAAGTGGGAATCATGTCTGGCTTGAAGCTTTGTTGTGAGGATTAAAAAGAATGTATATAAAGATCCTGGCATAGGGTAAGTACGCAGCAGGTGGCTACAGAGGCATTTAAAGTCTCTGAACTACCTAGCTTAGTGCTCCATGCACAGGAGAAGCATAATAAATGTTGGTTTCTTTCCTCTTTCCCTTTCTTATTATATATCACAGCAACGGCCTGGATTTTGGCATCAGGATTCAGATGCAATGCAATTAAGATATTGTCATGGACTGAATTGTGTCTGCCCCCTCCCCAAATTCATATGTTGAAACCCTAACCCCCAGCACCTCAGAATGTAACTGTACTTGGAGATGTCTTTAACTAGGTGATTAAGTTAAAATGAGATCTTTAGGGTATGTACTAATTAATCTAACTCATGTCCTTATAAGAAAAGGACAGTTAGATACCAGCACTGTGCGTGTGAGTGCATGTGCGTGCGCACGTGTGTGTGTATGCGCACACAGCAAAGATCACGTGGGGACACAGCAAGAAGGCAGTCATCTGCCAGCCAAGGAGAGTGGTCTCAGAAGAAACCAAACCTGCTGACACCTTGATCATGGACTTCCAGCCTCCAGAACTGTGAGAAATTAAATGTCTGTTGTTTAAACCACCCAGCTTCACTGTTTTGTTATGGCAGCCCTAGCAAACTAACACAGAGGTGAATATATTTCTGAATATGTGCATCTGATGATATGTACAGATCCCCCCAAATTTTTTAAAAAGTAGAAAGAAAGGAAGGAAGGAAGGAGGGGAGGAAAATTCCTGGTGTTACGGGCTGAACTGTGTCCCTCCAAATCAAACCCTGAATTCTTAATCCTCAGGACTTTGGAACGTTACTATATTTGGAGACAGTGTCTTTACAGAAGCAGTTAAGCTAAAATCGGGTTACTAGAGTGGACCCTAATCTAATATGACTGATAGTCTTATGAAAACAGGAAATTTGGATGCAGACAATGTGAAAACACAGAAGGAAGACAGCCATCCACAAGCCAAAGAGAGAGACCTGGAGCAGATCGTTTCCTCAAAGCCCTCAGAAAAAGCCAATCCTGCCAACACCTTGATCTCAGGCATCTAGTCTCCAGAACTGTGTGAGAAAATACACTTCCCTTGTTTAAGCCACCCAGCCTGTGGTGCCTTATTTTGACAGCCCTAGCAAATTCATCAGTGAAATAACATCTGCAAATCCAATAAGCAAGTAAATCAAGCCATACATTGTCAGCAAAGAAAGCTAGCTTTTCAATAAGTTTCTAGAATAAAGTTTCTCTAGTTGTTATATCTTATAGTCCAAAAAGCAATATCAAAAAAGCTGGGCCTCACACCATGCTAGAAAAACAAAGCTGTTTTTCCTCCCATTTTATCCTAAGAAAAACATTTATTTTACAGGCCTATTTTAGAAACATTTATAACAATGTAAATTTTAAGAACATAAAAGAATGGCAGTATTGGAAATCAATGTTATTGAGAATTCTCTTTTATAGCTATTTTTATTGTTGTAATTATGACAGATTGGCATCCATTTAGACCACTATTTCTGAAGGTCATTAATTTTACACTGACCACCAGATGAAAATCATTAGTTTAGCCTCCATGTAGCAGACCATGAGCAATGTGTCTCGTAGATGTCATTGACTGCATTTGAAGTTTTGGAGGCTAGGTGTAGATTACCCACTGTTTTTGTATTGACATATAGCTCCTTCACATCAGCAGTATAGGTAAACTCAATTTTCCTTACTTCTTTTTGCATGGTTCTTATTCATAAAGGCAATTGGTTTTCTGAACAGAAATATGGTTGCTGAATTTTTCTGGCTTACATTACAATTGCTATTTAATGATAAAGTTAATGATTACACATAATCTTGGGGAAATTTTGGGACATAGCTACAAAATGAGGATAATAATACCTTCTAGAGCCCAGAGCAAGTGCCCACTTGAGGTTTTGTCCAGCACTGAGGTACACGAATGTGTGAATTTGATTACAGCTCAGCTTCTATGTAATGCCGTTTCAATGCTTTTTTCAACCCATTCCCTATTTTTATCATTTGCAAGTATCTGCTTACTTATCCAACTGTTAGAGAAAACCCTAGGATAGCCCTCCCTATATTAGCCACAGAAAAATTGGTTATATCCCAGTTTTTGTCTGGAAAGATGCCATCGGGAGGTTAACAGTTTCTCTGGCCTAGTTCTCAGTGGCATCATTCTCCCATCCACATTTTTCCACACAAGCATTTATACAATAAGATGTTCTAGTAAAAGCATAAATAGAAGCAGGAAAAAACCTCCCTTAAAAATCTCTAATCAAGGGCTTCCCTGGTGGCGCAGTGGTTGAGAGTCCACCTGCCGATGCAGGGGACACGGGTTCGTGCCCCGGTCCGGGAAGATCCCACATGCCGCTGAGCGGCTGGGCCCGTGAGCCATGGCCGCTGAGCCTGCGCATCCAGAGCCTGTGCTCTGCAATGGGAGAGGCAATCTCTAATCAAGACCACAGCCACAGCTAGCTCTGTTATTTGCTCTGCGGATTTCTTGGAATTTATGCAACACTCTCAACCTGTATTGTTACCCTGGATCCAATGCAGCCAAAAAGACTGAAATAAGACAGATGAGATTTGCATCAAGTGTCTGAAGGCCTGGGTGCCCAAGGAAGGCACTCAAACATTATCTTAAATGCTTTGGTTCCGTTCATTGTTTCGTGAACCATAAACATCCTCAGGCTTTTAGCCTGGGTTATTTTAAAGTGACTGCCCTTCAGAAAGCTCTTTGGCTCTCGATAAGGTTGACCACTGCTTCATTTTGTGAGGTAAGTCCTATGTGTAGGTCTGTCTTGCTTAAGCAAGTTGACGAAGGATAGGAGCCCAGCATGGCTAAATACAGTTCACTGGTCATTTGTTAAAGAATAACTTAACCTATAGTTTCTAACCCTCCACAACAAAACCTATTACTTTTTCTCTGAAAAAGCATTCTGTTATGTACAATTTCCCTTTTGCCATTTTCTATGGCACTGACATAGGTAAAAGCCCAAGTGAACATAGAGTGTCTAAGGCAGAATCAAAACAGCCTAAATGATTACACACTGAATTATGATCTGGGGCAAGGGCAACACACCTATATTTTATATACATAATATTTGTAGCATCATTTCTTTAGCTTTGTTGTAGCGATTATCTATTTCTGGCTTTCTGTTCAATTATCACAATTGTTAATATAAAGGTGACCGTTTTAGCTGTATTTCTTATTTCATTTTTCTCTAGAGGATCTTTGAATTGCTTTATCTAAACTTCATTTTCTTTAAATTAAGAGTTTTTCTGAAATTACTTTTTCTTTTCTAGGTTAAAGAAAGTAATGCAAACTAAATGAAAATGTTCAAAATGCTGTCTCTGCCACTGGCAAATTACCTGTCTGTTTTTGCTGTTCTCATCCAAACTCAGCTGGAATTCCAATAACTTGTATATCAGAGTGCTTAGTGGCAGGCCAGTAGCCCTGATAAGGTGATGTACATCAGTCATTAAACTGACTAAGAAAACAAATGCACACTTCGCTTTAATAGCAATGATTACCTATTGCAGTTATTGAAAAACAAATAGCTTTTATCTATCAGTAATTAAATCTTCACTTTAACAAAGTTGTTGAGCATTTTCCTGAAATTTTCATATGAGGAAAAAGCAAGCCGGGGAGCTTAAAATTAAATTTGATAATAAAAATCATAAAAAATGATCTATACTTAGTGCTTTTGAAAACTTAAGTAACATGTACATATTTTTACAAAACTAAAAGAGTGCAGTATTTAAATGTACTATCCTTTAAAGTTTCATAAACTGAAGTCACCTAGTTTTTACTCACCATGTTAAATTTTGGTATTTTGCTTTATTTCTCAATTTTTACTCTGAATTTTTATAAGATGAATATTATGTTATTATTATTTATAGTTTGAAATACTTTCTATTCATTTCTTTCTGAGCTTCGTCTTTAGAAATGAGATTTTGCAGCATCTAGACATGCACTAAATTAGTATCCCTAAGGGTCCTCATCCAACAGCAATCATACCATTGTATACCCCCAGAAATGAGTTGACCAGGATTATCATCAGGGTAACCAGACACTTGCTAACAGTAAAAGGTACGCCATGTCCCCTCACAGCATCATAAATCTCAGTAATTTCTGTCAACAGAGGAGGGCTCATCTAATTGCACACTCTCTCCTTTTATGGAGCAAGAACTAAAGTTCAGCAACTCTCAACTGGTCTCTGGTTTCAAGGTAGGATAAACCATACAGAAAAGGTTTCCCCTGACATCTGTGTTCACTTCTGAGTGACACATTTTCAAGAACTCACCCTCTGGTACTTTCTGGAATCATGAGTGCAAAAACTATTTGTAATTCATCTATGAGGATATGCACATTTATTTTGACTACACTTTTTTTGGAGGCACCATTTCTCTAAGAATTTCATCTCAGTAACTGATAATGAGGGGACTTTATTTCCCCACAATACCCATTCCTATCCTTAAAGTTCTCATTTCCTCCATGAGGTCCCACAGTTGGTGCTCTGATACCATTTCCATTCATTGGTTAAAGCAACAAGTTACATTCACATACTCATCCAAAGCAAACATCCTTATTGAGTAAGGTGAAAGGTCAATACACAAGAAGAAAGTGACTAAATAAAGCACCAAATTAAGTGTCAGAATAATTCATAAACTGTCTTTGATCGTAGTATTTACATGACAACTCTGGACAGATTATTGAATTAGAACAGCTAGTGTACGTTACCTCTGGCAGAAGTTCAACCATAGAAGGAAAAGTGATGTAGGTGACTGGGTAGCAATAGAAGAATAGAAGAACATAAAAATAAGGATGGGTGGGAAAATTTCATTTGTTGGTGAAATGGGATGTTTGAGAATGTGCAGAATCTGAGAGGAATTAGACAGAAAAGAGAGAATGAAAATAAATGTAACTGAGGTTCTAGAGGAGCTCAGAGGGCATAAAATTAATAGAAAAGATAGAGTTATCAGCACTGAATACAGGAAGGTCATTTCATCCTCTGAAAAGGAGGAAAAGAGGTCGGGGGTGGGGGAGGTAGATAAATGTAGGTTAGAGCAGAACCTGAGATAGATCTTTGGTTATTTCTTTTTTTCTCTAAGGAGTATAAGGCAAGATCATATTTTGCTTATTAAAGAGCTAAAGGAAGGTGCTCCTGGAAAGGGATAAATATTCATAACCACAGCTCTACATGGGAAAGAAAACAGATCAGAAACCAGTGAAGAAGCTGAAGTAGCAGAGTGTGCAGCTGAGATTGAAGATGGATTTGTACTACCCCACTTCATACAAATATTTACCTGCTTTTCTCCAGTAACACTTGAGTGCCCGTGGTTGGAGCAGGAAGAATAGATCGTTGGCAAGCTGCAGACTTGGGGGTATAAACAATGGATTTAGGGGAAACAAATGGAATGGGTCAGGAGTAGAGAAAGCTGGCAAAGGAGTAAAGTAGTGGACCTAGGTGCTCAGAGAGGGAGGTACCTCTCATGAGAGGGAGCTCATGCAATAGGAGAAAGTGTGTGTGTATGATGGGCAGAGAAGGCAAATGACTGGAGGTCCTGCCAAATTGGAACCGTAGCTCTGGTGGGAGAAAGAAAACGAGAGAGCTAGAAGTAAAGAATGTCACTGTCCCAGTGTGAACTGTTAGTTAGAGATTTTAGATGCAGCAGTCTGGAGTAACATCCAAGCCCAAGGATTGCCTTGGAAGTAGTCTTCTAAAAATAGGGTGCTTTAGTGGGCTTGAAATGAAAGCTGAAGGAGATGTGGGATCAGGGCACTCACTGTACCGCCATGTGCGCCTCCACACGGGTGCTGAACCTTAGGACACGCTCAGTCGTTGGAAAGGATGTGTGTGAGTTATGTGTTTGACAGATATCAGAGAATGATCTGGAGGTGAAAAGTAATAGCAACAAGGACGGGCAGAAGCTGCACAAATTGTGAAGGAGGAGAGGCTTGCTTTTGGTGAGAAAACAGAGACCTGCATGAGCAACATGGAAAGGTAGGATGACACTTGGCCCAACTCACAGGGCAGGCTCATATGAAGTCATGGATAGAAAAGTCCTCCATGGGGTGTAAAATATAATTTAAGTTGAAGGTATTATTATTACTATTTGTGTACAAAATTATATATAGACACGGATATTGGAACTTATACACCCCCCCCCACACACAGTTATCAGTCATATGCTATCATTAACATTTTAGCAACTCTTGTAATATCTTACACCTTATTTGAACAGTTCTGAAAGCATTTCATGTGCACATTTTAGTATTTTCTCACCACAATCCTGGGAGGTAAAGAGTAGATACTATTATCCATAGATGTGAAAACTGAAGAACAGAGACAGTGAGTTATTTGGCTAAGGCCAACTTTTTTTTTTTTTTTTTTGGATTAAAGAAAGTGAAGTCTTCTAACTCCCATAGGTAATGAGAAAAAAAGCTTTTCACCAGGTGTTCATTTGCTTCCTGCTTTCCCCACATACTAACATCTGGAACACACATACACGTGATAACTCTGTTCTGTATTTTTTTTCTTAGCCACTGCATATCAGAATATTAAAGCTTTAGGGGCTCAAAGGTATTGAATTTGCAAGGTGATTCTCTCCTCAACAGCCAGTTTCCTGTCTGAGGCTTCACATATTACCTGTTGGTACAATTATTTTCCATACTGTCTCTTGATAGTAAAGACAAACCCACAATTCTGTTCCTTAGACACTGTCCGTCAAAAATGAATATAGAATCATTTTTCATTGATTTTCAGGAAAATAGGACACTACTCTCAAAGCAAATATATCTACTATATCCAAACCATGGGTGTTTCAGTACCAAAGGCTTCTTTTGACTCACTCTCAAAATAGATTTTTGAGTTGGAATTGTCTCTCTTAACTGAAGTTATGCTTCAACAATAACTATATTTTCATGTTAATGCTTGCCTAATGACTGTATTTTAAACTTTGTGGGTCTCAGTTTCCTCATCTGCAAAATGTGTAACCTCCAAGTTTGATGGAATATGGGTTTTGTAAAGTGCTCAGCACAGTACCTTGACTTAAACATTCAATAAAAATAAGGGTGATTTCAATCAGCCATGACTTATTATCCTGCATTTCATTGTTACCAGAGTATTTCCTTCCTTTGTGTGAATTGTATCATTGCATTGACACCAGCAAGAGGAAATAGAACAATTGCAACCTTAAGTCTGAAACCAGTCTCACTAAGGAAGAGGTTTACAAACTAATTAGTTAAAAAGCAAAACAGACAGGGAAGGATCTCTTTAAACAAAACACGAAAATCTCGGTAAAAAGAGAAAATGTTTGGTAAATTCATCAACATTAATAGTTAGAACTTCTGTTCTTCAAAACACACCAGAAAGAAACCAAGAAGACAAGTCACAAATGGGGACTTATATCAATCCAACACCGTGAACCATGGTTAATGTACGGTGACAATAGGCAATGATCATAAACAGTTTTTTAAGGAACTGCAGCTAGTACTGCTTTTACTCAGGAAAGACATGCTTTTCTCTTTCTTTTCAAGAAGAAAATGTTCTCTTTTTTTTCATTACTTCTCTAGCATCCCTCAGTTACCCCGTCTTTTGGGCCTCCACTCAGGGCCACCCTTAGATGTCCCATGCTCCTTTTACCCTCCCTGCAGGGCCAGCCTGGTGTCTGTAATGTCAAGGGGTCTCAGATGGTAGACGGTACTACACCCTGAGGGAGATGGAAACTGTGCCCATGGATGCCAAGGGCCGGGCTGGGGAGGGAGCATGTAGTTTGAGAAGAGGAAGAGGAAGCCAGTTGCAACCCAGGAACTTTGATGATAAATTTCCCTTTGGAGTAGAAACTAATGCCTGTCTAGATGAAAGCACTGGAAACAAGCAAAATGGCAGCAGGAGCCATCCTGAAAGTGAATACAGCTAGCTGTACCTTGGGAGACTAATTGCCTAACCAAGGCCTCAGGCCTGCCTGAACGTAAGGATGGGAAAGAGGCTTAAACAGTTACATTATGCAATGCCTATTGTTCTTGCCAAGTTAAACTTGGTGCAATAAATTTTGAACAAGCAAAAAAAGGTTTACTAATAAGGGAAATATTTCTATGGCACCTTATCACGTATCGACTGCTGCCTTTATACTGTGATGCATATGAACTCATTTATTTCTCAGTCCAACCCCTTAGAAAGTGTCTGTTACTAGGTTGAAGCATGTGAAATTGCCAATGTTCAACCATTTTGACCTACAAATGGCCACCGTGGCTGGTTCAGCCTGCATTTTTTCTGCATTTTACAGATGAAGAAATCTAGATGCAGAGCACTTAAGTAACTTTCCAGAAAGTGTCAAGCCTGGGCCCTAATAATCGAGCTTCTGTTTCTATAGTCATTGTGAACCACTGAAATATACTGCCTCTCTACCACACTGAATTAAAATGACAGAAATGGTTTCTTCCAACCTAAAATTTCTATGCATGAATCTGTGCTATATCGTTCTCAGTCTCCATACACCAATCTCTTCATGCTTTGCCTATTTCTTTTGAAATGAATCAGCGCTCACCCAGTCACTAGCTGGAAATCTCAGAATAGAATTTTCTTTCTTTTTTTATTTCTTTACCACAAGAATCCAAATGATATTTATTAAGTCCACCTCAGCAGGAGCCACAGAATCATTGGGCATGAGAGCTAGAAGGGATTTCAGAGATAATCCAGTCATTTTTCTAATACAGATATAGTCACTGAGCAAGCAGGGAGCAGAATTGGGACAAGAGTCTGGACTCCTGAGCCCGTGTCTGCTCTTCTCTCTCCACCTCTGTTCTCACAATGGACTCACATGCTACAGATAATGCCTCTTTGCTTCTCTGCAGTTTCAGGACCCATCATAACTCTCTAACCCTCGCCCATGACAATAGCTCAACTCACTGTGCCAATCACTCTTCTAAATGTCTTACATGTATTAACTCATGAATCAGCACAACAACTCCATGACATTTACTATTATAAACCCCATTTTACAAATAGGAAACCAAGGTACAGAAAAATTAAAGTGATTTACCCCAGGTCACACAGCTTGCAGACCAGCACCAGAGGCCATGCCCCCATCACGCAACCATATGCACTTTGTCCTGCCCTGCCCTTCACTGAGCAAAGCTTAACTCACTTCTTTTGGGAAGCAGTTCTCAATTCTCCCCTCAATCTGTTGAAAATCGTATCTGCCAAACTCTCTGAGTCCCCATGCAACATCACCTTATATGGAATTGGCTACTTATTAGTCTGTTTTGTCTGATGGCCTGCAAACACCTTAAACATAGTGACTGTGTTTTACTCTTCCTAATATTCACAGGATTTGACACAACACCTGACACCTGACAAGACGTAGAGTATGGACTTGAGGGGGAAGAGGAAGCTGGGACGAAGTGAAAGAGTGGCATGGACATATATATACTACCAAATGTAAAATAGATAGCTAGTGGGAAGCAGCTGCATAGCACAGGGAGATCAGCTCCGTGCTTTGTGACCACCTAGAGGGGTGGGATAGGGAGGGTTGGAGGGAGAGCAATAGGGAGGAGATATGGGGATATATGTATATGTATAGCTGATTCACTTTGTTATACAGCAGAAACTAACACACCATTGTAAAGCAATTATACGCCAATAAAGATGTTAAAAAAACAGTAAATAAATATTTGTTGACTGAATGCATGAAAGAATGAAGGGTCACCTAAATCTTTCTGTCTTCAATTTCTCCTTATTCTACCTATCTTTCAACCTGAAGTGAGTTGGGGAAACTAGTGAGACATTAGTATGTAAGTTCCATGGAAGCTGGTAAACCCTTTACTTATCTTCCTTAATAACCAAAGATAAGCCTTTTTTTTTTTTTTTTTACGCGGGCTTCTCACAGTTGTGGCCTCTCCCGTTGTGGAGCACAGGCTCCCGACACGCAGGCTCAGCGGCCATGGCTCACGGGCCCAGCCACTCAGCGGCATGTGGGATCTTCCCGGACCGGGGCACGAAACCGTGTCCCCTGCATTGGCAGGCGGACTCTCAACCACTGCGCCACCAGGGAAGCCCCAAAGATAAGTCTTTTGATTGTTGTTCCCCAAATGTTTGATCATGAACTCATCACACTACTAAGACAGGAATTTTCTTCATCCACAGTCACTATATCTGGGGCCCAAATTTGTTTTCAATTTTATACTTTGACTTCTGAGTGTGAAATAAAATAATTTATTTCACTTAATCCATTAGACCAGAAATTAGGATCCTATAAGCAGGTAAAATAAGTATTTTGATCTTAACACGGAGGGGCCTAGAACATTCATTCATAGTCACAATGGGCTTCAGAAGTCATTACAGTGAGATATGTTTCAAATGACTTCATGTTTAAATGAGTTAGTTCTAACTGAGGTGTCCAGGCTACTACTGTGTCCCCTGATTTGAAATCATATACGTAATTCTCATAAATGATCAATTGGATATCCAGATGGAAATGCAATTTTTATTTCCCACATCAAATAGAAAGTTAATTGCAGATGGATTGCAGATTTTAGTATGAAAGGCAAAACAATCTAGTCTTTAAAAGAGAACAACTCCCCGATCTGTAAGTGGGCAAAAAACATTAACAATAAAAGACTAATACTAATAAATTGGGCTCTATTAAAATTAAGAATTTGTGTTCATCAAAAGAAAAAATTAAGAGCATAAAAAGGCAAGCCACAAATTGGGAGAAGGCATTCACAATACCTATATCTAATAAAAGTATTGCATCCAGGATAAAGTATATGCACAAATCATTGTGAAAAAAAATAGAAACCCAATAAACAAATGGGCAAAGACTTGGGCACGTCTCAAGAAAAGATATCCAAATATCCCATATACAAAAAGGTGCTCCACTCTCAGTTACCAGAGAAATATAAGCAAAACTACTATGCCACACAACTACTCTTCCACTGAAATGACTAAAATGAAAAGAACAGACAATGAGGAGTGTTGACAAGTGGAATAAGTATAACTTCTTGACTACTGCTTCTGGGAGTATATGCTGTACAACCACTTTGGGAAACTCCTTGGCAGATTTTATTAAAGCTCTCTACATAAATCACTTCCACATGGAGGTATACCCAACTGTAGTATGCACATATGTTCAACAAAAGACATTCATAAGAAAGTTCTTAGTACTACTATTCCCAAATTCTTAGTGGCACTTGGTAGTGGAAACTACCTAACTGTTCATCAACAGTAGAACAGATAAATTAAATGTGGTATATTCACAGTATGGAGTACTAGACGGCAAGGAGAATGAATACACAAAATTTTTTCTTAACATCTTTATTGGACTATAATTGCTTTACAATGGTGTGTTAGTTTCTGATTTATAACAAAGTGAATCAGTTATATATATATATATGTTCCCATATCTCTTCCCTCTTGCGTCTCCCTCCATCCCACCCTCCCTATCCCACCCCTCTAGGTGGTCACAAAGCACCGAGCTGATCTCCCTGTCCTATGCGGCTGCTTCCCACTAGCTACCTATTTTACGTTTGGTAGTGTATATATGTCCATGCCACTCTTTCACTTTGTCAGAGCTTACGCTTCCCCCTCCCCATATCCTCAAGTCTATTCTCTAGTAGGTCTGTGTCTTTATTCCCGTCTTGCACCTAGGTTCTTCATGACCCTTTTTTCCCTTAGATTCCATATATATCTGTTACCATACGGTATTTGTTTTCCTCTTTCTGACTTACTTCACTCTGTATGACAGACTCTAGGTCCATCCACCTCACTACAAATAACTCAATTTCGTTTCTTTTTATGGTTGAGTAATATTCCATTGTATATATGTGCCACATCATCTTTATCCATTCCTCTGTCGATGGACACTTAGGTTGCTTCCATGTCCTGGCTACTGTAAATAGAGCTGCAGTGAACATTTTGGTACATGACTCTTTTTGAATTATGGTTTTCTCAGGGTATATGCCCAGTAGTGGGATTGCTGGGTTGTATGCTAGTTCTATTTTTAGTTTTTTAATGAACCTCCATACTGTTCTCCACTGTGGCTGTATCAATTTACATTCCCACCAACAGTGCAAGAGGGTTCCCTTTTCTCCACACCCTCTCCAACATTTATTGTTTCTAGATTTTCTGATGATGGCCATTCTGACCGGTGTGAGATGATATCTCATTGTAGTTTTGATTTGAATTTCTCTAATGATTAATGATGTTGAGCATTCTTTCATGTGTTTGTTGGCAATCTGTATATCTTCTTTGGAGAAATGTCTATTTAGGTCTTCTGCCCATTTTTGGATTGGGTTGTTTGTTTTTCTGATATTGAGCTGCATGAGCTGCTTGTATAGTTTGGAGATTAATCCTTTGTCAGTTGCTTCATTAGCAAATATTTTCTCCCATTCTGAGGGTTGTCTTTTGGTCTTGCTTATGGTTTCCTTTGCTGTGCAAAAGCTTTTAAGTTTCATTAGGTCCCATTTGCTTATTTTTGTTTTTATTTCCATTTCTCTAGGAGGTGGGTCAAAAAGGATCTTGCTGTGATTTGTGTCATAGAGTGTTCTGCGTATGTTTTCCTCCAACAGTTTTATAGTGTCTGGCCTTACATTTAGGTCTTTAATCCATTTTGAGTTTATTTTTGTGTATGGTGTTAGGGAGTGTTCTAATTTCATACTTTTACATGTAGCTGTCCAGTTTTCCCAGCACCACTTATTAAAGAGGCTGTCTTTTCTCCACTGTATATTCTTGCCTCCTTTATCAAAGATAAGGTCACCATATGTGTGTGGGCTTATCTCTGGGCTTTCTATCCTGTTCCATTGATCTATATTTCTGTTTTTGTACAAGTACCAGACTGTCTTGATTATTGAGGCTTTGTAGTATAGTCTGAAGTCAGGAAGCCTGATTCCTCCAGCTCTGTCTTTCTTTCTCAAGATTGCTTTGGCTGTTTGGTGTCTTTTGCGTTTCCACACAAATTGTGAAATTTTTTGTTCTAGTTCTGTGAAAAATGCCAGTGGTAGTTTGATAGGGATTGCATTGAATCTGTAGATTGCTTTGGGTAGTAGAGTCATTTTCACAATGTTGATTCTTCCAATCCAAGAACATGGTATATCTACCCATCTATTTGTATCATCTTTAATTTCTTTCATCAGTGTCTTATAGTTTTCTGCATACAGGTCTTTTATCTCCTTAGGTAGGTTTATTCCTAGATATTTTATTCTATTTGTTGCAGTGGTAAATGGGAGTGTTTTCTTAATTTCACTTTCAGATTTTTCATCATTAGTGTATAGGAATGCTAGAGATTTCTGTGCATTAATTTTGTACCCTGCTAATTTACCAAATTCATTGATTAGCTCTAGTAGTTTTCTGGTAGCATCTTTAGGATTCTCTATGTATAGTATCATGTCATCTGCAAACAGTGACAGCTTTACTTCTTCTTTTCCAATTTGGATTCCTTTTATTTCTTTTTCTGCTCTGATTGCTGTGGCTAAAATTTCCAAAACTATGTTGAATAATAGTGGTGAGAGTGGACAACCTTGTCTTGTTCCTGATCTTAGTGGAAATGGTTTCAGTTTTTCACCATTGAGGATGACGTTGGCTGTGGTTTATCATATATAGCCTTTATTATGTTGAGGAAAGTTCTCTCTATACCTACTCTCTGCAGAGTTTTTATCATAAATGGGTGTTGAATTTTGTCAAAAGCTTTCTCTGCATCTATTGAGATGATCATATGGTTTTTCTCCTTCAATTTGTTAATATGGTGTATCACATTGATTGATTTACATATATTGAAGAATCCTTGCATTCCTGGGGTAAACCCCACTTCATCATGGTGTATGATCATTTTAATGTGCTGTTGGATTCTGTTTGCTAGTATTTTGTTGAGAATTTTTGCATCTATGTTCATCAGTGATATTGGCCTGTAGTTTTCTTTCTTTGTGACATCTTTGTCTGGTTTTGGTATCAGGGTGATGGTGGCCTTGTAGAATGAGTTTGGGAATGTTCCTCCCTCTGCTATATTTTGGAAGAGTTTGAGAAGGATAGGTGTTAGCTCTTCTCTAAATGTTTGGTAGAATTTGCCTGTGAAGCCATCTGGTCCTGAGCTTTTGTTTGTTGGAAAATTTTTTTTTTTTTTTAGCATCTTTATTGGACTATAATTGCTTTACAATGGTGTGTTTGTTAGTTTCTGCTTTATGACAAAGTGAATCAGTTATGTTGGAAGATTTTTAATCACTGTTTCAATTTCAGTGCTTGTGTTTGGTCTGTTCATATTTTCTATTTCTTCCTGGTTCAGTCTCGGAAGCTTGTGCATTTCTAAGAATTTGTCCATTTCTTACAGGTTGTCCATTTTATTGGCATATAGTTGCTTGTAGTATCTCTCATGATCCTTTGTATTTCTGCTGTGTCAGTTGTTACTTCTCCTTTTTCATTTCTAATTCTATTGATTTGAGTTCTTCCTTTTTTTCTTGATGAGTCTGGCTAATGGTTTATCAATTTTGTTTATCTTATCAAAGAACCAGCTTTTAGTTTTATTGATCTTTGCTATCATTTCCTTCATTTCTTTTTCATTTATTTCTGACCTGATCTTTATTATTTCTTTCCTTCTGCTAACTTTGGTTTTTTTTTGTTCTTCTTTCTCTAATTGCTTTAGGTGCAAGGTTAGGTTGTTTATTTGAGATGTTTCTTGTTTCTTAAGGAAGGATTGTGTTCCTATAAACTGCCCTCTTAGAACTGCTTTTGCTGCATCCCATAGGTTTTGCGTCGTCGTGTTTTCATTGTCATTTGTTTCTAGGTATTTTTTAATTTCCTCTTTGATTTCTTCAGTGAGCTCTTGCTTATTAAGTAGTGTATTGTTTAGCCTCCATGTGTTTGTATTTTTTACAGATTTTTTCCTGTAATTGATATCTAGTCTCATAGTGTTGCGGTTGGAAAAGATACTTGATACAATTTCAATTTTCTTAAATTTACCAAGGCTTGATTTATGACCCAAGATATGATCTATCCTGGAGAATGTTCCATGAGCCCTTGAGAAGAATGAATACAGAATCATTTGAATGAATCTTATGAACATAATGTTGAGTGAAGAAGGTGGATAGAAAATAATGCACACTGTATTATTTTACTTACATATAAAACTCCAAAAACTGGCAAAGCTAATCTATGTTTGAATCTTGCTAATCTATGACTTAGCGGTCAGGATAATGGTTACTTTGGGGGTGAATAGGTAATGACTAGATGGCAGCTTATGGGATGCTGGTAATGTTTTATATTTTTTTAAGTCTGGAAGTTGAAATCTGAGAGCTACTTATTATTGTATTTATGATATATTCACTTTTCCACATTTAAGTCACACTTCATAAAAAATAATAAAAATCATATGGAGAAGAAACTCTTGGTGAAAATAGTTATTACTTATGTTCATTATTAAACCATACCTAAAATGCATAGGTTTTGGTTTTGTTTTTTCTTTGCTTTTTTGCTTTTTGTGGTTGTTTTGTTTTGTTTTGTTTTGTTTTGTTAGAGTAACACTGAAAGCGCCTTGTAGTTTCATCACCATATTCCATGGTGGTAAGGAGGAATCAAGTATTAGTTTCCTGGGTGTTATGGATTGAATTCTGTCCTCCTAAAATTCATATGTTAAAGTCCTCAACTGCAGTATCTCAGAATGTGACCTAATTTGGAAATAAGATTATCGTAGAGGTAACTAATTAAGTTAAGATGAAACCATACTAGAGTAGGGTGGACCCCTAATCCATTATGACTGGTGTCCTTAAAAAAGAGGAAATTTGGGGCTTCCCTGGTGGCTCAGTGGTTGAGAGTCCACCTGCCGGTGCAGGGGACACGGGTTCGTGCCCTGGTCCGGGAAGATCCCACCTGCCGTGGAGCGGCTGGGCCCGTGAGCCATGCCTGCTGAGCCTGCGCGTCCGGAGCCTGTGCTGTGCAACGGGAGAGGCCACAACAGTGAGAGGCCCGTGTAACCGCAAAAAAAAAAAAAGAGGAAATTTGGACACATAGATATGCACAGAGGGCAGGGGAGTTAAAGACACAGGGAGAAGATGGCCATCTACGAGCTAAGAATAGGCCTAGAACAGATGTTTCTCTAACAGTCCTGGGAAGGAACCAACCCTGCCAACATCTTGATTTTTCTAGACTCCAGATTCCTGAGATGCAGGAGGGGAGGGTGATGCTAAAAGCTCTTCTGCATTAGGGAAACCCACCCCCCCACACACCTGCCTCAACTAGCATCTCACACACTTGGCAAGGCTGCTCTAAAGGATGGGGAGCAGTGGAAGGTGTTAGGCAGGGGAAT
This sequence comes from Delphinus delphis, assembly GCF_949987515.2. Lineage (NCBI taxonomy): Eukaryota > Metazoa > Chordata > Mammalia > Artiodactyla > Delphinidae > Delphinus > Delphinus delphis. Next base: position 24,546,487 of record NC_082693.1, on the reverse strand, counting down.
CACATGATCTCTTTTCTGTTTTGGAACAATGGAATGCTCTGAATCATGTGACACACTGAAGATGGATCAGGAAAACCTAAGCATCTCAAACAGTTCTATGATCCTTGGGAAGAATCCTCAGAATGGATCTTTCCTGGGTCTGGAGGTCTTCAAGGAAGTAAAATAACCACTTGATTGTTCCTAAAGCAGTGGTTTCCCATGTTGTTTTGGTCACAACCTCTTTGAAACTCTGTTGAAAGTTATAAATCCTCCCATCAGACAGATACCCATACTCATCCAGATTTAAGAGTACAGGTGAGGATTTTTAAAACAGAGTATTGGTTTTTGATCTCACTTGTAGAAATAAAGATGGATGGCTGAAGATAATGGGGTTTCCAGCTGTCATCACACAGGAAGCCAGCAACTAACTAGCCTATGCCAAGACTCAAAGGAAGCCAGCAACATACTAGCCCTATGCCAAGACTCAAAGGTACCGTTCTGGAAACTCTGTAACTTTCCCACGTTGGTTGTTTTTGCTCTTCCCCTATTTATTTATCCACAATGAAGAGCAGTTACTTAAATCACAAAGAGATTGTACGTCTATCTTTAAGGGCAGAAAGGAAAGGGGGAAGCATGAAGATTGAACCCAGTCCACAGCCAGGTTTGGGGAAAGAGTCAGTAACTGAGAGGAGGGCGGCACAGGCTAATTTAATCCTCAGGATTTATGGTGAATAAAGGAGAACATTGTTTCCTTGGGGAGAATTTTCATTATCTTCCCTGTGGACTTTAATTCATTTTAATTCCATTTCCCATCACCCCCTTCTTGGTGTTAACTGCTCAGGGCTATGGGAAGCTAAATCACTGACTGGGGCTGGTTAGGAGGGGAAGAATGGGAAATAAAAATATATGCATATTTTTTATTTTCACACTGAGGATCTTCGCTGAAAGATTTCACAAACTCCAAAGTTTTAACTGGTCAGAAATTGCCCAATGAATAGGGGGCACTAAAGCTTAAGGGGAGGTACTATAACTTGTTGACCACTATATTTGCAGAGCTAAACACCTGGCCTGGCACATGGTAGTGAATTGAATGAATGAATGAATGAACGAATGGAATAAAATGCTCATGGGATTTGCAGTCATAACATCTGGATATTATTCTACACTTAAATAGATAAGTGACAAGTCCCCTTGTGTTTTTGGGACTGACTTTTTCTTTTCTATAAAATAAGGGAATTAGAGCAAATATAGATAAGGTACTTGAACATTCTACAATTTAGAATGTGAACAGAGTTAGTTAAGGCAAAGCTATTTGTAGTCACCACTATGTGGAGTAGATAAGATGGTGCAATATGTATGTATGTATATAGTATGTCTAAGAGTTTAGGGAAGGCTAATTTGAGAAAGTTTCACTCTGTCCTAAAAGAAACTGAGACCTAAATTTACCTAAAGTGCAATCCTGTGATCAGTAGTGCACTCAGCAGCACTTGCATAACCATTGCTTCAGGCAGGACTGGACCAAAATAGTAAGAAGAGAAGAAGGAAGAAGCAAAGTCACAGTTCTACTAAGGAGAGAGGTTTGGCAACTACAGGTTACCAAGAAAGAAGGAAACTGCTTATTTGGATGGAACTATTAACTCTTTCAAACTCTCCTGCAGCTTGGAGAATAGTTTTGTAAGTGGATCTTAATGCTCTCAAAGCTTCTTGGTACGAGAACACGTGTCCATCCTTTAGATCATACACTTATCTTCAGAACAAATAGGTCCTAAAGGTCTCATGTAAACAAACACAATGGAAACGAGTCAATTCAGAATGAGACAACAGTTACAGCATAATAGAAATAAAAATACACAGGCTGACATAAAATTGATTTCATTAATATTTATCAGAGTATCTTATTTACACTTATGTTTCATGTGGAATTAAGTGGACAGTTTCTCTTAAGTTTTAGACAAATAATTCTATTTTTATTAAATGAATATTATCTTTTTTTTTTTTTTTTTTTGGCGGTACGCGGGCCTTTCACTGCTGTGGCCTCTGCCGTTGCGGAGCACAGGCTCCGGATGCGCAGGCTCAGCGGCCATGGCTCACGGGCCCAGCCGCTCCGCGGCATGTGGGATCTTCCCGGACCGGGGCACGAACCTGTGTCCCCTGCATCGGCAGGCGGACTCTCAACCACGGCTCCACCAGGGAAGCCCTATCTATCTTTAAGATGCTTTTATTACTGCATAAAACTATGCTGCTACTATCCACACACTTTTTAGTACTAAATGTCCTTTCTTGAAAATAATAAAAAAAAGTCTTTAATACGTGCACACATAGTGAATTGTTACACAGAGCTTCTTTTGTTCAGGTTATCAAATTCTTCTGGGCAGATTCTTCCAGTTTCTTGACAATATCGTGCATTGGTGGATCTAATTCTGCTTGAAGCGCTTCAGTGGTTTCAAATATGTTGGGACCAGACACATAATTTAATGATCTTCCTAATTTCCAACTATCCTGCCCTCAAGAATACTGGAGTTTGTGCTGACTTTTGTGGAATGTGTCCTCTCGCTGACCTATGATAAATAGTGCACCATTTTTCTAAAATGATCTAAAATGTGGAGCATTTTCACAATGACTTTTTCTCATTTCTTGGCTCAGGAAATATTATTCTTGCCTCCTATGGTCATCCTGTTATTCACCAGCGAATTTTACTGACCCAGCACCTCCCAGCTGAGGTGGATGGTTGGGTAAGTGGATAGAAGAGGCCGGATTTTTGCCTTTTTTTACACAGATTCACAAGGAAGAGCTTTCCCTTCTCCTCTTCCCCTCAAGTGTGTGTTTCAACACTTTGGAGCCATCTCTGGAGGAGCCTAGGAAGTTAAAATGCATTAAAAACAAGGTAATAGGGGCTTCCCTGGTGGCGCAGTGGTTGAGAGTCCGCCTGCCGATGCAGGGGACACGGGTTCGTGCCCCGGTCCGGGAAGATCCCACATGCCGTGGAGCGGCTGGGCCCGTGAGCCATGGCCGCTGAGCCTGCGCATCCGGAGCCTGTGCTCCGCAACGGGAGAGGCCACAGCGGTGAGAGGCCCGCGTACCGCAAAAAACCAAACCAAAACAAAACAAAACCCCAAGGTAAGAGCATGTCCAAAAGCCAAAGGGGACGCATTGTCAACTGCAGCTGGAAAGGGCTTTTGCTGGACTGCAGAGGTTAAGTTTACAAAATTATCTAGGACTTTAAAAATAAACCATGACTAAAGCAATAGACACATGCTATTTTTAGTGTCTGCCAATTAAAGTAAGATGAATTTTTTTCACTGTCTACTCAATCATGTTCTCTACAAAAAGAAATATATAATATTTTTTGCTTTGATATAGTGTTGACTAAAGTGGAAAAATGGCTATTGAATAAAGATCTCACCTGAAACCAATTCTTTTTTTTTTTTTTTTTATTAAAGGCAGGTCTCTGAATTAGTCATGGAAAGTCCCCTGATGAATGTGGCTGGCAATCTGTTTGATTCCCACAGAACACTGTGTCCTGGAAAGATTTTGTGATCACAGCGATAGACCTAAGCACAGGCCTCCATCTCCCATCTTCTGGTTCTAAGTCCCATGGAAGCACCTACACCAGCTGTCCCCACATTTGTACCTGTGCTGTGCTGGTTATGTATGAAGCACCTGGGGAGTCTTGTACCAAAAATACAGACTCATTGAGGGTGTGGTGAAAAGGGAACCCTCCTGCACTGTTGGTGGGAATGTAAATTGATACAGCCACTATGGAGAACAGTATGGAGGTTCATTAAAAAACTAAAAATAGAACTACCATATGACCCAGCAATCCCACTACTGGGCATATACCCTGAGAAAACTATGACTCAAAAAGAGACATGTACCACAATGTTCACTGCAGCAATATTAACAATAGCCAGGACATGGAAGCAACCTAAGTGTCCATTGACAGATGAATGGATAAAGAAGATGTGGCACATATATACAATGGAATATTACTCAGCCATAAAAAGAAACGAAACTGAGCTATTTGTAGTGAGCTGGATGGACCTAGAGTCTGTCATACAGAGTAAAGTAAGTCAGAAAGAGAAAAAACAAATACTGTATGCTAATGCATATATATGGAATCTTAAAAAAATGGTACTGATGAACCTAGGAGCAGGGCAGGAATAAAGATGCAGACACTAGAGAATGGACTTGAGGACACGGGGAGGGGAGTGGGAAGCTGGGGCGAAGTGAGAGAAGCATCGACATATACACACTACCAAATATAAAACAGATTGCTAGTGGGAAGCAGCTGCATAGCACAGGGGGATCAGCTCGGTGCTTTGAGATGACCTAGATGGGTGGGATAGGGAGGGTGGGAGGGAGGCTCAAGAAGGAGGGGATATGGGTATATATGTATGCATATGGCTGATTCACTTTGTTGTACAATAGAAACTAACACAGCATTCTGAAGCAATGATACCCCAATAAAGATGTATAAAAAATAATTAGTAAATAAATAAAATAGGCATGTGGTGGGGATGACAAAAAATATATTTGTCACCCCAAACTTAAGAGTGTCACCCTTAAACCATCACTCTTCACAAAAAGGATGCATTAATAAAAGACAGATTTGCTTTATTGAAATAAAATTCAGAGGTGACTACTCACAGAAGATCCATGCTTAGAGGTAGCAGACTTCAACAGCTAAGTAATATTGGTGTTAATTACCCCCTCTACCTCTTAGATGCTGGGTATGTTTATCTGAGGCCCCATCCTTTACATATGAATTCAAATGTTTGAATAACTTTCAAAAGCTATCACCTGCAAGACTGTCTTCTGCACCTCACATTGGCAGCTAACACTAGCTACACTAATCCACAATAAATGGCATTGTCATGACTCCGATGGTAATAACATTTGAGGAGCTTCTAGACCGTCAGTTTACCTATTTGTATTTCTACCTTGACATGGACTGAATGTTTCAGTCCTCCCAAAATGTGTATGTTGAAATCTAGTCTCCAATGTGATGGTGTATGGAGGTGGGGCCTCTGGGAGGTGATTAGGTCATAAGGGCAGATCCCTTGTGAATGGGATTAGTGCCCTTATAAAAGAGACTCCTGAGAACCCCCTTGCTCCTTCCACCGTGTGAAGTTACAATGGAGAGAAGGACATCTATGAACCAGGAAGTTGTTCTCACCAGACAGCACATCTGCTGGTGCCTTCATCTTGGACCCGCAGCCTCTAGAACAGTAAGAAATAAATTTTTGTTGTTTATAAGCCACCCAGTCTACGGTACTTTGTTATAGCAGCTTGAACTAAGACTACCCCTAATAAATAAAACAAATCTATTAAAATTATCTATGGCCAGTGAGTTTAGTAGCCTAGAGCAGGGGCCAGCAAACATTTTATGTTAACGGGCCAGATGGTAAATATATTAGGCTTTGCAAATCACAGCTACTCATTACGTGGAGTCCCAAAGCAGCCATAGACAATAGGACGAATAGGTGTACGGCACTGTCTGATTTCCAATAAAACTTCACTCATGGATACTGAAATTTGAATTTCATATAATTTTCATTTGCCAGAGAACATTATTCTTCTTTTGATTTTTTTCAACCACTTAAAAATATAAGCACTATTCTTAGCCCAAGAGATATACAAAAATAGGCAGGATTCAGATTTGGCCCTCAGGCCATAGTTTGCTAACCCCTAAGCTAGAGCACCAGGTGGATGAAGCCGTGGCCAGAGTCCATAGCTGTTTGAACTTGTCTCTTCTGCTCTGCTCTGCTGGTTATTCTTTGGTCATAAATCACACTTCTGGCTCGATCCCACCACCATGCAGATGTGCTGGGGACCAGTAAAGAAGATGTATAAGATTCAGTGCAATATCATTGCTCCTACAGACGTCCTATGTATTCACACTGTGTTGCGCTGCCGGGGATATACTATGAACATCAAATAAGGCTCAGACCTCCCATGGGACACAAAACGTCCTGTGAAATCTTCCCCATTGTCTATGCTTCAGCTTTCTCACGTGTACATCTAGACTTCAGCTTTCTCACGTGTACATCTAGACCTCCGAGAGGTCCTGCATAGCCTTGCCAGGGAAGTAGAAGTTAAAATTTTTTAAAAATTGTTTTTAGTCAGACTGCAGACCTTGCTTGTGAATATCTCTTCATCTATTATCCATATGTTAGAATTGTTTTCATCATCAACTCAGAACTTATTAACAGAGTCAGTTCAATTCCGGTCTTCTGCTTCCTTCCAACTAAGCAGTAGCATCAAAGACATGAGAGAAGCCGATGGTTAATAGACAGCTGTGGATGTTAAAAGGTTTAATCTATTAATATAGGGCAGCATTTCCCAAAGTGTGTTATGCTGAATGCTGACTCTGTTAGATGTTCTGCCAAAAAAAGCATTTCAAGGTCAAGTAAGTTTAGGAAATGCAGCATAAAATATCTCTTCTTTCTTGATGATTCTTAAAGTGCATTATCAGTATGTTAAAGGCTTTGAGGATTCCCACAATAAGACTGCTTAACTAGGTTAAATTAAGTGTTTCTCAAGCTTATGTGATGAGGGAAGTTTTTTTTTCTTCACTTGACTGTTATTAATATCCCGAGAAACTAATGGTCCACAGACTGCATTTTGGGACACTGATACAGACAAGGTGGAAGAATGGAAAGCTTCTAAGCAGGGGAGTAACTTATGTTGTAGATCAATCACTTTGGTGGGGATCAGACTTTTCTCTCCGGGTTTTCGTCATTTTAGGAGATTACCCCATGTGCCATCAGTGTGCTCAAGTCAGAAAGACAGAAGTCATATTTGTTTCGGTGGTAACCTCTTAAAAATTATAAAGTTCGTGCACAGTTCATTGATAATCTCAACAGTAGAAATGATAATATGAAACGCATATTATCTTCTGCTCGCTCACCTCTATCCCAACAGCCTGGCACACTTTCCAGAGATACCAGGCAGCGTTATCAGTTTCCATGTCACTTTTCAGCTCTTCTGTGGCAACTCTAAATCTTATGCATCAGGAGACTATGGTTTTGGATTATAAACATAGAGCAGTATCTACTGGAGGAATTTATTATCACACTTCTTTGCTTAGCCACTTCTCATCGCCGATCTATCACCAAGGTCTATCAATTCTACTTCTGAAATGCACTTCAAGTCTGCCCACTTCTCTCCATCTTGCCTGTCCGCACCATCACCAGCTCTGTCCTACTTCCAACCCCTGATCCCGCTCGTCCATTCTCCTAATTGCAGCTACAAAGGTCTTAAAATTTAAATTAGTCTCCGGCTTCAAAGTCTTCAAAAGCTTCTCATTAAAATAAAATTCAGAATCTTTATCAAGATCTGTGAGGATCTACATGACCAGGTTCCTGCCTAGCCACCCCCCAACACACACACACACACACACACACACACACACACACACACACACACACGTCCGGCCTCTCAGCAACTCCCTCACCCAAAACACGTGCCTTCTTTCTGTTCCTTGAACACTTCCAGGTTTTTCCTTTCCTTACAGTCTTCCTACTTGCTATTTCCTCTGCCCAGATTGCTTTTCCCTCCATTCTTTTTTTTTCTTTTTGCCAAGTTAATCCCTATGCTTCCTTCAAATATCAATTTAAATCTTTCTTTGTCAGAGACCTTCACAAACCACCAAATCTGAGTCAACCCCTGGTTTTTTCATTGCACCTGTTATTCTCCATGCTACTTCCAAAATTTTCTTATTATATGTTTATTTTTTAAATGCCTGTGAGATCCAAAAGGATAGGGGACACATCTGCTTTATTCCACACTAAATGCAGAAAAATTGGCATTGTGTCTGGTCACAGAATGGGCTTAATAATTATGTATTACACGACTGAAGCTAACCAGTGGAAATTTCTCTTCGTTTTATCTCCTGCCTTTTCCTTACATGAAACTTTAGTTCCATCCAGATTTTCATCTTTTGCACAATTATCACCCAGAAGGTTCAATCATTCATTTCTATTAGGAGTGGAATTTTAAGGCCATCTCATGTAACTCTCCTCTTATGCTTCTCTAACCATTTCAGTTTATTTTATTCTCTTCTTGGGAACTCATGGCACTTATTTTCTGTACCATTCATTTGGTGCCTAATCTTATATTGCCTCTTAACAATGTATCTGTTATGTTAATTAACACCTTATATTTACATATTTCGTCTTGCCAATGATGTCATAAATCTATCGAGTACAGGACTTGGTACTTCATACCCTAAAGTTCACAGCACGCCTCTGCACAGAGTGCTGCATGAAAGGAGTCTCCATCTACCTTCTCTGGTGCCCCTATTTTAAGACTTTGATACGGAAGTTTGACCCATTTCCTTTTACTCTATTTTCTTCCTCAACCCTTCTGGGTGTGTTGCCATCATACTGGGAATGAAAGCTGTGGAAAGGATAAGTTCTGAGGTCAGAGAGAAGCAATAAAGGGAGGAGTGTGGGGAAAGAGGACAGGCCCAGGGTTTCTAAGTTCCTCCCCCAATGGTACAGAAGGTGAAGACAACTTGGTAGGGGACTAGGTGTACTTTATATTGCCAAGTATCTCCCAGAATATTTAAAAGAGTGCCTTGCTCAGGGTTTTGAAAGTATGAATATTTAAAAGTTAAATGAGGCAAAAAGGATACCTTCTCAAAAATTTCAATCAATGACTCAGTTTTTCATTGTTCAATTTTGGATGAATTCCACTGAAACATCAATTTAATTCAGGAAGTATCTTTGGGATCCAGGAAGGTATTCTGTACTTTTAGTTGCCAGTTCCAGTCTTGACCAAATAAAGACTTTTAAGGAATATTTAAAATACCACAAACCGTAGCTACTTTTTGTTTTATTTTTTCTCCCACCAAAATATAAGGGTTATAAAGGTTCTGCAACCCTGTTAATGTACTTAACCAGCCTTCCTCAAGCTACTTCTGAAACATGGATTAGAAAAGTTAAGCCTGTAACAATACTGTCTTTGTTAGTATAGTACTCTTCAAGGTAAGTCGACAGTTTTACAATTATTAGCTCTTTTTACCTATCTGTTTTCACAATGACTCTTTAAGATGAATAGAGTAGTAGATATTGTCTGTTATCTTTATTTTGTCAATGAGGAAATTGGGCGTAGAAGGACTTAATGACAGAAGCATGCAGCAGCTAACTTTCCGTTTGTGTCAGAGAATTTACCTGCAGTGTAGGATGGCTGAGACAGGGTTGTTATTCAGGAAGTGACAGAACAGGCTTGTGAACCTGGCCTCAGGACTGGCTACAGAATTTGCAGGGTCTAGTGTAAAATGAAAATTTGGAGTTCCTTGTTTGAAAATTACTAAGACAGCTGAAAGCGACAGCAGAACATTAAACCAAGTGCAGGGCCCTTTTCCAAGTATTGGGCCCTGTGAGCTGGCCCTGCCTGAGGCCTCTGAACCTCTAACATCTGGGTGATTAAGTATCAGGGAGGCTGTGAGCGCCTGAAATTGTAGGCAGAATTCTGTTAATATGTATATGCTTCTTTTTCATATTCCATAGCTTTCATCAGATCCTTAAGTGGTCTGTTAACAAAATAAAGCATTAAGAATGCTTCTTCAAGAGTAATAAATGTTCTCAAAGAGACCAAACACAGAGTCACAAGAGACTGGCAGGGACAGCAGGTGCATGTTCCTTCAGAGACTATTTGTACATGCGTGAGTTTTCATGGGTGCACAAGTATTAATGCAAAGACAAAGAATTCTTAAGGCTGCCCAGATGTTGTCAGAAAGAAATAACATCTGAATGTACCTTCAGAAGATAGGAAAGGGAATGGTGAGACATCAAGATGATGACGTTCTTCACAAACCCCAAAGTGATATACCCAAGTAGGAGCTATTTTATTTATTTTTACTCCCTTAAAGGAAGCTTCTCCTTCTTCTTCTGTAATTAGATGTCACGCTCCCTCTTTTAAGTTAAGGAGAAATGTAAGATTTACCAACTCGTGCTGATTTATATCGATGTTATAGATAATTATAACCCAACGTTAGAAATAGGAGTAAAGTAGGCATTTGTTAAAGCAGGTTCAGAAGATGCCCTCAGAAACAGGGAAAGAGTGCTCTGAAGACCTGCATCCCGAGAAATACTACGGAAGAAATGCTGCAACTCTTGAGTCCGGCTGGTAAAACCCCATGGCCATCTCCTATAAGTCTCACACACAAATATCCCTAATAGCGGATTTTGCTGAAAGCCCTGCTCCTTCAGTCTGAGTGGCTGCCTTAAAATTTTATTTAGTCTCTTTGCCCGTTTAGACTAGATATGCTCCCCAGCCAAATCTCCAACTCATATGAATGGGGATACAGAGAGATGGGTAACTGAAACAGCAGGGAAATTCTCAAATATCCACTTGCACAGAGTGTCAAACTTCTCTTGATGCAGCCTCTAACAAGCAGAAAAGCACGATTCACTTGAGTTCCTGGTCAGTCTGCTGTTCCCACTCTTGTCCCTGTTCATGGCACAATGGGACAATCTACATGATTCAACCAGCCGCCGAAGCTCTGGCAGGTCCAGAGAGAACCTTGGTTGCTCACACCTGGTAACTCATCCTTCGAAGAATAAGTGTTCATAATTCTACTCATCCCACCAGGTGAAAAGTAGGAGGTTTCTAGGATGAAGTCGGTCATTAATTCTTTTAACTGAATGGAATTGCCCCGTGAGTAATCGCCAGGGGTGCCAGCAGCCTTCCCTCAAGCCATCTACACCCCTTGGAATCTGGTACCTGCTCCCCTGCTACCTCCAAGACGCCCAGGCCCCTCAGGAAGAGGTGGAAAACTTCGGACGGGGACAGACCCCGCCCCGGCCGCCCCGGGACCGCTCCGGCCCTTTTCAGCCTGGGGCTCGGTACCCGGCGAGGCCCGGGTGGGAGGGTCCGGTCGTGCACAGCCCGGGATGGGACTAGGGGCCGGAAAGCGCGCCCCGACAGTCCAGGGCGCAGGGAGGGCGGCCACCGCGCCCCACGTGGCCCTGCTCTCTCCTGGAACAGCCCCGGGGGCCGAGGAGGCCTCCGCCAGACCCGGCCGGCGCCTCTGTTTCCCCGGGCCCGCGGCCGCGGCGCGGCTCCCAAGTTAGCCCAGTCTGCCCGTTCCCGTCACGCGCGCCCTTCCCGCCCCCGCGTGACCCACCTTGGCGGACGATGCCGGCGCCCAGCGCGCCTAAGCCGCGGCCGGATGGCTGAGGGCGGCCGGGGGCAGCTCCGGGGCAGAGCCGCGGAAACCGCGCGTCTCCCCGCCGGGGCCCGAGCCCACCCTGCAGCGGGGCCCCGCGGCTGCCTCGCCCTCTCTGCAGACCCCGCCGGGGCCCGAGCCCACCCTGCCGCGGGGCCCCGCTGCTGCCTCGTCCTCTCTGCAGACCCCGCCGAGCCCTGCCTCCCGGCCACCCCGGGCGGCTCCTCGCCGGCGGAGGCGTGGGCGCTCGCGCGGCCCGGCTGCGACCCTGAGTACCTGCTCCTCCGGCGCGGGGCGGGCTCAACTAGTGGTCCTCTAAATCCCGGTCCTTCCCCGGGGCTCCGGGAAGTGCTCCGGCCACGAGGAAGCTGCTCTTGTCTTTCGGTTCCCAAACGTGACACTCTATATATCCGGCTCGGAGACTGGGTGTGGGGCGGGAGGAAACCACCCTCCCTCCGACCTTCCCCTCGGCCGCCGCGGCCTCGGCGTCGGGTGCGGAGCTGGCGGCGGCCTCTGCCCGGGGCGGGAGGAGGGCGAGGGGCTGGCGAGGGCCCTACAGGCCGCGAGGGGACCGCATCGTGGGCAGGGTGGCGGTCCGCGCAGGCCTGCCCCGCAGCTTCCATTCATTCAGCTCGGAGCAGATCCACTCGCTATTACTCGCGGCTAGGATTTTTTCCCCCATTAAAAAAAAAATCGGTGGGTGAGGGGTAAGGGAACAGGAAAGGCGCCCCTCTCTGGTCTGGAAAAGGAGAGCTCCTACACCTTGAGAGAAAGAGAGAGAGAGAGAGAGAGAGTTGGGGGGCAGGGGGAGACAGAGGGTCAGAGGTTCTACCGTGAACGCTTGGAGGACACATCTTTCCCCACCCACCCTAGCAGAAAAGGCAGCCAAAAATCCGAGTTTACTCAGCTCGTCCGTACTGTACGCCCAGTGGGAGGGATGCTCTGGTGTCTGCTCCAGACTGCGGAGGCGCCTGGCAATGACCGACCAGGGCAGTGTCCTTTTAAAAATCCAGGAGGGGCCGGAGGCGCGGTTAACTCATGTCCAGGGTGTGGAGGGCAGAAATCAGGCTCTGTCTGCGTCAGGTGGGAGTGGGTAGGTGGATAGGAAACTAGAAAGGATCAGAGATGCGGCTGCAAGAGTGCAGCCGGCCAGCTTTGCTCATCAGAGCTTCTCATCAGATTAAAAAACAAACAAAAAGCAGGCAAACAAACAACAACAAAAACGTTTTGTTTATAAGCCTGGTAGCTTAGCTTTGGGGGGATTTGCTTTGGTCACTGTTACATTTTAAACGGTAAAACTGGACCGTCGTCAGGGAAGACTTGTAGAGGGACAGAGAGGCACGTGAGTGGAGCTGTCACAGTCCTCAGCCAGGACGTGCTGAAAACGGCCAACGCCCAACCTCATTTCTTGGACAAGGTGGAAGGTAAATTCCCAAATAAACATGCTATGTTAAGAAAAGCTAAAAAAGGAACATTGCCCTATAAGTTGTCTTCATTCTCCTCATTACAACAATCGACATACAAAGAAATAAAATTTAATTCATGCAAGTTGGAGTTAATACGAGCCAGTTTTTGCATTAGAAAAAATTCACACCCATCTTGAATTCTCTTCTATTGGACTCTCTTCAATTGAATGTATTAAGCAAAGTGTAGCCTAAAGTTACGGTGGCTAATTTTCTCTGGTGATTTTACCTGAAAGCAAGAGAGACAGAAAAAGTTAGGACCACATAAATATACTCTTCGTTATCGCTCCTCCCACTCAAGAATAAGTCTGAATGTGTTCCCCAAACAACGTGTACTGAAATGATACTGTCAAATGGTGGTGAGATTGAAATCACTGCTATGTGATGAGTGTTGAAATCACTCATCACATAGCGGAAAAGGTAAATTGTTACAACTCTTGTTGCAACAAGTTTCCAAGGCTTAAAATGTTGAATCACTCAAAAATTTTTTATTGTTCTGAATCTTTTGGGTTTTTTTTTGTGGTACGCGGGCCTCTCACCGCTGTGGCCCCTTCCATTGCGGAGCACAGGCTCCGGATGCGCAGGCCTAGTGGCCATGGCTCATGGGCCCAGCCGCTCCACGGCACGTGGGATCCTCCCGGACCGGGGCACGAACCCGTGCCCCCCGCATCGGCAGGCGGACTCTCAACCACTGCGCCACCAGGGAAGCCCGTTCTGAATATTTTGATATAGGATTCTCATTTCTTAGAATATATCCAAAGAAAGTAATCCACAAAAGAGAAATGTAATATGGACAAAGTTCATGTTTATTACAACACTATTTATAAAGTAGAAAATAGAAAACATATTTTCAGTGGAGTGTTGATAAATAAAATGCAACATTATTATAGGCTACAAAACCATAATTTTATTTTCACCATTTAAAGTAATATTTATGTATGGATAGTGTATTCATTTGCTGGGACTGCCTTATCAAAGTACACAGACTGGGTGGCTTAAACAGAAATTTATTATCTCACAGTTCTGGAGGCCAGAAGTCCAAGACCAAAGTGTTGGCAGGATTCTTCCTCTGAAGGCTGTGAGGGAGAATCAGTTTCATGCCTCCTACCTAGCTTCTAGTGGTTTGCTGGCTTTTTTTTTTTTTTTTTTTTTTTTTTTTGGCTTTTCTTACCTTCAAGAAGTATAACCCTAATCATTAGTCATATCAGATTAGGGCTTACCCTAGTGCCCTCATCTGAATTTATGACATTTGCAATAGTCCTATTTCCATATAAGGTCACATTCTGAGGTACTGAGGGTTAGGACTTCAGCATATGAATTTGGGGAGGGGGGATGTGGAGAAAGGCACAAATCAACCCATAAACGTATAATAGCAAAAAGAGGCAGTGTAGTTGTTACGGAGTCCAAGCTCATACTGCTCACCCCGAGACAGGCCAATAAATCGAGAGAGGAGTTGGTGGGGAAAGGAACAGTGACTTTATTTGGAAAGCTGGCAGACCAAGAAGATGGTGGACTTGTGTCCCAAATAACCATCTTGCCTGAGTTAGAATGCAGGCCTCTCTTATACTAAAAGGGGAGGGAGTAAAGTCAGTCATTTCCTGGTTCCAGTCAGCCTCCAGAGGAGATGTTGTTAATTTCATTCTTCCTGCAGTCATTCAAAGGTGGGCCTGGTCAGGATGTTTTCTGTGAGCCAGACAAAGTTATTTTAGCTTAATGCTTATTATCTGGAGGCAGGGTTCCCAGAGATGGACCATTATGTATAATTTATGCTTATAGACAACATCCCTTTAGTGATTAACTTGTAATAGAATACAAAGTTTCTTCCATGTTACATAGTGGGTTGAATGGTGGCTCCCAAAAGATACGTCCTGGTGCAAATCCCTGGAACCTATGAATGTTACTTGATTTGGATGAAAGAGTCTCTTTCTATGCAATGAAGTTAAAGGTCTTCAGAGGAGATCTTCCTGGATTATCCAGGTGGGCCTTAAATCTAATGGCAATTGCCTTTGGTAAGAGAAAGGCAAAGGGCAATTTGAGACATGTACATATTGGTTAAAGTGATTTGAAGACAAGGCAGAAATTGGAGCAAAGTAGCAAAAAAGAAAAAGAAAAACAGACAAAAAAAACCCCAGGAAAGCCAAGAGGTGCAGACGAGCTGCCAGAAGCTGGTAGAGAAGGAAGGATTCTCGTCTAGAGCCTCCAAAGGTTGAGGAGCATGGCTTTAACCTTGAGATCAGACTTCTAACCTCCAGAGCTGTGAGTGTATAAAATCCTGTTGCTTAAGCCACCCAGTAATTTATTATCACAGCCTTAGGAAACCAAATCAGGCAGTTTGGGTTGGCATTCTATGTATTTACTTTTTGGTTTTTTCTTGAAAGAGTGATAAATGATTCAAAACAATTTCAAGTGAGTATTTTACTAGAAATCTTAAAATTCTCATCCACTTTTGAAGGGATGGGCAGAAGACATGCTGAAGATTTTATCGTTTTGCAAAATAAACTCTCCAATAGGCACAAATGCTGATAAAACTGCAAAGCGCTCTGATCCTGTCAAACGGGTAAGGTGGTTCTTCATCCTCACACATGGTGTACATGTGACTCTTGTCGAGACAAATTCAGCTCCATGCCAATTTGATTAGAGAATAGTCTCCAGGGTTGGGTTGTATCTTAAAACCATGGTTGCTCATGGTCAATATTGAGAAATAGATTATTATAATTACTGACCTCTATTTTGAAAGTCTTCTCTCCCTCACTATTGCTCAGTGACTTACCCTTTTATTCAACCCTGTAAAATAAATGTTTCTCTGTCAATCTGCCTAGAAGTTTTTCAGTTAATATGCAAAATACTTTTAAATATGCCATATCTAAAATAAAATGTCAGATCATTCTAATGACACCTTAAATTTGGAGATTGTGAATACACTCAGTGTTCCCAAGGAGTGTTGTCATTGCCCAGTGCTGCTGAAACAAACCCTGTTTCTGTTGACTGAGAGGAGAATCATAAAAATATAATGTTCTAGAACTCAAAAGCTCGTCCTTTGGGCCCACTATCTTACTTGATAGTGATGAAGACTAGACTTTATGTCTTGTCTAAGGTCACTGAATTAGTTTTCTGTTGTTGCACAACCAATTACTATAACCTTAGTGTTTTAAAACAATACCTAGTTATTATTATCAAGTTCTATAGGTCAGTCATCAGATATGGCATAATGGGTCCTTTCCTCAGGGTTTCACAAGGCTAAAATCATAAAGTCAGCCCAGGCTCTGATCTCACCTGTGGCTTAGGGTCCTCTTCTGAGCTCTTTCTTGTTTGTTAGCAGGATTTAGTTCCTTGCAGCTATAGGACTCAGGGCTTCATACTCTTATTGACTGTTGGCCAGAGTTTGCTTCTAGCTCCTACAGGCCATCCTCCGGTGGGTGCTAACCATGTGTACTCCCACAGCATGGTTGTTTGCTTTTTTAAAGTCAGCAGAAGAAAATACTTCTTTCTCTCTTCAAATCTCTGACCCTTTTTAAGGGCTGCAACCGAATTATATGAGGGCCACCTAGGATTAACTCAAAATCAACTGATTTGGTACCTTCACTTTCTTCATATAACATAATCACAGGAGTGGTAACCACCATAGACACAGTTCCGCCCCCTCAGGGGAAATGGATTATCCAGAGCATCTAAACTCGAGCGCGTGGTCTTGGGGCCGTCTTAGAATTCTGCCCATCTTAGTAACTTAGACTGTAGGAACAGCAGCAGCAGAGTGTTGTTTCCTACCCTACTGAGCTTCTTTTGTATAAGAAAAATTGCTTCTTATTATCTGGCTGTTTTATGAGGCAGCTAGATATGGATTTTTACAGAATTTTTTCTTGTCTTCTTTTTCCTTATGGAGATATACAGGTCTTTAAAGTTATATGGCTTCTTTATTGCCAATTGTGAAAGTGTAACAGGTGAAGACTAAACTCATATATTCTGATTCCAAATGTAGTGTATTCAAGTGCTTTCTCAAACCCTGGGTCATAACATCCAGAGTCTTTTGAGAATTCTTTTGAGAACTCTATTGTGAGAATGCAATACGGTTACAGCTGAATGAACTAAAAGAATATCCTCTCTATTGACTATTACGCAGACATTAAAAAGAATAACTTAAAGCTATGCCAGTTGAATTGCACTACTTTCCAAGAGGTTTAGTTTATGAAGAAAGTGACATGGTGAAAAACATGTATAATATGATCTTGTTCATATTAATCAATGTGAAATACCTGAATATGTATGTGTATACATAGATGTATAGGTCTACAAAAGCTTGGAGAAAAATATGGAAGGACACATACTAGGTTATTAACATGTTACCTTGGTTGGTGAAGGAGAGGCACTAATGTAGGTGAGGGAAGTGAGAGGGAGGAGTACCAGGCAAAGATAGAAAAAGAAAAAGAAAGACTAAAATAAAAATTAAGGTATCATATGTTCACATCTATGTATTTATTTAAATTATATTATAACAGTTTTAATTTAAAAAATGCTGAGTCATCATGCCATCCCAACAAGTAAAAAGCTAAACAAAGTGAAAAGTAAATAATTCTTTTTAGATTTGTCAGAGAAATGAAGTCACAGGACAAACTGCTGCCACCAAAACTGGAGAAACAGACAAGTGGATGCAGAAAATCACGACAGGAGCAGAAACCCATAGCAGAAACCTTCAAGTTATCAGTGTCACAGGAAAAAAAAAACCCTGAACTGTAATAGATGAATCACTGGAGCCTCAGTGTGGACAAATTTGAGAGTTACAAACTCCAGGGGGACAGAGTAATGGGGCCGGAGTGGGGCACACTTTTTTGAGTTTTACTTCCAGGTCTTCTATAAGGTCCTCACAGTGAAAAATCCCCAGGTACTTCCATCAGGAGAAGGAGAAAAGGAGCCATTTGAAATAAGCCAGAACATTCTGTTCTTCTTAACAAGGCTTGCTGTCAAGAAAAACTATTTTACTAGATCCTAACCTGTTGGAGTTTTATCAGAGCCCAGCATAACTGCAGAAAGGGAAACACCTGACTCCAGCCCTCTCTGCCATCTCATTCCATCTAAGGGGGGAAAACCAAGAAGAACATTTGAAGTTCACAGCCCAGGGGCATAGGCTCACCAAAAGACTGAGACATAATCCTAGGACTATACAATGCTTCCCTTCTTCACACCTAACCATTACATTACTAAATGCCTATTTATTGTAGTTACTTTTACCCAGCACTCATGTCAGCTTTCAACAACAACAAAATTACAATGTATACTAAAGGCAAAAATCACATTTTGAAGACACTGAACAAGTATCAAAATCGGAGTCAGACATGGCAGGAATGTTGAAATTATCAGACCAAGAATTTCTTAAAAACTGTAATTAAGATGCTATGGATTTTAGTGGAAAAAGTGGACAATATGCAAGAACAGCTGGATAATATAAGCAGAGAGATGTAAATTCTAAGAATGAATAAAGAGTAAATGCTAGAGATCAAAAACATTGTAGCAGAAATGAAGAATGCCTTTTGGGCTCATTCATAGACTGGGCATCACTGAGGAAAGAATCTCTGAACTTGAGGGTATGACAATAGAAACTTCCAAAGTTGAAAAACAAAGAGAAAAAAGACAGAAAAAAATGAACAGAATATCAAAAGCTTGTGGGACAACTACAAAAGATATATGCATAATAAGAATACCAGAAGAAAAAGAAAGAGAGAAAGAAACAGAGCAATATTTGAAGCAATAATCATTGAGACTTTACCAAATTCATTTTAGACACCAAACCACAGATCCAGAAATCTCAGAAAAACAAGGGGGATAAATGAAAAACACAAAAATAAAAAACAAAAACTACAAAACCCAACCCCAAAACCCACACCAATCTACAAATATACACCTAGGCATTTCATATTCAAACTTCAGAAAATCAAAGATAAAGAAAAAAATCATGAAAGAAGTCAGAGTAAAAAAAACACCTTACCCATAGAGAAACAAAAATCAGAATTACACTGAACTTCTCCTCAGAAAATGTGCAAACAAGAGAAGCATGAAGTGAAATATTTAGTGTTGAGAGAAAAAAAAGACCTACAACCTAGAATTCTGTACCATGTAAAATTACCCTTCAAAAGTGAAGGAGAAATAAAGACTTTCTCAGACAAATTAAATTTGAGGGAATTTGTTGCCATTAGAACTGCCTTGCAAAAATGTTGAAAGAAGTTCTACAGAGAGAAAGAAAATAACACAGGTCAGAAATTTGGATCTTTGTAGGGAAAGGAAGAGTACCAGTGAATGAATAATTGAAAGTAAAATAAAATCTTTTATTTTTCATATTCTTAATTGATCTAAAAGATTATTCAAAATAATAGTAACAATATACTTGATTATATGTGCTTGCATTAACTATGTATATCTGTGTATACATGTAGATGAATGAAAGAAATGATACAAGATTTGGAAGGGAGGGAAATTTTGTTATATTTTCAGAATATTTTGTTATTAAAAGGGAATATTTTGTTATTACAAGGTACTTATGTTACCTGTGAAGTGGTATAGTGTTATTTGAAAGTGAACTTGGATCAATTGTAAATGTATCTTCCAAACTCTAGGGCAATCCTTAAAAAAGTAAAAAAGGAAAGTATGATTTCTATGATAGGAAATGAGAAAAAAATGGAATAATATAAAATGCTTAATTAAAAACATGAGGGCGGAAAAGTAAGACGCGGAGATCACCTTCCTCCCCACAGATACACCAGAAATACATCTACACGTGGAACAACTCCTACAGAACATCTACTGAACGCTGGCAGAAGACCTCAGACCTCCCAAAAGGCAAGAAACTCCCCACGTACCTGGGTAGGGCAAAAGAAAAAAAAAACAGAGACAAAAGAATAGGGACGGAACCTGCACCAGTGGGAGGGAGATATGAAGGAGGAAAGGTTTCCACACACTAGGAAACCCCTTCGCGGGCGGAGACTGCGGGTGTCGGAGGCAGGGAGCTTCGGAGCTGCGGAGGAGAACACAGCAACAGGGGTGCGGAGGGCAAAGCGGAGAGATCCCCGCACAGAGGATCAGTGCCGACCGGCACTCACCAGCCCGAAAGGCTTTTCTGCTCACCCGCCGGGGCGGGGGGTGGGGGGTGCTGGGAGCTGAGGCTCGGGCTTCAGCTGGAGCACAGGGAGAGGAATGGGGTTGGCAGCGTGAACACAGCCTGAAGGGCGTAGTGCACCACGGGTAGCTGGGAGGGAGTCCAGGGAAAAGAGGCAAGAGAAGAGGCAAGAGAATTTTTCTTCCCTCTTTGTTTCCTGGTGCACCATGAGAGGGGATTAAGAGCGCTGCTTAAGGGAGCTCCAGAGACGGGCGCGAACGGCGGCTAAAAGCGCGGACCACAGAGACGGGCATGAGACGCTAAGGCTGCTGCTGCCACCACCAAGAAGCCTGTGTGCGAGCAGAGGTCACTATCCACACCTCCCTCCTGGGAGCCTGTGCAGCCCGCCACTGCCAGGGTCCCGGGATCCAAGCGCAACTTCCCCGGGAGAATGCATGGTGTGCCTCAGGCTGGTGCAACATCACGCCAGCCTCTGCCACCGCTGGCTCACACCGCACCAGCACCCCTCCCTCCCCCCGGCCTGAGTGAGCCAGAGCCCCCCAAGCAGCTGCTCCTTTAACCCCGTCCTATCTGAGCGAAGAAAAGACGCCCTCAGGCGACCTACATGCAGAGGCGGGGCCAAATCCGAAGCTGAGCCCCGGGAGCTGTGTGAACAAAGAAGAGAAAGGGAAATCTCTCCCAGCAGCCTCAGAAGCAGTGGATTAAAGCTCCACAATCAACTTGATGTACCCTGCATCTGTGGAATACATGAATAGACAACGAATCCTCCCAAATTGAGGAGGTGGACTTTGAGAGCAAGATTTATGATTTTTGCCCCTTTTCCTCTTTTTGTGAGTGTGTATGTAGATGCTTTTGTGTGAGATTTTGTCTGTATAGCTTTGCTTTCACCATTGGTCCTAGGGTTCTATCCATCTTTTTTTGTTTGTTTGTTTTGTTTTGTTTCTCTTTAAACAAATTTTTTTTTCTTAATAATAATAATAATAATAATTTTTTTTTTCTGGTACACGGGCCTCTCACTGTTGTGGCCTCTCCTGTTGCGGAGCACAGGCTCCGGACGTGAAGGCTCAGCGGCCATGGCTCACGGGCCCAGCCGCTCCCCGGCATGTGGGATCTTCCTGGAACAGGGCACAAACATGTGTCCCCTGCATCGGCAGGCGGACTCTCACCCACTGCGCCACTAGGGAAGCCCTTAGTAATTATTTTTTATTTTAATAATATTATTTTATTTTATCTTACTTTATTTTATTTTATCCCCTTTCCTTCTTCCTTCCTTCCTTCCTTTCTTCCTTCCTTCCTTCCTTCCTTTCTCTCTTTCTTTCTATCTTTCTTCTACTTTTTTGCCCTTTCATTCTGAGGCGTGTGGATGAAATGCTCTTGGTGCTACAGCCAGGAGTCAGTGCCTGTGCCTCTAAGGTGGGAGAGCCAACTTCAGGACACTGGTCCACAAGAGACCTCCCAGCTCCACATAATATCAAAAGGTGAAAATCTCCCAGAGATCTCCATCTCAACACCATCACCCAGCTTCACTCAATGACCAGTAAACTACAGTGCTGGACATCCTATGCCAAACAACTAGCAAGACAGGAATACAAGCCCACCCATTAGCAGAGAGGCTGCCTAAAATCATAATAAGTCCACAGACACCCCAAAACACCCCACCAGACATGGACCTGCCCACCAGAAAGACAAGGTCCAGCCTCATCCACCAGAACACAGGCACTAGTCCCCTCCACCAGGAAGCCTACACAACCCAATAAACCAACTTTAGCCACTGGGGACAGACAGCAAAAACACGTGAACTATGAACCTGCAGCCTGCCAAAAGGTGACCCCAAACACAGTAAGATAAGCAAAATGAGAAGACAGAAAAACACACAGCAGATGAAGGAGCAAGATAAAAACCCACCAGACCTAACAAATGAAGAGGAAATAGGCAGTCTAGCTGAAAAAGAATTCAGAATAATGATAGTAAAGATGATCCAAAATCTTGGAAATGGTATAGAGAAATTGAAAAACATTTAACAAGGACCTAGAAGAACTAAAGGTGAAACAAGCAATGATGAACAACACAATAAATGAAATTAAAAATACTCTAGAAGGGATCAATAGCAGAATAACAGAGGCAGAAGAATGGATAAGTGACATGGAAGATAAAATAGTGGAAATAACTACTGCAGAGCAGAATAAAGAAAAAAGAATGAAAAGAACTGAGGACAGTCTCAGAGACATCTGGGACATTAAACACACCAACATTCGAATTATAGGAGTTCCAGAAGAACAAGAGAAAAAGAAAGGGACTGAGAAAATATTTGAAGAGATTATAGTTGAAAACTTCCTTAATATGGGAAAGGAAATAGTTAATCAAGTCCAGGAAGCACAGAGACTCTCATACAGGAAAAATCCAAGGAGAAACATGCCAAGACACGTATTAATCAAACTGTCAAAAATTAAATACAAAGAAAACATATTAAAAGCAGCAAGGGAAAAACAATAAATAACACACAAAGGAATCCCTATAAGGTTAACAGCTAATCTTTCAGCAGAAACTCTACAAGCCAGAAGGGACTGGGAGGACATATTTAAAGTGATGAAGGAGAAAAACTGACAAACAAGATTACTCTATCCAGCAAGGATCTCATTCAGATTTGATGAAGAAATTAAAACCTGTACAGACAAGCAAGAGCTGAGAGAATTCAGCACCACCAAACCAGCTTTATGACAAATGCTAAAGGATCTTCTCTAGGCAACAAACACAAGAGAAAGAAAAGACCTATAATAACACACCCAAAACAATTAAGAAAATGGTAATAGGAACATACCTATTGATAATTACCTTAAATGTAAATGGATTAAATGCTCCCACCAAAAGACACAGATTGGCTGAATGGATACAAAAACAAGCCCCATATATATGCTGTCTAAAAGAGACCCACTTCAGACCTAGAGACACATACAGACTGAAATTGAGGGGATGGAATAAGATATCCATGCAAAAGGAAACCAAAAGAAAGCTGGAGTAGCAATTCTCATATCAGACCAAATAGACTTTAAAATAAAGACTATTAGAAGAGACAAAGAAGGACACTACCTAATGATCAAGAGATTGATCCAAGAAGAAGATATAACAATTGTAAATATGTATGCACCCAACATAGGAGCACCTCAATACATAAGGCAAATACTAACAGCCATGGAACATTCTCCAGGATAGATCATACCTCGGACCACAAATCAAGCCTTGGTAAATTTAAGAAAATTGAAATTGTATCAAGTATCTTTTCCCACTACAACGCTATGAGACTAGATATCAATTACCGGAAAAGGTCTGTAAAACATACAAACACATGGAGGCTGAACAATACACTACTTAATAATGAAGTGATCACTGAAGAAATCAAAGAGGAAATCAAAAAATACCTAGAAATAAATGACAATGGACACACGACAACCCAAAACCTATGGGATGCAGCAAAAGCTGTTCTAAGAGGGAAGTTTAGAGCAATACAATCCTACCTTAAGAAACAGGAAACATCTCGAATAAACAGCCTAACTTTGCACCTAAAGCAATTAGAGAAAGAAGAACGAAAAAACCTCAAAGTTAGCAGAAGGAAAGAAATCATAAAGATCAGATCAGAAATAAATGAAAAGAAATGAAGGAAACGATAGCAAAGATCAATAAAACTAAGAGCTGGTTCTTTGAGAAGATAAACAAAATTGATAAAACATTAGCTAGACTCATCAAGAAAAAAAGGGAGAAGAAACAAATCAATAGAATTAGAAATGAAAAAGGAGAAGTAACAAGTGACACTGCAAAAATACAAAGGACTATAAGAGATTACTGCAAGCAACTATATGCCAATAAAATGGACAACCTGGAAGAAATGGACAAATTCTTAGAAAATCACACCTTCTGAGACTGAGCCAGGAAGAAATGGAAAATATAAACAGAAAAATCACAAACACTGAAATTGAGACTGTGATAAACAATCTTCCAACAAACAAAAGCCCAGGACCTGATGGCTTCACAAGCAAATTCTATCAAACATTTAGAGAAGAGCTAACACCTATCCTTCTCAAACTCTTCCAAAATATAACAGAGGGAGGAACACTCCCAAACTCATTCTACGAGGCCACCATCACCCGGATACCAAAACCAGACAAGGATGTCACAAAGAAAGAAAACTACAGGCCAATATCACTGATGAACATAGACGCAAAAATCTTCAACAAAATACTAGCAAACAGAATCCAACAGCACATTAAAAGGATCATACACCATGATCAAGTGGGGTTTATTCCAAGAATGCAAGGATTCTTCCATATACACAAATCAATCAACGTGATACACCATATTAACAAATTGAAGGAGAAAAATCATATGATCATCTCAATAGATGCAGAGAAAGTTTTCGACAAAATTCAACACGTATTTATGATAAAAACCCTGCAGAAAGTAGGCATGGAGGGAACTTTCTGCAACATATTAAAGGCCATATGTATCAAACCCACAGCCAACATCATCCTCAATGGTGAAAAACTGAAACCATTTCCACTAAGGTCAGGAACAAGTCAAGGTTGCCCACTCTCACCACTGTTATTCAACATAGTTTTGAAAGTTTTAGCCACAGCAATCAGAGAAGAAAAGGAAATAAAAGGAATCCAAATCAGAAAAGAAGAAGTAAAGCTGTCACTGTTTGCAGATGACATGATACTATATATAGAGAATCCTAAAGATGCTACCAGAAAACTACTAGAGCTAATCAATGAATTTGGTAAAGTAGCAGGATACAAAATTAATGCACAGAAATCTCTGACATTCCTATACACTAATGATGAAAAATCTGAAAGTGGAATCAAGAAAACTCTCCCATTTACCACTGCAAAAAAAGAATAAAATATCTAGGAATAAAACTACCTAAGGAGACAAAAGACCTGTATGCAGAAAATTATAAGAGACTGATGAAAGAAATTAAAAATGACACAAATAGATGGAGAGATATACCATGTTCTTGGATTGGAAGAATCAACATTATGAAAATGACTCTACTACACAAAGCAATCTACAGATTCAATGCAATCCCTATCAAACTACCATTGGCATTTTTCACAGAACTAGAACAAAAAATTGCACAATATGTATGGAAACACAAAAGACCCCGAATAGCCAAAGCAATCTTGAGAACGAAAAACAGAGCTGGAGGAATCAGGCTCCCTGACTTCAGACTATACTACAAAGCCTCAGTAATCAAGACAGTATGGTACTGGCACAAAAACAGAAATATAGATCAATGGAACAGGATAGAAAGCCCAGAGATAAACCCACGCACATATCATCACCTTATCTTTGTTAAAGGAGGCAAGAATATACAGTGGAGAAAGGACAGTCTCTTCAATAAGTGGTGCTGGGAAAACTGGACAGGTACATGTAAAAATATGAGATTAGATCACTCCGTAACACCATACCCTAAAATAAGCTCAAAATGGATTAAAGACCTAAATATAAGGCCAGAAACTACCAAACTCTTAGAAGAAATCATAGGCAGAACACTCTATGACATAAATCACAGCAAGATCCTTTTTGACCCACCTCCTAGAGAAATGGAAATAAAAACAAAAACAAACAAATGGGACCTCATGAAACTTCAAAGCTTTTGCACAGCAAAGGAAACCATAAACAAGACCAAAAGACAACCCTTAGAATGGGAGAAAATATTTGCAAATGAAGCAACTGACAAAGGATTAATCTCCAAACTATACAAGCAGCTCATGCAGCTCAATAACAAAAAAACAAATAAGCCAATCCTAAAATGGGCAGAAGACCTAAATAGACATTTCTCCAAAGAAGATATACAGACTGCCAACAAACACATGAAAGAATGCTCAACATCATTAATCATTAGAGAAATGCAAATCAAAACTATAATGAGATATCATCTCACACTAGTCAGAATGGCCATCATCAAAAAATCTAGAAACAATAAATGCTGGAGAGGGTGTGGAGAAAATGGAACCCTCTTGCACTGCTGGTGGGAATGTGAATTGGTACAGCCACTATGGAGAACAGTATGGAGGTTCCTTAAAAAACTACAAATAGAACTACCATATGACCCAGCAATCCCACTAATGGGCATATACCTTGAGAAAACCATAATTCAAAAAGAGCCATGTAGCAAAATTTCATGGCAGCTCTGTTTACAATGGCCAGGAGATGGAAACAATCTAAGTGTCCATCATGGGATGAATAGATTAAGAAGATGTGGCACATATATACAATGGAATATTACTCAGCCATAAAAAGAAACGAAATTGAGCTATTTGTAATGAGGTGGATTGAAGTAGAGTCTGTCATACAGAGTGAAGTAAGTCAGAAAGAGAAAGACCAATACCATATGCTAACACATATATATGGAATTTAAGAAAAAAAATGTCATGAAGAACCTAGGTGTAAGACAGGAATAAAGACACAGAACTACTAGAGAATGGACTTGAGGATATAGGGAGGGGGAACAGTAAGCTGTGACAAAGTGAGAGAGTGGCATGGACATATACACACAGCCAAAATTAAAATAGATAGCTAGTGGGAAGAAGCCACATAGCACAGGGAGAACAGCTCGGTGCCTTTTGACCACGTAGAGGGGTGGGATAGGGAGGGTGGGAAGGAAGGAGATGCAAGAGGGAAGAGATATGGGAACATATGTATATGTATAACTGATTCACTTTGTTATAAAGCAGAAACTAACACACCATTGTAAAGCAATTATACTCCAGTAAAGATGTAAAAAAAAAAAAAAAGCTAGTGGGAAGCAGCTGCATAGCACAGGGAGATCATCTCGGTGCTTTTTGACCACCTGGATGGGTGGGATAGGGAGTGTGGGAGGGAGGGAGATGCAAGAGGGAGGAGATATGGGAACATATGTATATGTATAACTGATTCACTTTGTTATAAAGCAGAAACTAACACACCATTGTAAAGCAATCATACTCCAATAAAGATGTTAAAAAAAAAAAAGAAGAAGAAAAAAAAAAAACCATGAAAGACCGAAGGGGACCTTCAAGATGGCAGAGGAGTAAGACGTGGAGATCAACTTCTTCCCCACAAATAAATACATCAGAAATACATCTACATTTGGGACAACCCCTATATAACACCTACTGAACGCTGGCAGAGGACCTCAGACCTCCCAAAAGGCAAGAAAGTCCCCATGTACCTGGGTAGGGCAAAAGAAAAGAGAAAAAACAGAGACAAAAGAATAGGGACAGGACCTGCACCAGTTGGAGGGAGCTGTGAAGGAGGAAAGGTTTCCACACACTAGGAAGCCCTTTCACTGGTGGCGATGGGGGAGTGGCGGGGGGGAAGCTTCGGAGCCACGGTGGAGAGCTCAGCAACAGGTGCGCAGAGGGCAAAGCGGAGAGATTCCCGCACAGAATCAGTGCCGACCAGCGCTCAGCAGCCCGAGAGGCTTGTCTGCTCAGCCAAAGGGGCGGGTGGGGCCTGGGAGCTGAGGCTTGGGCTTCGGTCGGATGCAGGGAGAGGACTGGGGTTGGCTGCGTGAACACAGCCTGAAGGGAACTAGTGCGCCACAGCTAGCTGGGAGGGAGTCCGGGAAGGAGACTGGACCTGCCTAAGAGACGAGACAATTGTTTCAGGGTGTGCGAGGAGAGGGGATTCAGAGCACCGCCTAAACGAGCTCCAGAGACGGGCGTGAGCCACAGCTATCAGCGAGGACACCAGAGTGTGGCATGAAATGCTAAAGCTGCTGCTGCAGCCACCAAGAAGCCTGTGTGTAAGCACAGGTCACTCTCCACACCTCCCCTCCCGGGAGCCTGTGTGGCCCCCCACTGCCAGGGTCCCATGATCAGGGTACAACTTCCCTGGGAGAACAGACAGTACGCCTCAGGCTATTGCAACATCACGCAGGCCTCTGCTACTGCAGGTTTGTCCCTTATTCCGTACCCCTCCTTCCCCCCCGGCCTGAGTGAGCCGGAGTCCCATAATCAGCTGCTCCGTTAACCCTGTATTTGGGGGGAACAGACACCCTCAGGCGACCTGCCTCCAGAAGCAGGGCCAAATCCAAAGCTGAGTCCCAGGAGCTGTGCGAACAAAGAAGAGAAAGGGAAATTTCTCCCAGCAGCCTCAGAAGCAGTGGCTTAAATCTTCACAATCAGCTTGATGTAAACCTGCATCTCTGGAACACCTGAATAGACAATGAATCATCCCAAAATTGAGGCGGTAGACTTTGGTAGCAACTGTAGCCTTGGCGTTTGCTTTCTGCATCTAATTTGTTTCTGGTTTTATGTTTATCTTAATTTAGCATTTAGAGCTTATCATCACTGGTAGATTTGTTTATTGATTTGATTGCTCTCTTCCTTTTTTATGTATATATATTTTTTCTTATTCTCGTTTTGTGAGTGTGTATGTGTATGCTTCTTTGTATGATTTTGTCTGTATAGCTTTGCTTTTGCCATTTGTCCTAGGGTATATTCTGTCCTTTTTTTTTTTTTTTGTATAGTTTTTAGCAGTTGTTATCATTGGTGGATTTGTTTATTGGTTTGGTTACTCTCTTCTTTCTTTCTTTCTTTTTTAAATTTATTTTTAATAATTGTTTTATTCTTTATTTTAACAACTTTATTATTTCTTTTTAATTTTTTCTTTCTTTTTTTTTCTCCCTTTTCTTCTGAGCCATGTGGCTCACAGGGTCTTGGTGTTCCAGCTGGGTGTTGAGCCTAAGCCTCTGAGGTGGGAGAGCCAAGTTCAGGACGTTGGTCCACCAGAGACCTCTGGGCCCCACTTAATATCAAATAGCAAAAGCACTCCCACAGATTTCCATCTCAGGGCTAAGACCCAGCTCCACTCAACGACCAGCAATCTCCAGTGTGGGACACCCTATGCCAAACAACTAGCGAGACAGGAACACAAACCCACCCATTAGCAAAGAGGCTGCCTAAAATCATAATAAGGTCACAGACACCCCATAACACACCACCGGACGTGGTTCTGCCCACCAGAAAGACAAGAGCAAGCCTCATCCACCAGAACACAGGCACGAGTCCCCTCCACCAGGAAGCCTACACAACCCACTGAACCAACCTTACCCACTAGGGGTAGACACCAAAAACAACGGGAACTATGAACCTGCAGCCTGTGAAAAGGAACCCAAACACAGTAAGTTAATTAAAATGAGAAGACAGAGAAACACACAGCAGATGAAGAAGCAAGGTAAAAACCCACCAGACTAAACAAATGAAGATAAAATAGGCAGTCTACCTGAAAAAAGAATTCAGAGTAATGATAGAAAGATGATTCAAAATCTTGGAAATAGAATGGAGAAAATACAAGAAACATTTAACAAGGACCTAGAAGAATTAAAGAGCAAACAAACAATGATGAACAATACAATAAAAGAAATTTAAAATTTTCTAGACAGAATCAATAGCACAATAACTGAAGCAGAAGAACAGATAAGTGACCTGAAAGATAAAATAGTGGAAATAACTAATGCAGAGCAGAATAAAGAAAAAATAATGAAAAGAATTGAGGTCTCAGAGACCTCTGGGACAACATTAAACCCACCAACATTCGAATTATAGGGGTCCCAGAAGATGAAGACAAAAAGAAAGGGACAGAGAAAATATCGGAAGAGATTATGGTTGAAAACTTCCGTAATATGGGAAAGGAAATCGTCAATCAAGTCCAGGAAGTGCAGAGAGTCCCATACAGGATAAATCCAAGGAGAAACATGCCAAGAAACATATTCATCCAACTATCAAAAATTAAATACAAAGAAAAAAATATTAAAAGCAGCAAGCGAAAAGCAACAAACAGCATACAAGGGAATCCCCATAAAGTTAACAGCTGATCTTTCAGAAGAAACTCTGCAAGCCAGAAGGGAGCAGCAGGACATATTTAAAGTGATGAAAGGGAAAAACTAAAACGAAGCTTACTCTACCCAGAAAGGATCTCATTCAGATTCGATGGAGAAATTAAAACCTTTACAGATAAGCAAAAGCTAAGAGAATTCAGCACCACCAAACCAGCTTTACAACAAATGCTAAAGGAACTTCTCTAGGCAGGAAAGACAAGAAAAAGAAAAGACCTACAAGAACAAATGCAAAACAATTAAGAAAATGGTAATAGGAACATACATATTGATAATTTCCTTAAATGTAAATGGATTAAATGTTCCAACCAAAAGACATAGCGTGGCTGAATGGATACAACAACAAGACGCGTATATATGCCATCTACAAGAGACCCACTTCAGACCGAGGAACACAGACAGATTGAAAGTGTGGGGATGGAAAAAGATACTCCATGCAAATGCAAATCAAAAGAAAGCTGGAGTAGCAATTCTCATATCACACAAAATAGACTTTAAAATAAAGACTATTGCAAGAGACAAAGAAGGACACTACCTAATGATCAAGGGATCAAACCAAGAAGAAGATATAATAATTGTAAATATTTATGCACCCAACATAGGAGCACCTCAATACATAAGGTAAATGGTAACAGTCATAAAAGAGGAAATTGACAGTAACACAATCATAGTAGGGGACTTTAACACCCCGCTTTCCACAATGGACAGATCATCCAAAATGAAAATAATTAAGACACAAGCTTTAAATGTTACATTAAACAAGATGGACTTAATTGATATTTATAGGATATTCCATCCAAAAACAACAGAATACACTTACTTCTCAAGTGCTCATGGAACGTTCTTCAGGATAGGTCATATCTTGGGTCACAAATCAAGACTTGGTAAATTTAGGAAAATGAAAACGTATCAAGTATCTTTTCTGACCACAATGCTATGAGACTAGATACCAATTAAAGGAAAAAAATCTGTAAAAAATACAAACACATGAAGGCTAAAAAATACACTACTTAATAAACAAGAGATCACTGAAGAAATCATAGCAAAATCAAAAAAATGACTAGAAACAATTGACAATGAAAACACGGTGACCCAAAACCTATGGGATGCAGCAAAAGCAGTTCTAAGAGGGAAGTTTATGGGAATACAATTTTACCTCAATAAACAAGAAACATCTCAAATAAACAACCTAACTTTACACTTAAATCAATTAGAGAAAGAAGAATGAAACAACCCCAAAGTTAGCAGAAGGAAAGAAATCATAAAGATCAGATCAGAAATAAATGAAAAAGAAATGACGAAAACAATGGCAAAGATCAATAAAACTAAAAGCTGGTTCATTGAGAAGACAAACAAAATTGATAAAACATTAGCTGGACTCATCAAGAAAAAAACGGGAGAAGATTCAAATCAATAGAATTAGAAATGAAAAAGGAGAAGTAACAAGTGACACTGCAAAAATACGAAGGACCATAAGAGATTACTGCAAGCAACTATATGCCAATAAAATGGACAACCTGGAAGAAATGGACAAATTCTTAGAAAAGCACAACCTTCTGAGACTG
Organism: Delphinus delphis; assembly: GCF_949987515.2. Lineage (NCBI taxonomy): Eukaryota > Metazoa > Chordata > Mammalia > Artiodactyla > Delphinidae > Delphinus > Delphinus delphis. The sequence continues at coordinate 24,515,325 of NC_082693.1, read as the reverse complement.
AGCCAGGAAGAAATGGAAAATATAAACAGAAAAATCACAAACACTGAAATTGAGACTCTGATAAACAATCTTCCAACAAACAAAAGCCCAGGACCTGATGGCTTCACAAGCAAATTCTATCAAACATGTAGAGAAGAGCTAACACGTATCCTTCTCAGCTCTTCCAAAATATAGCAGAGGGAGGAACACTCCCAAACTCATTCTACGAGGCCACTATCAACCTGATACCACAACCAGACACGATGTCACAAAGAAAGAAAACTACAGGCCAATGTCACTGATGAATACAGATGCAAAAATCCTAAACAAAATACTAGCAAACAGAATCCAACAGCACATTAACAGAATCATACAACATGATCAAGTGGGATTTATCCCAGGAATGCAAGCATTCTTCCATATACGCAAATCAACCAATGTGATACACCATATTAACACCTTGAAGGAGAGAAAACACATGATATCTCAATAGATGCAGAAAAAGCTTTTGACAAAATTCATCATCAATATGTGTAAAAAAACCTTCCAGAAAGTAGGCATAGAGGGAACTTACCTCAACATAATAAAGGCCATATATGACAACCCCATAGCCAACATGGTTCTCAATGGTGAAAAACTGAAAACATCTCCTCTAAGATCAGGAACAAGACAAGGTTGCCCACTCTCACCACTATTGTTCAATATCGTTTGGAAGTTTTAGACACAGGAATCAGAGAAGAAAAAGAAATGAAAGGAATCCAAATCAGAAAACAAGAAGTAAAGCTGTCACTGTTTGCAGATGACATGATACTATATATAGAGAATCCTAAAGATGCTACCAGAAAACTACTAGAGCTAATCAATGAATTTGGTAAAGTAACAGGATACAAAATTAATGCACAGCAATCTTTTGTATTCCTATACACTCATGATGAAAATCTGAAAGAGAAATTAAGGAAACACTCCCATTTACCATTGCAACAAAAAGAATAAAATACCTAGGAATAAACCTACCTAAGGAGACAAAAGACCTGTATGCAGAAAACTATAAGACACTGATGAAAGAAATTAAAGATACTAATAGATGGAGAGACATACCATGTTCTTGAATTGGAAGAATCAACATTGTGAAAATGACTATACTATCCAAAGCAATCAACAGTTTCAATGCAATCCCTTTCAAATTACCAATGGCATTTTTTACAGAACTAGAACAAAAAAAATTTTAAAATTTGTATGGAGACACAAAAGACCCCAAATAGCCACAACAATCTTGAGAAAAAAAACTGGAGCTGGAGGAATCAGGCTCCCAGACCTCAGACTATACTACAAAGCCTCAGTAATCAAGACAGTATGGTACTGGCACAAAAACAGAAATATAGATCAATGGGACAGGATAGAAAGCCCAGAGGTAAACCCACACACATACGGTCACCTTATTTTTGATAAAATAGGCAAGAATATACAATGGAGAAAAGACAGCCTGTTCAATAAGTGGTGCTGGGAAAACTGGACAGCTACATGTAAAAGAATGAAATTAGAACACTCTGTAAGACCATACACAAAAATAAACTCAAAATGGATTAAAGACTTAAATGTAAGGCCAGACACTATAAAACTCTTAGAGGAAAACATAGGCAGAACACTCTATGACATAAATCACATCACAGCAAGATCCTTTTTGACCGACCTCCAAGAGTAATGGAAATAAAAACAAAAATAAACAAATGGGACCTAATGAAACTTAAAAGCTTTTGCACAGCAAATGAAACCATAAACAAGATGAAAAGACAACCCTCTGAATGGGAGGAAATATTTGCAAATGAAGCAACCGACAAAGGACTGATCTCCAAAATGTAGAAGCAGCTTATGCAGCTCAATATCGAAAGACCAAAAAACCCAAAGCAAAAATGGGCAGAAGACCTAAATAGGCATTTCTCCACAGAAGACATAGAGATAGCCAACAGACACATGAAAGAATGTTCAACATCACTCATCATTAGAGAAATGCAAATCAAAACTACAATGATGGGGCTTCCCTGGTGGCACAGTGGTTGAGAGTCTGCCTGCCGATGCAGGGGATACGGGTTCGTGCCCTGGTCCAGGAAGATCCCATATGCCGCGGAGTGGCTGGGCCCGTGAGCCATGGCCGCTGAGCCTGTGCATCCTTAGCCTGTGCTCCACAACGGAAGAGGCCACAACAGTGAGTGGCCCGCGTACTGCAAAAAAAAAAAAAAAAAAAAAAAAAAAAAAAATCTAGAAACAATAAATGCTGGAGAGGAAGTGGAGAAAAGGGAACCCTCTTGCACTGTTGGTGGGAAACTAAACTAATACAGCCACTATGGAGAACAGTATGGAGGTTCCTTAAGAAAGTAAAAATATAGCTACCATACGACCCAGCAATCCCATTACTGGGCATATATCCTGTGAAAACCATAATTGAAATAGAGTTATGTAGCACAGTGTTCATTGCAGCTCTATTTACAATAGCCAGGACATGGAAACAACATAAGTGTCTATCGACAGATGAATGGATAAAGATGATGTGGCACATATATACAATGGAATGTTACATAGCCATAAAAAGAAACGAAATTGAGTTATTTGTAGTGAGGTGGATGGACCTAGAGTCTGTCAGACGAGTGAAGTAAGTCAGAAAGAGAAAAACAAATACTGTATGCTAACACATATATATGGAATCTAAAAAAAAAAAAAAAAAAGAAAGTTTTTGAGGACTCTAGGAGCAGGACAGGAATTAAGATATAGATGTGGAGAATGGACTTGAGGACACTGTGGGGAGGAAGGGTAAGATGGGACATAATGAAAGAGTGGCATGGACATATATACACTACCAAATATAAAATAGATAGCTAGTGGGAAGCAGCCGCATAGCACAGGGATATCAGCTTGGTGCTTTGTGACCACCTAGAGGGGTGGGCTAGGGAGGGTGAGAGGGAGACACAACAGGGGGGAGATATGGGGATATATGTATATGTATAGCTGATTCAATTTGTTATACCGCAGAAACTAACACACCATTGTAAAGCAATTATACTCCAATAAAGATGTTTAAAAAAAAGCAAAAAAACCCCATGAAAGTCAGAGAAGTTGCCAAAGCTAAAAATAGGAACAAAAAAGAAGGGTAACAAATAAAAAACAGTCACAAACATAGGAGATATTAAACCAGCCATATCAAGAGTCCCCTTAAATGTCAATGGTATAAATACCTAATTAAAATATTGTCAGAGTGGATCAAAAAAACAAGATCCAACTACATGTTGTGTACTGGATTTAGACACTTTGAATATAGAGACACATAGAGATGAAAAGTAAAGGGATGGAGAAAGATATACCATGCTAACACTAAACAAAAGAAAATAGAATTATCTATATTAATTTCAGACTAATCAGACTTCAGAGCAAGGGAAGTTATTAGGGGTAAAGAGGGGCATTAGTTAAAGGTAAAGAGAACGATATCTGAAGAAGGCATAATAATCTTTAACTCTTAGGGTCAATCTTCTAAGAAGACATAGTAATCTAACAACAGAGTGTCAAAACACTTGAGGTGAATCCTGGTAGTACTACATGGAGAAATAGATCAATACTCTGTTACAGTTGGAGACTGTAAGATCCCTGTATCAGATATGGACAGATACAGTAGGCAGAAAATCAGTAATTGACATCTACATGCTACTTCATTCAACAACAGCAGAATACATATTCTTCTTAAGCTCACATGTAGCATTCACCAAGATGGACCACATTTTTGGACATAAAACATAATTAACAAATGTAAAAGAATAGAAACCATACAATTTCTGCTCTCATACAGCAGTGGAATTAAAGTAGAAATCAATAACAGAAAGATATCTGAGAAATCTCAAAATACTTGGAGATTAAACAACCCACTTCTAAATAGCACGTAAGTCAAAGAAGAAATTTCAAGAGATACTAATTTTTTTTTTTACTAAATGAAAATGAAAATACATCTTATCAAAATTTGTGGGATGCAGCAAAAGTAGTGCTTAGGGAAGGTTTTATAACATTGAATACTATTTTTAGAATATAAGAAAGCTCTAAAATGAATTAAGCTTCTCCCTTAGGAAACTAGAAAAAGAGGGTAAATTTAATTCAGATTAAGTAGAGAAAAGTAATAATAGGAAATAAGCATAAATCAATGAAATTGCAAACAGAAAATCAATAGGAAAAATTTTAAGAATCTTTGAAAAGATTAATAAAATTGATAAAATTTTAGCCAGGTTAACTAAGAATAAAGAGAGAAAGCAAAAATTACTAATATTGGAAATAAAAAATGGACATCACAGCAAGTCTCATGGACATAAAAAGGATAATAAAAAGATATTATGAACATCTCTATGCTCACAAATTTGATAACCTAGATGAAATGGACCAGTTCCTTGAAAGACACAATCAGCCAAAACTCACAAAGAAAAATAGGCAATCTGAATATGCCTATATCTAAAGGCATATTAGATATGGAATCAATAATTAATGACCTTCCAAAACAGAAATCACCAGGCTTAGATGTGTTCACAGGTGAATTGTACCAAATATTTAAGGGAGAAATTATACCAATTCTCTAGAATGTCTTCCAGGAGATAAAAGTAGAGAGTATACTTCCTTAATCATTTTCTGAGGCCAGCATTACCCTACAACCAAAAACCAAGGCAAAGACATGAAGAAGAAGAAGTAGAATAAGAAGAAGAAAAAGAGACAACCTCACAGACCAATATCCCTCATGAATGTAGATGCAAAAATCCTCAATAAAATATTAACAAGTTGAATCCAACAATATACAACCAAGTATGATTTATCCCAGGTGTGAAAGGCTGGTTCAACATGCAGAAATCAATTAATGTACTCTATCACACCAACAGGCTAAAGAAGAAAAATCATATGGTCATATCAATAGATACAGAAAAATCATTTGACAAAATTCAACATCTATTCATGATTAAAAAAAAACTCAGCAAACTGTATATAGGGACACCTCCTCAACTTGATAAAAGAACATCTACAAACAACCTACAGTTAACATTATACTTAATGGTGAAAAACTCAAAGCTTTCCCTCCCAGATCAGAAACAGAGGCAAGGATGTCCTCTCTCACCACTGTTAACATTGTACTGGAAGTCCTAGCTAATGAAACAAGACAAGAAAAGGAAATAAAAGGTATACACATTGAAAAGGAAGAAATAAAACTGTCTTTGTAGAACACATAATTGTCTAGGTAGAAAATCCAAAAGAATCAACAAAAAATTCCTGGAACAAATAAATAATCAGGGTTGCAGGATACAAGGTTAATATGCAAAAGTGAAACCCTTTTTCACATAGCATCAATGAACAAGTTGAATTTGAAATTAAAAACACTTTCCCATTTATATTAGCATCCCCCTTCCCCAATTAAATACTTAGTTAGGTATAAATTCAATAAAATATGTATAAGATCTGTATGAGATCTATATGATCTACAAAACTGATGAAAGATGTTAAAGAAGAACTAAATAAATGGAGAGAGATTCTATGTTCATGATTATGATAACTCAATATTGTCAACATGTCAGTGTTTTCCAACTTGACTGTATATTCAACAAAATCTCAACCAAAATTTCAGCAAAGTATTTTTGTGGATATTGACAAACTGATTCCAAAGCCAACTCAATACTGAGAAGAACAAAGTTGGAGGATTGACACTATCCAACTTCAAAACAGACTGTGATGCCACAGTAATCAAGACAGTGTGATATTGGTGAAATAATGAACAGATAGATCAATGGAGCAGAATGGAGAGCCCAGAAATAGACCCACATAAACACAGAGTGTAATCAACTGATCTTTGACAAAGGAGCAGAGGAAATGGAGCAAAGGTAATCTTTTTAACAAATGTTGCTGGAACAACTGGACATTAAAAAAAAGAATCTAGACAAAAATATTATTCACTTCAAACAAATTAACTCAAAATGGATTGTAGACCTTAATGTAAAATTCAGAACTATAAAACTCCTAGAAGATAAGTAGGAGAAAAACCTAGATGACCTTAGGTTTGGCAATGACTTTTTAGGTACAACACCAAAGGCACAATCCATTAAAGAAATAATTGATAAGCTGGACTTCATTAAAATTAAACTTCTGCTTTGCAAAAGATAATGTCAAGAGAATGAGGAGTCAAGCCATAGACTGGGAGAAATATTTGTAAAAGACACATCTGGTAAAGGACTGTTATCTAAAATATACAAAGAACACTTAAAACTCAACAGTAGCATAATGAACAACCCAGTTAAAAAATGAGCCAAAGGGGCTCCCCTGGTGGCTCAGTGGTTAAGAATCCGCCTGCCAATTCAGGGGACATAGGTTCGAGCCCTGGTCCGGGAAAATCCCACATGCCATGGAGCAACTAAGCCCGTGTGCCACAACTACTGAGCCTGCGCTCTAGAGCCCGTGAGCCACAACTACTGAAGCCCGTGCGCCTAGAGCCCGTGCTCCGCAACAAGAGAAGCCACCGCGTTGAGAAGCCTGCACACAGCAACAAAGACCCAATGCAGCCAAAAATAAAAATAAATAAATAAATTTATATTAAGAAAAAAAGAGCCAAAGACCTAAACAGCCACCTCACCAAAGCACATATGCAAATAGCAAGTAAGCATATAAAAAGATACTCAACATCATACGTCTTTAGGGAATTCCCAAATAAAACAATGTAATACCATTGTACACCAATTAGAATGGCCAAAATCCAAAATACTAACAATACCGAATGCTGGTGAAGATATGGATCAATAGAAACACTCATTAATTGCTGAAGAGATGGCACAGCCAGTTTGGAAGACAGTTTGGTAGTTTCTTACAAAACTAAATACCCTCTTACCATGCAAGCCAGGAATCATGCTCCTTGGTATTTACCCAAAGGAGCTGAAAACTTATATCCATACAAAAACTGAACATGAATGTTTATAGCAGCTTTATTCATAATTGCTAAAACCTGGAGGCAACCAAGATGTTCTTCAATAGGTGAATAGATAAACTTGTACACCCCATCAGCCAATGAATACTATTTTGTGATAAAAACAAATGAGATACCAAGCCAGGGAAAGACACAGAAGAAACCCAAATAAATATTACTTCATGAAAGAAGCCAATTTGAAAAGGTTACGTACACTATATGATTCCAACTATATGACATTCTGGAAAAGGTAAATCTGTGAAGATAGTAAAAAGTTCAGTGGTTCCTAAGCATTGTGTGGGAGAAAGGGATGAGCGCAGAAGATTTTTAGGAGAGTGAAGCTACTATGTGTGATATTACAGTGGTAGACACATGTCATTATACACTTGGCCAAACCCATAGAATATAAAACACCAAGAGTGGACCCTAATGTGAACTATAGACTTTGGGTGATAATGATGCGTCATTGTAGGTCCATTGATTGTAACAAATGTACCACTCTGATGCAGGATGTTGATAGTGGGGTAGGTTGTGCATCCGTGAGGGCCGGGGGTAGATGGGAAATCTCTGTACTTCCCACTTAATTTTTCTGTGAATGTAAAACTGCTTGAAAAGTAATTGTTTCTTGATTGAAAAAGAGAATGCTGGGGGACTGGCAGCAGGTATGAAGAAGATGAGTATGTTTAGTTGTCAAGTGTAAAGTGAAATCAAAGATAGGTGTGGAAAGTCATGCGCTCTGGGGATGAACAAAAAAAAGTGTAACTGCAGAATCTTGAAGTGAGAAGATTGGTGGCTCATCTTTTATTTTATCCTCCTCAGATAAAGGAATTGCTTTAGATTCTAGGAGAAAAACTTTGTAATAGTAGCTAAAATCAGATGGTTATGGGGTCACTGAAGGAATTTGCCTTCATGTCATGGGACAAAAGAGTGTGAAAATTACTGTACCTCAAAGAACAAATAATTATGTACATGGTACTTTGTGCAACTTTAAATCAACTCCATGACCACACATGGAGACCAGTAGGGCAGGTCTCTCCCAATATTGAATCATGATTCTGTGGGGTTTTATCTTGTTCTTATGGTTTGTCTGAATCTGCTAGCAAGGCTTATAGCCAGTTCTGTAATTAGAGAATCAGAGAGTAACAGAGGAAAACAAGTAATGAGAAGAGAGAGGTTATAAAGAGGAAATCATAAATGCTACTCTGCCTCTAATATTAAGAGACCTGTTGCAAGAGTCAAATGGAGTTTGACTGAATATTGACTAACTTCTACAGTCTAGATATTTAAATCACAAATCAAACTAACACATTGTTATATATCTTCTAACCTTCTATCTTGACAAATATAGCTTCAAATGACAAAATAATGACATGTGTGTAAAGCCAGGACTTTTATGACTAAAAGTTGCCAAAGTATCAAGATGACTCAATATAATTATTGCATATACGTGAATGTACATTTGATGGGCTGACAGTGCTAGGGTGAGTAATAAAAATGTACATAATTCACAAATTATTTCTTATTTATTCTCAGAAATGATTTTTTGTCTGCATTTAAAGAAATCGCAAATTATAATATTAATACCAAGACAATAGCACAATTTGTATTATGATTTTAGATGAAAATTGATTAAAGAATCAAGTGAAATTATATTTAAAAGGGATAAAGTTTGCATTTTTAAAAAATGGGGATTAAATTAAATGCAAAGTTTGAAAATAATAAAAGTATTTTTAATGTTGTTTACTAAAACATTTAAGTGATCTATTAACACCAAACGTGAAACTACAAATTAAATTATTGAATATCAAAGTTTTAAATAAAAATTAAATTGTTTTGAAAAAATCTAAAACATCATATCAAGAATTTTTATACAAATAAAATTGTTTTCAATTCTAGTGTTCGGGCTTCCTCTAGTTGCCAATGTAAGAAAAAAAAATCAAGCTGGTAACATGTTTCATAGTATTACATTGAGATCTACATATATACAAGTTAAAGAGTAATATGAATTGTTTACTGTGGCAAAACGGTCCTGAGCCCTGAAAAGCAACTGTTTCAAATACTGCACTAATTTGGAATCAGATTGGAACACAAAGAGAAACAAGACACTTGACTTTCAGCACTACTAGGAAAAAGCACTTTATCATACAAGAGTTCATTGAATTCATAGTATCTGAGAAGCAGGATTTCAGGTTAATTATTTTACCCTTTCTGTTACCTATGTGCTTCTGCTACTCCAGTCCTCCTCATGCTCCAAAGCAGCCTCCATCTCTGACATTAGCAATGGCACAACCCCAAACATTCATGGCATTCAGATGCAGTCATGTTGTGTTTTTAAGATAAATGGCAAGAGAGACAGCGTTTCCTGGGACATGATTGGTATTAATCATGAGAGTGGTTGTTTGGTTACCACTAATGAGTGTTGGGTCCTCCATGACAGAAACATCCTTGCACACATTTGTGTGTGTGTGTGTGCATGTGTGTGATATGTGGAACCCTCTAGAGAGCAGATCCAAGGGTGATCACCTGACCTTAGCTAGATCAATCAGATTTTCCCTTCCAGGAATTTGGAATTGTTGACTGAAAAGACACAGGCTCTGAAAGTTTCTCGAAGCTCAGTAACTCTAGACTGCATTCTAGAAAATCCATGAATTTCTGCTACTGGGTACCCAGAGCTTCCTAAATTCCTGTACTTTCCAAGACCTTTTTACTCTTTTCTGGATTCTGATAAATATTTCAGTATTCCCATGAAGTTATTTATAATTATTATTTTGCTCAAGTTAAGTAGACTTCATTTACTTTTATTTCAAAAACAAAACAAACAAAAAATCCCTTAACTAATGTAATTTATCAGTTGATAATTTTCTGCAGTGGCTATTCTTGTATTTTGTTAGTGCTTTTAGAAGGCTACACTAAAGAATAAATATAGAAGAAAGATGAGTTGAGAGGATAATAATTTTAATGATATTTCTGATCACCATGTTTGCTTCATTGAACAAAGAAGTTTTGAAGCTTTTTTCACGGAGCTTACTAGGTAAAAGAGACACTCCTCTCAATTGATAAACTTAGATCCTTAAAAAGCAAGGATAACGCTCAACTAAATCTGGGAAGTTAAAGAAAAATGTTAGAAATTAGATAACTTTTCCTTTTCCTCTTTTTGTTGCTTCAGTGAGATTTCTGGTTGTAACAGAACAGTGGCATTGTCAAAAGTTCTGAGTGTTTTTAAACAAGAAGACACATGTCCCAGAAAGACTCTCCATCAAACCTTAAATCAACAGGCTCCAAATTGTTAGAGTTAAGTCATGTTAAAACGCAGCACTAAATCTTTGCTCTTTGGCAGTCCTGTACTCATTGTTGGGGAGTCTAGTGGGAAGGAAAGACATCACAAATCAGGCATTTACCAGGGGTAAGCAGAGTGAATATTCTCTGGGAGGTTCTTAGAAGACAAGGGCCTTGGGAATTCCCTGGCAGTCCAATGGGGTTAGCACTCTGAGCTCTCACTGCTGAGGGTCCCTGTTCAATCCCTGGTTGGGGAACAAAAAAATCCCACAAACCGTGTGGTGCAGCCAAAAGAAAAAAATAAACAAACCAAAAAAAACAGACAAGGGCCTGAAATCAAAAGAAATTTAAAATTCAAAACAAAGCACTGCATTATCTCAATTATTTCATTGTTAATGTAGAATTCATCATTTATGAAAATGTGGGCAAAAAAGTATTTACAATGTAATATTATCTTCTGGATTCAATATTATAAGAGAAGTAAACATTTCTAGTTTCTCTCTTCCTCCTTCTCTCTTACTTGCTTGCTTTTGTCTTCCCCCTTGCTCTCATTCTCTCTATTTACATGTTAAGTGGGGATGATATTGCTAAACTTATAAGCTTGCAATGAGAATTTAATGAGAAAAATGTATATAAAAGTGAAGAGCATAGTACATAAACCACAGTAGCTTCTCAATGAAAATTTCTCTTTCTTTTCTTTCTGGTCAATTGAAAATTGTATAAAATAAATTGCATATATATCAATTAGAAGAATTACTTTAGGATCAGAAATTGCATATCTTATAGAAAAAAAATCAAAGCTGATGCTTATTATCAAATAGAAAATTAGCCTATGGAAATAAAGGACATACACAGCAACTGATTTTGTTAATAGTTGTTTCTTCACTTTGAAAGATGTTCTTTTACTGTTGATTGGTGACCTTATTAGGGACTACACCAGAGCAGGATGATATTTTTCTCCCTACAAGTAACCTTAAAAACTAAATATCGGGCTTCCCTGGTGGCGCAGTGGTTGAGAGTCCACCTGCCGATGCAGGGAACACGGGTTCATGCCGCGTTCCGGGATGATCCCACATGCCGTGGAGCGGCTGGGCCCGTGAGCCATGTCCGCTGAGCCTTCGCGTCCGCAGCCTGTGCTCCGCAACGGGAGAGGCCACAACAGTGAGAGGCCGGCGTACCACAAAAAAAAAAATCAAAAAAATCTAAAAAAACCCTAAATATCCAGTGTAGACACAACTGCTCATTCCCACAGATTCAGTGGGGAATGTATGTCCTAGCAGTCCTGAGTAAAATTGTTAAATAAACCAAACTGAGAAAACTTAACCCCAAGCTTAATCGAGCAATTTGCTGGTCTTGTGTATATCTGGCAATTGGTTAACTTTAGTTGTGATATGTATCATAAGCTACAAAACGTCTAAGAAGGGAGAAATGGGCTGATACCAGTCAATTTTTTAAAAAGTAAATAGTTTATTTTTAACAGCCATCTACATAATGTTTACTATCTTCCTGGTTGTAAGGACATCACACATTTAATTCATTTAGTCCTCATCACAACCCCATGCCAAAGGTACAAAGGTTACCCCCATTTTGCAGATTAGGAAAATGAGGCACAGAGAAGTGATTTGTCCAGGTCACTGTTGAATGAATTTTGTTGGGGCTCATTGTTAGGCTCCCCATTGTCAGTCTGCAGGCTCTGATTCCTGTGCTGGCTCATGATTCAGTTTTGTTCCTGGGATGTGTCTATGTTCTAACCTCCTTGGCTCTGTGCTTCTGGTTTCTGACACCTTGCCCTCAGGCTTTGGTCTTCTGGCTCCCCTAGTGAAACGGGCCTTACCTCACCTATAGCCTTTTAGGTTGTATGGAAAAGACCTGCTCACGTTATATGAAATGGCAGGGCCTTGTAGGGATTACCAAATAGTGAGAAAGCAACAAAACCCATCTTAGCTGCTGCAGGTTTGGGCTAAATCCCAGGGATTCCGAGGCCAGACGGAACTGACAGCAAGTATGAGGGAGAACTGTCAACAGCTCATTGTTAAACAAGATACAACAGCTCCCCAAGTGATTCAGTCATCTTATTGTTACCTCAGAACAGGCATCCATGAATCCCTGCTGCTTTTGGACTAAGGGCATTTTTTTTTTTTTTTTTTTTTTTTGCGATATGCGGGCCTCTCACCGTTGTGGCCTCTCCCGTTGCGGAGCACAGGCTCCAGACGCCCAGGCTTAGCGGCCAAGGCTCACGGGCCCAGCCGCTCCGCGGAATGTGGGATCTTCCCAGACCGGGGCACAAACCTGTGTCCTCTGCAACGGCAGGCAGACTCTCAACCACTGCACCACCAGGGAAGCCCGGACTAAGGGCATTTTATCACCTTCCCACACAAAGAGTGGACTTTGGGACCAAATCACTTCTCTGCTAGTTGACCTCCTTCACTAGAATCCATAGCTGCTTTTGACCTGGGCACCAATTCCTGGTTCCTTCAGTCATGACTAGAGTGACAGGCTTTGCAACTTTACAACGACTCACCGATGAGTTTTTCTCTGAGGGGAGCGCTGGGCATGGAGGATGCTCAGAGGTTCACACACTCCTGTGCGATGCAGATGTCCACAGCCTCATGTTGATTGCATTGCCCAGCTGGCTCCTCCAAAACCAAGGACTGAGTTTGGTGCCTGGTCACATAGTCTCTATCGTTCCAATGGATTTTTGGAATCTCTCCTCCTGATTGTAACAATCCTGTGATGATACTTCCATGTATACCTCTACCCAAACTCCAAATTTCCTGGGTCCACGCTAACCTCATTATCTTCCCCCAGACCTACTCTTCCTCCTGTTTGACCGATCTAGGCGAATAGCATCACCATGTTTCTAGCAGAGCAGGGAGAGAAACTTTTAGGTTAATTATTTTCAATGTTTATTCAGCATTCCCTCCATCTTCTAAATGTCTGCCAATCCAGGCCCTCCTGCTCTACTCCCACTGTCTTCTCCATAGTTCATGTCACCATACTTTCTAGGCTGTGATTACAGTAGCCTCTTAAATACCTCTGTCTTGGCTCTTCCAAGAGTTACTTTTCCTCAAACAAAAATGTTTGAGGAAAACATTGCTAATGAAAATGGTTGATGCATCTCTAGAATTTTAATTATTTTAGGCTTGTACATAACAGTTCTTCAAGGTCTGGCCTTACATGGCTTTTCTGGACACTTCTGCTGTTCTTCCTCCTGTCCTCTTTGTGCCAGCCCCGTGGAGCCATTTGCTGTGAGGATAGCCTTCCATGCCTGCCCTTAGGGCCTTCACAAATGCTTTTTCTCTTCCTGGAATGTGTCCTTTAACTGCTGGGTCTCCTTCATCTTGATATCTTCTCATCAGAGGGTAAGGCACTCATCTCAGGCACAAAATCTAAGGAGGTGACAGTAAATGCAGTGATCAAGATCAACAATACACTAATGCAATAGCTAAAGAAATCCACAATAAACAAAATATTCAAACTTGAAATAAAGACAGGAATTGATCCTGCATTTCCACGACCCTGCCTTACTCACCTCACCCAAATGGCAGCCCCTGTTCCAATAATACTTTATACAAATAAGCAGGCAAGCTGCAGGCTGCAGTTTGCCAATTCAACTTTTTAAAACATTGCATTAAAATACTATCTCTGGGCTTCCCTGGTGGCACAGTGTGGACAGTCAGCCTGCCGATGCAGGGGACACGGGTTCGTGCCCTGGTCCGGGAGGATCCCACGTGCCACGGAGCGGCTAAGCCCGTGAGCCATGGCCGCTGAGCCTGCACATCCGGAGCCTGTGCTCCGCAATGGGAGAGGCCACAGCAGTGAGAGGTCTGTGTACCACAAAAAAAAAAAAAAAAAAAAAAAAAAATATATATATATATATATATATATATATAAAATTTCTATTAGTTATTGAGTATTTTGGCCCCCTTTAAATTTTGTGCCTGAGGCAAGTGCCTCGCTGTATCACCCTAGGCCTGGCCCTGTTGTAGGCACTGTTTCCCATCAAGACTCAGCTCAAGCAACACTTCATTTAGGAAACCTGTCCCCCCGCAATCTGATGTGCTCCTAGAACATACCTCTGTTAGAGCATTTTCTACACTACGTGTAATTGTTAGCTTACTTGTCTGCCTCCCAGCTAATTGATATGTTCCTTAAGTGCATAAACACTTGTCTACGTTGGATTACCTCCCCAATTTAACAATAATAACAGCTATTTTTAAATGTTGAACACCTTATACGTATCATACACTGTACTAAGCACTTTGAAATTTCACCCTAATCCTTACAATGCATAGGGTAGGATTCTTACTCTCATTCAGTAATTTGGGAAATGAAACACACAGTGATTAACTAATATGCAGCTAATAATTGATGGAGCCAGCTTTCAAACTGCCCACCTCCAGATCTCATGTATTTCCCATTAAACAATTTTGCTCAGTGTATCTATTCAGAGGGGCAACAGCTTAAAGGTTCTACAGATGAGGGGGGCTTGCAGACACATCTCAAGGTCTGTGTTCTCAAAATTTTACCCCAGAAAATTTTTGTGCCATAATGGAGCTGATTGTCTAAGAGTAAGATGGTGTCGCTGCCCGGTGGGGACAGTTCTCCTCACCCTGAGCTGGCAAGCCCCTAAAGAAGGTTGTCAGATGACAGAGGCCACTTGGAAGGCACATGGGGGCAGCAGCTACAGTGTGTGAGCCGAAATACAGGGTTGCCCAGGGAGCAGCATCCAGCAGCTTTCATTTTGGTTATTTTTTTCATTGCTCTTGAGAAACTCTTTTTTTAATCACCAAAGTCAAATATTCTCATTTGAAAAACTTAGCAAATACATTTCGACCAAGGAAACCCCACCAGGGGTTGACCCCACCACGCTGAGATAAAGTCTGTGAACATTTGCTCCATGGCCATCTCAACCATCTCTCTGTTGCTAAGCTTGGCGCTGCTGTCAGGATACTGGCTCTGCCCTTGTCCCCTCACCAGGACTGCTTGCTTCTCCTTCTTACCTGCAGTGTTTCAGCCTGAGACTTCAGCTTGTATGACAGCAGCCCCTTTCTGTCCTGGGCACACTGCTAGGCTCTGTTTCTGCCAGCTTCCATGAAACAGGATGCAACAAAGATTTTGATGCACAATCACATTTTGTTATTTTGTGTGTGGGTATTGTGGTATGAAACAGGTACTATGAAGAGAATCTAACATGTTAAAATTTCATATAGTTCAGGCAATTTCACCATGTTGAAAAGCACTCAGTGACCCCACTGGGGGTGCTGGGGCAGCTCAGATACTATGATATAAGCAATTTCTCTTGCTCTCCCCTCTCCTGTGCTTCTAAGGTAGGCCCTGCTCTCAGCCTGTTCTTAGCCTGTGTAAGTTCAGATCACTATCTCACATTCTCCATATCTTCATTCTACCTGTTGTCCGCAGGTTCTGACCTTCTTCCACCCCTCAGTTTTCTGTCACCTACCTCTTTTTTCTCCTTTTTGATAATTTTCTATTTCCATCCTATGGTACCACCTCTACACATCTCTGCCTAGCTAATTATGTCCAGTTCCTCTCCCTTTCCCTTGTTCTATACTCCGTCATCTCTTGGTCTATTCCCCAACCTCCAATTCCTCTGTAGGCCTCCAATTAGCTTAATTGAATCTAGGTCACTTATGCTTTAGAATACCATCTTCATAGTACACACATTCATTTTCAAAGCAACACAAAGAGATTTTTGCCACTTCCAAAAATAACTAAGACTGTTCCTCACACACATTTAAAATTCAACCTAGACAACTCTAACTCTTCTGGCATAATCATCTTTTTATGGAGATGAGTTTTTTGTACTACTCGTACTCCTATTTGTGACTGGTAAGGTCGGTTTGGTTTCTTATAGCTCATGCTTTCATGCCACCTGAATTGTGGACATAAATTCAAGGAAATGTCTGACTTCTAAAAATAACATAGCTTTTGGATGAATAATAATAGCTAACCCTTAAATAACGCCTACTACACACCACATCACTGTAAGTGCTTTTTATATATATGTTCGTTCAATTCACACGACCACCCTAGGAAGTAGGCACTAGTATTATCCCCACTTTACAGCTGAAACAATTGAAAAATTAATCGGAGTAAATTACATTTAGGAAAAACTTCAAAATTGATGACAGTGGAGAATGGTAGTAGTATCTTAACCTGAAATTGTGTCTCTCTGTGTGTGTATGTGTGTGTATAAATGTGAGCAAAACTGTATTTCTATATTCATGGCTGTGACATACTTGTCCTCTTGGAAAATGGTGTAACAACTTTTCTTATTTCACAAACAGGAGATGAGAGAGATGGGTAATCTAACAGAGTAATTAGTTTAACATCAATTTATTTAAAAATCAAGCTTTTAAATACCTTCTTCCACTGATGTTATCTATGACTACATTTTACATTTGGGATTTCACTGTGACAAAATAATGAAAACGCTTACTAAACAGCCTGGCCTTCTCTTGCTATGAAATCTTTGGCATGAGCTCTGTGAAGACCTGGGTTCCAGATTTCAGTATCTTGAGGACGGCTAAGTTAGGTTGGTCCTTATTTCCCTTTCTAGCTGTATTATATTGTGTTTTCTGATTTTTATTTTCCTCTCTAGAGGGTTGATTTTTTTCCCCCTGATTGATGGAAAGGAAGATGAGCAAACACTTCAGTTCTAAGAATTCTCTTTATTCAACATAAATCAGGCGTTATTCATGTCAACAAACTTAGGAGATTATTTAGCAAGATCCTTGACAACAAGCCTTTCAATGTATTTTAAAGTAATATTATAAATGTAGGACTCAATACTTGCTTGTTGAATGAATGAATTGAAATTAAAGTCAGCTGGGTTAATGTCAATAGCATGATTTAGCATCAACACTTACAAAGAACTTACAATAGCAGGACTTTACCTTTTAAAATCATTTTCTTAGGCTTTATTTTGAAGTTATCAAGACAGTTCTATTACGGGCAGTCTTCCGAGAAAAATGACACCCTAAAGCAAGTGACTTGTAAGACCAAGAAACAAATGAGCACTGTTAGGTTTGCAAAAAAGGAGAGAGTGGCATGAGATCACGCTTCATGCTAAAAATAATTGGGGGGAGAAAAATAACTCTGTATCTTACAAAACATGACATCTTTGTTCTTCACTAGACTGCTTTGAATCGGAACAGGAAGCCTGCTGTATTACCGTTTATGGCTTGGCAGTTATGTGCAAAGGCATGATGTGAAATAAAACATGGGTAATTTCAGTTAAAAGTTTTCTAAAGAAGCCATGATGCAACTGGGGAGTTTCACTAACACTGACTCAGCACCTCTGGTCCTATTTTGAGGCAGAACACTCAGCTTTAACATACTTCATGCCACTCCTTTTAGGCTCTGTCCCATCTATAGCAAAACTGCTCAGGAGCTGAAAACACAAAAGAGACTTGGTGAGCTCCCAGGAGCTGCAAGACTCAGACTAGGCTCAGGTATGAAGCAAAGCTAATGGGCTTCCCTCTCTCCACTCCTGAGTTTTCTTAGTAGTAATGACTCCATTCAAAAGTACCTGAACCAGTAAATGATAATGGAGAATTATTTAAGGGCCAGGACTAACCACTGGATCACTCTTTCACCTTCCATCATCAGTTTCATTTTTTCATTATATAATATTTATATATGAATAAAAGGGAATGAGGTTTATTCTGTCTTCAATGAACCTGTAGTCTAAAGGGAAAGGCTGACTCCTGTATTATGACTCTACTGCAGCAACATAAATAAGATTCTAGGGGACATTCTACTAGTGCAGAGGAGGGCGCATCCCCCAGTGAGGTGTGTGGGGTTCAGAGGAGTGTTTGGTATGGGAAGGATTTTTGGAGATGGATAGGTGTTTCCCTGATGCAACGAGGCTTTAGTGTAGCATGGAGGAAGAACTGCCCATGCAGTTGTGTGCTTCAGAAACTAGATAAGAGATTATGGAGTGTGTGTGAGAAATCACAAACCGTTCTTGTTGCTGCAATGTCAATGTGGGAAGGCGGTACGGAAGTTATGAAGCAGAGACCTGCTCATGCAGAGGCTCTTGGATATTGTGCTAAGGGACCTAGATTTTGTTTTACAGGAGGATGTGGAAGCTTTGAAGGGTTTGAGGCAGGAAATAACATGAGTAGGTTTCATTTTTGATAAACCACAGTGGTAGCTGTGTATGGGATCAGTTTGAGAGGATCAAGTCTGAAAGCAAGAAACCAGTTGGAGATCTGGAATCATCTGGAGATCTTAGAAAAAGTCACTGAGTTTCAGTTTTGTTATACTCCTAAGAAAACATTGCAAGGAGGAAGGGTAGGGCAGGGCTCTGGAGTCAGGTGGCCTGGTCTGACCCACTGCTATGTGACCCCAGGCAAGTTATTTGTCTCCAAGTCTCATTTTCTTCATGTGTAAAGTGGGGATAACAATAAAGATCTCTTATCAGTTACTATGAAAATTAAACAAGATAATCAATGCAAATTGCATAGCACAGTGTCTAGTATTATATAGTACTGTATAAATGTTAGTTATAATCATCACTTAATAAAAAGAAAAATGAAAAATAGGTAAGGTGGTGAAGAATATCAATGATATATCCAGACAATCCAACCACTTTTGCCAACCTAAAACCATAAATATATATTTTTATTCAAGGCAAGGATGCAGGGAAAAACTCCAACAGAATAGAAGAGTAAAGGGAATTTAGATGTTTTCTGCAAAAGACAAAATCCTAGCCTTATTCACAGGCATCCCAGTTTTCAGGATGCAAAGTTATATAGTTGGCATGGCCTTGTGTTAAGTTAGATATAGAAAAAAAAAATCAAAGAATGACATCAGTATTTCTGTAGTGCATTCACTGATGATGAGAAACATTTGATATCATCAGTAACTACAGAGTCTATCAACACTGGAAAGGCTTCACTGCCCAGAGATGTTTAACAAAATCTAAGTTCTTTCTGTCTGGTTTCATCAAATTTCACAGTATCTTTCCTTGTCTGTCTGATGATAATGGAGATAAGTATGGCCTTGAGGAGTTCATTTTATGCAATTTATTTTTTACCTATTTAATTTTCTTATTTTTCAGTCTTTTCATGCATTTAAATTTTCTAATTTTATTTTTCTGAATTTAAAATTGAATTATTTACAAATGTTTCAAAATATAAAAAGTATTATTGAGAATTTAAAATAACATCAAAGGAAAATAATCACCCATATTTCCACAGAGCCCTAACTTAACTCTTTAATGACTGCCTTGGGCACCAGCCTATGAAATGCTTGGACTCAGAAGCCTTTTCTTGCTGTGGCTTCCCCTCTGCCTTCCCTGCTCTCACATTTTCTTGCCCAAATCTAGTCTGTGCTAGCCTTGAAAATGGAACCTGGACAAGTACAGACTCCTTGGTTGAGCCAGTCCTTTAGTCGTGCTAAAGATGACTAAAATTATAGGCCAAGTTTTCCCAGGAAGCACTTCATTATTATTATAAAGATCATAGTTCTCTGTAATTCTGCAGTTCCTCTGCAGTCTATTTTTATTTATTTATTTATTATTTTTTATTTTTTGCGGTATGCGGGCCTCTCACTGTTGTGGCCTCTCCCGTTGCAGAGCACAGGCTCCGGACGCGCAGGCTCAGCGGCCATGGCTCACGGGCCCAGCCGCTCCGCGGCATGTGGGATCCTCCTGGACCGGGGCACGAACCCCTGTCCCCTGCATCGGCAGGCGGACTCTCAACCACTGTGCCACCAGGGAAGCCCTCTGCAGTCTATTTTACATGCAAGCAATTAACACAAAGAAAATAGTTGCAATGAAAAATACTCATTTTTCACAGACTCATAAACTGAGACAATCTAAATCCATGAAAGAAAGTAAAAAATAGCCAGAAAACCAGGTCAGAATACATTTTTTGCTGGAAATTTTCAGATGTTAGGACAAACCAAGCAGGAAATATTACTTTAAAAACTGAAGTATTGAAAGCAAAATTATAAAGCTCATAGATGGTAACATAGAAGAGAGTCAGGGTGAACTTGGTTTGGCTGTGACTTTTTAGATACAACCCTGGAAGCGCACAATCTATTTAAAAAAATGGTAAGTTGGGCTTCATTAAAAAGAAAAGCTACCGCTTTGCAAAAGGCACTGTTTGGAGAATGAGAAGAAAGCCCACAGACAGGGAGAACACTTTTGCAAAAGACAAGAGTCTGATAATAATAATTATTATGTCTGCTAATAAACTTTTATGTAAAGTATTCAAAGAACTCTTAAAATACAACAATAAGAAAATAGACAACCCAAGTAAAAATGGGCCAAGAACCAGAACCTCACCAAAGAAGAAATACAGATGGCAAATAGAATATGAAAAGATGATCAATATCATATGTCATTAAGGAATTGCAAAGTAAAACAGCAATGAGATACTAACTACACACCTATAAGAATGTCCAAAATCCAAAACGCTGACAACACCAAATGCTGGTGAAGATGTGGAGCAAAAGGAACTCTCACTCACTGCTGGTAGGCATGCAAAATGGTACAGCCACCTTGGAAAACAGTTTAGCAGTTTCTTACAAAACTGAACCACTCTTATCATACAGTCATGCTCCTTGGTATTTACCCAAATGAACTGAAAACATACGTCCACACAAAAACCTGCCTAAGGATGTTTATAGCAACTTCTTTCACAATCGCCAAAACTCAAACAATCCAGTTGTCCTTCAATAGGTGAATATATGTATAAACTTCTATAGTCATACAATGGAATATTATTCAGTGCTAAAAAGAGACGAGCTATCAGGTCACAGAAGGATGTAAAGGAAACTTAATTGCATACTGCTAAGTGAAAGAAGCCAATCTGAAAAGGTTCCATACTGTATAATTCCAACTACATGACATTCCGGAAAAGGCAAAACACTGGAGACAGTAAAAAGTTCAGTGGCTGCCAGAGGATAAGGGGAGGGAGGGATGAATAGGTAGAGCACAGAGGATACTCAGGGCAGTGAAACTCTAGGATACTGTAATTGTGGATACATGCCATTATACACTCATCAAAACCCACTGAATGCACAACACTAAGAGTGAAACCTAATGTAAACTATGGGCTTTAGTTAATAATAATGTACAGGCATACCTCAGAGATTTTGTGAGTTCAGTTCCAGACCACCACAATAAAGCAAATATTGCAATAAAGTGAGTGTCACAATGTTTTTGGTTTTTCAGTGCATCTAAAAGTTATATTTATACTGTACTGTAATGTATTGTGTCCAACAGCATTATGTGTAAAAAACAAAACAAAACAAAACCAATGTACATACCTTAGTTAAGAAGATTGGAATGTTGGACAACCTTAAATGATACCTACTTACTACCTTACTATCGTTGTTATTGTTTATTAGCATTGTTTGCAGATTAAATTATTTTAGGTCTAAAACGTCCATAGTAAGCAACTGAAGCTAATAGCAAAAGTTAAGAGCTTTCTGGGAAATTTGTATTTAAAAAAGTACAGAAAAGACTATAATTTTCCTATATAATACCAATAACAAATTAGAGAATTCAATGAAAGGAAATATTACTTTTACAGTAGCAAAAATACAAAATTTCTAGAAATTATCATAGAATCATAATAATTGTAAAATGTTGCATTCCATTCCAGAAAATTTATGGATACTTTGAGGCTTCTCAATGGATAATTCTAGGGGAGACTTTCTTAATCTTTTTACCCTTGAGGAATCCTTGCAGTAGTGATCAGATCTCAGGAACTCCTGCATAAAATTTGTATTTATAGTTCATGGTCCATTAATGTGATCAGTAAGTTGTAGACATAAGAAACCAGTTATCATTGTTAATGCTCTAATGAGTAAAGAACGGTATTTTTGTCATGATCTGTTTCTTCTGGCCAACGAATTAGCTTACTTTTATTGTGTGACTATCCCCTCCCCACAAAGAATGTCATCTTTAATGTAAGTCAGTAGTATAGATGGTGAAAACCACGTTTTTTTTCTTCTTGATTTTTTTACCTACCAAGTAGATCTTATAACACATTTTTACCCTGCAATATGCTAATGAGGTATGGTATGTGGTATATGTAGTAGATGGTAAATGTAAAAGGGTTTTTTTTTGTATCTAAAACAAAAAGATGACATTTCCCCCTAACATTCTTGAAAAAGAACTAGAAAACTAAACTTTGCTTACTTTTCCACAATTAATCTTTCTTTGATTTTTATAAATTTAAAAATTCACAAGGCAAATATAGTAAATTTCTGGTAAATTACTACCTTAAGCCAAAATACAGTTTCAATTTTATAAAGATGGTTTTGTTAGATTTCTTTTAAATAGTGGTTACTAATTTATTTTAACTAATACTATTTACATTAAAATTTATTGACAATGTTGAACAGTAAAACTACTAAAGCCATAAACTGAAGCTACCTGAGTGAAAATATAACACAAGACACAATTTTATACTGCTTTTACTTTGAAAGACAGTTTCCTACATGATCAGGCTCATAGATGTAGGTGTTTCAAAATGATTATACAAGCACTTTGATCTTTTTATAGAAATGTGTAAAGATGCTATTTTTGACATGAAAAGTGAATAATGAAATTCTCCTCTTTATTGTGAAACCTAACCTTGATTTTTGCTACACAAATAATTTTTGGTTACACTTGAGTTAAGCATGCACACGCATTTCATTTTTAACTGAAATGAGATTTCTGTTCTTGTTCTAATGCTTGATTAAACAAGAAGAGTCTTGATCATACATGTTAAGAAATTAAGAAATGCAGCAGAGTGTTTATTGCTTTCCTATGACTTGTGTGATACTCTCCTTACACAGAAATTCAGAACATATCTAGGAGCAGATTAGTAAATCTCACTTTAAGTGTAGCTCATAAAGTTCTTTCTTCTGTCAAAGTCACGTTTTCAGGCTTAGCAGAAGATTCAGAGAAAAGGGATTGAAAATTTCATTCTCTTCTAATCTGCAGTTCTTCTGGCTGGTTTCCAACAATACTGGAAACTTGATATACTTTCTCACTCTCAAGTCCAAGCAGCAGTGGAATCATTTAAAGATTTCATTTTGCAACATGATTTTCCCAAAGATTGAGGGATTTTTTTTGTCCAGGGATTGTGTCATGGGAAGTTAAAACATTTTCTCCGGGCTTTGCAGGGACTTGTTCAACTGGTTGTTATGATAAAAATGTTTTCCAGTGTGCCTAGTTTCTTCAGCTATTTTTCATCTATCAGTCATGCAGCAAAATCTATACTAGTAGTTTCTAGAAATTACTTCTGAATTTATCTTCCAACTCAAACAACTTGCTAAGAATGCTTCATAAATTAAGCCACCAGATTTCTGTGTGTAGCAGATTTATGTGCTCTTAGTCTAGATTTTCACACCAGTCTTTTCTTGAGCAAAGTGGTCTTTATTTAATAAAGCTAACCATTTAGCATTATCTGTATAGTTTTTCATTTCATTTCCAAGAATTTTTGACACTAAAATCCCTCTGTGGAGAAAGACATATGTTGTGACAAAGTCAAAATTTTCACATTTTTTACGAGAGGTGAAACGTTTCATGCACATAATTAATTCTACAAATGCCAGCACAGACATTTTTTTCCTAGGTATGATGACAAAACATTAAATATATCTTGGGCTTTGCTTGTTTTGGGCAGCTTTTGCAGCAGACATAATTTCTTGAATTTCACCAGCATGTAATATTTTTTACAAATACTATATACCATGACTTTTATTGTCTGTTCATATCAAATTGGATAGCGAAGCTGTTGTTCTTCAGTTTATTACACAAGACCTCTTGAGACTCATGTGACAAGTTATCAGTAGGTTGGCTCACCATATTATTGGAGAAATGAACGTTTTCAATTTCTCACATTGTATCTTTTATTAAAAATAATTTTTTTTTTTTTTTTCTGCGGTACGCAGGCCTCTCACTGTTGTGGCCTCTCCCGTTGCGGAGCAACAGGCTCCGGACGCGCAGGCTCAGCGGCCATGCCTCACGGGCCTAGCCGCTCCGCGGCACGTGGGATCTTCCCAGATCGGGGCACGAACCCGTATCCCCTGCATCGGCAGGCGGACTCTCAACCGCTGCGCCACCAGGGAAGCACCAAAATAAATTTATTTATTTATTCATCTTGGCTGTGTTGGGTCCTAGTTGCGGTGCGCGGGTTTCCCATTGCGGAGGCGCATGGGTCTCAGCAGCTGTGGCGCATGGGCTCCATTGCTCCGCGGCATGTGGGATCCTCCCGGCCCAGGGATCGCATCTGAGTCCCCTGCATTGGCAGGCAGACTCTCAACCACTGCGCCACCAGGGAAGCCCCTCACATTGTATCTTATCCAAGCATTTTACTCACTATAATTTTACATGCTGACATTATTTGTAAGCACCACGTGAGTTTTCCTTCTTGTGGCAACAAGTTCTGTTATGAGACTTTCACTGATTTTTCTCCAGCTTTATTGAGGTATGATTGACGAATAAAAATTATGTATGTTTAAGGAACACAATGTATTATTTTCAAATATGTGTACCTTGTGAATGATTACCACAATCAAGCCAATTAACATATTTACCACCACACATAATTACCTTTTTTTGTGGTGAGAACTTTTGAGATCTATTCTCTTAGCGAATTTCAAGTTCATAATACATTATCATTAACTATAGTCACCATGTTGTATAATAGGCCTCAGAAAAGTATTCAGTCTTATAACTGAAAGTTTGACTTTAGTATCTCCCCTTTTCTCCCACCTCTGAGCCTCTGGTAACCACCATTCTACTCTGTGTAACTTAAAATTTGACTGTTTATTTTTTTTAAGATTCCACATATAAATGAGATAATGTGATATTTGTTGCTCTGTGTCTAACATAGTTCACTTAGCATAATATCATTCAGGGCCATCTATATTGTTGCAAATGGCAGGATTTCCTCCTTTTAAAAGGCTGAATAATATCCCAGTGTGTGTGTAAGTGTGTGTGTATCACATTTTCTTTATCCATCCGTTGATGGACACTTAGGTTTTTTCCATATCTTGGCTGTTGTGAATAATTCTGCAATAAACATGGAGGTGGAGATATATCATGGAGATAATGATTCTATTTCCTTCAGATTTTCCCAGAAGTGGGATTACTGGATCATATGGCAGTCATAGTTATGTCTTGAGTGACTTCAACACTATTTTCCACGATGGCTGTATAAATTTACATTCCCATGAACAGCACACAAGAGTTCCCTTTTCTCCACATTCTCACCAATGCCTGTTATCTTTTTACTTTTTGAAAGTGTCTTATTCATTTTATACATAGTAGATTGTGCGTCTCAATTCCCCACCTCTATCTTGCCCCTCTGCCACCCCTCTTTCCACTGGTAACCACCAGTTTGTTCTCTGTATCTGTGGGTCTGTTTCTGTGTTATCACATACATTTGTTTGTTTTATATTTTAGATTCCACATATAAGTGACAATATACAGTATTTGTCTTTCTCTGTCTGACATTTCACTAAGCATGATACCCTACAGGTCTATCCATGTTGTTTCAAATGGTAAAATTTCATTCATTTTTATGCTTGAGTAATATTCCATTATATATCTCACAGCTTCTTTATACATTCATTTGTTGATGGACTCTTAGGTTGCTTCACATCTTGGCTTTTGTAAATGATGCCACTATGAACA
This sequence comes from Delphinus delphis, assembly GCF_949987515.2. Classification (NCBI taxonomy): domain Eukaryota; kingdom Metazoa; phylum Chordata; class Mammalia; order Artiodactyla; family Delphinidae; genus Delphinus; species Delphinus delphis. Next base: position 24,489,436 of record NC_082693.1, on the reverse strand, counting down.
TTGAGGTGCATGTATCTTTTCAAATTAGCTTTTTCATTTTCTCCAGATATATACCCAGGAGTGGAATTGCTGGATTATATACTAGTTCTATTTTTAGTTTTTTTGAGGAACCTCCATAATGTTTTCCATAGTATCTGCACCAATTTACATTCCCACCAACAGTGTACGAGAGGTCCCTTTTCTTCACATCTTTGTCAAATTTTTATTTGTGGTCCATCATTATTATTTATGGGCCATTCAGACAGGTATGAAGTGCTATCTCATTGTGATTTTGATTTGCATTTCCCTGATGATTGGTGATGTTGAGCCGCTTTTATTGTGCCTTTGGTTATTTGTGTATCTTCTTTGGAAAAATTTCTTTTCAGGTCTTCTGCCCATTGGAAAATTAGGTTGTCTGTTTTTTTCTTTTTGATATTGAGTTGAATGAGCTGTTTACATATTTTTGGATATAAATCCCTTATTAGACGTATCATTTGCAAATATATTCTCCCATTCAGTAGGTTGCCTTTTCTTTGTGTTGATGTTTTTTTTTGCTGTGCTAAAGCTTTTAAATTTAATTAAGTCTCATTGTTTATTTTCATTTTTATTTCCCTTGTCTGAGTAGACAGATCTGAAAATTATTGCTAAGACTTATGTCAAAGAGTGTTATGCTTATGTTTTATGGTTTTCAGTATTACATTTAGGTCTTTAATCCAGTTTAAGTTTATTTCTGTGTATGGTGTGAGAAAATGTACTAATTTCATTCTTTTATGTATAGCTGTCCAGTTTTCCTAGCACAACTTGTTGAAGAGACTATCTTTTCTCCTTTTGCTTCTTTTGTCATAAATTAATTGACCATATGTGCATGGGTTTGTTTCTGGGGTCTCTATTCTGTTCCATTGATCTATATATCTGTTTTTTTTGTGCCAGTACTATACTGTTTTGATTACAGTAGACTTATAGCATAATCTGAAGTCAAGGAGCATGATACCTCCAGCTTTTTTCTTTTATCTCAAGATTGCTTTGGCTCTTCAGGGTCTTTTGTGGCTCCACATAAATTTTAGGATTATTTGTTCTAGCTCTGTGAAAAATGTCATGGGCATCATGACAGTAATTGCATTAAGTCTGTAGACTGTTTTGTGTGGTATGAACATTTTAACAATATTAATTTTTCAATCCAAGAGCATGAGACATCTATCAATTTTGCTGTATCATCTTCATTTCCTTCATCAAAATTTTATAGTTCTCAGAGTTGGGGTCTTGGTTAAATTTATTCCTAGATATTTTATTCTTTTTGCTGTGATTTTAAACAGGATTGTTTTCTTGCTTTCTCTTTTTGATAGTTCTTTATCAGTGTATAGAAAAGCAAAATATTTTTGTACATTAATCTTGTATCTTGAAACTGTATTGAATTCATTTATTAGTTCTAATAGCTTTTTGGTGGAAACTTTAGGTCTTTCTGTCATCTGCAAATAGTGACAGTTTTACATCTTTCTTTTCAATTTGGATGTCTTTTATTTCTTTTTCTTGTCTGATTGCTGTAGCTAGGACTTCCAATACTATGTTGAATAATATGGGCATCCTTGTCTTGTTCCTAATTTTAGAGGAAAAGTTTTCATATTTTCACCATTGGTTATGATGTTGGGTGTGAGTTTGTCATGAATGGACTTTATTATGTTGAGACATGCTCCCTCTATGCCAACTTTGATAGGAGTTTTTATCATGAACTGTTGTTGAATTTTGTCAAATGTTTAATCTGCATCCATTGGGATGATCATGTGATATTTATCCTTCATTTTTTTATGTGGTGTATCACATTGATTCATTTGTGGATACTGAACTATCCTTGCATGCCTGGAATAAATCCCACTTGATCATGGTGTATGATTCTTTTTACATATTGTTGAATTTGGTTTGCTAGTATTTTGTTGAGGATTTTTGCATTTATGTTCACTGGAGACACTGGCCTGTAATTCTATATATATATATATATTTTTTTTTTTTTTTGGTAGTTTCTTTGTCTGATTTTTGTATTAGGGTAATGGTGGCCTTGTAGAATGAATTTGGGCATGTTCCCTCCTCTTCAATTTTTTGGAATAGTTTGCAAAGGATAGGTATTAACTCTTCTTTGTATGTTTGGTAAAATTTCCCTGTGGAGCTGTCTGGTTCTGAACATTTGTTTGTTGGAAGTTTTTTGATTACTGATTAAATTTTAATACTAGTATTTGGTCAATTCAGATTATCAGTTTCTTCCTGATTCAGCCTGGAAGATTGTATGTTTAGAAATTTATCTATTTCTTCTAGGTTGTCCAATTCATTGGCATATTATTGTTCATTGCATTCTCTTATGATTTTTGTATCTCTGTGACATCAGTTGTAACTTCTCCTCTTTCATTCTTATTTACTTGCACCCTTTCTCTTTTTTCTTAATGAACCCAGTTAAAACTTATCAATTTTATTTATTTTTTTAAAAAAACAGCTCTTGGTTTCATTGATATTTTCTATTGTTTTTAGTTTCTATTTATTTCTGCTCTGATCTTTATTATTTCCTTCTTCTGATGACTTTGGGCTTTGCTTATTCTTCTTTTTCTAATTCCTTTAGATGATGAGTTAGGGTGTTTATTTAAGGATTTTCGTTTCTGCTGAGGTAGGCCTGTATCTCTGTAAACTTTTCTCTTATAACTGCTTTTGCTGCATTCCATAGATTTTGGAACGTTGTGTTGTTGTTTTTAAATTTTTTTGTCTCAAGATATTTTCTTTGATTTCTTTGTTGAAATCAAACAATGTTTTTAGTAGCATGTTGTTACTATCCATGTGTTTGTGTTTTTCCCAGTTTTCTTCCTTAATTAATTTCTAGTTTCTTATTGTTGTGGTCAGAAATAAAGCTTGATATAATTTCTATACTCTTAAAAAAGTTGAGACTTGTTTTATGGCCTAGTATATGATCTATCTTGGAGAAAGTTCCTGAAAATAATGCATATTCAGCTGTTTTGTTTTTGTTTTTTAAATTTTCATTTATTTATTATTTTTTCTTATTAGTCATCCCTTTTATACAAATCAGTGTATACATGTCAATCCCAATCTCCCAATTCATCCCACCACCACCCCCCACTGCTACTTTCCCCCCTTGGTGTCCATACATTTGTCCTCTACATCTGTGTCTCAGTTTCTGCCCTGCAAACCGGTTCATCTGTACCATTTTTCTAGGCCCACATATATATGTTAATATACGATATTTGTTTTTCTCTTTCTGACTTACTACACTCTGTATGACAGTCCCTAGATGCATCCACATCTCTACAAATGACCCAATTTCATTCCTTTTTATGGCTGGGTAATATTCCATTGTATATATGTCCCACGACTTCTTTATCCATTCATCTGTCGATGGGCATTTAGGTTGCTTCCATGACCTGGCTATTGCAAATAGTGCTGCAATGAACATTGGGGTGCATGTGTCTTTTTGAGTTATGTTTTTCTCTGGGTATATACCTAGTAGTGGGAATGCTGGGTCATATGGTAATTCTATTTTTAGTTCTTTAAAGAACCTCCATACTGTTCTCCATAGTGGCTGTATCAATTTACATTCCCACTAACAGTGCAGGAGGGTTCCCTTTTCTCCACACCCTCTCCAGCATTTGTTGTTTGTAGATTGTCTGATGATGCCCATTCTAACTGGTGTGAGGTGATACCTCACTGTAGTTTTGATTTGCATTCCTCTAATAATTAGTGATGTTCAGCAGCTTTTCATGTGCTTCATGGCCATCTGTATGTCTTCTTTGCAGAAATGTCTATTTAGGTCTTCTGCCCATTTTTGGATTGGGTTGTTTGTTTCTTTAATATTGAGCTGCATGATCTGTTTTTACATTTTGGAGATTAATCCTTTGTCCGATGATTCATCTGCAAATATTTTCTCCCATTCTGAGGGTTGTCTTTTGGTCTTGTTTATGGTTTCCTTAGCTGTGCAAAAGATTTTAAGTTTCATTAGGTCTCATTTGTTTCTTTTTGTTTTTATTTCTATTACTCTAGGAGATGGATCAAAAAAGATCTTGCTGTGATTTATGTCAAAGAGTGTTCTTCCTATGTTTTCCTCTAAGAGTTTTATAGTGCCCAGTCTTACATTTAGGTCTCTAATCCATTTTGAGTTTATATTTGTGTATGGTGTTAGGAAGTGTTCTAATTTCATTCTTTTACATGTAGCTGTCCAGTTTTCCCAGCACCACTTATTGAAGAGACTGTCTTTTCTCCACTGCATATCCTTTCCACCTTTGTCATAGATTAGTTGTCCATAGGTGCATGGGTTTATCTCTGGGCTTTCTATCCTGTTCCATTTATCTATATTTCTGTTTTTGAGGCAGTACCATATTTTCTTGATTACTGTAGCTTTGTAGTATAGTCTGAAGTCAGGGAGTCTGATTCTTCCAGCTCCATTTGTTTTCCCTCAAGACTGCATTGGCTATTTGGGGTCTTTTGTGTCTTCATACAAATTTTACTATTTTTTTTCTAGTTATGTAAAAAATACCATTGGTAATCTGATGGAGATTGCATTAAATCTGTAGATTGCTTTGGGTAGTATAGTCATTTTCAAAATATTGACTCTTTCAATCCAAGAACATGGTATATCTCTCCATCTGTTGGTATCATCTTTAATTTCTTTCATCAGTTTCTCATAGCTTTCTGCATATATGTTTTTTGTCTCCCTAGGTAGGTTTATTCCTAGTTATTTTATTCTTTTCGTTGCTCTGGTAAATGGGAGTGTTTCCTTAATTTCTCTTTCAGATTTTTCATCATTAGTGTATAGGAATGCAAGAGATTTCCTGCATTAATTTTGTAACCTGCAACTTTACCAAATTCATTGATTAGCTCTAGTAGTTTTCTGGTGGCATCTTTAGGGTTCTCTATGTATAGTATCATGTCATCTACAAACAGTGACAGCTTTACTTATTTTCCAGTTTGTATTCCTTTTATTTCTTTTTCTTCTCTGATTGCCATGGCTAGGACTTCCAAAACTATGTTGAATAATAGTGGTGAGAGTGGACATCCTTGTCTTGTTCCTGATCTTAGAGGAAATGCTTTCAGTTTTTCACCATTGAGAAGGATGTTTGCTGTGGGTTTGTCATATATGGCTTTTATTATGTTGAAGTAGGTTCCCTCTATGTCTACCTTCTGGAGAGTTTTTACTATAAATGGGTGTTGAATTTTGTCAAAAGCTTTTTTTGGCATCTATTGAGATGATCATATGGTTTTTATTCTTCAATTTGTTAATATGGTGCATCACATTGGTTTATTACCATATATTGAAGAATCCTTGCATCTCTGGGCTAAATCCCACTTGATCATGGTGTATGATCCTTTTAATGTGTTGTTGGATTCTGTTTGCTAGTATTTTGTTGAGGAATTTTGCATCTATATTCATCAATTCATCAGTGATATTGGTTTGTAATTTTTTTTTGTAGTATCTTTGTCTGGTTTTGGTATCAGGGTGATGGTGGCCTCATAGAATGAGTTTGGGAGTTTTCCTTCCTCTGCAATCTTTTGGAAGAGTTTGAGAAGGATGGCTGTGAGCTCTTCTCTAAATGTTTGATAGAATTCACCTGTGAAGCCATCTGGTCCTGGACTTTTGTTTGTTGGAAGATTTTTAATCACAGTTTCAATTTTATTACTTGTGATTGGTCTGTTCATATTTTCCGTTTCTTCCTGGTTCAGTCTTGGAAGGTTATACCTTTCTAAGAATTTGTCCATTTCTTCCAGGTTGTCCATTTTCTTGGCATAGAGTTGCTTGTAGTAGTCTCTTAGGATGCTTTGTGTTTCTGCCATGTCTGTTGTAACTTCTCCGTTTTCATTTCTTATTTTATTGATTTGAGTCCTTTCCCTCTTTTTCTTGATGAATCTGGCTAATTGTTTATCAATTTTGTTTATCTTCTCCAAGAACCACCTTTTAGTTTTATTGACCTTTGCTATTGCTTTCCTTGTTTCTATTTCATTTATTTCTGCTCTGATCTTTATGATTTCTTTCCTTCTGCTAACTTTGGGGTTTTTTTGTTCTTCTTTCTCTAGTTCCTTTAAGTGTAAGGTTAGATTGTTTGAGACTTTTCTTGTTTCTTGAGTTAGGCTTGTATAGCTATAAACTTCCCCCTTAGAACTGCTTTTGCTGCATCCCGTAGGTTTTGGATCATCGTGTTTTCATTGTCATTTTTCTCCAGGTCTTTTCTGATTTCCTCTTTGATTTCTTCAGTTATCTCTTAGTTACTTATTAACCTATTGTTTAGCCTCCATGTGTTTTTGTTTTTTATGTTTTTTTTTTCCCCATAATTGATTTCTAATGTCATAGCATTGTGGTCAGAAAAGATGCTTGATATGATTTCAATTTTCTTGTATTTACTGAGGCTTAATTTGAGACCCAAGGTGTGATCTATCCTGGAGAATGTTCCATGCGCACTTGAGAAGAAAGTGTAATCTGCTGTTTTTGGATGGAATGTCTTATAAATATCAATTAAATCTACCTGGTCTATTGTGTCATTTATAGCTTGTGTTTCCTTATTAACTTTCTGTTTGGATGATCTGTCCATTGGTGTAAGTGAGGTGTTAAAGTCCCCCACTATTGTTGTGTTACTGTTGATTTCCTCTTTCAGAGCTGTTAGCAGTTGCCTTATGTATTGAGGTGCTCCTATGTTGGGTGCATATGTGTTTATAATTGTTATACATTCATCTTGGATTGATCCCTTGATCATTATGTAGTGTTCTTCCTTGTCTCTTGTAACATTCTTTATTTTAAAGTCTATTTTATTGGATATGAGTATTTGTACTCCATCTTTCTTTTGATTCCCATTTGCATGGAATATCTTTTTCCATCTACTCACTTTCAGTCTGTATATGTCCCTAGGTCTGAAGTCATTCTCTTCTAGACAACATATAAATTGGTCTTGTTTTTGTAACCATTCAGCAAGCCTGTGTCTTTTGCTTGGAGCATTTAATCCATTCACAATTATGGTTATTTTCAATATGTTTGTTACTATTACCATTTTCTTAATTGTTTTGGGTTTGTTTTTGTAGGTGCTTTTTTCCTCATGTGTTTCCCTCTTAGAGAAGTTCCTATAGCATTTGTTTTACAGCTGGTTTGGTGGTGTTGAATTCTGTTAGCTTTTGCTTGTCTGTAAAGCTTTTGATTTATCCATCAAATCTGAATGAGATCCTTGCTGGGTAGAGTAATCTTAGTTGTAGGTTCTTCCCTTTCATCACTTTAAATATGTCCTGCCACTCCCTTCTGGCTTGTAGAGTTTCTGCTGAGAAATCAGCTGTTAACCTTATGGCAGTTCCCTTGTATGTTATTTGTCATTTTTCCCTTCGTGCTTTCAATAATTTTTCTTTGTCTTTAATTTTTGCCAATTTGGTTACTACGTATCTAGGCATGTTTCTCCTTGGGTTTATCTTGTTTGGGACTCTCTGCACTTCCTGGACTTGGGTGACTCTTTCCTTTCCCATGTTATGGAAGTTTTTGACTATAACCTCTTCAAATATTTTCTCAGGTCCTTTCTCTCTCTCTTCTTTGGGACCCCTATAATGCAAATGTTGTTGCGTTTAATGTTATCCCAGAGGTCTCTTAGGCTGTCTTCATTACTTTTCATTCTTTTTTCTGTTCCGCAACAGTGAACTCCACTATTCTGTCTTCCAGGTCACTTATCCATTCTTCTGCCTCAGTTATTCTGCTATTGATTCCTTCTAGTGTATTTTTCTTTTCAGTTATTGTATTGTTCATCTCTGTTTTTTTTGCTCTTTAATTCTTCTAGATCTTTGTTAAACATTTCTTGCATCTTCTCGATCTTTGCCTCCATGCTTTTTCCGAGGTCCTGGATCATCTTCACTATCATTATTCTGAATTCTTTTTCTAAAAGATTGCTTAGCTCCATTTCATTTAGTTGTTTTTCTGGGGTTTTATCTTGCTCCTTCATCTGGTACATAGCCCTCTCCCTTTTCATCTTGTCTATCTTTCTGTGAATGTGTTTTTTTCTCTGCTGTTTTTGAATGGAATGTCTTGTAGGTCTCTGTTAAATTCAACAGGTCTAATGTGCCATTTAAGACCACTCTTTCCTCATTGATTTTCTCTCTGGGTGATTTGTCCTTTCATGTAAGTGGGGTATTAACGTTGCCTGCTATTATTTTATTATCATCAATTTCTCCCATTTTGTCTGTTAATATTTGCTTAACAAATGTAGGTGATCTTATTTTAGGGGTGTATATATTTATAAATGTTATATCTTCTTCCTATATTTATCTCTTTATCATTATATAATGTGCTTCTTTATCTTTTGTTATAGATTTTATTTTATAATATTTTTCTGAGTATTGCTACCCCTGCTTTCTTGTTTGCATTGTTTGCATGGAATGCCTTTTTCCATCATTTCTCTTTTAGTCTCTGTGTGTCTCTATCTCTGAAGTAAGTCTCTTGTAGGCAGCAGAAAAATAGGTCTTATTTTTTATCCATTCAGCTACCCTGTGTCTTTCGATTGGAACATTTAGTCTATTGACATTTAAAGTGATTATTGATAGGTATGTACTTATTCCCAGGTCAGAACCCAGGGCCAGTGTGCCCCATATGTGGTTCAAATGCCTCACTCCCCTGGGAAGATTGCTGAGCCCATGAAATCCCCCTCTTCTTCTGTGTCCCATGCTAGGGGTGCAGATCCTTACCAGATCACTTCTCTTCCCTTCCTATCAGTCTCTGTGTGGATCTTTCTTTACAGCCTTGGTTGTAGAAGAGGTTTTCTGCTGGTCTCCAGGTTGTTTTCAGTGAGAGTTGCTCCACATGTAATTGTATTTTTGATGTGTTCATGGGGGTGTTGAACTCAGCATCCTCCTACTCCATCAACTTGCTCTCCACTCTCATATGACTTTTTTTTTTTAACAAAAGATTCCCTTTGTTTGGAGATTCCAAAAGTCATTTAAAATAATTAACAATTTTACATGTTTAATGTTTATGATATACAGATGAGAGCCTTTTCAATTAAAAAAATCAGCCTTATTACTTATAATTTAATTACAATAAAATCCTGTGATTTTTAATGTCAAATTTGATGAATTTTAACAAATACAGCTGTGTAATGACAACTACAACTAATCACGATATATATAACATTTCTTTTGCCCCCCAAAATTTTCTTATGCCCTTTTGTAGTAAGCCTCCCTCCCTCATTCCAGGTCCCTGGCAATCAACGATCAGTTTTCTGTCACTCTAGATTTGCTTTTTACCACTTCATATAAGTGGAATCATACAGTAAACAGTCTTTTATGTCTGGCTTCTTTCATTGAGAATCAGGCTTTTGCTATTCACTCACCTATGTTATTGTGCATATAGTAGTACATTTCTTTTTATTGTGGAGTTTTATTTTATGAATATACCATAGTTTGCTTATCCATTTACTAGTTGATTGACATTGGGTTATTTCCAATTTTTGTTCTCCATGTTGCCATGTACATTTTGTGGACATGTCCATTTTTTTTTCCTCTGGGTAAATATTTAGGTATAAATTTCTGTGATTTATTGGAGTTGCATGTATACACTTTAGAAAGGTTCCAAGTGGTTTTTTAAAGTGTCTTTATCATTCTTGCCAACGCTTGGTGTTATCAATCTATTTATTTTTGACATTTTGGTGGATATATAGTGATATCTCTTTGTGGTTTTAATTTGAATTTCCCTAAAAATGATGCTGAGTTTTTTCACAGGTACTTATCTGCTATGTCTCTATGTCTTTGCTGAAGTGTCTTTTAAAATATTTGCCTATCAAAACTTAATTTGTTTGTCTTCTTATTATTGAGAAATAAGGGTTTTTTATATTTTCTGTATACTAGTCCATTTTCATATAAATGAATTGCAGTATTTTCTCCAAATCTGGGGCTGTCTCTACATTTTTGTAATATTATTTGAAGGACACACACTTTAATTTAAATAAAGTACATTTTATCAATTTTTTTAACATCTTTATTGGAGTATAATTGCTTTATAATGGTGTGTTAGTTTCTGCTTTATAACAAAGTGAATCAGCTCTACATATACATATATCCCCATATCTCCTTCCTCTTGCATCTCCCTCCCACCCTTCCTATCCTACCCCTCTAGGTGATCACAAAGCTTTGAGCTGATCACCCTGTGCTATGCGGCTGCTTCCCACTAGCTATCTATTTTACATTTGGTAGTATATATAAGTACATGTCACTCTTTCACTTCGCCCCAGCTTACCCTTCTCCCTCCCTGTGTCCTCAAGTCCATTCTCTACATCTGCGTCTTTATTCCTGTCCTGCCCCTAGGTTCTTCGGAACCTTTTATTTTTTTTAGATTCCATATAAATGTGTTAGCATATGGTATTTGTTTTTCTCTTTCTGACTTACTTCACTCTGTATGACAGACTCTAGGTCCATCCACCTCACTACAAATAACTAAATTTCGTTTCTTTATATGGCTGAGTAATATTCCATTGTGTATATGTGCCACATCTTCTTTATCCATTCATCTGTCAATTGTCACTTAGGTTGCTTCCATATCCTGGCTATTGTAAATAGAGCTTCAATGAACATTGTGGTACATGACTCTTTTTCAATTATGGTTTTCTCAGGGTACATGCCTAGTAGTGGGATTGCTGGGTCGTATGGTAGTTCTATTTTTAGTTTTTTAAGGAACCTCCATACTGTTCTCCATAGTGGCTGTATCAAATTACATTCCCACCAACAGTGCAAGAAGTTTCCCTTTTCTCCACACCCTCTCCAGTATTTATTATTTGTAGATTTTTTGATGATGGCTATTCTGACTGGTGTGAAGTGATATCTCATTGTAGTTTTGATTTGCATTTCTCTAATGATTAGTGATGTTGAGCATTCTTTCATGTGTTTGTTGGCAATCTGTATATCTTCTTTGGAGAAATGTCTATTTAGTCAACTTTTAAAAAATTTGTGTGTGTGTGTGTGTGTGTGTGTGTGTGTATGGTTTATTTAAGAAATCCATTTCAAGATTGGTGATCTGACTTATTCCAAGTTCATAAAGACTTTTTTCCCCTGTGTTTTCTTCTAGAAGTTTTATAGTACTAGTTCTTACATAAGTTGTGTGATCTAATGCAAATTGATTTTTGTGTTTTGGTGCAAGGTTAGGGTTGAGGTTCATTTGATTATATATGTATATCAATCATTCTTAATCTGTTAAAAAGATTATTCTTTTCCTCATTGAATTCCTTGATGCTTTTGTTGAAAATCCATTTATTATATACACGTGGTTTTATTTATGGACTCTCTGTTGTGTTGCATGATTTATATCTCTATGGCTCTCACTGTGCTATTTACTGTAGCTTTATAGTAAATATTAAAGTTAATTCATGTAAGTCTTCCAATTTTGTTGGGTAATTTCAATAAAAAAGCCCTTGGAAATTTTGTTTGGAATTCTGTTACATCTATAGACTAATTTAGGAAGAACTGATTTATTTACATTATTGAATCTTCTAATCCATGTATGTAGCATATCTTTACATTTTTAAAGGTTTCTTTAATTCCTGTCAGCAATTCTAGTCTTCAGTATACAAGTCTTATGCATACAGTTGACCCTTGAACAATGGGGGGTTAGGGATGCTTCCCCTGCACCCACTCCCCACAGTAGAAAATCCATGTATAATTTAACAGTTGGCCCTCCATATCCTCAGTTCTGCCTGCATGGATTCAACCAACCATGGATCATGTAGTACTGTAGTACTTATTTATTTAAAGTCCGTGTATAAGTGGATCCACACAGTTCAAACACATGTTGTTCAAGGTTCAACGGTATTTTCTTTAATTTATTTCTATTTTATATTGTTTGATGATGTTGCAAATGATATTGCTTTTCAAATTTCAATTTCCAAATGTTGATTTCCAGTATATAGAAAAACAATCGATTTATGCATATGAACTTTGTATCCCCCTTGACTTTAGTAAACTCACTTATTAATTCTAATAGCTTTTTCACAGGTTTCTTAGCATTTTTGTACATGGGTGATCATGTCATCTGTAAATAAAAACAAGAGATGAAAAGAAAGAAAAGGAAGAGATAAACAGAAAACATTACAGAGCAGCCAAAATTTTAATAAACCTACTGAAAGAAGAAACCTCACAAAATTAATTGGAAAAGAACAAGAATATAAACGTTTTTGTAAAAAACATGATAAATATGGAGGATGATAAGGAGACCCAACTTCCATATTAGTACTCTTCAAGAAGAGGCAGAACAAAGAAATGGAACAGAAAAAGACTTACATAGTTTACTGTGCTCCACTTTATATCTACTTAATTTATGTTCTTACATTGTCTAAATGATCTTTTGCAGAAGAAACTCTAACTGCTATTTAAGTATAGCTTTGGAGTTAGATTCACTTGGTTTAACTTATTCCTCAATTTGCCACTAACTCTGTGACTTTGAGAACATTATTTATCTCATCTGGGTCACTCAGTTATCTCATTTATAAAGTGGAGATAATAATAGTACCTATTGTGTAGGCCTGCTCTGATGTTTATATAAGATACTTCACATAAAATGCTTAGTATTGTGCCTGGCACAAAACAAGCAATCAATAAATGTTATCTATTACTATTAATGATCTTTTCTTGATCTCCTGTGCTTCAATTAGAAATGTTTCTAAACAAGTAATAATAACTGACTCGAATGGCTTAAATTATAACAAAAAAATTGGTTGGATCTTGAAGAGACCAGGGAATGAGATTATCCAGGATTAAAACTACATGCTCAGGACAGAATTTCTTTCTTTCCCTCTTTCCCTCTCTCTCTCAACTCCCCAGATCAGCTTTGTTCGTGTTGGCTCCAACCTTAGGCAACAGCTCCCCTTATGGTAATAAGATGGCTACCAGCAGCTTTCAGAACTTCATTTTATATTCACATGGAAACAAAACAGTAAAAAGCTTTTTTAAAACTTAAATGTTGCACATAAATAATAGGTTCATTGTGAGTTGACCAATTTAGGTCACAGGTCCATTCCTGAACCAATCACTACGGCTGAACTATTATCCCTAGATTTGAAGGTGGGGTCATTTTTCTTTCAAAGCACTTTGGTTGCATGAGGACTAGGTGGATACTATTATTAAAAGAAGGGGAAGTAGATGCCAGGAAGAAAAACCAGCAAATATCTATGACAAATACTATCTCATTCATGTTGTCTTTTCTAAACAAAGATCACAGTATTTCTATAGCATGTGGAGAACTTACTCTTTATCTAGTTTCTTGGGTAATTCTTCTATTTCCTTTGGGTGGAGTATATGCTCTTTATTTGTCTTTTGCTTATGTGCCTCCCGCTTCTCTCTCTCTCTCTCTCTCTCTCTCTCTCTCTCTCTCTCTCTGGCAAAGTTTTTGTGTATTAGCCCATGCTGCCTTCTTACCTATCTTCAAATGGAAGCCAGCCACTTATAATTAATTATTTAATTATTAAAATAATAAATACTGTGGTTAGGAGTGGTTGAGGATTCCATCAAATTCTTTTAAGCCACAAACTCTGTTGCAGTGTGGTTATAACAGTTTCCTCTTCCTCTTTCACCCCACTTCACCTCCAGAGTTCCCCCTTAGCTATAACAGTATATTGTGAATCTTTTCCCTTCCCTCCCTTCCCATCCTCTCCCCTCCCCTTCTTTTCTGTTCTGCTCTGTTCTCTTTCACACACAGAACACCCCCCCCCACACACACACACATCTACCCTTCCCTCACCCCTCACGGCACGCACAATGGTGGGTCAGCATGATTTGTCCTACTGCAACTTCCCTGCATTCTGAGATGTCCTCCTGGATCTCTGTAAGGATATATCTCCTTTCTTATGGACTCCTGTTAAAAAACAAAATTCAGTTGAGTAAATTGAAATCTAATTGGCTTTATTTAGTGATTCATGACTCAGGCAGCATTCCATCTAGCAGGTAGACATGTGCTCTGAGGAGCTATGCAAAATGGGAGGTTTTTATAAGTAGAAACAGGGTGTGACAAGGAGGTTATTAGCAAATGAAAAAATTGTTTTAGGCAAGGTCACCTTTCCTCAAGTCACAGGTCTCATCAACTAGTGCTGACCAGGAAATTCCTGGCAGACTGGTTTAAAATTCCACTCCTGGGGAAGGCTGAAACTGCAAATAGTTAGGTATTAAGTCTTCATTTCACCCTCATGGGGTTTAGCACAAATGACTCCATTTTGGGCCTGTTGTTTCTTTTTTTAATTTTATTTTTTGTTTTTTAACATTCCTTATACTCATAGAGCTCAACATGCTATCAAAGGAGTTTTTAGGGTGTTGATGACATGAAATTAGTTATCCTGGTCTAGATACTAGGAAGCAGGGTTTGGCTTTCTGGGCTCTCTTCTCTCATCTTAGTCTAGACATCAAGTATTTGGCAGATTTGCCCCCCTGTTTGTGGCTTGTGGTTGTATCCTTTTCCATGTTTCATTGAAGATAGATTATTTTCCCTCTAATTTTTTTTTTGTTTGTTTTTGGTGGGGTCTGAGGGAGTGGAGAAGAGTAAAAATGCTGCTGCTACTCTTTCTTCTTTAACCAAAAATCTTCTTCAGAATGATTTTAGTCTATTTGATATTTTCACTTGGACCTCCATCATATACATCAAACTTAACATGTTAAAAAGTGAAAACATATTAATTGTACCACAATTCTTTTCCTTCTTCAGTTTTTCCTACCTCAGGAAGAGGCACCATCATGTCCAGTTGCCTTGACTCTGGAACTCTGGATCTTCTAGACACTCTCCCTCTCTTTCACCCCAAACATGAAATGGCTGCCAAATTTTGTACGTTTTATTTCTTTTATACCTTTCGAATACATCTCCCTTTCTCGGTGCCCATGACCACTGTCTGAGTTCCAGAGACCATCGATTCTTATCTATTCTACCTCAACAGCCTTCGATCTGGTCTCCTTGTCTTAATTAATACTTATTCTCTTCTTATCCAAATAGGAATATTGAAGCCAGGCAAAATAGTGTGGCTTAACCAATAGCTATTTGAGATGATTTTCAACCAGTTCCAATGTCTCCCTCCAAGCATATACATAATGTCAAGAGATGTGACTTAGCCACTCCTTTCCAAGAGGTCTCCACTTGGTAATTACTTCTCTTCTTCAAGGCTGGCCTTGATGTTGTTTGGACCATTTTCCTGCTGTGTTATGGTGCTAGAGAATAGAGATGGGAGATGAGGGAGGTATAGAGAATAAACTGTCTCTTCCAAATCTGTCTTTAAACAGCTCTCAGATGAATCATCAACCAGTCTCTGGTGCTGGGTTAATCTTTGTAATGTGATAAAGGCTACACTTGTGTTCCTGAGAAGAATGATCTATTTAACAATGTTTTTCGAAATAAGGAACAAACAGTTCTCATTTTTCCAATGAATCTGTCTGTGTTTTAGCAATGACGGCAGGAGGGTGGAGTCCTGGTCCAAATTTTGATGAGTTCAGCCAGCACAGCTAAGGGAATGCATGGACCGGGAAAAACAGTTTCAGTCTGTCCTGCAGCAGCTCAGTGAAAATTATCAGTAGAGGACACCTAGTGGTGCTTTGTGGAAATTCACTGATGCTAACTAAGAGTTCACATGAATATTAATAGTCTTCACTGTGCCAGGATCTTGTAGCCAAATATAACCCAGGCTCAATAAGACAGTAAAGTACAAACCACACCTGACATGAAGTCTAACTGTATTGGTTAGTATAGGCTAACTGCTGTAACAAGTAACCTCCAAATTCTTAGTGACTTAATGGAAATTTATCTTACACCATCAAAACAGCACAGATGCTCAGTGGGTGACCTTCCATGTAAGGACACAAAAAGTGATTTGCTCACATGGAAAATCATACTTTATGCTTGGATATGAAAATTCAACAACAGAAGGATATCACTTTCCAAAACAAAATAAAGTAAATAAATCAAAACACAACATTGTATGTTGAAATGGGCATGGCTGCATAAAATCTTTAAGACTCATCAGGCTGAGCATTTAAGATCTATGCATGTCACTATATATAAATTATACATCAATTTAGAAAAGAATAACAACAACAACAACAAAAGTTGGAAAAGGAACAATAAAAGGAAGAAGGGAGACATCTTGCATTAAAACTCATAAAATTTCAATAATTAAAAGAGAGTGGTCTTACAGTTTTAAAAACCCACAAATTTTAAAAAGAGAGTGGTGCGGATATATGAGTAGATTAATGAAATAGATTAGAAAACCGAGAAGTATATCCAAGTGCATACAGAAAATTCATAAAAGATAAAGTAGCCATTAGAAATCCAATTAACTAATCAGTGAATGTTTGGGGGATAAATGTAAATATAAATGTAAATGTAATGATAAATGTAAATGTTTTGGGGATAAATGTAAATATAACAAAAGTATATTTTGTTAAATTTATTTATTTTATTTAATTATTTATTTTTAATTTTTGGCTGCATTGGGTCTTTGTTGCTGCGTGCGGGCTTTCTCTAGTTGCGGCTAGCGGCAGCTGCTCTTCTTTGCGGTGGGCAGGCTTCTCATTGCGGTGGCTTCTCTTGTTGCAGAGCACGGGCTCTAGGCACGTGGGCTTCAGTAGTTGTGGCTCACGGGCTCTAGAGCGCAGGCTCAGTAGCTGTGGCTCACGGGCTTAGTTGCTCCATGGCATATGGGATCTTCCTGGACCAGGGCTCGAACCCATGTCCCCTACATTGGCAGACGTATTCTTTTTTTTTTTTTGCGGTACGCGGGCCTCTCACTGTCATGGCCTCTGCTGTTGCGGAGCACAGGCTCCGGACGCGCAGGCTCAGCGGCCATGGCTCACGGGCCCAGCCGCTCCGCGGCATGTGGGATCTTCCCTGACCGGGGCACGAACCCGTGTCCCCTGCATCGGCAGGCGGACTCTCAACCACTGCGCCACCAGGGAAGCCCGACAGGCGTATTCTTAACCACTTGCTGACTCTCCTGGTTGCCTTCTGCAAGGTTACATACAGGTCCTGACATCACAGAACTGCTTATTTCCTCAATTGTCCAGGTCTTGGAATAGAAGAATGGAATATGGAGCATCTTCCCATCTGGCTCCATCTTTGAGAGTGTGTCCTGCCGGTGAGTGTCATCTGTCACATGGGTTATGAAGAGAAGGTTGAGAGCTGCTCCTCCAGAGGGAGCCAGAGTGTTCCCCTTCCCCAGAACACATCCTAAGTTACCTGCTAGTGTTGGAGGGTCTCCTGCAGAGGCTGGGGGTGGCTGTGGCTCACCGTGAGGACAAGGACTCTGGCAGCAGAAGTTCTGGGAAGTACTCCTTGGCGTGAGCCCTCCCAGAGTCCGCCATTAGCCCCACCAAAGAGCAGGGTAGGCTCCAGTCTTGGGTCTCCTCAGGCCAAACAACCAACCTAAATATATGTATTCTTGTTTGGAGAAAGAATGGAAGGAAAGTAGGAAGGGTAAAGTTAATTCATGAACTATATTTCATGAAGAAAAATAACCTTGGGCATTGCATTAGTCCGGGTTCTCAGAGAAACGGAACCAGTAGGATATATATATATGTGTACGTGTGTGTGTGTGTGTGTTTGTTTACTTATGTATGTATGCATTCATTTATTTATTATGAGGAACAGCTCACACACTTATGGAGCCTAAAATGTCTCAAGATCTTCAAGGTGAATTGGCAAGCTGGAGATGTAGGAGCAGCTATGGTGAGTTCCAATTCTAGTCTAAAGGCCTGAGAACCAGGATAGCTGATGGTGCAGTTCTAGTCCAAAGGCCAGGAGGCTTGGGACCCAGGAAGAGCTGATGCTTTAGTTCAAGTCTGAAGGCAGGAAACAGCCGATGTTCCAATTCAAAGCCAGTCAGGCAGGAGAAATTCTCTTTACTCAGAGAAGGACCAGCCTTTTTGTTCCATTCACGCTTCAGCTGATTGGAAGAGGTCCACCCATGTTAGGAAGAGCAAGCTACTGTACTCAGTCTACCAACTTAAATGTTAATCTCATCCAGACCACTCTCAGAGACACATCCAGAATAAGGTTTGACCAAATATCTGGGCAGCTCATGACCCAGTTACGTTGACATAAAAAATTAACCATCACAGGCCTCATAAAAGATTTATATTCTCTGATGGCTTATTCAGCTTTCCTGAAATCTTGATGTCACAAAGGATCATGATATTTTTTTTGAAATGGATCACAGAAGAGATACTTATTGAAGAACTCGTTAGCTGTATTTCCAATATGTGTACAGAATTTCCCCTTCTTGTCAGTCCTCTACTTACTGAGTATGGGTGTGCTTCAAATCTACAACAAAATATTTTTTTAATGAATAAGTAGAGAAACTCTGGCTTTTTTAATATGGTGGAAAGGCATAGGATCATGTCACCTCTGGTTGCCCAGTAAATTAAAATGGTGACTTGCCACTGATTTTTACATATAAGTATGGCAATCACTGACCCTGACAAATAGGGGAACACACTCCTTATTCTCCTCTATTTTTCTTTAATGGTTCTGAATTTGATCCATGTTTTGAGTGATCATTGGTGGTTTACACTACTCTGTTATTTGCATGTATTTCAGTGAGTATAACTTAAATCACCCCAAGGCATCTGAAAGAGTGGAATAGTAACAATATTGTCGAGTATAACATAGCACTCATGTTTGGATCCTGTATGGTCCAGAATTATCCAAGTTATCTCACAATTTGAAAGAATCATAACATGGCAGAATTTGGAGAGAAGCCTTTCTGAGTGTCCCAATCAGTGTCATTTTTAATCACAAGGACACCTTTTTTGCAGAGCTTTTCATCCCTGGGAAAGGAAGCACTGAACTGCTAACAGAGATCACCTTTGCATAGTTTGTCATCAATAGCTCGCATGATTTTCTTATTTTGCATCTGTTTTTTCTTTGGAGCAATTCAAAACCATGTCCTTTGATATCTCAACTGAATCAAGCTATGAGAAAGTCTTTCTGGCTTTGGGGGAAAAAATTCAATAGCCAACATTAAATGTTCAGTTAAGGTACATTGCATTCTTTATATGTCATAATGGGAATACTGAGACAGGCTGGGACATGGGACCCTATGCTGCAGTGCTTGTACCTGGACAAACGTCTCCTCAAGAAACAAAATACAAAGAAATTATGAGGGACTAAACATAACTGTGTGCATGTGCAGCTGGGGACAAATTCTGGACAAGAAGATACTAAAATAAAAAAAAAAAAAACCAAAAAAAAAAAACCAACTGCCACTTCCAAAGAGCCAGGAGCAAAAACAGGGTGTTGGGAGCAAAAACTCTGCATGCCCTCTGCACTGAACACCACCAAAGGGCTGGGCAAAACACCTAAGCCACCCCTCCGGCCTGACCCCTGGACACATCCCTACCCCCACCCCATATAAGGAACCAGCCCCCCCTCCCCTGCCCTGGGGAGCGAACAAGGGAACCTATTACTTGTTTTTGCTCCTTTCTGCAGGAGCAGGAGCCCCAACAAAGATTTGCCCAAATTTCTTGACTGGCCTCTTATCAATTTCTATTGATTGGGGAAGGCCAAGAACACTGGTTGGTATCAATACTTTATTAATAAATGTATCAAGAATTAATCTTTTGGGATTCCCTGGTGGCGCAGTGGTTGAGAGTCCGCCTGCCGATGCGGGGGACACGGGTTCATGCCCTGGTCCGGGAGGATCCCACATGCCACGGAGCGGCTGGGCCTGTGAGCCATGGCCGCTGAGCCTGCGCGTCCGGAGCCTGTGCTCCGCAACGCGAGAGGCCACAATAGTGAGAGGCCCGCGTACCGCAAAAAAAAAAAAAAAAAAAGAATTAATCTTTTAAGTGACAAATGGCCTTGCAATGTTGTCTCAATTACCATGAATAGGACATGAGCCTATTGTACCAGCAACATTCTCTGTTCCTCTGTTCTTCCCTCAGTGCAAATCATGTGTGCCTTTATGTGTATCTGGAAGAAGTCACCACTGCCTTTCTTCACTTGCAACTGTTTTC
Organism: Delphinus delphis; assembly: GCF_949987515.2. Lineage (NCBI taxonomy): Eukaryota > Metazoa > Chordata > Mammalia > Artiodactyla > Delphinidae > Delphinus > Delphinus delphis. The sequence goes on along the minus strand of NC_082693.1, from coordinate 24,469,489 downwards.
TCTGCCTCCTTCTCTCCCCATAAAAGATTTAAAAAATGATCTGAATCCTTACAAGAGTACTGAAACTGAAGTCCCTCTTGGGTTTACCAAGGAAGCGGCTGCTGAAAGATAATGTGGTTCCTCTGTTTTCCTGATAGGCCCTCAGATGGAAAAGAACAGAACTGAACTCTGCTCTGCTTGGTAATGGACCTTGATGTTTCCAGGAAGTTTACTAGGTAGTAGTTTGTAGGCAATAAAGGAAAACATTTCCTTCCTCAGTATAGGTGTACCCAGTTCCGTCATTGGAAATCGATATCTCTGCTAGATAGGACTGTTTATGTTGGATTTAAGAGGCTCAGTAATTAAAGAAGTGGGAGCGTCTGCTGTTCACACATTTCTCTCCTGCATACTGTTATAATCCAAGCCTCCAGAACAGAATAGTGCCCAAGGCATAGCAGGTGTTACAACAGTTTTTGATACACGAATGAACACCTGACCTTGTAGATTGATTCATACCTGATGCAAATTACAATTATTGTGTGTGTGTGTGTGTGTGTGTGTGTGTGTGTGTATTCATGCTTAAATGCACCCATGTAGGTGTTTCAATAAATGAAAAAAGTTAACTTCACGCTGTGAATTCTGTTCTCCTTGCCTTTATTTTTGAGCTTTAGTTTGCCTCTAGCAAAGTAAATGTCTCCCCCTGCACACCTTCTCCAAAAGGAGGCTTGTGATTGAAGAGAATTTCCCATTTGCTCATGTTGGTGTTGACATAAGGATGCTGCTGTTAGAACATGTTTACAGATGTTCTAAAAGCCTCTGTCACAGTAGTGGCCAAAGAGATGGATTGTGTGAGTGAGCTTTTTTTTTTTTGATGAGCAAAGGTATTATATCATTGACCTTGATTAGAATTACTAGCATATGGTGACAATAGGCCAAATTAATCCATTTTATAACTGTTTTAAAATGATCTACAGACTATGCACCTCTTTATTGCCAGCACCTGGCTGAACTACCACTGCTCTCTGCAAATTCCTATTTCTAAATTTGTGATAGATACTATTATTTTTTAAAAAAATTTTTGTTTTATTTATTTTTTTATACAACAGGTTCTTATTAGTCATCAGTTTTATACACATCAGTGTATACATGTAAATCCCAATCGCCCAATTCATCACACCACAATCCCCACCCCGCCTCGGCTTTCCCACCTTGGGAAAACATTTGTTCTCTATATCTGTGTCTCAACTTCTGCCCTGCAAACTGGTTCATCTGTAATATTTTTCTAGGTTCGATGTACATGCGTTAATATACGATATTTGTTTTTCTCTTTCTGACTTACTCCACTCTGAGATATGAACTATTCTTAGAGCTGGCTCTGGAGAAATGATACACTTTAAAATAATATTTTTTCATTTAAATAACAGTCTCAAGTGGCTAGTCCACCAATATGCCCCCTAAGGATATTATTAGTTGATTGTTTTCTTCTTCAATCAATAATAATAGTCAAGGAAATAATTTATGTAAATTGCAGTTACCTAGAATAAATGTGGAACCATCAGAATCTAGAGAAATAGAAAGAGTCCCATACAATGTTCTGCTATTTCTTTTTTAACATCTTTATTGGAGTATAATTGCTTTATAATGGTGTGTTGGTTTCTGCTTTATAACAAAGTGAATCAGCTGTACATATACATATATCCCCATATCTCCTCCCTCTTGCGTCTCCCTCCTACCCTCCCTATCCCACCCCTCTAGGTGGTCACAAAGCACGGAGCTGATCTCCCTGTGTTATGCAGCTGTTTCCCACTAGCTATTTTGCGTTTGGTAGTATATATAAGTCCATGCCACTCCCTCACTTTGACCCAGCTTACCCTTCCCCCTCCCCGTGTCCCCAAGTCAATTCTCTACGTCTGCATCTTTATTCTTGTCCTGCCCCTAGGTTCTTCAGAACCATTTTTTTTTTAGATTCCATATATATAGGTTAGCAAATGGTATTTATTTTTCTCTTTCTGACTTATTTCACTCTGTATGACAGTCTCCAAGTCCATCCACATCACTACAAATAACTCAATTTCATTTATTTTTATGGCTGAGTAATATTCCATTGAATATATGTGCCACACCTTCTTATCCATTCATCTATCGATGGACACTTAGGTTGCTTCCATGTCCAGGCTATTGAAAATAGAGCTGCAATGAACATTGCAGTACATGACTCTTTTCAATTATGGTTTTCTCAGGGTATATGCCCAGTAGTGAGATTGCTGGGTCGTATGTAGTTCTATTTTTAGATTTTTAAGCAAACCCCATACTGTTCTTGACAGTGACTGTATCAATTTACATTCCCACCAACAGTGCAAGAGGGTTCCCTTTTCTCCACACCCTCTCCAGCATTTATTGTTTGTAGATATTTTGATGATGGCCATTCTGACTGGTGTGAGGCGATACTTCATTGTAGTTTTGATTTGCATTTCTCTAATGATTAGTGATGTTGAGCATCCTTTCATGTGTTTGTTGGCAATCTGTATATCTTCTTTGGAGAAATGTCTATTTAGGTCTTCTGCCCAGTTTTGGATTGGGTGGTTTGTTTTTTTGATATTGAGGTGCATGAGCTGCTTGTAATTTTGGAGATTAATCCTTTGTCAGCTGCTTCACTTGCAAATATTTTCTCCCATTCGGAGGGTTGTCTTTTCCTCTCGTTAATGGTTTCCTTGGCTGTGCAAAAGCTTTTAAGTTTCATTAGCTCCCATTTGTTTATTTTTGTTTTTATTTCCATTACTCTAGGAGGTGGGTCAAAAAGGATCTTGCTGTGATGTGATTTATGTCATAGAGTGCTCTGCCTATGTTTTCCTCTAAGAGTTTTATAGTGTCTGGCCTTACATTTAGTTCTTTAATCCATTCTGAGTTTACTTTGTGTATGATGTTAGGGAGTGTTCTAATTTCATTCTTTTACATGTAGCTATCCAGTTTTCCCAGCATCACTTATTGAACAGGCTATCTTTTCTCCATTGTATATTCTTGCTTCCTTTAACAAAAATAATGTAACCATATGTGCATGGATTTATCCCTGGGCTTTCTATCCTGTTTAATTGATCTATATTTCTGTTTTTGTGCCAGTACCATACTGTCTTGATTACTGTAGCTTTGTAGTATAGTCAGAAGTCCAGGAGCCTGATTCCTCCAGTTCCATTTTTCTTTCTCAAGATTGATTTGGCTATTCAGGTTCTTTTGTGTTTCCATATAAATTGTGAAATTTCTTGTTCTAGTTCTGTGAAAAATGCCATTGGTAGTTTGATAGGGATTACATTGAATCTGTAGATTGCTTTGGGTAGTATAGTCATTTTCAAAATATTGATTCTTCCAATCCAAGAACATTGTATATCTCTCCATCTGTTTGTATCACCTTTAATGTCTCTCAGCAGTGTCTTATAGTTTTCTGCATACAGGTCTTTTGTCTTCTTAGGTAGTTTTATTCCTAGGTATTTTATTCTTTTTTTTTGCAGTGGTAAATGGAAGTGTTTCCTTAATTTCTCTTTCAGAATTTTCATCATTAGTGTATAGGAATGCAAGAGATTTCTGTGCATTAATTTGTATCCTGCTACTTTACCAAGTTCATTGATTAGTTCTAGCAGTGTTCTGGCACCATCTTTAGGTTTCTCTATGTATAGTGTCATGTCATCTGCAAACAGTGACAACTTTACTTCTTCTTTTCTGATTTGGATTCCTTTTATTTCTTTTTCTTCTCTGATTGCTGTGGCTAAAACTTTCAAAACTATGTTGAATAATAGTGGTGAGAGTGGACAACCTTGTCTTGTTCCTGATCTTAGAAGAAATGGTTTCAGTCTTTCACCATTGAGGACGATGTTGGCTGTAGTTTGTCATATATAGCCTTTATTATGTTGAGGTAAGTTCCCTCTATGCTTGCTTTCTGGAGGGTTTTTATCATAAATGGGTGTTGAGTTTTTTCAAAAGCTTTTTCTACATCTATTGAGATGATCATATGTCTTTTCTCTTTCAATTTTGTTAATATGGTTCATCACGTTGATTGATTTGTGTATATTGAAGAATCCTTGCATTTCTGGGATAAACTCCACTTGATCATGGTGTATGATCCTTTTAATGTGCTGTTGGATTCTGTTTGCTAGGATTTTTGCATCTATGTTCATCAGTGATATTGACCTGTAGTTTTCTTTCTTTGTGACTTCTTTGTCTGGTTGTGGTATCAGGTGATAGTGGCCACGTAGAAAGAGTATGGGAGTGTTCCTCCCTCTGCTATATTTTGGAAGAGTTTAAGAAGGATAGGTGTTAGCTCTTCTCTAAATGTTTGATAGAATTCGACTGTGAAGCCATCTGGTCTTGGGGTTTTGTTTGTTGGAAGATTTTTAATCACAGTCTCAATTTTCAGTGCTTGTGATTTTTCTGTTTATATTTTCTATTTCTTCCTGGTTCAGTCTCAGAAGGTTGTGCTTTTCTAAGAACTTGTCCATTTCTTCCAGGTTGTCCACTTTATTGTCATAGAGTTGCTTGTAGTAATATCTCATGGTCCTTTGTATTTCTACAGTGTCACTTGTTGCTTCTCCTTTTTCATTTCTAATTCTATTGATTTGAATCTTCTCCCTTTTTTTCTTGGTGAGTCTGGCTAATGGTTTACCAATGTTGTTTATCTTCTCAAAGAACCAGCTTTTCATTGTATTGATCTTTGCTACTGTTTCCTTAATTTCTTTTTCATTTATTTCTGATCTGATCTTTATGATTTCTTTCCTTCTGCTAACTTTGGGGTTTTTTTTTGTTCTTCTTTCTCTAATTGCTTTAAGTGTAAGCTTAGGTTGTTCATTTGAGATGTTTCTGGTTTCTTCAGGTAGGATTGTACTGCTATAAACTTCCCTCTTAGAACTTTTTTTGCTGCATCCCATAGGTTTTGGATTGTCTTCTTTTCCTCTTTCATTTCTTTAGTGATCTCTTGGTTATTATGTAGTGTATTGTTTAGCCTCCATGTGTTTGTATTTTTAATAGATTTTTTCGTGTAATTGATATCTAGTCTCATAGTATTGTGGTCGGAATAGAGATTTGATATGATTTCAATTTTCTTAAATTTACCAAGGCTTGATTTGTAACCCAAGATATGATCTATCCTGGAGAATGTTCCATGAGCACTTGAGAAAACAGTGCATCCTGTTGTTTTTGGATGGAATGTCCTATAAATATCATTTAAGTCCATCTTGTTTAATGTATCATTTAAGGCTTGTGTTTCCTTATTTATTTTCATTATGGATGATTGGTCCAATGGTGGAAGTGGGGTGTTGAAGTCCCCTACTATGATTGTGTTACTGTCGATTTCCCATTTTATGGCTGTTAGCATTTGCCTTATGTATTGCAGTGCTCCTATGTTGGGTGCATAAATATTTACAATTACTATATCTTCTTCTTGGGTTGATCCCTTGATCATTATGTAGTGTCCTTCTTTGCCTCTTGTAATAGTCTTTATTTTAAAGTCTATTTTGTGTGATATGAGAATTGCTCCTCCAGCTTTCTTTTGATTTCCATTTGCATGGAATATCTTTTTCCATTCCCTCACTTTCAGTCTGTATGTGACCCTAGGTCTGAAGTGGGTCCCTTGTAGACAGCATATATACGGGTCTTGTTTTTGTGTCCATTCAGCCAGTCTATGTCCTTTGGTGGGAGCATTTAATCCATTTACATTTAAGGAAATTATCAATATGTATGTTCCTATTCCCATTTTCTTAATTGTTTTGGGTTTGTTCTTATAGTCTTTTCCTTCTCTTGTGTTTCCTGCCTAGAGAAGTTCCTTTAGCATTTGTTGTAAAGCTGTTTTGGTGGTGCTGAATTCTCTTAGCTTTTGCTTGTCTCGTTAGGGTTTTAATTTCTCCACTGAATCTGAATATGATTCTTGCTGGGTAGAGTAATCTTGGTTTTAGGTTTTTCCCTTTCATCACTTTGAATATCTCCTGCCACTCCCTTCTGGCTTGCAGAGTTTTTGCTGAAAGATCAGTCATTCACCTTATGGGGATTTCCTTGTATGTTTTTTATTGTTTTCCCTTGCTGCTTTAAATTTTTTTCTTTGTATTTAATTTTTCATAGTTTGATTAATATGTGTCTTGGTATGTTTCTCCTTGGATTTATCCTGTGTGGGACTCTGTGCTTCCTGGACTTGATTATTTCCTTTCCAGTATTAAGGAAGTTTTCAACTATAATTTCTTCAAATATTTTCTCACTCCCTTTCTTTTTCTCTTCTTCTTCTGGGACCCCTATAATTCGAATGTTGGTGCATTTAATGTTGTCCTAGAGGTCTCTAAGACTGTCCTCAATTCTTTTCGTCTTTTTTTAAATTCTGCTCTGCAGCAGTTATTTCCATTATTTTTGCTTCTTGGTCACTTATCTGTTCTTCTGCCTCAGTTATTCTGCTATTGATTCCTTCTAGAGAATTTTTATTTTCATTTATTGTGTTGTTCATTGTTTATTTGCTCTTTAGTTCTTCTAGGTCCTTGTTAAATGTTTCTTGTATTTTCTGCATTCTATATCCATGATTTTGGATCATCTTTACTATCATTACTCTGAATTCTTTTTCAGGTAGACTGCCTATTTCCTCTTCATTTTTTTTGGTATGGTGGTTTTTTACCTTGCTCCTTCATGTGTTGTGTGTTTCTCTGTCTTCTCATTTTGCTTAGCTTACTGTGTTTGGGGTCTCCTTTTTGCAGGCTGCAGGTTTGTAATTCCTGTTGTTTTCAGCATCTGCCCCCAGTGAGTATGGTTGGTTCAGTGGGTTGTGTAGGCTTCCTGGTGGAGGGGACTCTTGCCTGTGTTCTGGTGGCTGAGGCTTGCTCTTGTCTTTCTGGTGGGCAGGACCACGTCCGGTGCTGTGTTTTGGGGTGTCTGTGACCTTATTATGATTTTAGGCAGCCTCTCTGTTAATGGGTGGGGTTGTGTTCATGTCTTGGTAGTTGTTGGCATGGGGTGTCCAGCATTGGAGCTTGCTGGTTGTTGTGTGGAGCTGGGTCTTAGTGTTGAGGTGGAGATCTCTGGGAGGACTTTCACTATTTGATATTACGTGGAGCTGGGAGGTCTCTGGTGGACCAATGTCCTGAACTTGGCTCTCCCACCTCAGAGGCACAGGCCTGACAGCTGGTCGGAGCACCAAGACCCTGTCAGCCACACGGCTCAGAAGAAAAGTGAGAAAGAAAGAAAGAAAGAAAGAAAATAAATAAAAAGAAATTATGTTATTAAAATACAAAAATTACTAAAAATAAAAAAATTTTAAAGTAATAAAAAAGAAAGAAAGAAGAGAGCAACCAAACCAAAAACAAATCTAGCAATGATAACAAGCAATAAAAACTGTACTAAAAAAAAAAAATGGACAGAGTAACCCCTAGGACGAATGGAAAAAGCAAAGCTATACAGACAAAATCACACAAAGAAGCATACACGTACACACCCACAAAAAGAGAAAAAGGAAAAAAAAAATCTATATATAAGAAAATGCAAGAGAGCAACCAAATCAATAAACAAATCTACCAATGATGATAACTCTAAATACTAAACTAAGATAAACATAAAACCAGAAATCAGTCAGTCGCATACAGCAAACCCCAAGTCTACAGTTACTCCCAAAGTCCACTGCCTCAGTTTTACGATGATTCATTATCTATTCAAGTACATCGAAGGCAGGTTACATCAAGTTGATTGTGGAGATTTAATCTGCTGCTCCCGAGGCTGCTGGGAGAGATTTCCCTTTCTCTTCTTTGTTCTCACAGCTCCTGGGGTTCAGCTTTGAATTTGGACCTGCTTCTGCGTGTAGGTTGCCTGAGGGCGTCTGTTCTTCGCTCAGCCAGGACGGTGTTAAAGGAGACGCTGATTCGAGGGCTCTGGCTCACTCAGGCCGCGGGGAGGGAGGGGTACGGATGCGGGGTGAGCCTTCGGCAGCAGAGGCCAGCGTGACGTTGCACCAGCCTGAGGCACGCCGTGCGTTCTCCCGGGGAAGTTGTATCCTGATCATGGGATCCTGGCAGTGGCGGGCTGCACAGGCTCCCCGGAAGGGAGGTGTGTATAGTGACCTGTGCTCGCAGACAGGCTTCGTGGTGGTGGCAGCAGCAGCCTTAGCGTCTCATGCCCGTCTCTGGGGTCCACGCTGTTAGCCGTGGCTCACGCCCATCTCTGGAGCTCATTTAGGCGGTGCTCTGAATTCCCTTTCCTCGCGCACCCGAAGCAATGGTCTCTTGCCTCTTTGGCCGGTCCAGACTTTTTCCTGGACTCAATCCCGGCAAGCTGTGGCGCACTAGCCCCCTTCAGGCTGTGTTCACGCCACCAACCCCAGTCCTCTTCCTGGGATCTGACCTCCAAAGCCCGAGCCTCAGCTCCCAGTCCCCGCCCGCCCAAGCAGGTGAGCAGACAAGCCTCTCGGGCTGGTGAGTGCTGGTCGGTACTGATCCTCCATGCGGGAATCTCTCAGCTTTGCCCTCTGCACCCCTGTGGCTGCGCTCTCCTCTGCAGCTCTGAAGCTCCCCCGCCCCCACCCCCCTATCTCCACCAGTGAAGGGGCTTCCTAGTTTGTGGAAACCTTTCCTCCTTCACAGCTCCCTCCCACTGGTGCAGGTCCCGTCCCCTATTCTTTTGTCTCTGTTTACTCTTTTTTCTTTTGCCCTACCCAGGTATGTGGAGAGTTTCTTGCCTTTTGGGAAGTCTGAGGTCTTCTGCCAGTGTTCAGTAGGTGTCCTGTAGGAGCTGTTCCACATGTAGATGTATTTGTGGGGAGGAAGGTGATCTCCACGTCTTACTCCTCTGCCATCTTGAAGTTCTCCCCTGTGCTGCTATTTTGAAACAATTTCGTAGAAGATGTGGAGTATTTGGCAGGCAATTATGGATTTTTCTTATGGGAAACATAGGGAAAGGTAGAGAATATTTTACATAAATCTACATAAACATTATGTTATTTATCAATCAGAATAAGAATTCTTGGAAATAGCTTTCTTTGATCATCAAAGAAATTAAAGATATCATTATAAACTCAGTTTTAATCGAAATTCTTATTTGTAAGCAATAGAAACAGATTTTGACTGGGTAATTTAAGCAGAAAAATATTCTATTTTGGTAAAGGACGGTTGTCATATTTGGAGAAGATAATTACAATGTCTAAAATTGGCAGAGAATTAATGTCTAGAAGGAATTCTTATAAATAAGAATAAGGTGAAGAACCAAAAAGAAAAATGGGCACAGGATATGAATAAACTATTCCCAGAAGAAACTCAAATGGCTAACAAATATAACAAGTAAACAATTTATAACCAGGGAAATCAACAGCACTTTACAACCAGATTGTAAAAAGTAAAAAAGTAGGATGGTACCAAGTGCTGGTAAGAACACAGAGAAACAGGAAGCCATGTGCACTGATGGGACCAAAGACTGATGTAGCCATTATGTGTGTTTCCTATGATCCATTAATCCTCTTATAGCATAAATTTCAGAGAAACAAATACATCTGTCCACCAAGGAATATGCATCAGGTTGTTTTTTGAAACACTGTTTATGGTAGTGGGAATTGGAGGCAACCTAATTTTCCATCATAGGGGAAGGGATAAATAAAATTTAAAAAGACTATTATGTATTACGGTGTGGCTGAGGCCACGATTACAGGCATATACAAAAATATAGATAGAGCTTCATAGATATCAGAGATAATTAATAAAAAATCCCAACAGAATGACACTCAGCTTAGCATCACTTATGTAAGTTAAAAAAAAATAATGACCAAAACAATGGTGTAACTTTTGAAATATATATGTGTATATATATCTCCCTGCACATATACCAAGGACATTAGAGTAGGTTTATTTAGTGATGGTAGTGGGGAGAATGAAAGAATCAAAAAATACAACACTGTAATAAAACAGGAGAGTGGTTTTATATGATGACAGCATAGGATTATAACTGAATCACTTTTTGTTTCACTTGAGGTCCAGAAGAATTTAAAAAAAGAAAATTAATAAAAGGATATTGGATAATTTATAAATTCCTTGGAGAAACAGAGAACCATGCTTAGTGGTTATGTGATCTGGAAAACTACCCCAAACCATGTCACAGAAGAAGCTGCAGCAACGGCCACTGTGCACAAGACACTTCAGCTTGTTTCAACCCTGCCGTCACTGGATGCAGGATGCTGCCACCAGGACCTCTGCACCGTGGGCCCATGAGCCGTCTTCCTGTTTCAGGTAGAATTCTTTTCATTGCCTAAGTAGCTCTCAGTTCAAAGTTGGGGTGAGAGTATCAATTTTTGGTGCCTATTTCACATATCATAAAATAAATGACAGTTGTCCACCATAGATTTTAAAACACTGAGCTCATTTTGCAAACAATCAGTCATTCAACCATGGAATGGGAACAAGAAAAAATATCTTTACCCTCTTTACAGATGGAGGTCATGTGAATGATGGTGAAAAGATTTTCCCCAGAGTTCTTCTTGAGATTTCAAGAAGAATATGTTGATATCAGGAATAAAAATAAGATAAAGAGGTGGCTTGTGAATCTGTACCTTTACCACATTATGTTAAACACCATAATCATATGTGATTTAGTCTTGGAGATGAATAATGGCAACTGTAGCTGGCACATGAAGACACTGTCTCTATTCTTTTTCTATAATATGTCATGAAATAAACATCTTTAAATTATTTATAAATTAATACTTCAATTTTGCCATGGTAACTCTTGTGTCCTGCCATGAGTAGAAATTATGTAACCTGGGGGTATGGGACCTTAATATAAAGAGATAGGGGAAAAGGCACACTAGGGACATGGGTGGACAGGACAGGTGGTTACCATACATTATAGATGAGTCATTTTCCTTGAATGAGAGTGTTCTGTGTTGTGGCATCTGTGTGTATGTGCGTGTGCATGTGTGTGGGAGCTAGTGGATGTTCATCAGCCAGGGAACTGGCAATAACGAGAATTAATTCAGTTGTCTCAAATGAAAGACTTTAATAGGCAGGCAGACTGGACAGGGCAAACAAGGCATGGTACGGCATACAGATGAGCAACAATGAGAAGCCATCATTCCTTAAGACGTGAGGAAGAAATAGTGTGACCAGAGCCTGTTGGGAGCTGTGATTGAGAAGGACACAACTTGCCAGTGGATATAATGGTGTCAGGCAGGGAGAGATAAGGGAATAAATACCACAAAATTTCTCTTCTTTGCCTTCTAACCATCTGCTGTTTCTCCCCTTGGCAAGATCCTACCAAAAGCCAGTCATGAGGGGAGATTTAGTGATGTAATTCATAGGGGTCATTCTCCTTGACACAAGAAGGGCAGCAAAGGTGGAGACTGCGTATGAGTGGTTAAATGGTCAGAGGCTGGTGCCTTCCCTCGTTTTGCCATGTAGCATACATTTTTGCCCTTTTTGGATGAAGAAACTATCATCACAAACACCGAAGAGAGACAAAGTTCCACCAACTACAATATAGTGGTGGAATGATGCCATTCAGTCATAACTGTAATATTCAACATTACCACAACTTCTCATTCATACAAAGTGTAAGGAAAAGGGGAGAAAAATAATCAATAAGCACAAAATATGAATACTTGCAGCAGTTCCTGACTCTGTATCTGGTTACCAGGCCAAAGATTACCATCATAATTTTTTTCTTCCTCTATCCAGTCCACATTTCCCTTACTCTCTGTTATATTTTTAGTTGGATGGATGTGGTATCACAAATCTCCACTCCTGAAATATTTGAGATCATAGTCCAGTCTTTATTGGGTTGTTGCAATTTCCTATTGAGAAAATGGCTTGCACACAGGTAGTATAATTGGGAAGTGATCACAGATAGCAATAGTGAGAAATAATGGGAGTAAACAAGAAAAGGATGAAGGCAATGTAGAGTGGGAGGTGCATTATCAAGTCAGTTATCCTATGAATGACTGCAGGTGTTCAATCCTGCAGGTCCATCTGAAGAGCCTTTAGAAACGCATCTTAAACTGGCTTTCCAGGGTATAAAATTGCAAGAATGCATTCTTTGGTGCTCTTCTCCAGTTGGTCAAAGGATAGTCACATGTGTGTTAACTTCCATGAGTTGATGTGCATGAGTACTGAGTGGATACCCAGAGGTGACCCATGCCTGTGTCAAAGAAACCTCAGGACAAGAAGCAAAAGGTACACAGCAAAGGCATGAAGTAAGTTTGCAATTGCACAAAGCTAGTCCGTGACTTATAGAAGTAGTCACAACAACAGTGGCTGGAGTAAGAGCTCTAGCTGATGTGTTATATAAGGTAATGTAAGTACCAAGAATAGAGGTAACAAAGTAATGGCTAATAGTTCAGGGGTGGAGTCCAAGAAACCATTAGAGGGATGTTTAACCTGAATATGATTTTGAAAGAAAATTATCAGGTTTGGAAGGAATTTTAGAAAGATCTGCTTGGGCAAAGGTCCATAGGAGTGAAACCATATACTATGTGAGAACATAAACAGAAATGCTAATTTTCTCAACATCTCTTATCTAACTGTTCTTTTCATTTAATGATATTTTAATTGTATTTTAAGATATTTGGAAAATAAACATATTCTCAGACTAGGTGATACTGGGCAAGCCTCTAAATATTATTTGGCTTCCATTTCCTCAGCTATACACATAGCCTATTGGACCTTGTAACCTCTAAGTTCTCTTCTGGCTCTCAGTGCTGTGCCTCTGTACATCATTCTGGACATATTTACAGGATTTTACATGGGCATGTAAAATTAGTAGATGCTATGAATCAATTTATGTACATGTGTAAACAATTTGTTTGCACAATGATAGTGACATATAGATTGTCTAGAAATGGATTCTGGAAGAATAAATGTGGAAAAATGTGGGGACTAAATTCATCCTTTTGCTTACCCACTCACTACCACTGACTGGAGAAAATTCTCCGCTTGTAATGTGTCAGGAGTATCGATTGTTCATGTAGCATTATAAATATAACCTGTACTAAAATTTTGTGTTTTAAAATTTTCTTCCCTTAAAATATGGTTTGCTTGGCCAGGTAGAGGTTGGATTGGTAAAAATCATTTAAACCGGAAATGTTGGATAGTTTTTTAAGATTCTATTACCCTCTGCTAACTAGTGCTCTTGTTATGGAGAGAATGGTATGAGAAATAAGCTGGCTTACCCATAGGAACTGAATATTATACACACTGAAAAATTAAAATTTCATGTTTATAAGCTTTTTTAAAGCATTATAATTAATTGTTTTGGATAATGGCAAAGAGTGTAAAATATATAAATATCATATATTTATATGATATATAGGTGAAATAAGTTAGATACCACTTGCCCTGAAATTCTGTAAAACTTTGTGCTCTACTTCAGTCTTTCTCAGATCCATTATATTTACCATATAAAACAATTTCTTTGTAATTGGAAACACTTTTTAATCATTTCCAAATTTGTCAGCTATTGATTGATACAATTCTTTACTCATGGTGATCATATGATCATTGACAGGTATCATAATTCATGTCAAAATATCTCATAAATTCATCTTTAGAGCTTTGAAAACTTATTCTGCAAAGAAATCTATAGAATAAGACCGTATTTATTGGACATACTTGCACCTAAAGCAAAGGCAGTCTGTTGTGTTTTCTGGTGCTGCAGCCCAAATATCAGTGAATTTATTAAGTGCCATTAAAAAAAGTCTTTAAAATATTATTGTATCAGCAATGAACAAGTGAAATTTAAAATTACATTACCACCAAGAATAAAACACTTAAATATTAACATAATAAAATATGTGCAAGATCTATATGAGAAAAACCATACAACTCTGATAAAAGATACAAAAGAAGAGCTAAGTAAGTGGAGAGATATTCCATGTTCATAATTAGGAAGACTCAGTATTGTCAAGATGTCAGTTCTTTCCAACTCGATCTACAGATAAAATGCAATTTCAAGAAAAATAATAGCAAAGTACTGTGGGTATTTAAAAAAACTGATTGCAGAGAGTATATAGAGAGGCAAAAGACCCGAAATAGTTAACTCAGTATTGGAGAAGAACAAAGTTGGAGGACTGACATTATCCAACTTCAAGACTATGAAGCTACAGTAATCAAGGTAGTGTGGTATTGATGAAAGGATAGACAAATATATCAATGGAACAGAATAGAGAGCCCAGAAATAGAATCATATAAATAGAGTCAACTGATCTTTGACAATGCAGCAAAGGCAATACAATGGAGCAAAGATAGTCATTTCTACAAATGGTGCTGGAACAACTGGACATACACATATAAAAAAGGTAAATCTATTTTCAACAAACAAACGCTGAGGGAGTACATCACCACTAGACCTGCCTTACAAGAAATGCTAAAAAGAAATCTTCAAGATGAAATAAAAGGATACTAAGTAACAACATGAAACATGTGAAAGTATAAAACTCACTGATAAACATAAATATCTAGTCAAATTCATAATACTCTTAATAATATAATGGTGGTTCATAAATCACTTTTATCTCTAGTATGAAAGTTAGAAGACAAAAATATTAAAAACAACCATGGGTAAAATAATTTGTTAATAGGTATACAATTTTAAAAGATATAAAGCATGCATCAATAGCATTAAGTGTGGAAGTGAGGAAGAAGTAAAAGTGTAGAGTTTTGGTATGAGAGTAAAGTTAAGTTGCCTAAAGTAGACAACTATAAGATGTTTTATAAAAACTTAATAATAACCACAAAGAAGAAACTCTAGTAGATATGCAAAAGATAAAGAGCAAGGAATCAAAGCACACTGTCACAAAAAAGGCAACAAATTACAAAGGAAGACTGCAAGAGAGAAAGACAGGAACAAAGAAACTATAGAATAGCCAGAAAATCATAAAAAAATGGCAACTGTAAATCTTTATCTATCAAATATTACTTTAAATGTATATGAATTAAATTCTCTACTCAAGGATAGAGTGGCTGAATGAATAAAAAACAAGATCCAACTATACGTTGCCTACAAGAGACTCACTTTGGCTTTAAGGATTTATATAGGCTAAAAGTGAAGGGGTGGAAAAAATATCCCACTTAAGCGATAATCAGAAGAGAACAGGGGTGACTATATTG
Source organism: Delphinus delphis (assembly GCF_949987515.2). Taxonomy (NCBI): domain Eukaryota; kingdom Metazoa; phylum Chordata; class Mammalia; order Artiodactyla; family Delphinidae; genus Delphinus; species Delphinus delphis. The sequence continues at coordinate 24,454,421 of NC_082693.1, read as the reverse complement.
ATATCAGACAAATAAACTTTCAGTCAGAATCCAATGTCAGAGACAAAGAAGGTCACTACATAAAGATAAATGGGTCAATTCATCAAGAGTATATAACAGTTGTAAATATATATGCATCCAATATTGAGGCACCTAAATAAATAAAGAAAATACTAACAAAAAAAGAGAGAAATAGACAACAATACCATAATAGTAGGGGATTTTGATATCCCACTTTCATCAATGGATAAATCATCTGGAGAGAAAATCAATAAGGAAACAGTAGACTTGAATAACATTATAGACCAAATTTATCTAACAGACATACACAAAACATTCCATCCAACAGCAGCAGAATCACATTCTTCTTAAGGGTACATGGAATATTCTCCAGAGTAGCTTATGTGCTGAATCACAAAACTAGTAGTAACAAACTTAAGAATATTGAATTTGTATCAACTATCTTTTCCTGGCATAATAGTATAAAACTAGAAATCAATTACAGTAGGAAAGTGGAAAATTTAACAAATATGTGAAGTCAAACAACACACTTGTGAACAACCAATGGGTCAAAGAGGAAATCAAAAAGTATCTTGAGACAAATGTAAATAGAAACACAATACACCAAAACTTATGGGATGCAGCAAAAGCAGTGGGAAGTTTATAGCTAGAAATGCCTACAAGAAGAAAAAAGAAAGGCCTCAAATAAATAACTTATCTTTATACTCTTTTAACCTAACATTATCAGGGAGAAAGAAGGACAAACTAGGTCCAAAGTTAGCAGGAAGAAGGAAATAAATATTAGAGCATAAATAAATAGAGAATAGAAATACAACAGAAAAGATTAATGAAACTAAGAGTTGGTTTTTTGAAAAGATAAACAAGACTGACAAACATTTACCTAAACTAAGAAAAAGGAAGGAGGATAAAAATATATAAACTTATAAGTGAAAGAGTAGACAACTGATACCACAGAAAGATAAAATATGAACAATTTTATGCCAACAAATTGGATAACCTAGCAGAAATGGATAGATTCCTAAAAACATACAACCTAACAATACTGAATCATAAAGAAATAGAAAATCTGAACAGACCAACAATGAGTATGGAGATTAAAGAAGCAATTAATGCCTCCCAACAAAGAAAAGCCCAGGACCACCTGGCTCCACTGGTGAATTCTACCAAATATTTAAAGAATTAACACCAATCTTTCTCAAACTCTTCCAAAGCACTGAAGAGGAGGGAATCCTTCCAAGCTTATTTTATGCAGCCAACATGACCCTCATACCAAAGACAGTTAAGGACACTACAAAAAAATGAAAATTACAGGTCAATATTCCAGATGAACGTTGATGGAAAAATCCTCAATATAGTACTAGTGAACTTAACTCAACAGTACATTAAAAGGATCATACACAATAATTAAGTGGAATTTATTTCTGGGAGGCAAGGATGTTTCAACATATGCAAATAAAACAATGTGATACACCACATTAACACAATAAAAGATAAAATAGCATCTTCTTAATAGAAGAAAAAACATTTGATAAATTCAACATTTTTTCATGATCAAAAACAATTAAAATTTAGTTATAGAAGGAACATACCTCAACATAATAAATGTCACATATGACAAGTCACAGCTAGTAACATGTTGAACAGTGAAAAGCTGAAAGGTTTTACTCTAAGATCAGGAAAAAGACTAGAGTGTCCACTCTCACTACTTCTATTCACCATAATACTGGAAGTCCTAGCCAGAGAAATTAGACAAGAAAGGAAATAAAAGGCATCCAAATTGGAAAGGAAGTAGTTAAACTGTGTCTATAGATAACATGATCTTATATAGAGAAAACCCTGAAGACTCCACCAAAAATTGTTAGAACAACATTTAGAATAAACAAATTCAGTAAAGTTTCAAGATAAAAAATAAGCCTGCAAAAAATTATTTGCATTTCTATACACTAGCAATAAGCTATTCCAAAAAAAATTTTTAAATCTCATTTACAATAGTATCAAAAAGAATAAGATACTTAGGAATAAATTTAACCAAGGAGGTGAAAGATATGTATGCTGAAAACAATGAGACATTGATGAAAAAAACTGAAGTAGAAACAAACAAATGGAAAGCCATTTCATGCTGTTGGATTGGAAGAATTGATATTGTTAGAATATCCATAATACCCAAAGTGATCTACAGATTCAATACAATCCCTATCAATATTTCAATGGCACTCTTTATAGAAATAGAAAAAAAAATCCTAAAATTTTGAATGGAACCACAAAAGACACCAATAGTCAAAACAAAGTTGAGAAAGAAGTACAAAGCTAGGGCAGCAATCTGACTTTAAACTATATTACAAAGCTATAATAATCAAAACAGTATGGTACTGGAATGATAACAGACATATAGACCAGTAGAACAGAATAGAGAGCCCAGAAATAAACCCACACATATATGAGCAACTAATCTTTTGCAAGGACACCAAGAATGCACAATGGCATTAGGATAGTTTCTTCAATAAATGGTATTGGGAAAACTAGATATCCACATTCAAAAAGAATGAAATTGGACTTTTAAAATCTTACACCATACTCAAAAGTTAACTCAAATTGATTAAAGAGTTATATCTAAGACCTGAATCCATTAATCTCTTAGAAAAAAATAGAGAACAAGCTCTTTGACATCAATCTGGGAATGATATTTTGAATATGATACCAAAAGCATAGGCAACAAAACTAAAAATCAACAAGTGGGACTACATCAAACTAAAAACTCTGCACAACAAAGGAAAAGTAAGCAAAATGAAAGGGCAACCTATGAAGTGGGAGAAAATTATTCACAAACCATATATCTGATAAGAGGTTAACATCCATTTTATATAAGAAACTCATGCAACTCAAGAGCAAAAAGATCATTCCAATTAAATAATGGGCAAAGGACCTGAATAGACATTTTTTGAAAGAAGACATACAAATGGCCAAGAGGTACATAAAAAGATGCTCAACATCACTGATCATCAGGAAACTCAAAATAAAATATCATCTCATACCTGTTAGGACAACTCTTATCAAAAAGACAAGTGTTGGTAAGGGTGTAGTGTAAAGGGAACACTTGTACATTGTTAGTGGAAATGTGAATTGGTACAGCCATTATGGAAAGCAGTATGGAGTTTCCTCAAAAGATTAAAGGTAGAACTACCATATGATCCAGCAATTTAACTTCCAGGTATATATCCCAAAGAAATGAAATTAGCATCTCTAAGATATCTGTATTCCCATGTTCATTGCAACATTATTGACAATAGCCAAGATATGGAACAACCTAAGTGTCTATCGATAGGTGAATAAAGAAAATGTAATCTATACCTGTATCTATATCTATATATCTATATATATTTATATAAATATGTAATTCAACCATAAAAAAAGAGATTCTGACATTTGTGACAACCTGGAGGACATTATGCTAAGTGAAATAAGCCAAACACAAAAAGATAAATACTGTATGATATCACTTACATGTGGAATTTAAAACAATGAGCTCATAGAATCAGAGAATGAATCATAGAATCAGAGTGGTGGTTGCCAGAGGTTGGTTGAGGAACTGGGGAGATGTTGGTTGAAGGGTTCAAATTTCAATTAAAATATGAATACATTTTGAGGACCTAATATACATCATGATGATTGTAGTTTATAATGCAGTTGACCCTTGAAAAACACGGGTTTGAACTGCACAGGTCCAATTATACATGGATTTTTTTCAATAAATACCTACTACAGTACTACACATACAAGGTTGGTTAAATCTGCAGATGCAAAACCATGGTACAAAGGGTTGACTATAAAGTTACACGTGGATTTTAGACTGTGTAGGTGTTGACGTCCCTAACTCCCTCATAGTTCAAGGGCCAACTGTATTGTATATTTGAAATTTGCTAAAAGAGTAGATCTTAAGTGTTCTCACCACCAAAAAAGAAAGATAACTATGTGAGGCGACGCATACGTTAGCTAATTGGATTGTGGTAATCATTTCACAATATATACACATATTAAATCATCAGGTTGTATACATTTAAAAAATCATGTTGTACAGCCTAAATATTTACAACAGAAAAAATGAATCTAGACATAGGCCTTGCATCCTTCAATAAAATTAACTCAAAATGTACCATAGGATTAAATGTAATGTGCAAAATTATAAAACTCCTAGAAGATAAAAAGAGAAAACCTAGATGACCTTGCATATGGCAATGACTTTTTAAATATGACAGCAAAAACCATGAAAGAAATAATTAATAAGCTGGGTTTTATTAAAATTTAAAAACTTCTTCTCTGTGAAAGACAATGTCAAGAGAATGAGAAGACAAGTCACAGACTGGGAGGAAATATTTCCAAAAGACATCTGATAAAGGACTGTTATCCAAAATATATAAAGAACTCATAATTCAGCAATAAGAAAATGAACAACTCAAGTAAAAAATAGACAAAAGATCTGAACCATCTCACCAAGAACATATACAGTTGGCATGTAAGCATATAAAAAGATGTTCAACATCATATATCATCAGGGAAAAGCAAATTAAAACAATGAGATGCCACTATACACCTATTAAACTGACCAAAATTCAGAATACTGATACCACCAAATACTAACAAAGATATGGAACAATAGGGATTCTCATTCATTGCTGGTGGGAATGCAAAATGATTCAGCCACTTTAGAAGACAGGCATTTTCCTACAAAACTAAACCTACTCTTACCATGCAATTCAGCAATTGCACCCCTTGGTATTTATCCAAAGGAGCTGAAAACTTACATCCACATAAAAACCTGCACAACAATGTTTATAGATTCTTTATTCATAATTCATAATTGCCAAAATTTGGAAGCAACTAAGATGTCCTTCAGTAGGTTAATGGATAAACTGTAGTAAATATTACTAGTAGACACTGGAATATTATTTGGTGCTAAAAAGAAATGAGCTATCAAGCCATGAAAAGAATAGGAGGAAACTTAAGTAAAACTAGCCAATCTGTAAAGGCTACATACTGTGTGATTCCAATTACATGACATTCTGGAAAAGACAAAGCTATAGAGACTAAAAAAAATCAGTGATTGACAGAGGGAGGGATGAGTAGGTACAGTACAGAGGATTTTTAGGAGAGTGAAACTACTATGTATGATACTACAGTGGTGGGTACATGTCATTATACACTTGTCAAAACCCGAAGAATATACAACACCAAGAGTGGACACTAATGTAAACTATGGACTTTAGGTGGTAACGCTGTGTCAATGTAGGTTCATGGATTGTAACAAATGCACCACTGTGATGTAGGATGTCAATAATGGGGGAGGTTGTGCATCTGTGGAGGCAAGAGGATATATGGGAACTCCATACTTTCCTCTCAATTTTGCTGTGAAGCTAAAATTTCTCATGAAGTTTATTAATTAATAATAAAAATATTATTGTGATGATACTGAGATTGAAACAATGTTTTTCCCAAAAAGCAGTTACCAAGCACTTTTATCTTTTCCATATCTTGGCATTTCACTACTTTCCTAGTACCATCATGGTTGCTTGATGAATTTTAATAGGAAAGAGTATGGGTACATTTGATGAGAGGAGATAAAAATTTACTTAGCTAAAAGCTTTTAACTATATCTTTTCATTTCAACTGTAAACTCCTTAAAAGGAAAGTCCAGGTCTTCTACCTTTTATTTCTTTCTGATGCTACTTATGTAAAGTGGTTATCTGCATTTAGAGGGAACATTGAATAAAACACAAATAATATCTGAGACAGCAAAGTACTGACAACTTCCAGCAAGTTATCATTAAATAATTCAACTGTGTCAATTACAGATTAGGAAAATGAATCTCAGATTTAAAGTGATAGGCTCACTCTCCCCAAACTATTTTAAATAAAAGCCAAGACCCTTTTCCCTTTGTTTGAAACTAGTTTGAGGTTACAGTAAGAGAAACATATTGTCTTATTTGTGAACTTATTTTCTCACTAAATCTGTAGTGAGCTATTCTACTCATAGGCAAATATTTGACAACCTGTGTTTTTTAGGGGTCAATTGAAGGCTAAGAAGGAGGAGTGTAGCAGTTGCTATCATTCATCTACATTTATTTGTGCTGTTTTCTTTTATTAATAGGGTCTTAAATGATTCTCCTGTCATAGATATCTTTATCGCTGGCTTTCAACATAACCAGAGATTTTCATTATACATTATGTTTTTGACCTTCTTTTAAAATTATATTTACGTGGGCTTCCCTGGTGGCACAGTGATTAAGAATCCTCCTGCCAATGCAGGGTACATGGGTTCAAGCCCTGGTCTGGGAAGATCCCACATGCCACAAAACAACTAAGCCCTTATGCCACAACTACTGAGCCTGAACTCTAGAGCCCGCGAGCCTAAAGTCCATGCTCCGCAACAAGAGAAACCACCGCAATGAGAAGCCTGTGCACTGCAACGAAGAGTAGCCCCCACTCGCCGCAGCTAGAGAAAGCCCGTGTGCAGCAACAAAGACCCAACACAGACAAAAATAAATAAATAAAATTTTTAAAAAGTATATTTACCTTATTTTAGGATAACGATCAGCCATTAGTACATGTGCACAGATTTAGATCGATTTGTGATATTAACCATTGAGTTACTTTCAGAGTCTGAAGAGAAACATTAAAAATGTCTATTATTTTCCCCCGCCCATATCGCCCTGTCAGAGAATCTGTGTCACATGGTCCCAGCTACCTTGGAACTTCTCTCATACCTACCCACACAGTTTACTGAAACAATTGTAAGCCTGATACCAGGGAACTAATCTAAGTGCTTGGGCTTACCCGATCGATTTTTTCTTGATAATTTCAATTATGTCCCAGTCAGCTGAGACTATCTCTGTTGAGTACTTGAACTGGCAGGTGATATAAAGTTTGGGCTGGGATGACCATGTTTGGGTTCAGTGAAAGTAAAGCAGAAAAGGCTGGTCAGCAGGGAAAAAGGAGACTGAAAATCCATGCAAAGAGAAGATGAGATGAGAGACCATGTAGTCAGGGACAGAGAGAGACAGAGAGATGCAGACTGCCTTGCCTTCTTGGGGTCTTGTGTTAATGGTCCCAGTTTGGAATGAAAATGCTATCTGATATTTGAGTTTTGTGATATATCTATATTTCCTTCCAAATAAGTTCCACTTTTTGCAAATTTTGAATAAGATCTACTTCTCTAAGCCAAAAATAAATGTCTGAGCAACTATATATACATATATATTTTCTTTTTCCTCAAGGCAGAGTGTAATGAGATAAAAGGAGGAAGAGAAGATGAAAAAGTAAAACATTCAGAGACCAAGGTGGTATGAGAAACCATAGGAATATGGAGCTCATATAACCTATCATCCAAGTGGGGATACCACTGGAAGTGAATTGCAGTGCTTTTAATAATTATGTCAGGACAACAGGCTTAAACCAGGACTGTCCTCTGTAACCAGGATGTATGGTTATCTAAGTCATGAAGGCATCTTGGATGGCTAAAGGAGAGAGACCGCCATCCATTGGGAGAAGGGGCACCTGGAGCACAGGGGACTTCCCATTTGTGAGAAATCAATGAAGACAGCCAATTTAAAAAAAAAACAAAACTTTGTTGTTAATTAGCTGTTAACTTCTTAATTCCTATTTAACTTATTTTCAAATTTAAGATCTCTTGTTTTGGGTTTACTGCTAAAAGAATACAACAAATAAGATTGATTTGTTGTTGTACAAAAATTCAATGAAGAATATTCCAACTCAACAGAAGCTTTTAAAATTAGGTATATTAGAACTGCAATTGATTAATTAATTGATAAAGTGGGTTAAATTGGAAAATTTCGCACCTAACTTATGCAGTTTATGTTAACTTAAAACATATAAATGGATCTTCATATACAGTTTTTTTTTCCTTTTGTGGATTTAGAACGTTTTCTTTGAGTATGTGTCCACTGTTTGAAGTTCATTATTGCTTCTCTTCTTCCATTAACTACACCAATTTTACATCAGTGTCAATGTCCAAGTTTTTTTTTTTTCTGTGAAGAAACAACTTTAAAAGGTAAAAGTATTCTAAGTGCTGAATTTTAGATTTTTATTACATTTCCCCTCTAATTTGGTTATATTTTTCTGCCTCCTCCTAATTACTGTGATTTGTATTGTCATTTCTATTAATTGAGTCTTTCCAAAGCATTCAACTCAACTTTCATAGAAATAGCAACTTTATTTTCTTACTCGTGATCCATAGGCTTTTGTAATATTTAATTAAATTGTGAAATAATAATAATAAATTTAACTGTCAAGTAAAGGTTTGGGAACAAACACAACTGTGTCTTGGTACATATACAGCATGTGAGTGCAGGAAGGGGTAGACCCACTGAGCGAGCATTTGGTGAGACTCGGTTATTGGTCAACATGTGTTGCATTGGGAATGAAGAGCTCTGATAATCTGGTGAAATTGTTAAGAGGAAGTATGAGATTCAGTTTCTAACACATATGTTGGGAAAAATGTCTTCATGTGAAGAAGATGGAAGCTTTTGGAAACTTCAAATCCAGTGTCTCTGATTTTAAATTTTATGAATGTCAATTATAGATTTAAAAATAGTATATCATTGGTTTGAATTCAGACCAAGCTTTAGTCCCAGGAGAGGCAACAGGTTCTGCCATATGTGAGATTGGAAAGGGCAAGTAGTGCAGCCCACATACCTTGTGTTAGAATTTTAAGACATCTATATGAGGAGAGAACACATGTCGACAACAAAGAACAAATTCACAGTTCGATTTCCATGTAGGAGATGATTTAAAAAAATATTGTATCATTGAGAATAAGGAAGAAATAAAGCTAACAGTATTTGGTGGGGTAATGCACAGCACTGTAGAAGCAAATAATGCTCTAATATCCATAATTCTTCTAAATTTTTATCTAAAACACGTTATGCAGCCACTGGGCAATGTGATTTTGATTCACAGTCCAGTGGGAGTTAATACCACATTTCAAGTGGTGAGATGAGGTGCAAACACATCAGCCATTTTCTCATTGGACCTAGAGCACACATGTAACCCTGAAAATAGATGGTTTGAGTCAGTTACTATTTCAGAGATGTGAGCGTGGATTATATCAACTTCAGAAAATTTTCTCTCCCGGAATGCTTGCCTGTGTGGGTTCTCTGAATTTTTTTTTTACAGACTTTATGCCACCCAGTCTTCCCAATATATACACGTGATAGGTGTTTGCATCTCTACTTTTCATTCAAGGAAACTGAGGCTCAGTAAAATTAGGTCAATTGCCAAAGGTCAAACAGCTAGTGAGTGTCTGATGCCAAGCCCAAGCTTTTTCCTTCCTATACAATCTGCTTCCTTCCTGGCTTTAAGTGTACACATATGCAGGTCAGGAAGATATAAATATGCTGAAACTAACTAGGCATTGCCCTTTAAGTTTTGAATGACCTTTCTCTTTATAGAGGCCCTACATGCTATGAGTTATGTAAGTCTTCAGAGCTAGGAATAATACAAACACTCAAAAATGATCTCTCATATTCTTGTGTTAGTTTAGAAGACAAAGCTTCTAAATCTTTGTCATGAAAATAGAAAATCTCCATCTAAATAATTATAACAATAAGTTCAGTTAATTTTCTACTTATTAAGACTGGATTATTCACAGTTGTTACTCATTTATAAGACTACTAATTATCACCAGTATTACTTATTTTGGTTTTGAAATGAAACAATTGCACTAATGCCTGGAAATAGAAACATATTGGATAATCTCTAGAGATTATTTTGAGACTGCAGTTATCGATAATGTTTTTCTCTTTATTAAAGAAAGAAAACAAGAGAATGGCTCAAGATGGAGAAGTAGAAGGACATGTGCTCACTCCCTCTTGTGAGAGCACTGGAATCACAACTAACTGCTGAACAATCATCAACAGGGGATAGCCTCATCCACCAGAGGGAAGACAGCAGAAGCAAGAAGAATTACAATCCTGCAGACTGTGGAATGAAAACCACATTCACAGAAAGATAAACAAAATGAAAAGGCAGAGGACTATGCACCAGATGAAGGAACAAAATAAAACCCCAGAAAAACAAATAAATAAAGTGGAGATAGACAACCATCCAGAAAAAGAATTCAGAATAATGATAGTGAAGACAATCCAGGATCTCAGAAAAAGAATGGAGGCAAAGATCAAGAAGATGCAAGAAATGTTGAACAAATACCTACAAGAATTAAAGTACATCTAGAAGAATCAAAGAACAAACAGAGATGAACAATACAATACATGAAATGAAAAATACACTAGAATGAATCAATAGCAGAATAACTGAGGCAGAAGAATGGGTAAGTGACCTGGAAGACAGGATGGTAGAATTCACTGCTGCAGAACAGAAAAAAGAAAGAAAAGAAATTAAGACAGCCTAAGAGACTTCTGGGACAACATTAAACACAACAACATTCACATTCCAGTGGTTCCAGAAGGAGAAGAGAGAGAGAAAGGACCCGAGAAAATATTTGAAGAGATTATAGTTGAAAATTTCCCTAACGTGGGAAAGGAAATAGCCACCCAAGTCCAGGAAGCACAGAGAGTCCCAGGCAGGATAAACCCAAGGAGAAACACATGAGGAGACACATAGTAATCAAACTGACATAAATTAAAGACAAAGAAAAATTATTAAAAGCAACAAGGGAAAATGAAAATAACATACAAGGGAACTCCCATAACGTTAACAGCTGATTTCTCAGCAGCTCTACAAGTCAGAAGGGAGTAGCACAATATATTTAAAGTGATGAAAGAGGAGAACCTACAGCCAAGATTACTCTACCCAGCAGGGATCTCATTCAGATTCGATGGAGAAATCAAAAGCTTTACAGACAAATAAAAGCTAAGAGAATTCAGCACCACCAAACCAGCATTACAATAAATGCTAAAGGAACTTCTCTAAGTGGGAAACACAAGAGAAGTAAAAGATATACAAAAACAAACCCAAAACAATTAAGAAAATGGTAATAGGAACAAACATATCGATAATTACCTTAAATGTGAATGGATTAAATACTCCAACCAAAAGATATAGGCTTGCTGAATGGATACAAAAACAAGACCCGTATATATGCTGTTT